>NW_026577974.1:3793856-5058474 GCF_029603195.1 Condylostylus longicornis
TTAAAATCTTATTAGTTTTATAGGTTCATTGTAATTTTCTGATCAAAGTTCAATTTCATTCTTGAAAAATATATGTATGTATGTGTGTATGTACTCATGAAAATAATGTGATAAGTAAATAAACAAGCGCGTTTATTTACAAAAACAAAAAAATAAATGTATAAAATTGTAAATATGTGTGTAGATATTTTGTATATTTTCACTTTTAGAAATCGGTTGAATTTCATATCACAAATTGTTATAACCATACATTTTTTTTTATTATAAAAAGTACGTAAGCGTAACAGGAAAAAAAAGTTTTTTCAATTAAGTACATAATGAATTTAAAAGCAGACCAGTCATAATAAATGATAAAAGAAATTATAATAAAGAATTTAATCTCAAGTATGTCAGAGAATTTTATGTATTGTATGTGGGGTGAAGAAGAATACGCGCAGTTAGCATATGTATATGAGAACAAAGTAGTATCTGGAATACCAAAAAAAGAAATACAATATTGCAAATGCAAAATTATGATTCATGTATGAGGTTCTTATTGTTTTATGAACTTAAATTGATTAAATACAGATTAATAACCTTGAAAATGAATATTTATTTGTAGTATTACTGTGATTACATTATTCTTGTATCTAGAGGCTTATATTGCAATAAGGAATTCAATGTAGCGCAAGAAGCACATTCAATCAAAATTATTAAGATTTTCCCCTATATTCTGCTAGTCGAATCACTTGAGGTGAGTATAATGAAAATTCAAAATAATTTTATTCCAAAAATTAGAAGATTTTTTAATAACAACCCATAACGTCAAGTGATGCAACAAAGAAAATAAATATATGCGTTAACATCCAGTTTTTGATCATCATGCTTTTCATTACTGAAATAAATTCATAATTATGTACAAAAAAATTTTCAAAATGAAATTTAATCTTTTTTATAATTCTGAATATTCTAAATTGTAACAAATTTTAAAAACAGTTCATTTGTATAACAGTTAATAAAATTTTTAAATATTCTTTAATATTTTATTACAAAGACACGAAAATTTAATTGATAGATTGACAGAAATGAACAGAGAATACTGATAAGAATGTCTAAAATTAAATATAATAAACGTTAAATTAAATATAGAAAATATATTTTAATTATAGTAAGCAAATTTAAAAATAGAAATAAATAATTGAAGATAATTTTTATATTTGTCGCAAAAGCAATCTTAATTCTCTTAGTTTATTTTCTTTGTAAAAACCAATACCGGGTTTTTATCAATGTTAAAAATCAATCAATGATAATTATTTATAATATTTTAATTAAAATACAATTACACAACATTTTGTTATACTATTTTAGAACATTAAAATCAAGTATAATAAGTAATCAAGTGTGTTGTGTTTAAGTATAAAAATATTAACAAAAGGGCACTTATATAATTTTTGAACTTTATTAATTTAAATATTATTAATTTATTGTGAAGACAATTTAAAATAAAAATAAAGCTGAAAATTAACATAAAGCAAAAAAACGCAATTCGTATAAAGGAGTTTTGCTTATGTGCGTGTTACAAACTCTTATATTGAATAAGTCTAGGAGATCTTTCTTCAAAATTCCGAAGAACAATGTACAAATTTAGAAAGCAGAATGTTACCCTAAAAATACATAATTTTGTCTACATGACTGACAGACGTCAAATTTTAATTAAAATATAATTTTTAATCGTAGCAATTTTTCAAATAACATGAATGAAAATACTGAATAACTCTGATTTTATAAAATACTTTAAAATATACAAGAAGATTTTAATTTGAAACCACTTTTAAAAAATTAAAATATATTTTTGTTTTTATTGTGAAATCAAGTTAGGAAAAATAAACAAATTCTAATTGAAAATCATTATTTTTGACGTATGAATGTACGTAATCTCACAATGATTGATTAGCAATTAGCAATATTTTCATTTTCTTACAATACATAGTATTGACATGGTTGATAAGGTCAAAACGGTTTATTGTTTGACGACTGTTTTTAGAAATTATTTGTTACACTTACATTTTATAAAAATTGAAAATAATGTACATACGTACATAATTATGTATATTTAATATATAATTACAAAATTAAAATTGAAAATTTAATTAGAAAATAATTTTTATAATACTCTGAATATTTTATTAATGAATTAAAATTTTGAATATTTATTACATTTAATTGACTAAATGTAAAGAATATTTTAGTAATTTAAATGAACTCGTAATCTATCAAAAAAAAATTTTTTTGACAACATATATTTTAATTTTTGAAGTTTGTGTTGTCGTTTTGGACTTTTTATATGTGTATTTCCATTAAGCGTATTGCACAGTACTTCTTTTATGCTTCTTACATCCTACCTTCCTAGAAAATGAAACGGTGTAAGAATCATAAAAGAATTGTTGGACATACGCTTAATGCATGTAAGTGTAAACAGGCTCATTAAATTGATTTCATTATTTTGTAATTTACAAGATTTGAGAATAATTACTCTCATAGTAAACGATCTATAATTAAAGAACTGAAAAGTACAAAGCTATCTTAATGTTAGCAGAGTTTAAATATTTTTTTAAATGACAATTTTTTTGCAACAATTTTAAGTTTATTATAAAATTAATCATTTTTGTTTTGAAGTGAAAGTTTCTATTTTGAATATTATTTATTTTTTTTTTAATAGTTTTACTTACTTTACATTCTTTTATTCTAAAAAATATTATTAAAAACAAAAATATTGTTTTGCATAATATTTACGTTGTAAAACATGTGCTTAGGTATTTAATAATCGCATTTAAAGAGACGAGACCTTATAACGCGCATTTAAGATCTTTGTTTTTAAATATCTACATAGAACCTACACGTAGTATATTATTAATAATATTTATTAGTTTAATTAATTGTTTATTATTATATCGTGACAAATAAATTCTAGTATGTATATAATTTTGATTAAGAATAATTTTAATAATTTTGAACAGAGCTATAATTATTATAGTTATGAAATGAATTTTATTATAAATTATTTAAATTATTTAAAACCTGTACAATTTGAATATGATATAGAAAAATTTTATATGTATGTATGTATGTATGTATAAATGTAGTAATGTAGTATTTTAACTCTGTGATGAAGGTAATCTTTATTTTGATGACTCAGCCAAATCTTCTCAAATTTGAATTTCGAACAAAAACTATCAAATAATTATTGAATAAAAAATGTATTCAAAATATCTTAAGTGTCTCACAATTTGGAATACTGACAGAAATACGGACAGATTTTTTGTAATGTCAAGATGTAAATACATGATATAGGATTAAGTACAAATTTAATCATGAAATTATGCCAACCAATTGGACTAACAAAAAATTTCCATTCAGCCTATTTTATTTTTATTTGTCTATTGTGTTAACCACGCATAACAATAAGTATGTGTGTCGCCGATATTGCGGTGTGTGCAATTGTAATTAATATGGCGTTAAAGAAAATTACAAATTTTGTTGTAAGTATGTAGCATTAATCAATTTTATAAAATAAAAAATATAAAAATAAAAAATTTAAAGATACGAAAAATCGGATCAAAACAAAAAGAATAAAAAATTTTTTTTTGCATGCTACCAGCACGTGATTTTAAATTTAAAATCAAAATCTATAAAAAGAAAAAAAAATAAATAAATAACTCGCCATAAAAGACAGAAAAATAAAGGCGCAAGAGGGTGAAATTTATAAAATATAAGATGCACACATGTATTGGAAATTTAAAAATCTAATACAATTAATGAAAACAAGAAGAAGAACAACAAAATTGAATTGGTAAACAAAAAGAATATTTTTTATTTTAATTTTTATATAGGCATGAAAAGTAGGAGGCACTCTGCATACACCTATATTCAACCAGTTCATCACTTATATTACAAATATGTGTGTAACGTAAAAATATATCGTAAGAAAGTAAGTATGACAACAATGCATTTTATGAATTAAGACTGCGGAAAAAAAAAATTAAAATTTTATGAATTTTTTTGTTATTTATTTGGGAAGAAATGTTTTGACTTAAGCATACCATAGGTACGTTTTGTGAGTTACCAGTAAAAAAATTTAACAGGTCTGTTATATACTATTTTTATTACGACCTTTATTACAAATAAATTCCGAAATTAATAAAAAGAGAAAATAAAATCAAAAATCAAATAATTTCGACGACTTTATCCATTTAACCGTAAAATTTTTACAAATTTCCTTTGTTTTGAATGAAAAAAACTCAACAACATTTTGTTTTACAAACTCAAAACGACATCTTAAATGAGATTAAAAACAAGAATTCAATTAATAATCATATAAGATGCATCATTTTGTTTTATTTTTTTACGGACCTGACCTTTAGCATTTACCCTTTGTTTGTATTCTATACTTACTTGCATGAATGCAAATATAAAATAAAAAAAAACTAAAAAAAACATATGGAAAAAATTTTAATACTTTCAACAAAATAATAAATATATGAGGAAAACAACAGGTTTACTATAACTACCATCTTCGACATCTAAAAATGGAAATTCTTTAATAACATATGTGCAATTTATTGATTCATCTTCATAAAATTTATTAAAAAATGTTTACAAAAATAGTTGGAATTGCGATCAAAAATAAGGCATTTTTTATTTAGATATTAAAGAATTTTTATGAACACGACTCAAATTGCTGTGTAAGCAATATTCAAATTTTTCAGATTGAAGAAAACGTAAATCTTCAGAATTATTAATTAGTTAAATTAAAAATTTCATTCCAACAATGGTTGACATCATAGTTACTACAATAAACTTTGCGTAATTGAGCCGGATTAAGTGGAGTTTTTTTTTAATTGATCATGAATATTGGTAAATTTCAAATTTGTATATAATTATATTAGTTTTATGCCATGTACATTTATTATCACTTAATTAATTCACCTGTTTAATATGATTAAAACGTCATATTAAGAAAATGCATTATATGTTCACGAATTAATGAAATTTTAGTTTTATTACCGTATTTAATTTTAATTATTATATTATAATTGTACTCTCTTTATGCACATACAGTCAAAATTTTAAATTTTTTGTCGTAATTCCTCTTGAAAACAAATTACATAATTCAAATTGCTAAGATACTATAATATGAATTATATGAAAAGAAATATTTATATAATCCGAGTTGTTTAACAGTACATTATATACTATTAAATTAATTAGATATTGTTAAATTAACAAATAAATTTATGAATAATGCAGTTTATTTTTATAAGGTGCTTTAATTTTAAACCTTACGTATTTCTTTACTTAATAAATTTTAATTAACTTTTGTATACATTTACATAAGATTTCCAAAATAAATATAGAATTATTAATTCGGACCGTAATCAGAACATATTATAACCGTTATCTTATCTTTTGATCCTTCGAATGTTTTCTTTTGTAGTTTATGTAACAGTATAGAAAACTGTGTATCAAATCAAAAACGTTAAAATAATCAATGGACCATACCAAGGAACACGATTTTCTACAATAAATTTTGGAATTCACTGTATTTTAAAACACCGTATTAAATTTAAAAATCCTAATCTATTGAGAAGCATAACATTTTTATAATACTAAACAACAAATCTTACAAACTAGAAACATAATTATAATTCCATTTCATTCATGTGCGTAAGCTCAACACAAAAGCTTTAATTTCACGTGATAAATTCAAATAAATTGAAGAATAATGATTTTCTTTCTTATTTTGACTAAAAACACGTTCTTCTTGACAATTTTGTTTTTCTATTTTTAATTTTGAATGATCAATTGTTATTATTCAGAGTAGAGAAGTATTTTGAGGAAAAATGTACAATTTTCAAATTATCAATGGAGCTTTTTAAATTATCAATTTAGTAATATTCTTGAATTTAATTCAGAAATAATCTTAAAAACATAAAAAATATTATACAAAAGTTCAAAATTTATGAATTGATTCTATTGTAATAAATTTCTATTATAATTAAAATTTAATTCAATAAAATTTTACAAAATTTCCATATACAATGTAAAATATGCTCTTCGCCCGAAAATTAATTAAAAAATAATGAAGCTAAAGCGAAAAAATATACTCTAATTTTTTTATTTTTGCAAATAAATTGAACAAAAAAATAAAATAATTTAAATAAAAATTATTATATTTGTAAGATGATTCATTATTCCAACAAAAAAAATTTATTTAATTTGAAATAATTTAAATTTTTAAATTCTTGATTTATTTTTGAAGCTTTTACTATGGCGCCATCATATTTTTAATATGAATTTAGCATCAATTTTAAAAACTTTTCATATTTAATTAAAAAAGCACAAAAATCTCATGAAGGAATACATACATAATAATAAAATAAGCTCGTAACATGATTTTATTAATTAATAATTCAAATAAATAAATAAAATTCTCAAACTCTTATTATTCAAAACAATAAATATTCGATTAAACAATAAAAAATTTTAATTTGAACGGATTTAAACAAAAATTTAAGTAGAAGATTATTGTAAATTAATTTTATTCTAATAGAGCCTTAAAACTTTTTCGTATAATTTAATTAATTCTAATTGAAAAGTTCTTCTTTGAATATTATAATATTCAATGTTCCCGAACGATTCGGCATTACAATATTTGCATTGTTTATAGTTAATAAAGCCGATATTTGCATTTGCATGAGTTGTAGTTAATAAAAGTTCCCGAACGATTCCGCATAACGATATTTGCATTGCCAGGATTTTTTCGAATACATAGTTGCAAGTGTTTTAAGTCTGTAATTCTTTCCGGTACTAAAATTGCTGTGTCAACAACAGACGCACGAGCAGAAGAACAAACGAAGCGAACATATAGCTAAATTAAGAGTTTATAGGTGTACAACATACTTTATGGATTTGGAAATGATTTCTTATTGCTATTATTCTTCCTCTCTTATCAAACTTGTTTCTCCTCCGTACCGTGTTTATCAAAATTGTATCTTCTTCTCCGTAAATGAGATTTTTCTTCTATTATTCTATTCTTTATTTAAATAAAAGTTCGATAACAATATTCCATTTTTACTAAAAATTAAAAAAAAAATAAGCTTGTTTTGAAAATAAATGCTATTTTTTTTTTATTTATTATCCTATAATTTAAAATTATAATAAAATACGCATAAATATTTCTTCTAACTATTAATTAATTAATAAAATTAATAAATTCTAAAACAAAAAATATTTTTCATATTACAAATATTGTTGTATAAATTTTTTATAGCCAATTGAAAGTCACTTTATTTGCACTCTAGAACGCTTGTTTTTCTTAAACGATTTGGAGTTTATGCAAATTGTATGCAAATAAGTTAGGTACATGCAAATTAAAAGCAAAAGCTTTACGACTTGTTTTTTTTTTTTTGAAATTCTTTCTGATCATTTTAATTTTTTTTTATTCTTATATGTATTTAATGAAATATAACGAAAAAACAGAAATAATTGCGTCGCAATTAAGAAACAACGCGCGGTTTTCAACAAAAAATGTGTGTTCTACTTTTCTAAATCAATCCATTGTATGTGGTTATATTTTGAAATCTGTTATACAATTTGTACTATTCTATTCTATAGTTATGATTTTTGATATTGATTTAAGTGGTTTGATTTTATAATACGGCTTTTTGGTTAACAGGAATTTGTTATAGAGTCAAGTATTTTATTACATTTTCGAATAGATAGGCACACAAAATACTGTAAGCCTTAACTGGTATTGTTAAATATTTAAATTAAATGAGAATAGTCAAATCTCATCTTGTTAACTCTGCAGTACCTGTACGAATTAATGATCTAAAATTTTGATAATAATTGTAATTACTTAATTGCTTCATACAACTTTATCTTTTAAAAACACATTGGCTTTATTATTACTGTAGTCCAGGCTCAACTTTAGATCTGTAACTTAAATATTATATTCTTAATACAATCTACAAACTTTTGAAATTGCATGACAGCTAACAAAAAGGACTCATGAAATCATCAACAACTTCATTATGTTTTACTACTTTATCCTGTTATTATCATATTTAATTGTATGATTATTAAGAATAAGTTGTCAAGTAGATAATACAAACGATTTACATTTGATAATATATTGCAGATTTTCATAATCAATAACCCAAATATCTAAAAATAGGTACTTATTAAATTTTAATTGTAATAAAAATTAATTGTTTATTACTTTACAAAATTTTACAATAGAGTAATAATTCTAAAGTTTCAAGTATTTTGTATTTCTGAATTGGAAATTAATTAAGAACTCAATGTAGATATAAATAGCTCTTAACCCCAATAATTATTGTAAAATAAGAATAGTTTTATTTGTTTGAATAAAAACAGATAAACTTAATTTAAAAAAAATCTAATCAATATAATAAGAGCTCTTTACATTTTATCCCCCAGACTATCTAAAACTATAAAAAGAAACATAAATTATTAATTATTGTAATAAGTACAATTTTTATCAATATTTTTTGTAACACCAAAATATTCTTAGACCACTTCGACTACTATGATTTCTTGAGTGTATGCAAGATAATAAAATTATTTGAGACCAACATATAGAACTTTCAACCTTGATTTTATATTATTTATAAATAGAAATTAATCATAATTATTAATTACAAAAAAAAAAATATTTTAATGCGAACTATAATAAGGATTTTCAAACTGGTATGAATTTTAATGATAACCCAAAGATCATTTTTTATTTTATTGGAAGTTATAACTACAATATAAATAATAATTGATAAGTTTTTATAATTTTCAATTCGATTGCATACAAAATTTTGTGCATAAGATGTTCCAGTAGAAAACATTCGCAATAATCAGTTATCCAACGAACCACCCAACCATCGTAGAGTATCATTCAAATCATACTCTTTACTGAAACACTTTATTTGTTTGCCCGCCATATGGTTTTTATTGTAATAGGTACTGTACATATTTTTATTATTGATATTTAAAGTTCATCAAACAAAAAAATTGAAGAACGTAATGTTTTTTTTAAATATAAAATAATCTTGTCCTATTTTTTTTATATTTTGCAAATTTTTTTAACATTATTAATTGATAACCTCATTAAATTTTTTTTTTGTTTGAAAATTTAAATAATTTCCTTCAACTAACGTCATTATCTGTTTTAGCTAAATTCGACAGTACTATTTTTTTAATGAAATAATTATAAATATTGTATATAAATTGCGTTTCAGATAATTGGTATACTTTCACTATAAATTTACTTTCTTTTTTTTCAAAATAAAAATTTTTTTAAGAGAGTAGACTTGCTTTAATTACTTGCTTTTTTGATAAGATTAAATATCAAGCTTATGCAAGTACCCCCCCCCAATTATAAAATTGATTATATTTTCTGAGAAAATGAATACTGATTCATTAAGCTGCTTGAACGCAATGTTTTCGAAGGGGTCAATAGGATTTTGTGATGGTCTAAATAATTTGATAATGTTTAAAATATCTAATCAAGCCCTTATTCCTAACTGCCATAGTAGATATAAGTTCAACATTTTAGCTATCCCAATTTTTAACTCGCAAAATTTACATTTAATTGTTGCAGTTAATGTACATGATTTAACAAATAACTTAAAGAGAATAATTGAGTCATTTATAAATTGATCATTGATAACTAAGTAAGTACAATTAAACTTATTCCTGAATTATAAAAGCGTAATCTCTTTTATACATAAATTCTTTAATTTATCAAAACGTTCTTTATTTACGCATTTAGCAAATGAATAAAAAATTTTGGTGTGTAAGCTTTAAAAAGCGATGAAAAAAAAAACTTAATATTATTCATAATGGAAACTTATATATATATGTATATTAAACTATACATATATACATATTTATTGTATCTAGTATCTATAAAAACAGAAATTTTATTTATTTTATGAATGTTTGGTTACTTTATTTTTTTCATCATTTAATCAAATAAAAATATTGGAATTCCAAAGTCCAACTCTTTTTGTTTTATCGTTAGTTTTTTTTTATTTCATTAAAACTAATTCTAGTTTATATTGTAGTTTGTCTACTTAAAATCCTACAATGGAAAAGTTAACTTGGTAATCATTATGATAATTTATGATTAAAATACAAGAATTTTAATATGAAATTTTGTTCTATTCTATTATACTTAACATTGTTAATATTGTTTTACGTTGCTGTAGTTTACAATTACCATTTCGTGTACCAAAAGCTTAAGAAGATGCATAATATAAAAATGATATACAACGCGTATGTTATTGTTTTTCGATAAACTACTAAGTTTAGAGCATACTCGTAAATTTTATCATAAACTGCATTTCAATTGCATATGTACATATGTTATGGTAATCTATAGTTCAATTTATACTTACCTATGGGATTCAGATGATACTACTATTACTCGTGATGCATGATCCAAAAGTGATTCAACCTCTTGTGTTAAAAAGTAATGGCTAATATGACATATTTGGAATGTTGCTTCTAAACCATCCTCGGTAACAGTATAAGGTAAAGCAAAAACTCCTGCATTTAATATTAAATAGCTCACGTGTCTGTAAACACAAAAGTATAAAATACCTCTTAGTTCTTTGGATAAAAAAAAAAACAAGTCACTTTCGGAAGGTTAATGAGTAAAAACAATCATAAAAGATTAAAATATGACAATAAAAATTTACCTAAAGGTTTCTTTTAACTCCCGGGCAAAATTTCTGACTGATTTAAGAGATGATAAATCTAATCTAACAAACCGACATTTTCGCCCTGCTGATGGCTTTTCTTCAGAAATTTTTAAAATTGCATCTTCTGCACTTTGCTGGTTTCTACAAGCAAATACTACATCTGCGCCATGTAAAGCAAATGCTCTAGCAGTTTGGAATCCAATACCTAACATGAATGAATTGTTTAGCAAAAAATTCAGAAAGCAAAATAGTCTCTTTATAAATGCATTCATTTAAAATTCAAGATTTTTGAATTTGTTTTTCTATTAAGTTCTTATTTACCTACATTAGCTCCAGTTATAACAGCAACTTTTCCGTTTAAATCTTTGCCATGTAATACTTGTAATGCGGTTGAACTGGAATCATATCTTTGTCTTACTTCACTAATATTTGTTGGATGGCCTTCAACAGCAAAAGCTAATCTTGGATCATTATATGTTACCTGGTTAGTTTTCTTATTAAAAAAAATCGTTTTCTTAGATTCTTGATCTATTTGTTTTTCCCAATCTATCGGTAAATCTCCGGTAACTCGTTTAGATTTTCCAGTTCTTGGATGCGTCCATTGGGAACGTTTTTCATAATGACTAAAATAATTTTGATTTAAAATCTTCTGTTTATCTTTTATTAACACATATGTATATTTACATACCTAACATAAAAAACAAAACCATCATCAGTAGCCCTTTCTTCCCAATCTGGTGGAAGCTCATCTTCAATATATTTATTTACAATTAACACATTTTGGAAAAATAAAAAATCAATTATTTTGTTACCTTCACTGTCTGAATCTGCAAGATAAGTAGGCATCTTATTTCTAATAAATATGTAATTTGATTTTTATCAAAAAACAATAGATTCAAAAAAAATTTTTGATAAAAACAATTTTATTACTGAACTACTGTATGAACTTTTACATTGACAGTTACGTACTTCAAATTCAAAAAGCCTCAGCCACATACCACACCCAAACTACAAATTTTATAAGCCACTGTTGTTGAAAAAAAACACCACCAGATGTCGTATATTTATGAAATTTTGAATTTCTGAGTTTTGATGTTACAGATTAAGAGATTCTATTTCAAAAGGTCTATTTTCTTTTTATAAATTGCAATTGTAGAAAGGGATTCAAAAATGTGCTGCATTTAATCATGCAATACCGAAGCACTAACATCCATAATTTGCCATAAATTCAAAATGATCAAAAATTTCTGTATTATTTAACAAAGGTAAGCCCACATACATAGTTTTTACTTTTTCGCAATATTTGTTGAAATAGAGAAAGAAATTCTATATTAATTCTGCAATAAACTTCATAATTTCTTTAATCGAATATTTATTTTGCATTATAATATTGTACAACAAAGGATGTTTTGAGATAGTATTCATTATCTTAATAATAATAATAATAATAAAAAAATTAATAATATTCATCACATTGTCTAACAAAATAATTTTAAAATACGAACTCAAAAATCATCCAAACTAAATATAATTTCACTTTATAAAATGTAAAATATTTTTATTCAACAACACCATCGAATAAATGTGTTTCATTTTCTAAATGTAAACATCTGTTTAAAAATTCCATGTCTTCACGTATTATAGGATCTAATTTCATTAATTTTACTACATGTCTAATAGACCTTAAATCAATATAGAAATGTTGTGAATTTAATTTATATGAATCAAATGTAATTGCATTGTGGTTATTTTCATCACGAAAGAATACAGCATTTAAGCTTTTCTTTTCAATATATTCTAATAAGTCTAAAAAATCAAAATAATTCATTCCAAATGATGCTTGCAGCATTAATTGGCAGTGTTCTTTAAAGTCATCCATAGTGACACAGTCTTGTATTTCTTTAATTACCTTTTTCATATTCTCTGATAAACTGAACCATATTTTTTCTATATTACTTGAATTAAACCAATTATGATTAATGGATATCGTATCAGTTATATTCCAAACTTGATGATACCAACCAGAAGGTACAAATATTGCCTCATTTTCATTTTGTATTATTGTAAAATATTTACAATTTCGTTGTGTTAATAAATTTTCATCAATTTCAAATGGTAAATTTCCCAATCCATCTTGTAATTTTAATTCTTCACCAGGTGGTAAAAGTATCCATTTTTTCATACCAAAAATATTTGTTGACCAGCTATATGATTGAAAGACATCAGAATGAAATGGTGTCCTAAAATATAATTACGAATTAATTACATAGTTTTTTTTTGCCATTATATGTAAAATATTTTTTTTTATACATTACATTATGCGTAAACTTAATTATTTTAATTAGACTCTAAACTGTTATTTAAAATTATATACTAACCATGAACCCTGTGGACCTATATAAACAAATCTATAATCATCTTTCTCTTTATCAATAAGATATTGATTTAACCAATCAGATGCAAAATATTCTGGTGTTCTATAAAAATTATAATATGGCATTTGAGATTTAAGATGCCAATCTTTTAAATAAAGACATTTTATATTTAAAGAATTAGTACGAGAGGACCAGTATTCTAAATATTCAAAAAAATCCATTTCAAATTTTTCATGTGAATTAAAATATTTTTTCGAGCAATCGACAACAGGGACTCGTACCCTGCCAATATGTTGCTTTAAATAATCAATATTTAAATCATATTTATTTTCTAAATTAATTGCTATCCAATTTCTTCGGCATTCCCATTCATTAGATACATTTGTAAATATAACTGGTATATTATTTTGCATATAATTACCTAAAATCAAAAACATTAATTAACTTTATATTATTAATAATTATTTTTAAGAAAATTTACTGTAAAATTCTGAATAGCTGATTGATTCATTTGGTAATCTTGAAATTTCAACAATATCTTTTGGATTAATGACACTTTGTTTAAAATTTGTAACAGTTTGGTTCAATTCCAAAAGATTTTTTCCCATTCTACTATAAACTGAAATTGAAAATGAATCGATTTTTAATAATAAATAGTAAAAATATATAAAATTATAATACATATGTAATAACCTGTAAATATAGTATACGATAAAAAATAACAATAAATTATGATTCTTTATTTCATTTATAACTTTATTAACTGCTCTTAGATAATCAAAATGTTAATGGAGTTACATACATATATTTAAGTGGAAATTTGGAAGTAGAATTTTTTAATTTTTTAGCTAGAATATTTTTCCAAATGGAACTTTAATAGAAATCAAGTAAATATGTACATTATGTATGTAGTAAAATTATTTATTAGCAATTACTTTTCTAAAAAAAAAAAATGTGCGGTAGGAAATTTGTAAACAAAAAATTTTTCGAAAACAACAAGGATGAATTGCTGTTCATTGTTTATTTATATTTATCCACATACCTACCTAATATAAGTGCCTACACATAATATACACAATGTTATACACATTATAGTTAGTTAGTTAGGTAGGTTGTTATATTATTATCTTATGTTTGTGTAACATTTAGCACAGGTATACATACAAAAATTTTAACCTAACTTAAAATTAATTTTATTTACTATTTTATTTTCGATGTTTATAAAAGTTTACAGAAGACAGAAAGTCTAACTCATTCCCAAAATAATAAAAAAAAAACAAATTTCTTGTGTATATTTATTATTCGAGTTCAAAATAGAATTAAATTTGGATAAGATAAAATATATTTATATTTTGCCCATTATTTTTCCTAAAAATAAATTTTTAAATACAAGTAATAAATAAATAATAAAAAAAAAATAAAATATCTAAATGAAATTTTTTAAAAACAAATTGTTCTGATAAAAATTAACAAAAAGAATAAAAAAAAAAACAAAAAAAGTTATAAAAATATTTTGTAATTTATAAGTTATTTTTAATATCTACTTTATTTTATATAATAAAAGTTCTTATATTTTGAATATTTTTCTGAATTAAATAAATATAAAATTACCTTGATATACTTTTTTAAGTTTTCTTGACTTTTTCTTTTTTTTTTGTCAGCTTGGGTACGAAAAAAAATGATTTTTGATTTTTTTTCAAAAATAGACTTTTTAATAAACAAATCAGCTGCCAGCCTTTACAAAAAAAAAATAAATAAAGAAGCTTTGTTTGGCATATTGTGAATTCAGCAAATATTCAGCAGTTGAAATTTTATGCAATTTAGTGTTAGCGTTGTGTTGCATATTAACATTTATTTAAAAAAGATTTCGACCCGTTTATAATGGCAATCTAGACAGATTCTAAGAGCCCAGAAAGACATGCAATTTTCAATTTTGCAATTACTGCTTAATTTTAGAATCTTTGCGAACAAATCTGACTAACTAAGCTATTGAATTAATTCAAATCGAATGTGTTAAATAAAAATTGTAATTTGTTTGTAATAAATTGCAAACTGTATTGGTGTTTAATTGCATGCGATCATACAGTTACATGTATGAGCGTTTGAATATAAACCTATGAAATACAAATAAACAATTTTTGATCTAAAATTTTTAATGCAAACTAAAAACTTCACGTCTATTTAAGTCCTAAATCTAATTAAATGGAAACTTTAAATTAAAAACGTTTCGACCGTCATTTAAAACGACGACACTATTTGTTTTTCATACAATCTTCACATTCTTTTTTTTTTTTTGTTTAGTCGTATAATCTCCAAATACAAAAATAATGCTCTAGGTTTAAAATCTGATGTAGAACTATCCCAATTTGTAGATGCAAATACAAAAATATTAAATTAATCTACGTTTAAATACTCTGATTATGTACAAATTAAAATGATTGAAATTACAAATTTTCTTTTATAACAACTCTTTTCGTCTTTTATTCTCGTAAGAATAGAATTAGAAAAAGAAAAACTTGATTGAATTTACTAAATCAAATGGTCTTTAAAAGAATTTTTTAATAAAGCAAATCAAGCAATTCCATAATGATAGCGGGTGTATGTAATTCGTTGTATATGGGTTATTTTTTACAAAAACCCTCAGTTTTTAATCTACGGCAATACATGAGAATCAACAAGAGGAGTGCATCTAAAAAACTAAAAATGAACATTGAAAACTTTTTCAGCTAGTTTAAAAAAGCTTTAGTCTTCTTTCATTGGAAGAATGACAGCAGAGTTAAAAAAGAAATTAAGTGGAATTTATTTTTTGATATATTTTTTTAGTAATTATATTAAATATAAACAATATAATTTATAATTATTAATAATAATTGAAGGAAAAATCAGTTAGTTTTTTAATGATTTGGAAATGTTTACATAATTCTTATGTTTTTTCAAAATTAAAATCAATTTAAAGTATATTAGACACCGCCTAAACAAAAATGCCTTTGGCTAATCCAAATGAACCATGGAGAGGCCAAGCTGGTGGGCAAGTTGATCAAGATGTAGAAATGATGGTCGATGACGATAAAAAACCATCAGAAGCTAGTTTTTGTGGTAGTGGCGGAGGAAATGGTACTAATGGCGATGATACCCATATGAGTGAAAGTGAAATTGAACTTAAGGATTATGGTACCGAAAAAGCAGATCCATCACAATTTGAATTGTTAAAAGTTTTAGGGGAAGGATCATTTGGTAAAGTTTTTCTTGTACGAAAAATAGTTGGAAAGGATGCCGGAACTTTATATGCAATGAAAGTATTAAAAAAGGCAACATTAAAAGTAAAGGATCGAGTACGTAGTACAAATGAAAGAAATATTTTAGCAGAAGTTGGGCATGCATTTATTGTTAAACTACATTATGCCTTTCAAACACCTGGAAAATTGTATCTTATATTAGATTTTTTGAGAGGCGGAGATTTATTTACACGTCTAAGTAAAGAAGTAATGTTTACAGAAGAAGATGTTAAATTTTATTTAGCAGAATTAGCATTAGCATTAAATCATTTACATAGTTTAGGAATTATTTATCGTGATTTAAAACCCGAAAATATATTATTAGATCAAGATGGTCATATTGCATTAACTGATTTTGGTTTATCGAAACAACCATTAGATGGATCGAAGACATTTAGTTTTTGCGGCACTGTTGAATATATGGCACCAGAGGTTGTTAATCGTAAAGGACATCATTTTGATGCTGATTGGTGGTCGTTTGTAAGTATATATTTTGTAGTGTTGATGATTTTAATAGTTATTTTTTGTGTTATTAAAAATTTTCGTTAGAAAAATTTTATTTAATAGGTGTGGCAATTTATAATATGCCCTACCCAAAGGAAAAAAAAAGAAAAACATAAAAAAATCGTTATCAAAATAATCGATAACAAACATTTTATTTGTAAGTTTTAATTTTGGAAAACATTTTATCAATAATTTACCGGTTTCATGTAAAAAAAATAAGTTTTAAAAACTTTGGAAATCTCAAATGTTTTGAACGTGAATGGCATATATTGTTAAAAAAAAACCTTATTAGAATACTATAGTCAAGTATGTACACACTTACTCCCACACATTTTGTGTGATTGATACGACGTCGAAGAAAACAAGGTATAGACAAATGCATTCGTTGTTTTTATTTTTAGATTTTGAATGTTTAGGATCCCAAAAAGGTTTTTCTTTTCGTTTTCAATTAATGCGTTAATTACTATTTTCTAATTGGATGTTAATTTTTTTTTATAGAATTCTTTTTATTCCAAATTGTTTTATTTCCCTTACCTTTTGTAAAATTTAATATTTTTTTAGGGTGTTTTAATGTACGAAATGTTAACTGGCAACTTACCATTTCACGGAGCTAATAGGCAAGAAACCATGAATCAAATTTTGCGAACAAAATTGGGAATGCCAGAAAATTTAAGTCCTGAAGCGCAGTCTTTGTTGAGGGCTTTATTTAAAAGGAATCCTCAGAATAGATTAGGTGCAGGTCCTGGTGGTATAGAAGATTTAAAAAAACATGAGTTTTTTGCTACTATAGATTGGGAAAAATTGGAAAAGAAAGAAATAAGGCCCCCATTTATTCCAGCTGTTTCAAGAGATGATGCATTTTATTTTGATTCGGAATATACAAGTAAATCACCTAAAGATTCTCCAGGAGGTTGTGTCAGTGCTAGTGCACATGAAATATTTCGTGGATTTAGTTTCGTTGCACCATGTCTTCTTGACGATGATGGAAGCGGTATTTGTGGTGGATCTACGCAAACAACAGAGTCCCCATTATTTTTAACAAACAACGATGAAACCATGACTAATGCTGGAGCGACAAATCCAGCACCGGTAGCGTCAAGAATTCCCATTTGTTATAACAATGTTCTTCCCGGTGTTGTTAAAGCTGGTAATTTAGGAGATGAATATAATATTATGCAGGAACTGGGACGTGGAACATTCTCTGTTTGTCATTTATGTGAGCATAAATCAAGTAAAAAACAATTCGCAACTAAAATTATTAACAAAAGTAAACATGATTGTCGTGAAGAAATTGAAATTTTATTGCGTTATGGCAATCACCCTAATATAGTCTCGTTATTTAGCGTGTATGAAGATTCAACTTATGTTTATTTAGTTATGGAGCTTTTAAAAGGTGGCGAACTTTTAGATAGAATTTTAGCGATTCAAAGAATGTGTGAAGGTGAAGCGAGCGCTGTTATGAGAACTGTTGTTTCAGCTGTAGCATATTTGCATGAACATGGTGTTGTACACAGGTAATTATTTTTTTAATGTTGTATGATTTTTGTTTTGAAAGCAATATTTAAAAATTTTTTTTACTCGTAGGGATTTAAAACCTTCAAATTTATTATACGCATCTATTCATCAAACCCCAGAATCTTTAAAACTTTGTGATTTAGGATTCGCAAAACAGCTTCGAGCTGATAACGGCCTTTTAATGACCCCCTGTTATACAGCAAATTTTGTTGCTCCAGAAGTTTTAAAACGACAAGGTTATGATTTAGCGTGCGATATATGGTCATTAGGTGTTTTATTATATATTATGCTTGATGGTAAAACACCATTTGCTTCAACACCAAATGATTCACCATCAATGATTTTATCACGTATCGGATCTGGGTATGTTGATCTTGAAACAGGTCAATGGCACCATATATCACCAAAAGCTAAAGAATTAATAAGACAAATGTTACATATTGTACCGCAATCGAGGCCAACAGCAACCCAAATTCTTAATTATCCATGGTTGTGGCAACAGACCCCAATTACAATACGATCAACGATTAATGAAAATATTGGTTTTTCGGAAGCAGCTGCTCTAAAAGGTGCAGTACATGCGACATACCGTGCTTTAATATCAGCACCACAATCAGCTAATGTCGGACCAGTTGGCTTATCGGAATTAGCACAACGTAGAGCAAAAGACAAAGTCAATCTAAATTCATAACTTATTTTTATAAAATCATATTATAAATTATAAATTAATATATACATTATATCAAATTAATTTAATTATTTAAAAACAAAACATACAAAATAAATCTACAAAATAAAAAAAAAAATTAAATGAAATAAAAATTTTTAAACGTGAAAAAAAAAAAAAGAATAATATAAATTTTTTCCAAAAAAAAATCTTAATTCTTCCCCAAAAAACAAAAAAAATGAAAAAAATTAAAAAAATATCTTTTTTTAGAAAAATATTTAAACATAAATTATACATTTAAATATAATTATACAAATCTTACATATTCCATAAAGCGTAAATGTGTGTTTATTGTTTAATTTCTTTTATTATAAAAGTGTTTTGCCTTGTACATTTGTAGTTAAGAAATAAATAAAAAAGAAAAACTGCTTAAAGTATTTTTTTTTTTATTATTTTACTAATTTAAAATAATTAGTTAAAACTTTTATACTCAAATTAAGTCATAATAATAATGAAGGAATCAAACATGTTCTTACATATGCATAATGTTTTTCAAAACTTCATTTAATAAAAAAAAAAAAGAGATTTTTTAAAATTCAGGAAATCACATAGAAAAATGTAAGATATTAAAGATCTGAAAAATGTAAACTAGTTAGATCATGCAAATCTGTGATGACGCAAAAAAAATTCTTATCATTTATGTCAGGACTTAAAGTCCTAACATAATCTGAATTATCAAAAATCCCCATAACTTAATTCGCATTCTTATTACAATATTAGATAATTTGCTGTTTGGACCGAGTAGAATAGTCTTTTTATTGTTTTTATAAACAGTTCTAATTTGAAATCAACAAATATAATATATTTTTGCATTTTTCTTTAAGGTTGAAATAAGACACTATTTAAAAAAATTGGCTTATGTTAAGGCAATTTGTTTTGAGTGAAAAATTTTGAAACAGAATATAAATTTAATGATTTTTTATTAAAACTTCAATGTTAGTATCTTTTTAAAAGAATTTTATTGTAGTTTTATTAATTATTACTCTAAAAAGTAAATTATTAAGGTTTTTTTTTTTTTTTGAAATTTTATTTAACAGGTAAGATGTAGAAACCTATTTTTTTAAAAAATAGTTCAGTGTTTTTTTTATTTTTTCACTTCTCAATTTTATAATATCCAAACATATCTATTAATTTTGGTATTGTATTGCCTTCCTTACAATAATTAAAGACAAATTAAATTCATGATATGATATTACATAGTTTTTTTTTTTTTTAAATCAAATTAATTTTTTTTTTAATTTTCCATTAATATATACGAAAATAGTTTTGTTCATTTTTTTTTTTTGTTTTACTCTAAGCAAAATATTAAATTCATCATAACTCCAGAATAAATGGATAAATATTTTTTTTTTGTTTTAACATATATGTAAGCATATAATAGAATATAATATAATATAATTAATATATTACAATATAATATAATATAATATAATAAAATACAATTGAAAGTATTCCTTTTTTAATCCCATTTCATTCTTTAAAGTAATAATAAAATACTACGTAAATATATGAATATACTTATAATTTTTTTTTTCTTTAACAAAAGTTTAATTAAACAAAAAAACCGATAAATAATTTTTTTTATTTTTTCTTTTTTTTTTTATAGATTTTTTTTTCCTTTTTTTTTTAAAATAATACATTAAATATTTTTCCAAATTTCTTTTTACCATTTAGATTTCAAAAAATATATAATCAAATCTATCGATACATCATTACATCTGTACTTTGATACATGCACATATATGCATCACAAAGAAGTCTTTTTGCAAGTTCTGGTAGCATTTTATCATTTGCAGCTGCCTCATTTATTGTACGTGCACCTTCTTCAGATAGCCATTGAGGTAAATCTGGTACAGTAACCAATTCAGGAATATTATATCCATTTTGTTCCCCTAAAATACCATATTAATAAATATTCTTTATAAAGTTTTCAATCAAATATTAAATTTTGTTTCATTTTAATATACCTTTTCTATCAGCCATTGAATCAAAAAAACACCATGGTGCATCTAAACCAGAACCAGCTTTAACAAATGCAACATAATGTGATGTTTCAATACAAACTACAGCAAATAATTCCATAAATAAACGTGGAACATTTAAATGTTCTGCCATTATTTTAAAATCTTGTGGCACAGATATTTCTTTTGGGGTATGATTTGCCCTAAAAAACAAAAAAAAAAAAAACATGATTGAAAAAAATAAATAAATTTATCAATTTGAATAATTTATTTTACCTTTTAGCATGGGAATGAACGGTTTCCAAACATTTTTTACAAAAAGCTGTACTTTCTAATCCAACACCACACTGTAACATACCAAAACATTCACGACATTCATACTCTGCTAATTTTCCACACACAGAACATTGTCTTGGAGCTAAAATTACATATTTATGAATAAGTAATAAAATATAAAAATAATATTTTTAATAAATCTTAATAAATTTTAATTATTAAAATTACAATCTTCTATAATATCAGTAACATCAAGCACTTGGGATGGTAAAATTCTTGGATACATTTTAAAATTTTTTCCAAAACGTGGCATTTGTATTATAAGACACGATGGTACTTCTTTCAGTTTAATATCTGATGCTAAAAAACTTTGTTCAAAAAGCTGTTGTACTGATGGAAATGATAAACGTTCATCTTTTTCAACAAATAATTGATAAAAAAATGTATCTTGCCCGGAACTTAACTGAAATTTTAAGAGTTCCATTTTTGAGTCTTTTTCTCATTAAAGTTTTATTACTATTATCTTACTTTAAGAAATGGGTCTGCTCTTAATATTTGTGCTAACAAGCTATTTAAAAATTCTTCAGGATCTTTTTCTTCACATGTTAAACCAGTTACGGAACTTAGTTTTTCTAATAGTTGCCTCAGTTTCATAACTCTGTCAGCTCTTACAAAAACATTTTTACGTAATGGATTTACAATTTCTTCCCTTAAAACTTTTTGGACTTCTTCGTAATGTGAAATATCCTTTCAATTCACAAAATAAATTTTTAAAGCATGAAACTTATTTGTATTTGTAAAAAATTACACATACCTCTGGTTCTGGTGGTCTAAATAATAAGGAATCAAAAACACTAGTGAATGTAAACATTGCAAATAGTGTGGCATCTAAATAGCATGAATTGTGATGACCCTGAATTCCTTTAAATTTCCCACATATTTCTTCCAATTCATCAAGATTTAAAATTTCTGCAATAAAATCAAATCGATAAGACGCAATTAACTAGTGACAATCATTTTTATTTACTTAAGGGAGCAACCGAGCCCACAACTGGTGGACATTCTACTTGACCAAACATTTTTGCATCTAAAGCTTTTGCATTTTTTCCACTAATATTAATAGGTAAATTATTTGATATACCAGTTGCTCCAATGACTGAAGACGCTTGTGAAGAAGGAACTTCAATTTCTAAAAATCTTCGATCGATAGAACATTGACTTGGGTGAATGAATATTGCTCTTCCTTCAGGACATTTAAAATATCTAATATGAAATTAAAGAATTCAAGTAGAATCAAAATTTTTGAACACAAGCTAATTAAAATTATAGAATAATATAAAATTTATTTTTATATACCTTACTCCATTATGTACACCATCAGTTAAATTTAATGGTCTTTCACCTGGATCATCTTCCAATTCAACTCCAACCATGACATTTTTCGATCCTTGTGGGACACCAATCCATTTAATTACACCATATAAATCCTCACAAACATCCGTAGAAACTTCAACCATTGATCCTACACCTAAACCTGTATCATCTGGAATTTCACTTAATGGTGATGGCGGTACAAAAATATCTTCAGGCTCATTATGCATTACATTTTGTGCTTGTACTTGTGATGAAATTAAATTTGTATTGTCATATAATGGCTCAATATTTTTCAACTCTGTAATATTAAAAAAATATCCAAAGAATTAGTAATTGAAATTCTGAGTAAAAGTAAATAAAATAGAATAAATTGAATTTCAGCACAAAGTGAATAACCTGCAAAATTATAATATTCATCATCATCACTCCATTCAAAGTGCTCCAATACTGTTAAGGGTATTTCACTAAAACTACAGCGGTCTAAATCCATTTTTCCCCCAATTGAACCAGAATAAATTTTTAAAACAATAATCTTATCTTTAATTTATAAATCCTATTTTCTAACTCTATTACTCTATGTTCTGTAAGCCCTTAATTAATATTTCTTGTTATAACTTTGATTATATTTTTTTTTTACTTAAGAAATTCAGGAAGTCTTTTAATGTTCGAAATATTACAGTGAAATTATTTTCGGAAAATCAAAAACTAAAAATAGAAATTATATGCACTAAAAAAATGTTATTTTGAAATCTGCCAGATGGAGTAAGTTGTTGTTTGTTTTTCTTTCATTTTTCAGTTTTTTAAATTTATTTTTAGAAGTTTCAGAGACTAAGGGAATATTGATATTCAAAGTAAGTACCGTTAGTTGTTCTTTTTAAATTGAAAGTTTTACATTAGTTATTCAATTATTATTTTTTAATTGCCGCAATGACCTTTTTTATAAATTCGATTTTAAATGATATTTAAATAATTTGAATAGTTGATGAATATTACTTACTTTTTTCTTTATTTCCTCTTCCAATATTTGAATTTCTTAAACCCCCTATAATTGAAGAATCATCAAATGAACTATTATTACTTATTGCTTCATTTACATGCTTCATATTCTCTTTATTACGCTTATTATCTATATTTGATTTGGAACTCATAATATGTGAAATTGGATTTGCTGATTTATTTCTTTCACTTTTCCCAAAACTGCTAACACTACTATTGCTACTACTACTTATATGCACAGAACTACTTTTATCAGTATTTAATACTAATGCTGCATCACCAGCTGTAGAAGGCCAATTTGTACCCAATAAATCAGCCAAATCAACTTCATTTCTTGGATTATCTAGAACAATAACCTTACTTTCATTCATAGTTGATTCTTTAATATCCGCTGTATCGATCACAACAATATCACGATCTTCAAGGCTCAATATGGTATTTGGTTTAACAGTCGTCGTTCCAGAAGCCAATGGCTTTTTTTTATTACTTAAATTTGAATTACTTGTATTAATATTTCCACTATTATTTAAGTTAGATTTTGGTTGCTTTAATATGCTAACCGGTGGAATGTTTTTATTTGTTGGTGTTTTAATTGATGATTTTATAATTGATTGTTGTTGTTGCTGTAGCTGTTGTTGTTGCTGATGAAGCTGTTTTTGTTCTAAATTTTTTTCATAATTTTCAACACATCTAACGTATTCCTCATTTGTTAACGTTATTAAATTTTCGTCGTCTCTTTGATGCGAACTTTCTTTTGAATCACTACAAAATATTAATTTTTAAAATAATATGTAAGAAATATTGAATTTAAACAAAAAAATTAAATTAAAAATAACATTTTCTAAGAGATATTAATTTTGAAATTATGATTAATAGCATGATTTATTAAAAAACAATTAAATGAAATATTAATATACCAATTCCCTGGCAAGTTGAATGTAATATGGTGGCCATTTTCTTTTGAGTTAGTTGAATTAGCGCTCGATAAATCAGGAAAATTAGTATTTGTCGCTTTATTTCTTTTATATGATGGAGTATTTGTTGATGTACTTGATGTAGATCTCGTTGTTGTACAGGTATTTGGAATATGGGAAGAATTTACAACTCTTGAAGCATTACAACTATTAAAATTTTTTTTAAAATTCTTTTGTTCCATTACGGGGTTTTCATCATCACTAGGTATATTTAAATCATTCTCTTTATTCTGTTTGTCATTTAAGCAATTATTATTATCAATTGCTGCTAATAAACTAAATCTATTAGAATCTACATAACTGTTCCTGTTAGTAGAGGACGAATTTTGTCTTAATGAGTGCCGTTTGGGTGATTGTCTATTAAAGGTTTTTATATTGCTGTAAAAATTATCGTTAGCGGTGGTTGTAGAAGTGAAACCTAAAGCTGATCTAGCACGATCTAATGTTCCACACAATAGATCACGTGTTGAAAACTTAGGTTTGGAAAGCGTTTCTGTATCCTGTTCAATATAATTTGCAGTTACAATAAGAGATAGATGAGCATCACATTTTGTATATTTTTCAGCAAAATCTATTATTTCATCGGCTTGAGGAGAATATCCATTCCCCAAAGTCTATATGGTCAAATAATAAAATCAATATCTTTATCTTAATTTTACAAAAAAAAACAATATTTAATGAAAGTGTAATTATTGAAAACAGATAACTAACACCGCATTAAAATTAATTTAAAACTACATTTAATACAAATAATATTTACACATTCAATTCATTCTATATCATAAATAATATAATAAGCAGTAAGTACAAGTATCGTGCAAATACATACTTTTCATTATTAGGTGAATCTTCAACTTTCCAAATGTATTGGCTTAATTTTGGTGTATATATTTTAAAGGTTTATCACTTTGGAAAATGAAATTTCGATTAAAGTTTTTTTTTAATATTATATTCGGCTATCCTACTTAACTACATTTATTCATTTTTCTTTAAATTTAACAAGATTTGGCACATTTTGTTAATACCATCTATACGTTTATATAGATTACTCTATACATATGTAAGGGGATTAAACATAAATTAAATGTTGGCAAATATTAGTTAGCTTAATGAATTTCGAGGTAGTGTTAAATTTTTCTCTAATTAGGTAAATAATCTCATATATATGTACCTACCTATACCTACCTACGTACATAAATAAAATGTATAACAACCTGTATTTTACAATATTTCAATACACAAATTATTTTATCATTAATCATTTTGGAAAAACGTTAAGATAGGCCAATCTTTAATCTTTATTCATATCTATTTATTTTTTCATATCTGTTCTAATTTAATTACCTACTGGTAGATAAAGTTAATTTTTACAAAAAATTTCATATTAATTAATAATAATACTACGACTTTTTTTCATACAATGATGAATGCAATGACTCACTATACAAAATTACACAATGAACAATGATTTAGATAAAAAAAAATTGGATAGAGAAATGTTTTATTTACCAATATTTCAATTGCAAAATAATATCCGGGGCCAATTTCAGGCACAAGACCAATATGCCTTATTATACCACAATAGGATTCTGTTTTTTTAAATTTCCTTCCGGAAATTAATAATATATCTTTGACTTTTTTAAATAAACAATATTTTATTAATTCATTATCCTGAGCAAATCTTAATCTTTCTTTGGCATCTTTAATAGCAATCAAAAATGGCCAACAATCTTCAGAAACTTCTTTTAAATCAGAGCATTTGCATTTATATAAATTATCATAAGCTGGGTTCTTATTAAAATAATCTATAATTTGAATTAAAACATTTTTGAAATTATTCACTTTTTCACTTGTACGAACTAAAGTTCCACTGTCCAAAGGATAGGATTGTACATCATCTTGTAAATCTTTCAATGGTATTTGAACAATAACTTCTGTCCTACGAATTGTAATAGCAAAACCTCTTTTTGATCCCATTTCACAGCCAGCATTATATAATTTAATATTCTAATTCTAATTCTACAACATCAAGAAAAAAAAAACAACTCAATAAAATTAATAAAAAAGAGAAATGAATGCAAAATGATTTACAATTCCGATTCTATTGCAATTAGTACTAGGTATTTTGATCACTTTATTGAAAAATATATTTTGTATATAACAAAAACTTTTCCATGTTTTTTATCGGTAATTGCTTATTAAAAGAAATTGTCTAATGTTAAAATATAACATGCATTCCTTTAAATTTAAACTATTAAACTTACAACTTATTACCAGTATTAATTAACAAGTTTTATTTTATTTTTAGAAAATAGTTATATATTTTGTCAGAAAAATTACTTTGCGTAAAATCTTTCAAAACTTTCAATGACAGTCATTATAGGTCTTTGACATTTATTTAATTTGTAATGAATTATAAGGGTCGTATTCGAAAAAATAAGGGATGGCAATCACAGTAATTATTATAATACTAGCATTTTTGAAAAAAAAACTTGAAATAACGATTTCTTATACTTAACGGAACTTAAAGAGATATGGTTGAATTAAAATTATGCTCTAGTTTCGAAGTTATTTAGTTTTTGTTAAAACAAAAAGGTAGGATATAAATAAATAGGACTCATAACAAAAATAGATTAATAGTATTCAGAGACGGTGCCCAACTTAAAGAAATTTTAATTTTTAATTTCGTATTAGGATCGTGTAATAAGAAAATAATTTGCAATGTTTTTAAATTAGATTTAGAACTGAAAAACTTTCTTGGTAAATAAATTCATTTAAAATAATGAACGACGTACAAGAATAAAAAGAAACATTTTTTAATTATTATGTATACCTTTGAGTTTGGATATCTTGATATTTTTACAGGTTTTTAGTAGGTTTTAGTTTTATATGAAAATTAGTCAAAAATTTAGGTGATTAAAAATAAGTTTGCGAGTTCTTTCAACGAATTAAAGAACAAATATCTTCACAATTTTGTCATCAGTTTAAACCTATTTTCCTAATGCACATTCCAAATTTATTGTATTTACAAAAAAGCTGATTCCAATAAACAAATGCATATACGTATATTTTTGATCTTCTGTTTTTTTATTTTTTTGTTCTACAAGATTTTCAATCCTCAAATTTGATTCGTGTTGTAAACCGTTCTTTAAATAACAAAACAAAATCTAAACTAAAAATAAACCAATTATTCTACGTTTCACTTATAAAAATGAGTTCCTTGAAAATGTATTCGAATCTTTTCGAAGTAATTGATATAAACAATATAATCCAGTTACGCCTAATCCTATTCCACCTCCAAGAGCACATTTTTTAAGACCAGCTAAAATTAAATAAACAAATAATTCAAATTTGTTAATATTTGCAAACAAATATTTAATTAACAAACCTGTTGACTTATACAGCAAACCAGTTGCTGTGCCGGCTATAACTGTGTTAATTTCATCTTCTTCTTCTCTGATCCATTGTAAAAATACGCCGAATGCGGAATACATAACAGTTATTGTCCCTAAAGTACTGGCAGTTGCAGAACCTTGTTTCATAACATGATTTAACAATCTAAAATACCACCAAGGGTTAAGTTTTTTTTAAAAAGGTACTAAAATTATATAAATGAACAAACAAATAAAACTAATCATAAGATGTAATAGGAAAAATAAATAGAATAGACAAATCAAAGGTGTACAAATCGAAATGTTAAAATTTTGACTTGAAAACGAAAAATCTTCATTCAATTATTGCTTTAAAAACCTAACTGATTTTAGTAAAAAAAATTTTCTTGTAAAAATATTAGAATGTTTAAAATACTTAAGAAATTGGAAAATTTGATTAGGCATTTTTTATATAAATTGTTTCTTACTGAGTTCTTCTTAGTTTTCCAGTTTGTTGTAATGCAGCGGTTGCTTTTATTCCATTATAAAAGCCTGCTAAACCTCCTATACCTGCTCCGGCCATAGCAGCTGTACCAATTTGAGAAAATGCTAACTCGAATCTACCTCGCTGTCGAGAGGCACCTTCTGGAAAAATAAATTCGGGTTGTGCTTGTTGTAAAAATCTTGTGTCATAATTTAAATAAGGTGAGAGTGGAGCAATTTTTTTTGTTTCATTTGTTATTGATGGCGAAGATGGTGCAGAAAAATCTAAAAACAAACAAAATTTTGTTTAGAATTCTTATTTGTTCCAAAATTGCATAAGCATATTCGCGACTCTTACCAGATGATGAACCAATGCTACCACCTAGGGACAAAGGTTTACTAAGATAATCATCACTCATTATTTATTCTTTGGAAAATGCTAATTAATTCTAGGTTCTTTATATTTTTTCAAATCCAAATTTTTTATTGAATTATTTAGTAAGACTTTTTTTACAAACTTAATTTAATTTTGGATCACAACATGACAATACGGGAAAAAAATGAAACTGGTAAAAGATAATGACAGTATTATGTTTGACAAATGTCAAAATTTCACGTGTTGTTTTATTACTACAAGTACAGTGTTCTTCCAAAGTTTTTGTCATTGCAAAAAAAGTTTCTTGAAAAGTTACGCTTCAGTTATCATATAAATTATTTTTAGGTCCTTTTTCGAGTTATCAATTGTGTTAACTTAGTAAAATTAATTAACTTTTTTAACTGAGCGTGTTTTTTCTAAAATATACTATATAACTTGGTTGTATTTGAAATTTGTCAAAATTACAATCACGATATAAAATTTTCATTTAAAGACTACATTTTGTTTTGAAAAAAGTATTTTTTGCTCAAGAAGAACATAAAATTAATATCAAACCAGAATTTGTTTAAAACAGAGTGCGAATAAAAAATTTGGAAATTTTTTCTAGAACAGAGTTTTGACTTTATTATTTTCTACCACGTCTCTAATTTTACATATACAACAAATAAAAAAATTAAAAAGTTATAACCAAAACTTTATCAACCCCATTGTAATACATAATCGACATTGAAAGAAAATCAAAAATAAATTAAATCTCAATCATGCGCAACTGATTGTATTAAATGTGTGAAATGATTGTGTAGCTGAATAATATTCTTCTGACATTGCGAAGTTCATTAATCACTTGTTAAGTGTTGATAAGATTGTTTTGAAAATATTTAAATGATAATAAACTCGCTCAGAAGTTTTTATTTCAATTTAGTTGTTTTGACATTATTAATACAAAATGTTTTAGCTAGAGAAAAAAATATTTAATAATGCGCTATAAAAAATTATTTATATATATTTTGTTGTCTTCATTAGGTGTATTGCTTTTATTTTATTTAAATCGAAAATCGACTGAAAATGTAAGTAAGCATTTAATTCATATTTACTTTATAGATATTTAAAATATGTCCAGATATTTATAAAAATATTTTAATTTAGCATTCCAAAAATTTTAGCAATAAAATTCCAATTATACTATGGTGGACAAGTATTATTCCCAATTATGATAGGTAAGTGAATACTAGAAAAAGATTGCATAAATCTTTATTATTCAATAATTAAAATTTTAGATCAATGGAATGTGGTTTCGCATCTTGTCGATTTACTGTGGATAGGAGCCTTTTAAATAATGAAAATACAAAGGTTAAAATTTTTTAAATTTTAGTTTGCATGCTAAATAAGTCTTTTAATAGTGCCAATTTTATCTATTGATAAAATATCGTTTGCACATAAAGGTTCTTTTTTATCATGTTTACAATATACATACATACATAGTTTTAATTATTTTTTATTATTAATACTTACTCACTCCGGAATCAATCGTTTTAATCTCATATTTTCTGTTTGATAGGCAATAGCATTTTATGGATCCAATTTAAGTGTAACAGACTTACCTTTACCCCGATCAAAAGATCATCTATGGGCCTTGTACCACGAAGAATCACCAAAAAATGTTCCATTTTTATATAGCAAAAATATTTTTAAACATTTTAATATAACTTCAACTTTTAGTAGATATAGCAGTATGCCTTTAACCGTGCAGTATTTAAACAATTATGATTCATTAAGAACTCGAAAATATTTAGTTCCAATTGGAGAAAAAAGTAAATTACGAAATAAATTGGCACCAGTTGTATTTCTACAATCCATTTGCGATACAATGTCAGGAAGGAATGAATATGTTAAAGAACTTATGAAATATATTGATGTTGATTCATATGGCAAATGTTTAAATAATCGAGAAATGCCGGATTCGTATGTTATAGAAAATAAAATCCTAAAATTACATTTGAAAAAAATATTTTTTTTTATAGCTTAACGAATGAATATTTACAAACGCTGAATACGGATGAACTTTATACATTTTTAGCTCGTTATAAATTTGTTATATCGTATGAAAATGGAGTATGTAATGATTATATAACTGAAAAATTTTGGAGGCCTTTGATTATAGGTTCAATTCCCATTTATTTCGGTTCACCGACAATCAAGGTATATACTTGCATCAGAACACTAATTGAACTAAGTTAAATATATCCAATTTATCTTTTTTTATTTAGGATTGGATGCCAAATCCAAAATCTGTGATTTTAATTGAAGATTATAAAAGCCCTAAGGATTTAGCAAATTTTCTAAAAAAATTAGATAAAGATGATATTGAATATAATCAATATTTAAACCATAAATACTCACAGGAAGATCCAATCTCAAATAATTTATTAAAAAAAACATTGCTTGAAAAAGAATATGATACTAGCGATGATATTTTCAATTCTTTTGAATGTTTTATTTGTAAGAAAATTCATAGTTATTTTGAAGCCATTGCAACTTCAAATCATTATGATTGTGAAAATGGTACAAAATATCCTAAAATGAAGACTGAGTTTAAAGAATGGAACTCCTGGGAAAGTATTATAAAATCTGGAAAATGTGAAGGAGATGTTCTTGATAAATTTTTGATAAGAAATAAACCATTTACGGAAAAAGATTTTCATTTGGAAATAGAAAAAATGTTTATACAAGGACAATGTTAATTTTGTTTTTTTTTTAGAATATTAACATTTTAAAATTATTTAATTAATATAAAATATTATACCACCATTTAAAATTATTCTCATTATTTTTGTTAAAAAAGTTTCCATATTCAAAATATAATTAGTAAAATGTATAAAGTCATTATTCATTATTTTTGTTAGAAAAATAGAAAGTATTTTAATAAAATAAAAAAATATGTGATAAAATTAGAACATTGTAATCATGATGATTCATTAAGGTTTTCTGTATCATTTAATATATTCACTTTTTTCTTTTGGTTTTTTCTTTATTTTTTGCGATGATATTTTCTTGAGTTCATATGAAAGATGTAAAATCGTATAAGTTTATAAAAATATATTTTTATAATAAGTTAATGAATATATGCAACATATGTATACATACATTATTATATTCTTTAATAAATCATAATTTTTAATATTAAAATTGTTATCTTTTGATTTCGTTTAATTTTATTGCCGTTGAAATGTGTAATTGTAAGGTCTTCATAATAACGATTTTGTTTTGAATAATTGCTAATTTATTAATAACAATGTATGATAACAAAATGAAATACTAAAAACAAATACGATGTTAAAATTTCGCCTTGTTGTAAGAACGACAACTCAAAAGAATTGAAATCGATTTTAGATTCCTTAATTTTAATGCCCTACTTCTTACCCTTTTATCTTCTTTTTCAAGAAAATTTTTTAGATAGTGAAATTTTATTAATAAAATGGGCTTAAAAACTTAATTCGAATGTATTTTTGTTTTAAAAATGTTTTTAAAAATTGTTCATTATATTTTTAATGAAATTCAATCATATTCAAATGAAAAAATCATGGTGGCTAACTAGAAATCAATGCTATATTTTGTTCTTAAAATAGAAATAAAACTACCATAATTAAAAAATATCTTAAATATTATTTTTAAATAATTCTCCCTAAATAAATAAAATACATACTGGTATATATCTACATATACATATATATACAAACATATAAGTATAACATTTAAAAAATAATACTATGACTTGATATAACTAAGGCTAAAATTATCACAATACTGTTTGTCAATGATAAATGAATTTGTTTTAAAGCTATACTTTTGTTTTGCTCATCTTCAATGATACTTCCATCAATTTCATTAACTTTTGGAATATAATCAAAACATGATGGGAAATTATTTGGGACTGGTGTCATTTGGTTATGATCACCTATTTTTAAAATGAGTGCCATACCAATTTCAGCATGAAATTCTATATGACAATGGAAAAGCCAATATCCAGGATTATTAGCTTGAAAACGTATTATAGTATAACCACCATCAGGTACTGTTACTGTATCTTTACATATAGCTTTACTTGTTTTCCTTTTTAATAAACCTTGTCGATCCATTTCTTTGATCTGTATAAGATAATGTAAAATATAACAACAAAAAAATAAATAGAATAATTGGAAATATTCAAAAATTGAATTATAATTTTTTTTTAGTGCTCACCTGTTCAATTGTAACATTTTTGCCAACTCGTTCTAATCCGACAACTTTAAAACCATAACCATGAAGATGGAATGGATGATTGGCATCATAAGCAATACCTTCATCTACTAAAATTATTTCAACGGTAGCATTAAGAGTCACTTGTAAGACATGATAGCATTCACAGAATTCTTGTCTGCAATCTATTCCTTTTTCAGAAAATGTTGTTTCATTGCAGAACATAGAGTCATTTAATTTATTTCTATCGGGCATTAATGTTAAAGACGGCATTTTTAAGCTTATATGGTTTAATTGTGGCGTAAATAAATTATTTTTTGTTGGATTAGACACATTACCAAATCCATAAAGATCTTTCTTATGAAAATGAGGATTATCTTTTGGATAAAAATCATAATAAACATAAAATTTGTAATCTGGTTCTTTATGGAGAATCCAATCGTCATCGGTGTGTTCATCTAAACAATCGATTTCGGCTAAAGTTAAGCTATTATTTTCTCCCGAGCCTTTATTTAAAGGGTTTAATTGAATACCATCTGGTGTATGATCATAAGATGGTTCTTCACCTTTTGGATCTGATTCTTCTGCACCTTCATATTTTAAAATAGCTACTTGAAAAGCTTTTGTGAATCTTTCATCACAATCCATTAAACCTTTGAATCTTATCCAATAATTACCAACTGGTTGGTTTGCAACAACAATAAAATCAAATCTTTCCCCAGCATATGACACTATTGATTTTACTTCAACAGCTTTAAAATCATACCCATCAGAATTGATTGCTATTAAAGTATGATTATCAATCGAAACTGCCATAGGACAGTTTAGATATTCTGCATTTATCAAGCGAAAGCGATAACTGAAACCCTCAACGACGGTAAAAGTTTCTAGTGGCGTCTCTGATTCTGAAGTAAGAATTGATCTTTTTTCACGTTTTACTAAAGGCTGTAATATAACTTCATGTAATTTCATATTACGTCCTGGGTTTGATTGAAATAACATAAAATCATCTTCGGGATTACGATTTTCAATTGAGTTATTTGAAATAGTAATCTCTGTAGTTGTCAAAGTTTCATAAATTTCCTTATCATCACCATTATAAACTTTAACTGCTTTTAGCTGCGGCTCCTTCGTACTTTTAATAGTTTCACCTTCTGTTTCGTTATTGTTTATTTGACTTATAATCGAGTCCTCTTTTGATAAAGCTGGGAAATATCTACCCTTTCCATTTACCAAAATATTTGGAGGTTTATTATCACCTACTGAATGATGATGAGATGCAAACATAGAAGCTCCAGTTACATGAGCCCAATCTTGAAGTGTAATTATATGTTCTAAAAAACAAAAATAAATTAAATTACACGATACTTTTTGAAAAGTCAGTTAACTATTGATTCTTACCGTCAAAATCATATAATTTACCATGAGGATCAAGAGCTTTTGGTTGCCTCACTATTAATGGTCCAAAAGTGCCATCCCCTCTTTGCATTCCAACATGAGAATGCCAAAAATGTGTTCCAATATTTTCTGCTTTAAAAACGTATCTATAATTACAAAAGAAAAATTAATATGTATAAGATAAATAAATAATATATCTATGAAATAATCCTATTTTACCTAAATGTTCCATGTGGAAGAATTGGGCATTGTGAAATATGTGGAACACCATCCATATATGGATTACTTTTTTGATGTAATCCATGCCAATGTATCGTTGTACTTTCACCTAACATTGAATTTTTCACATCTACAACAATTGTATCGTTTATACAAACTTCAATAGATGGTCCAGGCATCATACGATTTACTACGGTAATACTACGTCGAATTCCATCCGCGAAAATACAATGAGGTCTAAAGCAATCTGTTCTGTTATGTGGACAATCGAAACAAGCTTTACTTAAAGTTTCATACCATTCTATTTCGAATTCATAATGACAAACCCTATAAAAAAATTATAAAAAATTGTAAATTTATTCCGGTTTACAAATTATCACGTAAATTAATAATTATAATAAACATATGTAATTATACATGATTACACAAATTGTATTTACTTTGGCTCTGCTTCAACTTGGCATTCTCTATTGCATGGATGATTTTTATAATAGTTTTCATTAAAAATATTGTCTTCTACAATTGATTTTTTGATTTCACGGATTTGTTTTTTGCAATAAAGGCAACAATCTTCTTCATAAATTGCATATTTTGGACAATGTTCTGGAAATTTCGGACAAGATTTTTGATAAGCTGATATTAATGGTGTATTATTGTGTTCTTCACATTGAAGAATTGTACAATTATCATCACTTCTCCATGTCGAACCAATAGGATAAATTTTATTTTCATATTTACATTTTCTTTGAATACATTTACCACAACAAGTTCCCAGCTCTTCCATTAATTCGAAATCCTAAAATTAATTATTTTTTTTTGTAAATATGTATTATATTGTATTTAAAATATAAATTAAATTTTATTTTTTTTTATAAGTATGTAATTATATTATTAATATCAAATCCCCAATAATGTTAACTTACCTCTTCACAAATTGGACAAACTTCGTGAATACTTTTTTCAATAGGTCTTCCATCTTCATCTAAATCGCACATCATTTTAATACAAGGATCATTTGTACTCCATGTTTCACCCAAATTTTTTGTAACTCTCAATTCATTATAATTAATAATGCATCTTGCTTTTGAGACTGCAATTATAATAAAATTTTTAAAAAGATGTACATATACAGTATTATTTTATTATTAAATTAGTTTTAAAAAATAAAAGAATTTATTCAGCAATTTGGATTAAAATTTATAAATAAAGTTTTACATTTTAGTTTAAAGTTTAATTTAGCAAAAAATTTTTCATCCATTTGCCTTTTTATGTCATCTATATATGTAAGTGGAAATACCATTCATTTACTGTTAGTTAGTACTGTTATTTTTAGTATTATATTCCTAGGGGCACCTACTGTCTTAACAAATGCATTTAATTTAATTTTAACTAAACTTTTTTATGTCTAGTTTTTTTTTTCTTTAATAACAATTATAATTTTATTAAAATAATTCCTGAGTTTAAAATTTTAATTAACATAATGTGAATTTTTATTACATGTCGTATACACTAGTATGGTTTTATTTTATTACCACCGCTCTAACACTTTTTTAATTGAATTGCAGAAATTAAAAATTTGTTTTATATACCTAAATACCCAATAAATTAATATTCCTACTAGTTTTTCGAGTAGATTTAAAAAAAACTCATTGAAAATGCATGAATACATATACTTATGTATGTTTGTATAGTTATACAGGTATTTTACTTTTTATAATAATTTTCATAAGTGCCTCTACCTACCTCAATTAAACGCATCGTGATATGATTATGTTAAATTGCTGATATTTAGTAAATTATAGTCTAGGTAGTATTTAACAGATTTAAAACGCACACTTTATAAAAACATAAAAATAAAATTATATGCATATATGTAAGTATGTACATACTATCTAAGTACGTGCTTTAATAATTTTAATTTATAATTTAGATCTGATGAGATATGGTTTTGTACATAATGCGTTTATATACCCGGACGAACGTAAATATGTTCGAATGTTTTTTTTATGTTTAATTTATTTAATTAAAATTTTGTGTAAAAAATTTTAGCATTTTAAAGTTATTTTTTCAAAATTATATCACCGGTTGAGATTTAAAGTGAAATTAAAATTAAATATGGTAAGTACAGTATCCTTGACCACTTTTTTAATTGTTTGTTTATAAAATAAAAATGATTTATGTATGTGTTTATAGAGTTGGTTGAAGAAAAATAAAACCACCAAACCCAACCGTATATGTATGAAATAAGGAAGATTTTTTTATTATTTTATAACAAAATTTATGTAATTTTTTAACAATGAAGAATTCAGACTACAATTTGAGAAAAACGAATGGTTCAAATGATACTGCAATTTCAGGGCAAATTTATTTTGACATAATAAATGCAAATATAGCGAATAATTTTTTAGCTATATTTATAAATATTTTCAAAGGTCAGAGGCAAAAGATTTTTATTTTAACATTATTTCGGATATTGAAAGCTTTCCTTTTAAAGAGTTCTTAAACAACAATTGTACATACATATGTGGGTGCTATATACAAACATATACATATGTATGTATGAATATGTATTTATACAGGGTGCTTCGCATAAGGCTGCAAATCATTTCAGAGTATTTTTTGATCAATTTTCAGCAAAAGTCGTAAAGGGGAAGGGAGGGGCATACTCGTTTCCAAGCTACAACCTGTTGAATAAAAACCGGACCCAGATTTTGCCTTCATATAAATAAACGTAAATATCTTCGGAACATAGACCATTAAACACTTGTTTTAAAGATTATTAATAGATTTTTATTTTTGTTTTTAAAATTAATTATATCTGACCTTTAGTCTTCGAGAAAAAGTTACCAGAAATGCAAATATTGATTTTTTTTTAAAGTTTAAGAAAAAAAAAAACACGATAAATTTTTGTTATTATTTTTTTTCGCCACATTTCAATGAGAGGTAAGTTTTCCTCATACAATATTTACTTCAGCCTCTCATACACAGTTTTGCTTACTTTAACCTTATGTGACTCACGCTGTTAAGCTACAAAATTTTAATTTTTTTATTACTTATAATTAATATCAAATTAATTTTTACATTAAGAAATGATCTCTCATTAATTGAATTGTACAAGATGTTAAAATCACTTATTTACATACATACATATACACACATATGCACACAGGTATAAGATATTCAAAAATCTAGTTGCTATCTACGTACATACATACATACATGTATTTCCATTAATTCAATTCATAAGTACATATGTATGTATGTCTAAATCTATTTTCTTTATTGATGAAGAGGAAAAAAACAGCATATCACATTTATTATATCTAAATTAATTTAACATCCTATTAAATCATCAATTTATTTGATTTTTAAATTACATATTTACTATTCCACATACATATATGTATATGTGTATGTAGACAGATGACAGCAAATTTGTTTTAATTGACACCTGTCTGTCATTCTGAATGATAGAAATTAAATTCTTACATTCCACAAAAAAAGATAATTTCTAAAGAAATTGGAAACAAGAACAAAAAAAATTTATATCCGCTTGGAATTCAATAACTGATGCATCCGTTTTAATTTAAATAAATTATTATTAAGGATGCAATTATAGTGATCTAAGAATATTTTGAAATGAAGAGAAAATTTAGGAAAATGGAGCTCAAATTCAAAATTCAAATGATCTACATATATACAAATATATACATATATACATATGTATATATACAATGTATGTTATGTAGTCCTCAAAACTGAAAATAGAGAATTTGCAAGAACTTAAAGAAGTATCCTATTCTGGTCGTATTTTATAATATATTATCCTACATGCCAACTGGATTTGCGAATTGATTCAAAACAACTTACATACATACTTATAGTCAAAAATATGGAAAATTAAGGAACAATTTACAGTCCGTTAAGAGGAGCAAGGATAAGTCTAAACTGGATATAGTTATTGGATTCGTTGTACCTACACATAAATAGTTGCGCTAAACATTTCAAAGCAATAAGTATTTACATATACTGGTCTTCGAGCAAACATGCTCGAAATTATTAAAGCATTTTATAAAAATTCTTGTACCCTGGAGAACATCAAGTTTCTATTTTAAAATACATATGTACATATGTAAGTATGGTTATACATATATGTATACATATAACTATTCTAAATCTTTAACCACTTTCGTATGTACATTATTAACGATGACTTGCTTTGTTTTCGCTTTTAATTTAATCGTGACTAGTCAAATTACGAAAAAAAAAAAGAAATTATTTTATCACAAAATTTTTCAACGAATTTTTAAAATCAGACCACTAGAGTCTTAACAACTATTGTACAGCATTATCAAATTAATTACTTTTCGCTACTGCCATAAATTATTGGCTATAAATAAATTTTAAATTAAATTGATTTTTATTTATTTGAGTTATAATACGCATATTATCTAATCGGATTTTAAACACTTTAAAGCTTAATTATAATGAAATTTTTAATTATAAAACTCAATTTACCGCTTATCTACACTTATGGTGCATGATGCCACCTTCAAGTTCCAAGTACAGTTAAGTAATTGTACTCAGATTAATTTTATTTTAAATATGATTTTCTGATATTATCAGATTTTTGTTTTTTATGAAAATGAAGAAATGTGGTTTTTAGTTTAGAATCAAAAAGTGATTCGTTGTTCTAAAGTTATTAATACTGTATGTGTAATAGAGGTTTAAAAAAAGACAAAGAAGAATGGTGTCAAAATTTCTGAACTATTAAGGGATAGTTGTAAAGTAAACTCTTAAAAATACAAAGGGAATGAATGTGTAAATAAGAATAGAACCACTTTAATTAGAAAAAGATGCACATTAAATAGGTTTCAAAAATGATCTACTCTGCAGTTTAAACTATTTCAGATTTTTGTGCAATATTATTTCAAGTAATTCTTTTTAATAGTTTACTGGATTAGAAATTTGTACAACCAGGGTAACAGTGCACTGGGGTTACTTATAAGGGTCTATTGTGTTGCCCACTGATTTCAGGACATACCCATACCACTCGAAGAATGGTGGTTCTTCATGTGTATGGGGCCCGCGCAAGCGCTTGAGGAATTTTAATTCTTCAAGTGTATGGGGTTAATTATTGAGATGACTTTTTTTATAATTTAGAATTTAAATTTGTGTACAGGGATATAAAATAATTAACTTTTAGCAAAGGTATATGGAAAGTCATTGCATTGTTTGCAAGAAAAAAGCTTTTTAATTTAGTTTTCCGTTTCAAAATAAGAGATTGCTATTAAACCGATTTTTCTATATAAAAATTCAAATTGTACTTTTACTTAACTCTCTTACTTTAAGTATATTTAATTTCATTATTATTAAAACCACTATTTCATTAAGATTTTAACTTCTACTAAAATCTCCAATAAAGATTCACGATAATTAAATTCTAGTAGATTAATTTTCATTCTAGAAAATGAAAGTAAAAGTGAAAAAAAATAGTAAAAAGCTTAGAGACAGACTTAAGTGAATAGATATCTTTTAAACAGACTATAAAACAATTATCTACATAAAACACGTGATGTTGTGCGTCTTACCAGGTGTTTAATTGAATAATCGTTAAGTGCTAAATATGGTGAGAATATTTTATGAACTATACTATTATAAAAACACAATTAATCTGATAAAAATAATTAACTTTTATTGCTATTATTTAGAACTTATATGGTTTAAAAGCTTTTTTTTTAAATTATAGACTTTTTGTAATGAGCTATAATAGCATCTAGTATTCAAAATGAATGAATGAATTAAAATAAAACATTGAATATTATTTATACAAATGATTTATATCCGGAGATAAACGAGTTATCGACAGAATTTTTACAATCGTTGAAATGTTATTATGTTTTGTAATATGTACAATAGTAAGTGGATTGGAGGTGATGTTTGTTATTTTTTTTTTCATATTTTAATTTTATTTAAACTTTTAAGTGAGCAGAAATAATGAATAATAAAAAATTAAAATAATTAAGATGATTAGATGGTGGTTAATATAAAATTATTACAAGAAAAGTTGTAGCTGTGAAAATTGAATTGAGTTTTATCAATAATAATAATTCGAGATTACTTATAGGCATACTGTTATTGTTACTTTCAATCGTTATTATTTTAATTTATGTAGGCAGCTACTATTTCAAGCTCTGAATAATTGTTTTAATTTTCAACTTACATTATGATGACAGATTCTTTTATGTAATTAGTTTTACTAGTCAATTAGAAATTTCAATTATTTTATACAGAGGATCTCTAATAGAAAATTTTGAGTATATTGGCAAATGAAACGATTATTAGCGACAAATTTACCTCTTAAAGTTGTGCTAGTGTTTCACTAAAACACTAGCAACTAATGGTCAATGTTAAGACATTTGAATTTTGATATAATGTCAAAAATTCTTATTTGCTATAATCCATTTACAATAAACTTGAATTTTATTGTATTGCAACAATAAAACATTTAAATTTTCACAATTTAATACTTAAATATTAAAAATAAAAAAAAATATAAAACAATTTTTTGTTTTTTACGTAATAGCAAGTAATTAACTCATTTTTAATGACTTATTAGATTTAGATTTAAATTTAAAATTTTATGACTTGTAATATCAAATTAATTAATAAAAAAAAATTAATTTGAACACTATTAAAATTGATTAATTGAATTGCAATATATCTAAAATTTATACTAAGTATGTGCAAGCTGTATGACTAAGTAAATTTAAAAGAGTAACATATGTATATATATATATGAAAAGCTTGTGCTATTACAAAGTATAGCATATAGACCATTATTATATATCTATAATATTTCTAATTTAAAAAATAGTCATAATGTAATCCTACACTTTATCAACACTATAACAATTTTAAATTAAATTTACTTTTATGTATATTAAAAAAGATCCGGGTCTTATGAAAATTTTTATATTTTGAAAATTTGATTTATGTGCATATCTATGTATATATTTTTTGTTTAATTTCTATTTAATTTTACTTTGATACTCACCTTCTCTTAAAGAAGAACCAGCAGCAAATGGTATAATAAACACAAAAAGGATATATTTATTAATGTTTCTCTTCATTTTTAGTAAATTTTTATATAAATGTATGTAGATTTCATAAATTTTTTTTTTGTACTTTCCAAAGGGGCTCTGTAAAGAGAAAAAAAAAATTATATAAAAATATTTTTGAAGTAAAAGTAGAGTGTAGATTCAAAATTTTAGTTTAAGTCAATGACCTTTATGTATTCAATTAGCTTCTAATTATTAAACAATTATTAGTTAAATAAAATTCCTTTAGATTTAGTTTCTTTAAAAATTGAAGAGATTCAGGTGAATTTTTTTTTACTTATACAAGTATTTTTCAGGTTTTATTTACCAAACAAAAAAAAACAAAGGAAACGAAAAAAATTAAGAATTACCGAAAATTCAAATGTACATTCATGTATACATTTGTATGCAAAAATAATTACTTTTGAGCTTTATGCAGAATTTTGGACTTGTTTTTTGGTAACAATTATAATAAACATTAACCTTGATTATAAAATAAAGGTTGGATGCACATTAAATAAGTTTTTTTTTATATTTTTTTTTTCATTTTCTAAAATTATTATTTTGATATTATAATTGAAATATGTACATATATTTTATCATGTAAACTGGTATATATTTATAAATTTGTGGATTGACTTCAAAATCCAGAAAAAAAATATAATAAATTCCGGTTTCAAACAGTGATTATTATTAAAATTATACAAAAATTTTGTACATTCAAGTACACTCAAAAAATTTTTAATAACATTACAATATAAGAATTATTATTTTTCCATTATTCCGCTCACCTCACAGGATATTAAACTAAAACAAAAATTATATATTATCGTACCAAAGTTTTGGTATGTATAGGTACTTATTTTATATTCCAGTAGGCTAAATTGGTACATACATATATAGAATTTTAGAGTTAGTTAAAGTTTATTATAAAATGGGAAAAATAATTGTATTATTTCATTTTTTAAACTAAAGTTTGCATAATTGTGAGGAAAATTTTTACTTGTTATCTGACGTTGTTTGGTACCATGCCCTATTTAATGTTACTATATGCTACAAAATATATATTTAAAATGAAATCTTTATTGAGACAATTGAATTTTTCAAATAATTATTAATTTCTTATTTTATAGGACATTATGGATTATATTATTAAAATTACATATTAAAATTTCATAATAATATGAAAATATTATAATATTATGATAATAAAAAATGTACATCACGTATACATACGAAAAAAATTGGAGTAAAACAAGTTTTAATGAATATTGTTTCATTATCATTGTTATATTGGAAAGCAAAAATTTTATTGAAATATGTTTAAGAATTAAATTTATCATTTACTTAAAGTACTTAAAGTATTTTGAATTTATTTTGCAAAATTTTCAATATTACAATAGTCTAGATTAAAAAATTAAAATAAATTATGATTTGAACGTACAATATAATTAAAAATTTAAATATTCTTAAATTTTAAAAGCAATTTTATTTATTTTTTTAAATAATCATTCATTATAAATTAAAATAAAACTTGAAGTTAATATTATTAAAAAAAAATAATAATAATGAACAATTATTATTGTTGCTTGTTACTGAAAAAAAACAAAAAATTAATTTTAACAAAACTTTATTGTTGCTGGTGTAAACTCGACCCTAAATTATAGCTGTTCCTGCTATATGTATTATTGTTGCGTTATATGAGAGCATTAATCTTCATCAATGCAAATATTTTAGAACAGGGCTTTTTTATAGTAATGTCACGCATTAATATTATTACTATTATTGTTGTTATTACGTTTGTATAAAATGTGATTGTATTAATAATTATTAATTAATAATATATATTTAATTATAAAAATATGTGTGTAATAAAACTAGCTATATAAATAAAAAATTAATTTTACTATAGGAAGAAGGTATTTGTAAAGAAGATAATAATGTATGACATAGCTATCTATGTAATTATTATGTAATTTATTTGTAACTCTTCTTGAATTTATATATTTATGTGTACAAATTTATTGATATGTAATTAAAGAATTCTTTTTTTTGTTGTTTGATAGCTTGAATAGCTTTTAATTGAAAATTTTTACATGAAATTTGTCCTTCATTTTGAAGAAGTAGCTATTTGATGGAGTGTAATCATTTTAATACTTAACTTTTTTTTTATCAAGTCATTCTTTAAGAATTATTATTATTGAAAAAAAAATATAAGACTTAATTACATTTTAACTTCCTATATTATATTTTCTAATGTTTTTCGATTAAATAATTGAGTATCTGAAGTATTCATCCAAATATTTGAAAAAAAAATTCGTAAAAACATAAAAACATGTTGTACACATAAGTGAAAAAATATGAGAAAATTAAAAATTTTAGTAATGATTTGCATATCATAAAATTATAATTTTAATAAATTAAATATGCAAATCATTAAATTTTTGAATAGAAGCATAATAATTCTTAATAAATGAACTTTGTATGCAATTGTTATTGTCCTCAAAATTTGATATTCTTAAAATTACAAAATGTTTAAAGAATCATACATAGGTATCTTTTCATTTATCACCCTGTTTAGGGAATATTGACGGTATTAGGAATTCTAGTGTAGTGAAATAATAGTATAAACATAATAAAATAAGTAATTTTCAATATTGTCCAATTAATAATTTAATTTAAATTCTTTATTAATTCTAATTTGTTAACATTATGATCATGTATATAGGTGTACCTATGCTACACACAGACATTTTTTTTGTAATTTGAGCAGAAATTCCAGAAAAATTGTGTTCCAGACAGACATTTTTTCATATTTTTATGAATTTTTAAATAAATTACGTTTCAGATTTTTAAAAAAAAAGAAAAACCATATTTTATTCCAGAACCTTTTATTACAGAAATTGCATCTGTTATAACAAATTTCATTAAAGTTATTAATAAAATGCTATCATTATTTTGACGTATAAAAAAAACTTAATTTTTCAATATTTATATAAAACAGCAGTTTTATTATTTCAAAAATAAAATGTAGGGTAACTTTAAAACTAATTAGATTTCGAGGGTACGTTATATTTCAATTTTTTATTGAGATTTTAGGATCATCATTTACGTCGCTCGTATATAACAGAAGTATTTACGTAAATTGAGATTTGCCACAGAGAGCAATATCGTATAATAAAGAAACAGTTGTGATATTTAAAAATTTTGAGTAATTACAATTGTTTTTACTAAATAATTTTTTTTTTATTTAATTTTTGAAATAAATTTTCTACCTTTAATGAATTAAATTGATGGTCATTTAAAAAATAGTATTCGAGTATATATTTTTTAAAATGAAGTAAAGCGGAAGAGTAGTGGCATCGCATATAAACTGTTTAAAAATATTCCAGGGGTAACAAACCATTTTAATTTAATAGTATTTAATTATTTAGGTATTTTATATTTTAAACATGTTTTACTATTATAATTAAACAATTAAGAAAAAATTTGTTATAATATGGGAAAACCATTAAGTTTGAGTTCAATAAATTTAACAATAAGCTTCAACTCATTCAATCAGAGTCAACTCATTGCTTGTATTTGCTTTGAAATATCATATATAGTATCATATATAATATCACATTTTATACATACTTATGTATAATATTAACTTTGAATATCTCAATCTTGTGCATAGAATATGATTATTTCTGATTTTTTTATCATGAATGGTTAGAGCTTAAGAAAAATTTTGGTTTTGGTATTTTTATTATTTCGAAATAAAAATGGGTTTTTTTTACATTATTAAAATATATTATATTATAAAGAATTTATAATTCAAAATTATATGAAATTTTGTTATACCAAATATTGGAAATAAATTTAGTATTACGGTTGTAATAAAAATTTCCCGAATAATTTTTAAGCTTGCGTTCATTCAACCATTACCATTTATGTATAGCTATAATTGAAGAATTATGGGAAGTTATATCATTTATTCTAAAGCAAATATTCCAATATATTGAGTCACATTAGATTTTATTGCTTTCAATTATATAGAATTTGGAATAAGAATATTTAATTATAAGAGCTAAAATTACTATCTGAAATTTATATTAAAAATTCTGTATTTCATAAAAATTTCTGATATTTTAGAGTAAAATTTGAATAAAAAATTTTGAATTTCAACATTATGCGTAATCCTAATTTTGAAAAATGATAAATTTATTTGTATATGCATGTATACTTTGTGTAAAATTCTGATAATTATTTTGAAATTCAAATGACAATTAGTAGATTACATTAAAAAAGATAACCTTCTTACATATATGTGTGCTAATACAAATTATAGATAAAATTTGATAAGACTAATTTGCGAACTTTAACCCATATAAAATATTTAATTATATATTGTTTTTTATTTTAGATAAAAATGAAAATCTCAATGGGAGCGACTCATAAAATTTTGGCAAAATAAAGTAAAATTTCTGGATAAATAGATAATTTTAAAATTTTAAAAAGCTCTTTTATATAACTACTTGTATTTGCAACTTTTTATGTAATTATATCTACATAGATATACATATATAAAAAGTAATCCATATTTTTAAGATAAGAAACTATAGCTAATATTAGACTAACAGATAATATTAAATTAATAATAAAATATGTAATATAATAATAAACTTATATAAGAATATTAAAATTAAAATGTAAATATGAATTGCTTTTAATATTAGCAATGCTTATCGCGAAAATCTCAATAAAATAAATATGTAAATAATGTAAACAATGTCGCGCGAACATGTGAACCACATCATTTTTTAAAATATTTTAAAATTTACAATGTTCGGATAAATATAGTTTTATTTATGCTTGTAATTAAAAAACGATCTTACATTCTAATATATTATAACTTACCTACCATTTGTAATTTGCAATAATCCCGAGTAATATCTTTTCATAGGTCTATTGTGCTTATATCTAATAATTTTTTAAGTAAATTATTTTCTAAATAATTATATTGTTCTTTTGATAAGATATTTTGCATATGCAATTTTATTTAATTTAATAACCGACCATGACCCAAAATTTTTTATATATATCGTGTATGAAATTGTGTACGTGAATATATATATGTGTACATATTAGCAAATAATACCCGACCGATATAACCCGACTTAAAATAAATAAATTTTTAATGAGCAAGATTAAAATTTCTATTTACTAATATAAAGTCTAATTTTTGCGTCAGTTCTGTTAATACAACAACTTAATTTGTAATGTTTATTAAAATTAAAGTTTTGATAATATTCTTATATGCTGAAAAGAAATGGTTACCATTTAAAATAATATCAAATTATGTTTAATAATTATGAATGTGAGATTTAAATTCCGTTCTTATACAATTATAACTTATTTAAAATGAATAAAAGAAGAGCTCACGTTGTAAAATAAAAGTAAATATTTACATCAATATCAAATTTTTATAGTAACATTATAATATATAAACATATAAAAAGAGATCAAGAATATTTTTAGCACACGTTGTTTTAACAAGGTTTTATAGTCATACGTACATTAGTTGTGTGTCTCTTAAGATTGTATAACATTCTGCAGGCAACATTCCAATCACAGAATCCTTCGAGCTGTAATAGCCTATATAAATGAATAGTTGTAAAAAGTATTTACATATAAATACATTTTTCCTGATAGATGGCTTTAAAATTAATAAAATTTGTATTATTGGGAATAACAGGATTTCAAATTCAAAACAGGGCTTTATTTCGACAGCGTAGTTTAGACTTTAGAGTATTACACACCTTTAAAAGGAACTCAGTCATTAATAAATCTTAGACGAAATAGTATATATGTATTTAAATCTTAAAAGATAAGACTTTATTATCAAACTTGTATTTTTTTTTATTGTGTATGCACTGTAATATTCATAACTTAGTTATTAATTTCAAGTTTATTATTTCTCTAAGCTAGTTAATTATAAATATTTAAATAAAAATGCACGACAATAGTGAATGAAATAAAAAAAAATTTTACTTTAGCACAATTTTTAGTACTATACACGTCATTGGTATGTGTAACCTATGCGGATTTTGTACTCATAGTTTAAATATACAAGAAAAATATAATAAAAATAAAAATTAAAATTTTATTAGCACATTTAATAAAACTGGAAATATATTATGTATATTTATATTTGACTTGTGAAATTGGGGAAAAGTTTTTTTTTTAAATTTAAATAAAATTTTTTATATTTATATAAGATTTTTTAAATGCAACTTAAACTTAATTAAAATTTTCCTTCCAAAACGCATTTTAAAGCTTAATTTGTTGCTAAATAGAAGATTACCAAATAAAGCTATTTAAGAAAATCAAACTGGTTCTTAAAAGTTATTTTTGCAATTTTTAAGAAAATTAAAGAAAAACAACTTTAATTTTTTATTTTTTAATATTTTGTGTATTAAATGAGGAAAGTACATAAATTGATTGCAATAATGATTTGGTTTTAAATTTTTTTAATAATTTAAAAAAAAATATTTACAGTCGGACCTTCATAACACCAATGATCATTTTACAGCAAAATTAGTTCGTGTTATAGAATGAATTAGAGTTTAGGGTAGTAAAATAAAAATAAATATAATGCAAAATGCAGTAAAGCACTTCGTGTTATAGAATATTTCGTCTTACGCGAGTTTATATTATGAGGGTTTGACTGTTGTATATTAATTGTTTTACATAATATATAACAAAGTAAGAAAGTTCTGCATTTGCAAAATTAAAATATATTAAAATGAAAACAAAAATTCTTAAAACTGTTATATAAAAGAATTTATTCAGTGTATATACCACATGTCTTTCTTGAGAAAAATTTCAAACGCGCTCAGCTTGTAATTATAATTTTAAATCGGTTTTAAAAAAATTTCAATTAAATTTTATTAAAATTCTCCATACAAAATCGTTTTTCTTTTATTCTTTCAGTACTCTAATGAATTTGTCATCATCATAATGAAATTAAGTTTTCTTTTTCTTTAATGTTTCAAATTAACCATAGGGTTTCGGTTAATTATTATTGTAATACAGGTATAATTAACACGTATATAAACCAATGCATACTTATAATAAATTCTATATTTGTATTTTATTGTGATTGCGAAGTTATTATTTTTTGTTTTTGGCTATTAAAGTGCGAAAGTTCAAGATCAGTTAATGAACTTTTTAAAATTATATTTTTTTTTGTTAATTTTTACCATCTTAACAGATTGAAAGGATTTGTTAAGAACAATAAAACTAAGAAACAAATTAAAAGTGTTATATTTTGTGTTTAGATTTTCAAAGATAAATATTATGTCTGTTGATCGTACATTGGTCAGAGCTGGTTGAGGCTGGCACTATATGACATTCAAAATATATAATACATTTAAAAATTTTTTGCTGAAATTAAAACTTAGTGCAATGCACACGTTGTAGCTCAAACAAATTTTAAATATTTACTAATCCAATATTTATATTTAATATAGCAATTTGTTTATTGTAGTATTTTGAATATACTGAACACCTTACTAACGAAAAACAATTTTATATTTGTACATATTAATTATTATTTATTCAGAATTGTTATTTTTCTCCCAATATTTATATATTAAAATATTCTAATTAATTTAAAAAATTTTGTTTAAATTATTTTTTAAATAAATAATTATACATAAGTTCTTTGAAAAACAATAGTAAATTTGAATAATTGTTGATAATATTTAATTATTATTATTTCTGTACATTTTAAAAATGAATTTTATATTTTAATATAGCCTACAATTATAGTTCATATTTAGAAAGTATTTTTATTTTTGTGATATAGTTATAGAATCTAATTGTTATTAAACATTTTTTTTAGGTAAATACACGCGTACATTTGTAAATTGTATAAAATGGTCCTGTAAATTTAGATATTAAAAATTAATATTAGAAATTCTTTAATTTTGTATAACAATTTCCAACACTTTGAAAACAAAATTATGATTAATGTACTATGTATATCAAAATTATATAGCCTGAAAATTATTCATGGTTAATTTTTAAAATTTAATTTAATTTTGAATCTAATTTTTAATTATAATTTAATTGTGTTTATTTAGAATAGTCAATATAACAATCATCAGAATGAGAGATAGAAGGCAATAATTGAAAAAACAATCCTTTTCCTAACAGTATTTTCATAATTATTACTATATTTAATAATTACCTAATAAATGATCTTTCCTGTTATACTGATTTTCTATATTGTATAAGTTCTACGATATTTAAAAATTTCTTTAAAATTAAAAACTAAGTATGTTAGCCTTATTTGAGTGCTAAATTTAAAAAAAAAAACACTAAGTATAATCAATTGAATTTCTTTATAGTAAAAAAATCATACTTAAATTAAAATTAAACAAATAATTGAAATCACAATATTACATAAAATTTTTAATCAACTAACCTTAATTTGTTTTTTGTAATTATAATAATTACACAATTTTCTTGTATGTTTTTGGAATATTTAAATACAGCAAATCACTTCAACCAAAAATGAAGTTGCCTCTAAATATATTCAATTTTTTTTGTCAAATTTTTTACAATTATCACAATATTTTCAATTCTTAAACCCAAAAATAATTTAAAATTTTATAATTTATGTGTATACGAAGAAATATTTCACATTTTTAATATTCAAAAAAATTGAAAAAATTATTTATGGTACACGTTTCTTTAATATTAATTTATTTTTACACTATTTGATATAGATTCTTAAAATATTTTATTAATAACTATTTATTTAAAACAATTAAAAAATTCTTTCAATTATTATTTAAAACAAAAGTGCCAGCTAATTAGCAAAATAGTTATTTTTTATTTATTAATTTCTAATTTCACTAATTATTATCTAAGAATTCTTTGTTTTGTACACATATAAAAATTCTTTTATATCCTTTTAATAGTTCCAATTGTACAAATATTTGTTTTTATTAAAAATTTAATTATTAAATAGTAATTTTTTTTTCATAAACAATTTCATATATGCAAATTTTTTTTCGTTTTGAAATTCATTTGAAAAACAATTATAAAATAAACTATTTAACACAAAATTAAATATTTAATAATACAAAAAGAAAAGCAAATTATAATTTTAAATTTAAACTATATTTTGTTTTTCTTAATATTTTAAATTTTCCTTTTCCTTAAATAAATTTTCAATTACCCGATGACTTCTGATCTTCAACTGAATGTTGATGGTAACAAGTTAAGCTTTTTAAATTATAATTTTAAACTTTGTACACATACATTTATACAAACATATACTTAAATATTATTTTATACCTGCGTTAATATGCCAATTTTCAATATAATAATGTATACGCTCGCCAGGTGAATTTTAGTGGGAAAACTTCTTGTTAATTAATTGATATTATAAAAAAATATTTAACTATTACAGCCGCTACAGTAAATCGCGCATATTAAAAGGGAAAAATATAAGAAAATAAATAAAATATATATTAATAAGCTTTTATACTTTAATTCATTATTACTATTATTATTATTATTAAGAGCGTGTTATGCTTCTGATATGAAAGCTTTTTAAAACTATTGTAACTAAATGTATAAAAATATAAAACAATGCGATTATGAATTTTTAAAATATAAATAAGAGCAAAAGAAAATATCTTGAAATAAAGATGATAAGATTTTTATCACAATAATTATATTAGGCTTTAGAGAGCATTAAAATACCGAATTTAACCGAAACTAAATAAGAAAATTAAAATGTGAAATGAACAGTGAGTTTATTGCTTTTATTTTTAAGAATTCGAAATTAATTTAGGTGACTTAAATTATAAGGTAAAAATTAAAGATAATTTTTAAGATTATGAAATTATTAGAAAATAAATATGTATGCATGTATGTATGTATTGAGGTATACTTTTGTTTTCATGCGAATTTCAAGATCAAATTGAAATTCTTTATCACTTTTTTTTTTGTTGTTTTCCGTTTTGTTTGTATTTTAAGAGAAATTTTTAGAATTTGGTTGAATTCATTGATTGTACATGCATTTATAATTATTTAGGTAAATGCTATTAATTCCTATATATAGCTGATTTCATATCTGGTATTAGTTTCAACTGAAATTCTTGGTGATATTGATACGTTTATGCGTTTGTGATATCAGTTGATTTAATTCTTCCAGTTTTAAAATTTTGTTTGCTTAATGACAGCAGATGGTGCATTAATTTCCCTATAATTGTAAATATTTTTAATAAAGATAATACATTTGATTTCAATTCAGTTGTAAATTTACATACTTACCTGGTTTTTCTCAGAAATTCATAATGTAAGAGCTACTAAAGTTGTATGTACTGAATATTTTGCTTTATATTATCAAAAACCTGTAAATTTGTCATTTATTTAATATTATATTTATAAAATTGAGTGTTAACCTGTGCTTGCATATTCACGTATTAAATGAATTATGTTTGGGTAAAATATTTGTTTTTGATCAAGAACATTGTCCCTAGACCCAGCATATACAACAAGGTCAACTGTTTCTCCCACTCTCAAATCACATTAAAATATTATTAAACAATTCAGCTCATAAGCACCTATCACCTATCTAGTAAAACACAATGACTTTAAGAAACTGCTGTTCATGGTTATATACAATATCGTGTACCCGCCCTATGCTCCTCCCAGGAGCGAAATAGGAATAAAAAAATCCGTACTAATGCTGGTTATACGAACCATTTTTTAATTCCGACAGGATTAATTAAATTAATCATTTTCATTAAGTGTATTCAAAATGACCAATGTCAAATGTGTCATATCATTAATATCATAAATGTCAAATAGTTTTTTCATAATATGCATATACCTAACGGTATATATACATATATACTTGTGTTTCTTTAAATTTATTTTGGTTATTACCTGCGTCTACGTTTTCTTTCTTGAATGAGTCATGAAATTTTTTTTTATTTTAGCATAAATTTTGATAACATTGACAATGTTAAAAAATCACACTATATGAAAAATATTTTTGTATTTGTTTTTTTTTTATGTGACATTTTATAAAATCATTTTTTATTAAATTAATTTAATTGTTATTGAAATATGTGGTAAAATTTGGTTATTTGGAAATGGAAAACCACAAAAAATAATGAAAAAAAAAAACGGAAGACAATATAATAAATCTGTTAATTTTTAAATATTTTAGATGATAATCGCGGATTTTGAATTAATTATCATAGTTAGCTCTAGTTAATAGATTTGGACTATAAATATGATTTTTGAAAATTTTGTAGTTTTGCATATTTGCAAACGCATAGAATTTGTTCAAGGTGGTAGTTCAAAATAGTTGTGTGTACTTCTTATTTTTATAATTATTATCATTATGTACTTCACAAGCTAAAGACTTGATTACTTCAAATATCACATAATAATTTTGTATCCATACAGTTTTGACAGAATAATTTATTATATGCCTTCATTTAACCACAAATTAGATTTACGATCTCTTTTTGTTGATTTATTAGAATATATGTAATGACTTTAAGTAAAAGTATTTTTATTGCAAGTAATATTTAACATGTACAAAAATTAAATGACATTTTAATTGTTATTATATATTTTTCTTTTTATATTTCTAGGTAATTTTTGTTATATAGAATATAATTAATAAAATATTTAAGATTGCCGATTAATTAATATTTAATTAATTAAATTTGTTCGAAGCATTTAATGCAATTTAATAAATTTAAAATGTTTCAAGAAACAATATATAACACTGTACAATGCAACAACAGAAGGTTATTGCAATTTTGGAAATCACTGTTTAATTAAACTGTAATGAATAAATCCAATATTAGTACAGATGGTTACCCTAATTACAATCATTATTAATAATTAGAAAAAAAAAACTCTATATACTATTAATCAAATTTTTCAGATCCTTTTAAAATAAAAATAGTGACAATTATTAAAAACAAAACAAGATGGAAAGAATATCTTTTGCAAAATAATTATCCTCATAAACTACTAAATAAATCTTAACAATTTATTTATTTTTTTTTTCAAAATTTAGGGGAATTTTTAATTTTTAAACCACATAATAAAAAAATTTAGTATTTCCGGTTTACACAAATATTAGTGCAAACGTGATTAGTTGACAAATTTTATTTTTGACCAATTATTTTTTATTATTAAAATAAGAACTAGATTCTAGATTTATTTATATAATTATATATTTTTCATATTTTCTAAAAACCTATGAGGCTGACATGCCAATTGAATAATTTCTGATAATTAATGCTTGATTTTTTTTAGGTTATCGAAAATACATTTACCGAAGATTCCTGTTGAATGGTTGTCATATGAAATTTTTGAATGAAGTCTATATTGATGTCATTAAACTCTTAGATTTGAATAAGCAAATTTCAAATTTTAAGTGGTCTAATACAATTTTAATTTTCAAATAAAGTAAATTATGAATTAGAATTACATTATTTTAGGTACTCTTAGAGACAAATAAATTAATTTAAAAATAAATTTCAAAATTAAGAATATTATATTGTTATCTTATAAATTTTTAAAAATAAGATTATCAAAATATTGAATTGAACTGCTGAAGTTTATTGGTTATTGTAAACGATTTTATATTGTATTATACTATCAACATAATGATTTGAAATTTTTTTTTAAATTTAATTCCACTTACATGCCCATATAGATACTGTATACGAATTCAGTAGCTTAACAATAATCTTATAATTAAAAAATTTGATGGTTCTATACTTTAGGATGATTATTTTTTAATTTTAATTTAAAAAGCTTATCTAATTAATTACGTATAATATTATAAAAATAGTTAAGTTTTACTTGTATATGTAATTATAATAAGAATTATTGTTAATTAACTAAGAAAATATTAAGTAAATTTTGAGTTGCATAATATTCAAAATTACGAAATGTGTTTGACCTTTAAAAAATTGTATGATTTTTTTTCTTAAAATATGCGAGGTTATTTTATTAAATATAATTATTATGTATACTTAAAATTTTGTATTTAAAAAAAAAAGACTATTAACATTTTGAAAATTTAAGAATATTAAAAAAAAGATCTACTGTAATAATAATGCATATGTTATGTATATATATGAGTTTATTAAAATTTAATATATTCAGTTAATTAAAACCACATTATATAATGTAATATTTTGTACACTTAATGCACATAAATGAGAAAAATATAAACTTGTAGCTAAAAATTTTGTAAAATTTTAGTAATAATAATTATTTTTTTTAAGTCAAAATCTAAGAAAATACTAAATTTTATTAAAATTTAAATAATTTAATATGTAATATGTGTGTGGGTATTATGAAATTGTTTAAATATTTAATTATTGTTTTATGGCGAAAATTATTTAAATAATACACAGTAAAAATATTAACAGTATATATTATTGTTATTTAATATTAGGTCATTAATTTTTAATGTACAAAAACCTTTAGTAATTTTAGTAATTTAAGTATATACATGAATATTATAATACAATGGTGGTAAAGATGTGTAATAATTGGCATTATATGTAATGTATATCATAGATTGTAAGAGATAAATAAAATATGTAAATTATTGCTTGTAAATAGAGCTGAGTTTAAGTGCAAATAATTGCACTTATATTGTATATTAAATACAATAAAAATAAGTACATAATTAGTTAATATTGCCCCATATATAACATTATACAATAGAATCACTTTTAAAAAATTTTTTAAAAAATTTAATAATTACAATTTAATAGAAATTACCGCTAATATTTTGATATTTTATGATACTGTTCTGTTCAAGGAAAGCTCCAATATTTTTCCAATAATTGTAAATTCATTTTCATGACAACAATTAAATGTATGTTATCATTTATTAATAATGTAATACAAATTAGATTCTTGTAAAGCAAAAAAAATCAATTATTTGACCATTTTACTGCTTTAATTACACGATTTTGATTCGAAATTACACTATAAATATCGATAAGTATTAAATATTTGCGGTACTTATTGCAGGAAAATTATTAAATTGTTGCAAGAGTTATAAAAAAAAATAATATTTGTATTAAATTCTTTTATTAATTTATATTTGGTTTACAAGAATTGAATATTACTTGACTCAATTACTTTTAATTATATGATAAGTTTTTATACATGAAATTAAAATATTAAATATGTATATGAATCAGTTTTAATTACAAGCATGTAAAAATTAGGCACATAAAAATTTTTGATTTTCAAAAATGTTTCTTTTAATCCAATATCTTAATTTATTGTTTTGAAATTTTACAAAAGTGTCGATTATTCCTGTGTCTACCAAATTGTGCATTATTTTTATTTAAATTAATATTTCAATAAAAATAATTAGACCGGACACTTTTACATCAAAGCTTGAAAGAAAAATGTGATATCAATTAAAATTGAACAAATAATGATTGACATTTCACATTTTTAAGCATAATAACTAAGAAAAAGAAGGTGTTTTGATTGAACGATGCACCACTACTGGAAATAAAAAAAAATATTATGAAATATTCTCAAAATATGAACTTAACTAGTAAGAGAAAAATAAGAGGGAACATAAGTAATTAAAATAAATTTCATAAAAAGTTCAATGATCTTTATATTAATTTTTGTTTATTTATAAATAAGATATTGTAAAATATTTAAAATACATTTATTTTTGTATAAATTAATCAAAGAAATATTTGAAATTATTAAACCACAGATTTTATACGCAAATTTGAAAAAAATAAAATATCCCATATTATTCATTTTATAGTTATTTCCTTCTAACAATTTGAGTATTTTAATTTTAATATCCACATGTATATATATACAAAGTTCATATAAAATAATAGTTATTTTATTATTAAGTATAATTTAAATATTAAACGGTATGTTAATTATTGTGTTAAAAATGGTGTGTAACCACATGGCTCTACATGGGACTTTTTTTATTTTTTTAATCAAATTTATTGACTCACAAAGATTTATATAAATTTTTAAATAATAAGATAATGTGTAATTCATGTGTAATTACGTCAAAAATAAAAAATCCCTAATATAATATTACGCACGTGTGTATTTTAAAGTACCTTTACTTCCTGGTAAAAATCACTCACTTTCGTAAAGTGGTCCGAGTTATTTTACTTATATTAGATTATAATTTTTATAATAGCAAAGAAATTAATTTTCGATTACCAATATAATAAATGCCTCCAATTTCTTTGACGGAATTTCATCAAATATTATAAAGATTTCAATATTTTAATTTAGAATAGGATTAAATTCAATTAGAAATTTAATTAATTATAAAATATATGATTTTAACCATTGACTCAATTAAGATTAAATCAATTAGGATGAATCTAGCCGGAAATATACCCATTTGTGGTAAATTCTCATTAAATGTATAATAGAAATACTATTGACACAATTCCAGCATGATTTTTTCTATTCATATATATATGAGTATTCATTAAATCCGTAACAATAAATCACTCAATTAGTTTTAATTTATTATAATAATATTAAATATTTTTAGAAACATTCCTTATTTAAAGTCACGCATTGTAACATGTAAAATACATTAGCTGTTCTTTATAATATTGATAACAAATTTATAACATTAACTTTTTTTTTACATTTTTAATTAGTGATCATACAAGAAATTATTATTAATTTTATATAAGAAAATCTGTACGTTGCACTTTTATATTTTAAATCTTATAATTATTCAGAATAATAATTAATTTTTTCCATTATGGTATGAATTTAATTATTCTAAATACGAATGTGAATCTTTTTATATTTATTTTCCAAAAATTTAGAAAAATAGTCAATAAATATTCTATGACGCTATATGAAATTTATTTATAAGAAAATTTAATAGTATAATCTACTAACCAATACTATCTTAAACCTGACTAATATTGTAATTTCCTTGACTTATAAATATACTTACCAGAAATACAACCTAATGTATATGGTCACGTATAAACTTTCCAGTTGTTTACATTAATAAAAAGATCATAATGTGCCGTATATTAATGTATGTTTGTATATACAATAAAATTTCTTTTTAATAACGTGAAATATGATGCGCTTCTTACATACATATAAACGATTAAAAATAAATTTGTAAATTAATTGTTGTCAAAATTATTTCTTGTAATTTTATATAAATGTATTTATATATACGTACAAATTAACATTAATTATATTGTAAATCTGGTTTAATGACTTATGTCGAGCTCGGGAGTTCCCTATACATATATATATATATATATATATATATATGCACATAAATATAACAGTACATATTAATGTTTACACCTTTGAATTAAGAAAATCCATTCGGTTATGACGACAATAAGCTTTTGATTTTTTATTATAATAGCGTGTGTTAAAACTTGTGTATACCGAACGAATATAAAATTATCATATTTACATGAAAAATATTAGAAAAAAAAAATTAAAAATTCAAAGAAAATCAAAATTTTTAAATCCCATATAATATGAATGTGAAATATTTGAAAAATTTTAAGATGAAAATAAGATGAATCAGAGATTTTATTTCATTTAATTTAAAATGTTGAAATATTGAGTAATATAAATGTGATTATAATCGATCATTATTATTTAAATATCAATCAGATAGTAATCAGATTAAAAATATAATTATGCAGATATTTAGTATGTAATTGAGAAATGGATAATTAATACGAAATTCCATCATATGAAGGATCATCTGAGCGATTATAAATAAGAGTTATGCAAAAAAATAAATTGGAGTGACCAAAAACATATAGTAAGATCTTTTAAGATTGACTTAAGATTGAATAAGAAATATAAAAACTATGTAGAAGTTTTGACATAAAATCGATACTTAATTCGATTATCGAAGTCTGCAGCCGTAAACAGTCGATGGATTGCATTTTTATATTACTTGTGATTTCAATAAAATTTAAAGTTTTCATATTATGAAGAAAATAACATGTAGTTTATACAATTAATTTTTAAATAGATATTAAAATATTAATAAAATAAAACTATAAATTAATAAATCTATCCCTAATTTGTACTTTAATAGAATATCAATGAAAAAATTTTTAATTTGTACAATTAATTTATTCAAATTAAGAAAAAAACTGACTAGACATACTTTTAAATTAATTGTCTTAAAGCTGTCGACACACAAATCAGTTATGTGTACATATGTTTATGAAAACTTTAAAGTTTATTATTAGTTTATATAATTTATTCTATTAAACATATATACAGACTTAGTTTATTGAACTATATAATGCATCTTTAATACAAACAAATATTAATTTGCTTTAATAAATATTTTTTTTATTTCATTTGAAGACTAGCATAATTGACCTTCAAGTAATAAGTCAGCCGGTTAAAAGTAGCGAAATTATAAGCACAAAATATAGCAAAAAAGAAAACCCTATTAATCATTAAGTTGATTAATTTTCAGATGTGACCTAAACCTAACCTACTAATTTCATATTCAAATATTTGAATTTATGTATAACAAATCCAATATATGCACAACCAATGGTGTATAAATAATTTATAATGTATGAGTGGAGTATTAGTGACAAAATATAATTTATTGCATTGCTAAAATATTGTGTCGGGATTTCAATTAAATTAGAGTAAAAGGAACTATTTAATTATAATTATTTGAAAATATAGAGAAAATAATTAAAAAGTATTTAGTATACACATTCATTTTTAATAAAGATCGTGTCAATTATTAATTGATGTATATATATAATAAAATATATATAGGTATACTTATATATTATAAATTGTAAATGACGCTTGAAAACTATTAATTAGATGATTAATTAATTGCATTCCGCAAAATTGAATTATATATTTCACTTCATCGTTTTTTTTCATAAGTTTATCAAGATTTATGTATAACAAATTTAATTAGATTAGCGTGTTTAAGCTCTACGTGAATTCTCACGATTAAAATTTTAATATAATAAAGTTATAATAATGCTATATTAAAATCGTATAAAATTAAAACTTTATGCAAATCAGTTACTTTTGTTATCATTACCACAGTAGTTATAATGCAAATATTATATTATTTATAGAGCTTTATAAAGTTTTTCATCTTTTGAGGTATATGCGGGATTCCGGAAAGCTTTGTAATATTAATAATGTTAATAATAAATTAAGCAATTCCTGTATATTATATTTTATTTAGGTATGTAGGTAGTATTTTATTGTATTTTTTTGTATTCAGCAAATCATAGTATTAAAAAATTGCATATATTTAGGCTAATAACTTTAAAATATTTACATTTAATATTGAAAAATTCTTCAAAAAAAACATGTACTACCATAAATACAAAAGCATTGGGGGTTTTCATTTATTCAGTTCTAGAATAGTTCTAACTTCTAGCACGTTCGAAAATTGACGCTACATATACTGAAATTATAGATCGTTCGGAAATACTGACTACAATAAAATGCTTTCAGAATCATCTGCAATTAAATCTGGAATAAAGAAATGTTAGAAAAGTAGCGCAAACTTCTATAGTGTAAATTTTGTCGCTTCCTCATGAAGTTTCTTTTTTTTAGATTTCAAAATGGCAGATTCAAATATTGAAGGGTTATTAAAATAAGTTTTCTTTAAGTCTTGTTAAAATTTCCTTATTTTGCAATGAATTGAAAGGCAAAAAATATGGGGATACAATTTCATATTCAATGTCATTTCTGTTATTTTCGAACGACTGATTATTTAGAAGTTTTAGAATTTGTAGATTGCGTAAACAAAAAAAACTTAGCAAAGTTTTTGCATACTGTTTTACGCTGCGACTTAGAAATTTTTTGTTCTAATGTAGAACTTTCAGCGCAGCGTGGATAAACGAAAACCCCCAATGTTTTAAGATTACTAAAGAAAAGTAGAAATTTAATTAAAAAACTAAGTAAATTATTTTTTTCTTACAAATTCAACGGTTTTCGATCATCGTAAGCTTAAAATTGTTTCTAATTATTATTCAACAATTTAATCTCTACTTTAACCTCGACTAAGTATGCCAATTTTTAGATATTATTTTAAACAATTGATAAAAAATCATGATATATATTATATAATTGTTACACTATAGTTACACCAAGCACAATATAATAAGCAAAATTTAGGTATTTTGAAAAAGTGCCGATTGTATTAAAAATCCTTACCTAAAATAAAAACACTAAAAATTTTTATTTTATAAAAAATATTTTATTTATTTTTATTTTTCTTTTTTTTTTTTTGTTTTTATCAGAGAAAACTAATAACGAATTTATAAAATCAATAATAATAACTATTATTTAATATTTATATTTTTATTATTGCATAAGAGTTTCATTTTTAATTTTTTTTTTATCATAATTTGCTCTTTTAAATAATTTTTTAATTTTTTTTTTATTTATTGTTTTTATTTCTATTTTATTTTTAAAATTAAATTTAAATTAACAATTTCTTTTTTAATTCGGAAAACAAAAAAGGTAAATTTAATTTTAATTTGTGTTTTGAAAAAAAAAAATATCAGAAGAATTTCATACAAACCTTCAAAAAACACATACCTACATTCAACAAAAAAAAAAAAAGAAGAAAAGAAAAACGTTTCGTTTGTATGAAATTTTTCCAAAAATTTTTTCTTTCCCATACTGGACTAAAAGGGAAATTGTAAATTTTTTTTTCAAGAAAGTGGAGAAAAACGAATGTAATGTAAAATTGCCCTTTTTAATTTTATCTTGTAAATTTAATTAAATTTTTCAATTTTATATAAATTAAATTTTTAAAATGCATATAATTAATTTTTTATTTTCTTATTTAAAAAAAAAAAATTCCCTACATTAAAAATTAATTTTAAATTTATCTGTAATTTTTTTTTTTATATTTTTATTTTTTCTATTTTTTATTTTTAGTGTTGAAGAACTTATATACTATAATTCTTTTTTTTTTTTTTGTTTTATACATTTAAATTATATATTTATTTTATATTTTATTAATTTAATTTTATATTATAATATGAAACTAAAATATTTTGTTAGAACCTTCTGTTTTTTTTTTTTTGTAATTTTTTTTTTTTTTTTGTCAAAAGCATAAAGCGCTTTTATACAGAATGCCTTGTTTATCTTATTTTAAAATAATTATATAAAATTTTATTATATAATTAAATTAAAATAAATAATTTATTTAATGCGTGAATTGTATAGTATGTGTAAATAATAATATTTATGTATATTTATATACATATATATTTTTGAAAAAATGTACATTAATAGCAATGTATATAAAAAAAAAAAAACAATTTTTATAAATTATTAATTTTTTTTTTTTAAATTTTTCTTTTTTCATTTGAAAAATAAGAGTTTTTTTTTGTTTAATACGTTTTTTTTTTTAATGTTCCAATTTGAAAAATTTCAAATAATTTTGAAAATTTTTGCATTATTTTAAGTCAATAATATAATTTTTAATAGACTATCTATTTTAAGAATTTTTTGAAAAAATTTTGAATTAGACGATTTGATACTTTTTTTTATATTTTTTAAATGTTACAATGTTTTCTTAAAACCAATTAGTTTTTACAATGTGACCTGGGCCGTATTGCACCAACCAGTCTTACTTCCTAATTTTTTTTTTTAAAAAGTCATTTCATTAGTGCTCGGACTCTTTGTGCAACAGAAGCTTTGCAAATTTTTTGAATTATTGATTGCAAAAAAAAGTAAGCAGTGGTAAGTGCAATACGGACCTGCTTTTCGCTAATGAATTTGTTTTTACAACTTAAAAGTAAATGGAATTTTATCAATAAAATTTACTTAACAACAAAATTTTAATTTAATAAAAAATTAAAAAAAAAACTCCTATTTTTCTTAAAACATCTTCTAAACCAACTTTGGTAATTACAACATTTATTTATAATTATAATTGAATTTATCTATAATGTATTTGATTTTTTTTTATGTATTTTCATATGTTCTTTTTAAATTTTTAAATTAATTATTAAATCTGATGCTCTACAATGTTTCAACTATAATAATATGTTTTAATATATCAAAATTTTCTTTAATATTTTTTGTTTTGAGTATTTAAAATTAAAGATAATTAAATTAAAAAAATTATAATGAATAATATAATAGAGTAATAATATTATATAATATGCATACAAAAGTATTTAAGAGTATATATAAATATATACATGTATATAATATCAAAAAAAAGGCAGTTTTTTTAGTTAAAATTCATTTTAGTTCAAAGTTGTTTTATAATAATTTAAAAAAATAAAATATAAAAACAAAAATTGTATGAAAAAATTATTATGAATTTTACAAAAGAAAATAAAAATATGAAAGAAAAATAGAAAGATTTTATATAGAAAGTTTTATTTTTTAAAATAACAATGTTTTTAATGACCAGACATTTTGAATGCTTTGAATGAATTACAAAGTTAATATTCATTTTTATATTTTTAACAATTTTTCATTTTAATTTATTTAATTGCTATTTTTCTTCTTCAAATTTTATTTAATATAAAAATGAATACTCGTTTATTGTGAATTATATAAAAAAAAAATTTACATTTTTATTTAAATTTTTTTCTTTTCTTCAAAATAATAATAATTATATAATATTATTTATTTGATTATCCTGTTTTTTTTTTTTAATTTTTACAAAATTTATTGAACTTCACTATCACTGTCACTTTTTTCTAAAATTGTAAAAAATAAAAATTAATAATTTTATTTAGAAAAGAGAATAAATTAAGAAATTATTTAAAATAAAATTAAAGAGTTAATAAATTTAATTTAGCAGAAATAAATAAGAATAGAAATTAGTAAAAAAAAAATATTCCATTTTTATTGTTAATTATGCTTAAAAGTTTATTTAAATAATCTTATAATATTAAAAATATTTAATTGTAGTAAAGTTTGCTATTTCTTTATTATGTAATAAAATAACACGCATTTAAAGTTTGATTAAATTTGAAAATAAACTAAGTTAATTTAAATCCACATTTTGATAGACCGATTCAAGGGTAGAGTTGTGTAAAATTAAAAAAAAAAATAAGAAAATATTTGAAAATAATCTTATTCGACTTATTCAGCAATATGATTTTAATTGCTGAATCACCTAATTTACAAGTTAATTACTTCTTTTAGATTAATTCAATGTTATAATATAATAGAAATTAAAATAAATTAAAATTTTTTTATTATTTCTGCTATTTCATAATGTTAACACATACATACAAAAATATGAAATTTACCTATAACTCACCTTTCTTTCCAGTATAAGCGTGTCGTTTCAGTCGATCATATAAGTCTTCTTTAGTTCCATAAAGCGAAGCATTCGACCTCGCTAATGTACTCATTTTTGCACTATGAATTCCTCCTGAAAATGAAAAAATTATACAAATTTTAATTATGGAAATACATATGTAAAAAAAAAAATTCAATAATACCATCTTTCATATATGCGTCATTATAAAAATTTGGCATTTCCCAACCGTCTTCTTCATCATCATAATAATGTGCATATGTACTGTGATGTGATGGTGCTATAGATTCTGCATATGGTGTATGTGCTCCATAATAGAAATTAACTTGTGATCCAGTTTGATCAATAGCTGGTGTTAACATTTTTTTTGGATCTTTTCTTTTTGATGATCTAACACAAATCATCCATATTAATAAAACAATTACAATAATAAATATAACGGCTCCAGCAATTCCACCAGCAATATATGCAAATTCAGATCTTTCAGCGCAATGTGGTCCAGTAAATGAACCGATACATCTACATGATGGTACTCCTTTAATATCTTTAACACATGTTCCAGAATTTTCGCAATAACCATCGCATACATCAATACAATCCATACCAGTACCATTAAATCCAGGTTTACATTCACATTTAAAATCTGATGTTTCTGGTACAAGAATACAATATGCATTTGGATCACAATGTTGTTGGCCTTCGGCAATATGTTCGCATGGATTCGTACATTCTTGTTTACTTGTCTGCATAATACAATAAATGAAATTGAATGTTTTATATTTCAAAATTCCTTAATTTTCAATTTAATATTTAACTTACCGCTCCAGTATTCTTTGTACTATGATTTGGTGGACATGCAATACAACTTGTTTGTTGAGATTCCGATTGATAATAGCCTTTGCGACATTCAATACATTGATTAATTGTACCATTCAAATATGAACCAGGTGTACAAACTGGTAAAGTGCATTCATCAATTGTAGATGCACCAACTTTTGGTGTTGTTCGACCCAAAGGACATGCTTGACAAGCTGGTTGAACGCCTTGTAATCTGTACGTACCTCTAGGGCATGGTTCACATTTACCATCGGATCCAAGTTGCATACCTGATGTACATTCATCTCTACATTCTTGTTGTGATGTAGCTTCTATTGATCTTGTTGTTTGTCCTAAACCACAAATTTCACAGCTAAATGAACCTTCATTTGGTTGATAGAAACCATGTCCACATGGTTTACATTCACCGCTATCAAGATCAAAGAATTTACCAGGAACACAACGTTCTTTACATTCTTCAATTTGTCTTGCACCTGGTGCTGCTGTAACACCAACTCTTCCAGATATTTTTGAACATTTAATACATTGTAATTGACCAGGTTGTGGTTGATATGTTCCACGAGGGCATGGTGAACATGTCTTGTTACTAGAATCATAATATGTACCGATTGAACATGGAACACAATCTGGTACCATAACAACTTGACCAGCTGGGCAAGCATATTCTGATGTCAGAATAAGTGAGGATGGATCAGGTACAGTATTTGGTAAAATATCTTCGACAGCGAATTGATCTTCTTCTAAAATTAATTTTTGTAATAGTGATTTAACATCAGAACGTTCTCCAGTTGATGAATGTAATACAGGATCACTATTTTTTCATAATTTTGAAAAAAAATAATAAAGAAAATGTGGGGGTTAATATTAAAATTTTTAAATTAATTATAAAACTTGTTATAATTTGTTGTTGTACTTGTTAGCAATTTTTCTGAAATGGTTTTTATTTTTGTTATGCGGTAGGCAAAATGAATTTTTTGATGATAAACCATGAGTTAGAAATATTATTATAATTAAAATTTAATGTGAGCGAATATTATTGTGCTTCGTTTTCAGTAAATTTTACAAGTAAATATTAAATAAAATGTGTTATATAACTATCGATATATTTACAAATCTAATACCAAATTAATATTACCAAAACCAACAATTTATGCGCTTGTAAAATTTATTACATTTTAGCTGAAATTGATATTTACAAAAGCAGATATTTAATTCATTTTCTTAGACTTTAAATTTGGATACCATATAAAAAAGTTCTTAGGTTATCGACATTGGATTTATAGGTTATTTTTAGCCACAACGTTACTCTTTTGTATGGTGACTATTTTATAAGTATAATGTTTTGTTTTTGGTTCAAGATTACCTTCTATGTACTTTGAAATTTTCAATTATGTACTGGTTAATAACTGGTTAATACCTTTAAAAATATGCAAGCAAAATATTCAACGATATGCAATGATTTTTTTTTGTTATTAATGGATGATACCCTGGATTTTTAGTCTACGTTATGTTTTTAAATTTTTTTGTACAACTAGCCTTTAATAATAATTATGTAAAGGTCCACTTTTTATTTACAAAACATTAAAAAAATTATTTAAAATACAAAGACTATATAAAAAATGAGACAATGCAATTTGAGTTTTACTCCCGGCACTACATAAAAGCGATTAAAACTCTAGAATATTCTATTGTAGTTTGTAGTTTTTTTTTTGTTTATTTTTTAAACGTACTTGACTGCTGGGAAAGCAATCTCCAATGTATAAGTATCTCCACCTTGTTGTCTACCTTGACGACCTCTGGCATCTTCATCAGTATCAAGATTTCTAGAATTTAAGGAATTTAAGGGGAAAGATTGCTTTATATAAAGATTCTATATTTCTTGTAATCGGAATATTTTTCAATTTTATGTTGTGTGCTTTGTAGAAATTATAATATTGTATTGAAAAAATTCTTATTATATAATGATAAAAAAAAAGTAATATAAACCACTATTGGACGGAAATATCAAGCAAAAGTGCACTTTAGTTTAAAACTCAAAAAAGAAAATCATTCGGAAAATTTTATTATTTATATCAGTACTTTGCTTTTTGGGTTTCTATATTTTAATTTTACATTTGAATAATGTACAGTTCTACCTTAAGGAATTTTAGTTAACCTAGGTAGAATATACAAGTTTTCATTTCAAATTTCAATTTCAAATATTAAGAGCTTACTTTTCTACTGGAACAAGAGCGTCCAAAACATAGGTACCGCCATCATCATCGGATTGTCTTCGAACCCGGTTAGCTAATCCACCTTTATAATGGTCGCATTTAACATCGATTTGAAGATCTTTGCATTCTCTAAAAGTGATAATACATACATAAGTTTTAGTAATTTTTCATTTTAAATTGGTTGAATTTTCATTTTTTGTATACATATTTTACACTAACCTTGATCCTTCTACTGAATACGAACAGAAGTTCCAATCTCTATTCAGTGAATTGACAGCATTAGTAACTTTTTGTCTAAGAACACCTTGACCAGCTCTGTTACATAGTACATCTGATGGGAAGAGCATTTTTATTCTAAATACTCTTTGGGCCGGTTTCGATGCTGCATTGTGCAAATTAAATAAAATCATTTGTTTAAAAGTATTTACATATTCACTATATCAGAAAAAAAAAAAATTCATTGCACTTACGCGAGCACGCTGGATATACTAATGACATTGCCGGTTCAAGAGTTGGTCTCCAAAAGCCTTCAGCACCACAAGTATAAAATTCAGGAACTGGTTCTGAGAATCTTAGACCAGGTTGACATGCAATTTCACAAACCTTAAATTGTCCACCAGCACCCCAGTCCTTACATACTTGAGAACCTCCAACTGGATCGGATGGCTGCGGGCAGAAATCAGCTAAAAAATATAATAAAATTAAAATATCGCACAAATTCTGGTTATTTAGAAAACATACAAAGCAGCGAAACTTTGAAACTGCATGTTGCGCTATTGCCAGCTGCATCAAATGCAACATAAGTTATTTCATACGATCCCCACATTAAGGTTTGACCAGGACGATGCCCATTGCGTTCTATTATTTTGACAATACCTATATTATCACTGAAATGTGGCTCGTCCCATGAAACAACAGCAGAACCATTCTTTGCAATTACCCACAAGTCACCTGGGCAATGTTCAACTCTTGGTGCTTCCTTGTCTACTTCTAATTCCTGACAATTAGGACCAGTATATCCAGAAGGACATCTTCTCTGACCGCACATTGAAGGTACCGAACGTTCTACACCTCCAGACGTAATTTCATATCCAGCCCAATTAAGAGTTAATCCACGATATAGAACTGGTTCGCTTCGGCAATCTCTTACTTGCTTTTGTATTTCTGAAGTTACATCAAGTGCTCTTCCCCAAATTTGAGCTTTAGTAATTTTTCCTTGGAAGCCAGCTTCAGCGTAAGTTGCACTTGCAGTGGATTCTTCTGGTTGTGGTCTTCCTAAAACTGCCCAGGCATATTTAGGAAGATTTCTTCCTCCACCATATTCCGTCTTGCTAGCGATCAAACCTTCAGTGATGAGTTGCAATTGTCCTGTCATACCATCCCATAAAATAGCAATATGATGCCATTGACCATCATTCACTGTTGTATATTCTCTAAATGACAAGAAAGCATCTTGAATGTCTGGGAACAAAGAAACTTGCACGCCGCTTGAATGAGCTTGCAACAGTAATCTTCTATTATTAGCTACATGTGGCGAATCAACACCGTATAGTGTGAAAAATATTCCAGAATCATCTTTTTGAGCGAATTGCACCCACATAGCTATTGTTAAACTTCCGCTTTCCCCAGTTAAGAAAGGAACAACTTGAGCTGCAGTCGATCTAGTAGGATCGCTAAAGTATAAATCATAATCCACTTGCATTGCTGAAAAAAAAATGTTTTTTTTTTTTTAATAAAATTTAAATTATCGTTATAACGAATGCATACTTTTTCTGCAATCATCTCCAGTGAAATTGAATGGGCATTGGCAATAGAATCCGTTTGTTAAATCAATACATTGAGCGCCTAAAGGACACGAATTGTCTTTACAGTCAATAATATCCAATTCACAATTTTTGCCAGTATACCCTTCTGGACAAATACAAGTATATCCAGTGCCGTTATCAATACAAGCAGCTCCATTTTGACATACTCCAGCATCACATGCATCAAATTCATATTGACATCCTATGCCTGTATAATCTTCCGGGCAAGAGCAATTTAATCCAGAACCAAAATCTTGACATTTTCCACCATGCATACAAGGATTGCCTATACATCTTTCAGGAGCTGTTTCACAATTTTTACCATCTGTACCACTTGGGCACACGCAGAAGTAATCTTCGAAGAGGTCAATACATTTTGCATCATTTTGGCAAGGTTTCTGCAATGGACATGTCTTTATTTGATCCTCACATCTTTCTCCAGTCCAGCCTTCGGGACAAATACACTCATAACCACCAATTCTGTCCCGACATTTGCCATTATTCATACATGGGAAAGTTTCGCAGTCGTCTATATCTGTTTCACATAGAGATCCAGTAAAACCGTCACGGCATACACATTCAAATTTATTGTCCAAGTCCAAACACCTTTCTGTACCAACAGGATTACAAGGATCACTTAAACATTCATCTATTTCAGCTTCACATTGCAAACCTACAAAACCAGGACGGCATTTGCAGACGAAACCATCTAATTGATCTTGACAGGTAGCACCGTTTTGACAAGGGTTAGACTCACAATCATCGATAGGATTTTGACAATTTTTGCCAGTAAATCCAGGCTCACACATGCAAGTATAACCATCCACTAAATCAACACAAGTTCCTTCATTTCTGCAAGGATCATTTGCGCAATCATCGATATTAATATCGCAAGAAGATCCACTCCAACCTGGATGACACACACATTCATGATCAAATAATCTGTCCACACAAATTCCATGTTTACATGGTTCGGCTAGGCATAAATCTATTTTTTCGTGGCAACGTTTACCCGTGAAACCAGGTGGACAGCTACAAGCGAAGTCGTTCACGAGATCAGTACAATTAGCACCCAATAGACATGGATTTTCTTCACAATCATTTATATTTTTCTCGCAATGAATACCTTCCCAACCTGGTAAACAATCACATTTGTATCTTCCTTGTTGTAAAGCTATACAAGAAGCTCCATTGTTGCATGGATTGCCATTGGCTTCACAAGGATCAATAGTTATATCACAATCTACACCAGTGTACCCACTTCTACAAAGACACGTATGATTATTGTATCCAGGTTCATTTTTGCACATTGCTCTAGCTGGACATGTATCGTTTCTGCAATCACTCTTCTCCTCCTGACAATTTATTCCAGAGTAACCTAATGGGCATTCGCATCTGTAACCTTGAGGTAAATCTGTACACGTGCCACCATTATAGCATGGTTGTGATGCACATTCATCTATGTCAATCTCACAACGTCTTCCTGAAAAACCTGCGGGGCAGAAACATTGAATACCGTGACCCATTGGAACACATAAACCGCCATGTTGACAAGCGTTTTCCCCACATACAACTGGTTTACACTCTTCTCGACCAACGGCTCCAGGTCCATCAGTTTTCATATTTGAAGGGCACTCGTTGCAAGTTTGGGATCCAACAATACTCTGATAATAGTTTTGTGGGCATGGTGAGCATGGTGCGAGTCCAGTAGATGAATACTGACCTGCAGCACATTTTTGCCGACAGTAAGCTTTTCCAGGTGCTGCTGGTTGGAAAGTGAATGTGTTACTTGGACATGCTTGGCAATCTTTATAACCATCTGTTGGTGGGTGAGATGTAAATGAATTTCGTGGACACTCCAAACAAGGCACAAGACCAGTTGGCGAATAAGTTCCATATCCACAAACAGGAATACAATCTAAGATCGATTTCGATCCCTCTTCTCTTGTGTATGTACCAGTTGGACATCTCATACATGATCCTTGCCGTTCTCGATTTTGGAAAAATCCCCTTGGACAATATGTGCAAATACTTTGACCAGATCCAGCATAAGTGCCAGCTGGACAATGTAAACATCTTGGTACGTCATTCGTATCCATATTTAGAACTTCACCAACAGAACATGTGAAACCACGGCCAATTGAACTTTTTAGAGCGCGTAACGGTGGGCATTGGTTACCAATATTGGAAATATTTAACAAGTTTTCAATTACTGCGCTCGCATAAGGTACACTGAGATCGAAAATTAAGTTTAATGTAGACCCGCAGAGATCATACAGTTGAGGTTGTCGGATTGCTGGTAACACAGACATAATGAAGTCCATTTTAACTACATTTTCTTCCAATAAAGTAGGAACAGATCTTATAAATGATACATTCATGTTTACGTTCACAGCGGAGCAACGTTGCGACAAAATATTATTAAGACCTCCATAATATTGTGCAAGCAAATCTTGGTATTGACTTAGACAAGCTTGAGCTACGGCGCCATTTGCTCTATAAATTACAGTAGCTGTTACTTGATAATCTGCTTGTTGAGTATTTTCTGAAACGCAATCTGGAACTACTGATGTTGGCCTCCAAAGTCTAGATGTCTCACATGAAAATTGCTTAATTGGGTCTCCATCTGTAAATCTGAATCCTGGTTTGCAAGTTGCTATACATTCTACACCACGGTCACCTGGCAAACAATTTATAGCTCCGTTGGCAGGAGGCTGCAATTCCCAATCAACACATGGTGTTGCTTGAACTGATACTTGGAAATGACACATAGCTTTGTTGTTGTGTTTGTCAGTTGCAACAACGGTTACGTTTTCGAAACCACCAATTGGTATAATTGCTTTATCAGGAACAAATGTGAGCTTAACATCACCAGATTCATCAGATGCCTTAACTCGCTTTCGTGATTCATTAAAATTCACACTATAGCTATCTTGTTTATCCACTAGTTCGATTACATAGCTTTGAGGACAACTTAGCAGTGGAGGGGTGACATCAGGTACAGTAATATTTATTTCACAAATAGCAACATTTCCATCATAATCAAAAGCAACATATTTAACAACTGTATTTTTGAAAATATACGACGGAGTCTTAAAGTTTTGTGGTTTAACTTCTAAACGAGCAATGGATCCTGAATTGTCGATAGCGGTCGGTTCAGTGAAATTAACAGGCATTACAGCTCCATTTTCATCGCGTTTTACTACAATTGGCTGTTGAGGACAATTTTGGAACACTGGTGGTTCATTATCAACACAAGGTGAATACCCATAATCATAACCCAAAAGTGGTTCATTCTTTGGCTCTTCGCAGCCCATTAATTCAAATTTCAGACAAGCATTGTCCATGTAACTAACAATTCCCAATATGACAAATCTTGCTTGGACATATTTTGGCAAAGTTATCATCGCTAATTCGCCGTAGTTTCCAGGATCTCTCATTGTTAAATTGAAATTAGGGAAATAAACAACATAATTTTCGTTTTCAGCTTGTTTATAGAAAAATCGAATTTCGGTGGGGCGTCCGACTATATCGTTTGTTACAACACCTTTCACCAAAATGGCTTTAACCCGATATACTTGACCTAAATCAACACTAACATAAGTAAAAGCTTCTTGTTTTCCACACCAGCCTGTTACAGAATTTAATCGAATATTTTTGGCTTCATAATTTGGTCTTTCAGATGTAGCATTGATTGCCGAGTCAGGGATTTTTCCAGATGTTAAGCCTAAAGGTTTAATAACCTTACACTCTGGTTCTCTTATACAGGTAATTGGTCGAGGGTTAATCAAAATATAGCCAGGGCGTTGACAACCAAAGTAAACTTCGGAACCCTGCTCATAACTCCTCGAAATTTGAATACCATCACTTGGACGTCCAGGATCTTCACAAACAGGGCCTTCGCAACGTAGATCACCGAAATCCCATATTCCGTTACCTTGACAGCGTACAACGTTATCGTGCTTTGATGTTTGTCCAGCTAACTTGAAAGTGTTTTGACAACCAAAGAAAAATGAGCTCTGGTACCGCGTGTCAACATATTGGCCGTATTCAGCTCCTGGTGTTGGCATTGGTAAATGACAGTCAACGCGGGGACATGATGGTTTTAAACCCGATAACCAATAGTCCGGTAAACCTGGTTTTGGATCATATACACACTGCCTAAAGCCAGATGATGCGGTTCCGCGTAAGTACCTTCCTGGATTATTGCATGTTAAAGTAACATTATCTCTGAATGGTACCAATACACTATCTGGGTCTGGTCTGACTACCATCAAACCTTCATTCTTTTCATCAACAAGAGAAACACATTTTGCATCTAAAAAACAATTAAAATTTAAAGTCATGATAATCAATATTAAAAATTATATTTACAATGGCATTCAGGAACTGTTCCATTCCATTGACCACTTGAAAGGCACAGCAAGGAAGCACTTCCAGATAAAACATATCCGAAGTCACAGTGGAAGTGTACAACTTCTCCGAAATGATGTTGAGCTTTATTTGTTAAAAACTTTCCGTTTTCTGGAGCAGTTAGAGCTGGACACATTACGGGCACACAAGATTTATTTAACCTTAAAGTATCAGCCTCATGACCTCCAGTTTCTGACTTCTCAATATTGAAGCCTGCGGTTCCATTTGCCGTAAACAATTGAAAACCAGTGTTACAGGAACAACCGTAACTTCCTGGTGAATTTACACATTTCTGGTCGCAGCCACCATTTTGCTTAGCACATTCATTTATGTCAACACAATCAAGTCGAGTACATCCCATGGCTTCAAAGCGAATACATGGTGCTCCAATATAGTCTTGAATTCTAAATTTGATATACCTTGCTTCAATTGGAATTGGGAGGTTTAATATAGACAGAGTTGGTTCAAGAATTCTGAATTCAACAGCGGTTCCGTCAGGGTTTGCGTAATCTTTATACACATCTGTTAAGTTGTTTGTGAATTGTAATCTTACTGCAGATGTAAATGCAATATTTCCATCAAAACGTTGAACAGACATTGTTCGGAATCCTCTTAAAATTGTGGGTGCTTTAAAATCTACCATTACCCAATTGGCACCAGGTTCAACTGAACTTCCACACCACCCTGCTGAATTAAGTCTTGACATTCCGCTAGTATAACCCTCTTCACTTAACGAGGTCATTATACTATCATCTGGAATGCCTCCATTCGCTAAACCTAAATCGCCAACAGGACGACATTCAGTAGTTGGAGCGAATCCTTTTTTACATTGACAGAAGAAAGATCCTGGCGTATTCATGCATTCAGTTGAAGCCAAATCACATTGAGTTGAACTACATTCATTTATATCCTCACATCTGGGTGGATTTTCAAAATTTTGTTCAGAGCTACATTTGATAATGTTACTTCCTGTTAGTTTGTAACCCTTATAACATTGAACACGTGCTTCATCTCCAAAGAAATATTGACGAGCTGAGTCAACAATAAATCCGTTATCTATTTCAGGATATTTAAAGCATCTTTTCCGTACACATTTTGGTACATCTCCACTCCATGTTCCATTCGACATACATATTAAAACAGGGTAACCGATACGTTCAAAACCAGGGTTACAATCAAATTCTACTATTGTCCCATAACTTCGACCAAGTCCATTTAATAGTGTAATGTTAGCATGTGAAACTTCAGGAAGAGGGGGACATTGAGACGCTAAACAAGATGGTTTCCTTTCCCAGCGTCCATCTGGTTGACATGAAATTTTTTCAATTGGGGAACTTGATGGAAAAGCGAACCCAGCATAACATTGATACATTGCAACACCACGATATGTAACATTCGTGGATCCAATAGAGAAGCCATTATCTATTTGTGGTACTGGACCGCAATAAACCTCTGAAATTAAAAATACAGTTTTATCTGTATGTGGTTTTAAAAATATATAAATTTACCTTGACATTTAGGTATATAGTCAACACTCCATTTTCCACCTTTCTGACATTCAGTGATGATTTTATTTTTTCCAGTTGCAAATTCTTGCCCTATCGGACAAGTAAATACAATAATTGTACCAAATGCCGTATCTCTACTTGAAGCAAGTGCGCCCATTCCTGGCTTAAGATTTGGACAGTCAGCCGAGAAGGTTGCAGACCACCTGTTTAAATATATTAAGTAATAGGTAAATAACTAGAGATACTTCTGAAATAGTTTGTATTCTAACTTACCCTACGCTATTATGTAATGCGTCAGAAACAAATTTAATTAACATTTCCCCCGATGAAGCAGTCAAAGTAAGTTTAGGTGCTTGTGTTCCCGTGAAACCATTTCCAGAATGAAGCCTTAAACCATTCGTAGATGAACCATCGTAAACTTGTACGAGATCAGATTTATGAACGCTGAATTTGTCGAATTTTAATGAGAGTGGTGCACCTTGTGGATTTCTTATGACAAAATAGCATTCCTGATTTGTTGGATAATCTTCTAAACCGAAAGCTGGAGATGAAACAGTTCCATTTCGTGAAGTAATTGTGGCTTTACATCCTTGTGTATATCTTAAGCTAAAACCTTTACCAGAATCACCCATACTGGATTTGAAATACAAATATAATTTATTTCCAGTTGATATTACAACTCTGTCGTTATCTTTAGCTGATCCAGATAATCTTGCTATTGGCCGACTCATTGGACTATCACCATCTCTAACGAGCATATAATCGCGTCCTGGAGTTATATCTAAGTCTTGTATTTCAATTGAAATAATACGTCCTGTTTGAGCTTTAATAATATATAAGCATTCCAATCCACCTGGATATTGTTTTGGATATCCGGGACTTGTTAAAACTTGACCCTGTGGTGTTGCTTTTAATATACCACCACAACTTTTAGGTTCAGTTTTCCATGTTGCTCTAAAACCTTTTCTTTCAACACTACCATCAGTTGTGAATTTTACAATCATAAAATTAGAAGCAGTTACATATGGATTATTAGCCAAATCTAATTTTCCAGATAATGTTGCAAGCGATACAGATTTATCTTCAGTTCTTCCACCAACTAAAATCTGTACTGTATCAAAAGTTTTTTCTGTATCAAAATCTTGAAATTGTAATACAATATTACTGCCCTGTGGACCTTCTAATGTCCATTTACATTTACTTAAAGCACCATATTTATGTGGATAATTTGGTGATTCTATAACATCACCACCAGATTGCATATGAAAATGGCATTGTGTTGGACAATCAATTTCATCTGAACCATCACCGCAATCATCATTACCATCACATTTAAATTGTTGATTTATACATAAGCTATTCGAACAATGAAATGAATTAACTGGACAGGCCATTGAACGGCACATAAATGGTAATAAACTTTCACATGTATCTAATTCCCATAATTGTTTTTTAGGTCCTACTGTAACAGCAACACATTCACCAGACATTGGATCCGGTTGTTCAAGTGACCAAAATCCAGAATATTGTGAGACTAGAGTACCAGCTGCTGATTCTAATGTATTTGTTCTGAGATCATCTAATGATGCTAAACCCAACCAATATTTATCAGATAAACGTTGATTTGGATCACTTGCTCTTGCTATCGACAATGTTATATTATTTTCATTAAATGAATCTATTGCTACTAAATCGGCGCCATATCTGAAATATAATATTAAAAAATAAATTAAATATGTAATTTGTAGTACTTTTGTATATATATATAAATAGTACATATTACTTATGTATGTTAAAATTTTTATTTTTGAATTACTGACATAATCTGTACGTAATTATAATTGTGGGAATATTGTTGGCAATTTTTGTTTTTGGTAAATAGTGGCAACAATTAAGCTTCAATTGTTTTCTTCCGGCAACGTTATTTTCAACATTTTGACTCTACATACATCTATGTATATATTCACATGAAGTGGACATAATTAGTCACATACTAAACCTATTTTTACATTATTAACCAAATGTAATGGGTCTTGTAGAAAAGATATCAGGTAATCTGAGATCATCATCATTTGTTGTAGTATTTTAAATTACGGTGTTAAACTATTATCTTGAGTGTAATATTAAGGTTTGAGTTTCTTTTCATAGCTGTGTAGTAATGTAGATACAATTTTATTAAAATTTAATTGCGAAAATATTAATATTTGTTTTCTTACTTTCTATTATTTAAAAAAAAATATAATAAACTTATGTCACGATTTTTGAATTTAAAAATATTTAAGCATGGTAAACCTAAAAATAGACAGGAAAAATTGTAAGCGTTGCGTGGAATTTGTTTTTTTAAAACTATTAATAATTTAAATAGCATTAAAACTGAAAACAAATCACAAACTATGAACATTATCTAATGAAAATGAGAGACTTGATCAGGATGGCATTTAAAATTAACTTAACAAACATTAACGGCAGAATTTCCTTGGTTCTTTTAATTTTTTTGGATCTAATTATCAAAATAAATTTTTATTTGTTTATAAATGAAAACTCAAATGTTTTATACCATCCATTTGTGGTAAATAACCTGGTTGCCCCGATTTTAGTGAGTCGTATTTCTTACAGAGAGAATCCCAGTTGTTAAAGGTTGGTCAAGCTTTTCAATGTTCTGCATCGTATACTATAGACTACGAGATGCATGAATATAAGTAATAGGGTGCTTTAAATTAGACTCAATGGTAGCATTGATTTTGTTTAATTTATTCTTAGTTTATATGACTCTGCCTATTAATTCGCCGAGCAGTGGTTGTTTAATTTTTTATATATAACATTTTACATATTAATATTAAATTAATATTACTAAGTGACTGTTTTTTTTACTATACTCAATGCTTAGACTAAGTAATCGTCTAATATATTATATCTGACGATATAAAATTCATTTTATTTATTTGATATTAAAAATATGAATATATTTCATTAATACATAAATTAAATCCAAAAATCACTATAAATTATTTTTAAAATTTCACCTGTTTTTACACAATACCTATATGTTTAAGGTATTCGGGTATATTTAAATATTAAAAAGCTGCTTTCAAAACACTTTCTACTAGGGTGCTGCTATTGGTTGTTTGAAATACAATTATTTAGGTTTTAAAATTTATTGAGTATTAAATTAAATTCCTATATTAATTTTGTAATTTTATAACCTTTTCTCAGCGTGATATTTTCTCTTATTCAAACAATACAAGTTAAAATACAGAAGAAGTTTTTGTTTTCAATATATTTAGGTAATCACTCACACCATTTATCATGCTATCAGAGGCGTAACTTGGCAAAAATACAAAACAAAAATCATCTAGACATAAAAAAAATTTTTGTATAAGGTGTAATTTTTTTTATTTCAATAAAATTTCAAATATTTGTTAACTTTTTTATTGATGTAGAATCTAATTTAGAGAATTAACAATTACTTAAAAAAGTGATTAATCAAAAAAGTCTTTTTTAGAATTTTATTAGGTATCATTGTTGAAATAAATGAGGAAATCAACAATGCTCATTGAATATTTGTGGTATATTGAAATTCTAATTAACATTGCCAATTTCAATATGTCTTCAATTGAGAGAGAAATCTTTCTTTAGCCTAGATACGAGTAATATTTGAAATATGGAATCATTTTTAATTAGTATGTTCTGCTTGAACTGGCACCCGAACATGGTCTTCCAAATTATTTTGCTATTTAATTTGCAAACGAAATTACGATTATGGCACAGTCGATTGGCCACCGAGATCATACGATTTGAATGACATCTATATATGTAGGTAATTTTTTGTTGGTACGTACGATTTCTTCTTCATATCGACCATCCTTACGTACGATTTCTTCATTGCGACTTTGGAAATAATATTAAACTCAAATAAAAATTTAATTTAAATACCATTGGAATTTTATACTACATGCATATATGATGTATGTATATATATGTACATATATTTTTACATATGTATTTAATCGATTATACATGCAATAGATTAATTTTAAATCATCCTCTTATTCTTTATGAACTTTTTTCTCCTCAATTGTATTAAAAATTTTCACTTTTTTTCGTACCTATGCGGTATAATTTGTTTTTGAACCGATCCCCATCTAGACCAACCCAATCTAATAAAATTATATCTGTATTCATGCATGTATGTATGTATGTAAAATTTTATGCATTTTCAATTTTTTTAATTCTCTAAATCTAGTCTTTTTATTTAAAATAACACAATATTGTCAAAAAGACCCAAATGAACTTTAAAAAAAATTTCATTATTCAGTTTATTTAAAAATAGATAAAATAATTAAGTAATTAAAGTCGCTTTTTAAAAAAGAATGAATTAATAAAATTAAAAAGTACAGATGGATGGGGGCCCCAATTATTATCATTTGAAAAGTAACAAGAAAGAAAACTTCATAAAATTTTCGATTTTATTTTCATAAACGATATTAAATATAGCCAAATCATCAAAGAAAGAGATGAAATATTAAGAAAATATTGTTGTAAAAAAAAAAGAAAAGGAAAAAATCAGTGACCCAATAACCTACCTTTTGAGCGCGTCTTACCTTTCAAGCGCCTCTTAAGAAATATTTTTTGTCTTTTGTGTGTTTTGATTATGACTCTGTTTTTTTTTTTTTATTATTTAGTATTTTCTCTACTCTCTATTTAGTATTTTCTTAATTTTTTATCCAGCCAGATATAAGCGATAGAAAGAGAAGATAATGCAGAAAAGTTGATCATCAAAAAAAAAAAAAAAGAATGAAGTAGACGATCAAAGGAAACAAAGTAAAAGGAAATAAAGTAGAAAAGGAAGGAAAATATTGTGAAGAAAAAAGTAAAAAGAAAGCAAAAAAAAACAGTTTTCATTAATGCTTTACTTTTATTTTAGACTCTAAAATTTAAGTGAGTGACAACGGTACATACACCATGTGGAATCATAATGAAGTTGGTTTTTTCGATTTTTGCTATTAACGTATGATTAATTAATTTGCTTGTTTTGTTCGTCTTCATAGAAGTTTTTTGTATTTTACGAAGGCTGAAATATTGTTTTAAGAAACTACAGCTATAATGTATGCCTGTATGCTTATAGATTTTGGCCTTTTTATATAACAAAAGGTGTTTCACCCTTAAAATGATCGAAGTTTTTTTTGACTGTTACACATTTACATAATATAACCGTTTGCAAAACATACATATGTACATGCACATGCAAGGTTTGTTCGAGCATGAATTTTGTGTTGTGTTGTGCAGTGTATGTTTACTTTATACATGTATTCAACATGATCAATTTACGAAATTAATTTTTGTTATATTTTGTATACTAAAACAGAAATCATGAAAAAATAATTTGAATTATGCTCGCCGATAAACACATACTTTTATAAAATAAAACACTACATAAATAGAGAAAGTGACATTTTACTTAATCACAAAACATTTTTATTGTCATTAAGATTGATCAAACCGTTCTTATAATTCTAAATTTTTACACAATTTAGTTGAGAATTTTATTATGCTATATACTCGGTTTCTTTTCTTTCAATATCACAATTTAATTTGATTTTACCTTCACATGACAATAATACAGTAAACCATTGTGTATAAGCCATGACATGCAAATAATGGCATAGAAAACATACATTTTTGTTATTAAATTAGAACATTTTTGCAACACGAATAATATGTTGCAACTGATTGATGTTGTAAAGCTGGTTTCATACTTTGTATTGCATACTTATAAAATTAATTTTTTTTTTATTAACATGAAATTAGAAGATAAAAATCTCTTTAAAACTTTAAGAGTATTTTTTTTTCTGTTAAAAGTAAAATGATGAAAGATTTTAAGAGGTAAAATAATAAAATGTAGAAAGAAAGACGAAGACATAGAAGAAAAAAAGAGAGGGCAGGGATTGCACGACAATAAAAAAAAATAATGCTTTTAAGATTTAATGAAGTGAAACTTTCTTAAGAATGTTGACAAATAAGTTTTTGTTTTTCTTTACTGCTATTTTTTAACAACATTTTGTCTCAAATAAATAAAAAAAAAAAAACAAAATGACTTTTTTAAGAATGTTAAAAAATTTTGTTTAACAGGTTAAAAACAAAAAGTGGCATTTTTTTATTTGCCTTCTTTGTTTTTAAATATTGAGATTAAATTGCATAAATTAACCGTGTCTGTTTTGTTTTATTGGCAGCATCGTAGCTAAAAGAATACTTTGTTGTATAGCCTTCTTCTTCTTCTCTCGCCGTTTCTTTCTTCCATTTTATTAAGCTCATTATTCTAACTTTAATAATGTTTTTTTTTACTTTCAAATTATTAAAATATAAATAAAATCAGAAAGAGGTAGGTATAAAATCTGAAACATTGGATTGAGGAAATACTATAGAAATATTTAAATAAAATTTTTAATACGCTTAACATTTTTTCTTAAATTATAATAAAAAGAAATTAGGTGACATAAAAACGGAAAATATTTTTTTTTTATTTTAATTTTAAAAAAATTTCTGATCTTTAGAACAGATATAATTTTTATAAGTAAGCGTAATGAGTTGTGTGTGCGATAATCAGAGTAGTTGAGAGAGCGAAGAGAGCTTATAATGACTGATATTTTGTTTGAATTTAAATGACACCCCTTCTGTTTATTTAGATTTTTGTAATATGAAATAAAAATTACAATTAAATACTCGATTAGATTTTAAAATAAAAATTGATTTGATTGAAATCAAAAATTAAAATTTTGATTTAATTGAAATTAAAAACAAAACATTTTGAGAATTAATTTTTCTAATTTTGGGTAGCAAAATATATACAATCGAATCTGTATGATAACGAATACCTCATCTGTCTTTATTTTATCTCAACATGATAGCAATCTTTATTCATAAAACAATTTTCTCGACACAACACTATTTATTCTTTCATTTTGCAGACTCCATTTCATGAACTTCTTTGTTTGACGAATAAAACTGATGGTATTTGTGAGTGTTCTTTATATGAATATTCTACTGTAATCAGTTATTTTTCAATACATTTTGTGTACATGTAAGAATTTTAAATTGATTATTTTGGTAATGTCGTTGGTTTTGATCAATTTTCTCATTCAGTAATCGTGAGCTAATACTTGAGCTATCAAATTTAATTTCAATTTGATCATTTTTTTCAATATATTTAACATTCAATACATGTAACATTGTAACTGTATTGAATATCTATTATTTAATTAATGTCGAAAACAATTTTTTTGAAAAGTGAAAATTTTTTTAATTTAAATTTAATTTAATGGCATAAAAATATTGATATTATATATAAGATATCCCAATAAAAATTCAAGTCCAACTTGTTTTCTTTTGATTTTTAAGCTGATTTCTAAAAAAAAAAAAAAAATAAAAATTTGAAACCCATAAGAAAAACAACAAAAATTTAACAATTCAATCAATTTAGAAATTTTTTACATACATATACATAAAAACAAATCAATCATTATATTTTTATGCAAATTAGTTTCAAATGTCACATATTATTGACATTGCATTGTGAGTCGTGAGTGACAATAGAATAATAGGATTACAGTTAAAATATGTGTATAACATTAAATAATTATACAAAAAATTGAAGTAAAAGTACATTTTATGTACCTACACATACATACACACATATCTAATTATCAGCTCCGCCATTGCGACTCTGCTCTTAATCTAAACTATTTAATCACATAATATCACGTGATTTTGGTATAATAATTTAATTATGTATTCAAATTGAATTGTGTTTTCATACATTTAAACCAAGCATATAACAAAAACAGAAAACCAAGAGTTTCCGAAAATTGAAAAATTTTGACAACACTTACAAAACTGTAGCCAGTTGTGGCAGTACTTTCCTTCTAATATTTTTAATATGCTTCAGTTAGGACGGAATGCATATTATAGTCTAGCTAGGGAGTCATTGTTAGAGTTATTATACCGTAAAGAATTATTTAAATTTTGTTGTTTGCTTTTATTTTTTTTAAGAAAATCAACCAAGTTCAATGAGATTTTTAAGTAAATATAAAAAAAGAAGAAAAGAAAACACAAAATCTGTTAATTAAATCAGAAATGAAGAAATATAAATAATGTTCGACATCACAAGTCAATTATAATTGGATGATAAAAGTCAATGAACTTTTACATATTTAACTGAAGTATAACTAACTAACTAGATAAATAACTGTTTTAATAATGGTCATATATCACGATTTTACAAACTTACATATACATACTAAGGTATATATTTAAATGTGGATTGAATATTAACGAGTATTGGTTGTGCTATACTTTAATAACATTATTCTTCACAATTTCTCTTGTGTGCACATACAAATATTACATTTATCATTAAAATATACAACTGTATAGACCGGTAAAACTTGTGCTGTTTACTTTCATTAATCAAAATGATCTGTTAAGATTGATATTTATGCCACTATATTCAATATGGTACTAGCTGTTTACATATACATATTGTTATATATATTTTGTTTAGCCATAACTACATATATTTTTAATTAAATAGAAATTTGAATAATTATTGTAGAAGTTATATGCATATGTACATGTTTACATATCATTTGGGTACCAACCTATAAGTACATAAATTGTTTTTCACAATTTGTTTAGAATTTGGCGTGATTAGCATTACAACAATATAGCTTCATATGTAGGTAATTAAAGTTGATTTTATATTCATATAAGAACATAAAGATTTAAAAATCAAACATTGTTTAATTGCGTTGTACCTATTTAAATTACAAATTTGCGCTAGAATATTTAACAAAATTTAAAGTTAGCAATTTGTGTAATGAAAGCATATGATCCACTGAGTAATTAATTCAAATAAAATCAAGTACGATCCTTTTAAGATTGCTTACAGATAACGCTCCGAACAACTTGAAAGTTGTTGTAAATCAAAATTTATTTTATTTGGAAATTTAAAATTCATTTTTCTACTGTATAAGTGTGCACCAAATTAATTCAAACACAACGCTAGATAGTTTCCATCAACTATTCTTTCCATTTCAACAATTCCTTAGTACAGGCTATTGAAGTTGATGAGTGTTAGAAGTGTAATACAGCCCTTTCTTGCAATATATTCCACTTAAGTAGGCCAAATTTTTACCATGAACACTTTGCTACTAAAATGACTTTAAAATTAATGTCAGAAGATTAATTCTGGCATATCTTACATAAATTAAGTTACATTTTTCATACTCACATTAATCATAATTCAATGACAGTTGAAATCAAACAGTAAACACGCGATAAAGATTTCACATGCATTTAATGATTAAAAAATCATTATTTCTTTTCTTTCTCCCTAATTTACCTAAGTAAACACTATACATACATTAATAAAATCATAATTCATTTAATTGCAGATCTTAAAAAAAAAACACCACAAAGTTAAATTAATGTTAAAACCCTAAAATGTAAGTGAAATTTCATCTTTAACAGTAAACAAAAACAAAACAAAAGCACAACAAAACAGAGATGGCAAAGAAATAAAGAATTTTTTTCTCTTAATAGTTCAACTATGTTTCAAATATGTAGGTATTTATTTGTAGTGTCAAAAATTTGTTAAGAAAATAGATTTTGTTGTTTTTTGTTCTTTTGTTGATTTTAAAGTTTTAATCAAACAAAAAGTACTTAAAGTACCTACCAAAATTTTTAATGTATAAATTCTTTTAAGTACATAATATTAAAGATTAACTGAGGTATGAATAATATGTTACGGTAGGTATTGGTAGATTTTGGTATGGTTGGTATACAATGAAAGAAATGAAAGTTCAAACAATTATGCGCACAATAACAACGGCTCGATGGTTTCACCTACAAGGAAAAGTGATAAAAATTTATTTGAAGAAAGTTCTTTATTGGGTCAACCTAGTTTTTGACTTTTTATTTTTCTTATTCTTCTTTTATTGTTTATTTCACATTTTGATTTATTTATTTTGTTATTGTTTTCTATATTTTTTAAAAATATTTTGTCATTTTTTCTTGAAAATGAAGAGCATTATAATAATCTGATGCAAATAATGAATTGAAAATAAGGAGAATACGGCTGAGCAGATAGAGGAGATAGAATGAAATAAAGATTGCAAATTGAAAAAAAAATATTTGAAATATTTGTCATAAAACGTAGTTAGAGTTATGGGTATGGCAGTCAACAAAAAAAAAAAAATATCTTTTTTAGGGCAAAAGAATAAAATAAAAGAGGCAAAGTTTAAAAGTTTACAAGAAATATAACTTTAATGAGATTTTTTTGTATTTGTTTGTTTGATTGCGCGCTTTTCATTTTCAGTTCAATAAAAAAAAATCTAATATTAAAAAGAATTAATTAAAATTGGAATAAATAAAAATTAATAGAATTATACGCAAAATTGTACCCTTGATACTTACATAAAAAATTTTTGTTTTCATTTCACTTTCACCATTATACCTTATAATTCCGCGCCCACATTTTCATAAATGTTAACCTCTACTATTGTACGCATATATTTTTTGTGGTTCAAGTAAATTTATAATGACATTGAAGTAGAAACTTCAGAGTAAAAATGCTTAAAATTATTGTACTGATGTTATTATTATTGAACGATACAGTCATATTTTAATCAAATGACGTGATTAAAAGTAGCAAAAAAATATTAATGTCCTTTTGAAAAAATTGATTAAATCAAAAAGTATTAGTTAAATAGACAATATGATTGAAAGATTGTCGTTTTCAAGAATTTGTTTTATATTAGTATATAAACAGTTGACAATAAATTGACGTTAAACAAATGTTACACGTTATTGATATTAACTTATTTGCTTATTTATATAATATTAAATTGATATGTCAAATGGTGGAGCTGTATTCGGATTAAATTAGTGCACATGTAATATATAATATGTTTTATTATAAATAATAATAAATTGTCACTGTTTGAGCAATTTCTTTATGCATTAAGCCTACGATCAGCAATTACGTTGTGCTTCACACAATGAAAATTTAACTTTATAGAAAAAACGGTGTGAGAATCATAGCATAAAGGCTTTGCACTACATACATACTCGTGTAAACAGGCGCAACATTAATAGAAAAACTCAATTGCAATGAAGTTTTTCTCTTCGCATACAGATGTCATTTTAATGCGAGTTTAATTGTGACATTAATTTTTGGCATGAAATATAAAAATTTTTAATTTTTAATTTCTATATATAAAAAAAAAAAATTTTTGTTTAAATATTGATTAGTTTACTATTAAAATTCACCTATTTTCTTATTTACATAATAGCATTATTATACAATTCTACATATTAAATAATTATCATTTATGATTTAAGATTTTATTTGAAAGGTGTTTCAAGGTGATTTCAAAGCACATATTATGTACATACATAAATATTTGAAAAATTAGCATAATTTTAAAAAAATATATTGAATGTATGTACATATAGAAGACATTTCCAGTATTCCTATAAATACCAGTAATTATACAAATTGATACAACCAAAAATACCTTTTGCTATATTAAGATTTGACCGCGATCATTTGCGTTTAAACAAAATCATAAATTACTATCAAGTATGTACGAGAATGTATTACGGTGTTTATAACCACAATATAACCAAGATGAAAAACATGTCTAAGTAAATCTACATATGTACCTACTTGAATTACTTGCCTAACACCAACGCAAAAAAAATTTATGCAAAAAAATAAAACAAACACAAAAATTAAAAAAGTCTAGTTTAACCACTTTTATGTTGGAAGTGGCATAGAACCACATTCTAACTGTTAAAATTACTTTCAACATATTAAATATCTTTTTTTTTTACTTTATTTTCCTCTGTGTTTGTTTCATTATGAAAATTATTATAAAAGAATAAATTAATTTTAGTATTTTAGTTTTAAAACAAGTTTTTGAATTTTATTTCTTTTCTTCCATAGATATGGTGGATTGCATTAAATATGAGGAAAAAGTTAAAGGAAATTAATTATGTGTATTTCTTTTTATATATAAAGAATAATTTAAAATTTAAATTATAAAAAATTCAAGTTATCACGTTATTATCGTGCACATATTATGCTTTTGTATAATAAGCTTTTCTCTTTAGAGTGACCATATAAGAATTGAATTCTTTAAAATTTGAAAACTGATTGTAAAAAATATTCTTGAAATTTAAGAAGAATATTGAAATAAAATGTAATTAACTGGCATAATTCAATAAAGGTTTCAACTGTTGAACAAAGGTTCAACAGTTTTGTTTAAAATTCTGTCAAAATTAAATTAAATTTTTTTCAAAAACTTTGAGATAAAACTGATTCTATTCTGAAGAATTTAAATCTGGATTTAATTAAAAACGTACATACATTAAAAATTCATAAAAGTTACAATAAAATAAAAACTTTACTAAATAAAAGTAGCATTTTGTAAAATTTTGCAATTCACTTTTGACAACTAATTGTCAAATTCGAATTTATAAATTTGATTTGATTTATTGTTTTCTTTTTTTCATAGTATTTCAATTTAAACAATTAATTTTTTTTTGGAGAAAATTTGGCGGCGTGTTTCGGGTTAATAAAATAATGTAAACTCTATTGGTATAAGATAAATTTAAAATTCAAAAAATAAACTTGTCATTGATGGTACCAACATTGCGATTGATGAAATGGTAACAATATCTGTATGGATACTGTTAATTTGTACAGGTTTTCTCATTGCAGCAATAATATAATTAAATTATTTTAATTTTTTTTATTATATAGAATTTTTCTTTCTATCTCTTGTTATCCATTAATAAAATAATGACATATTTTCTTGTTTTTCTATAAAAATTTAGAACATTTGATAAAGAAATGCACGAGTTTTTATATTTTATACACAATAACATAACATATATGTATGTTATAATATATGTATATTATTGTATATATATTCATGTATATCCAATTATTTTTTAAAAGTAAGTCGATTGTTCGGGTTTTTAAATTCTTTCTTTTATAAAAAATTATTATTATAATTATAAGATTTTATGTCAAATGATATTTATAATAGACGTTATTGTCAAAAAGTAAAGCAAGTCAATGTGACATAAAAGTATATCATTTGTATATGTACATAGTACTCTACAACTCCACATGATATTTAAGGCGTGTGTTGAGACATACATAATAATATACGTGTACCAAAAATTTTTCTGTCATTTGTTAATTTACAACTACACATATGTATATATCCGTACGTATCGTGATTAAATAGAATAATGTCATTGCATATAAATGCAATTAACTTGTACATATATGCAAATATACATACATATATGTATCTATATGTACGAGAATTTTTCAAGACACTTGTTTGATAATATTTTCATACAATCATTCATTGTTTTCTTAAAGAAATTAACAATGGATCGGTTACTGTGTCACGGTTGATATATCAAAATGCCATTGCATGTTATACAATAGTTTCTTTCCATTAGAATTATTTTGTAATTACCGTGTATATGGTGTATGGTGAAAAGAATTATATTATTAAGATGATTATGTATATTGTATATGCATTTTATTCTTAAATTCTAAACTCTATACAAAATAAAATTAAAAATTTATTTTTTTATTGTACATGAAAATAAATTAATGGTATTGTTGACACATTTGTATTCACTAATAATAGAGTTTTTGAAAGTTAGAACAAAAATTTACCGTTTGCAAGTATTATACCAGCAGTTGTAAAACTGGACTGTACTTAATTTATATACGATGAAAATATTATACCGACTTTAAATACATAATTAATATTGTTGTTTATGATCTCGATTAAATACCTGGGAATCAATTGAACAATGAATCTTTTATATAGAACAAATTATAATTTCTTACAATTAATTCAATGTTTAATACTTATAAGTAAAATTATATATTGCAAGTATAATGAATTTAACTTACCGTCTACAAAGTTCAGCTGCTTTCTCCCATGAATGTTTTATATTAAAATATTTATAGCAATATAAACCACGGAGTTCCCAACCTAAAAATAGAAAAAATAATAAAATTAATAATTATAAATTTATTTCATATTATTGGAATTTTTTGAAAGCAAATATTTAACTTGTACTAAACAAGGCTACAGTTCAAGACGAAATAATGAAAAAAAGTACAAACGCATTCACATAAGAATTATAATAACACAACAACAGGCACGCCATCTCTTAGCCTTAAATAATAATTAGGCGTTGGATTTGGCAATAAATACAATGAAAACTCATACGAATAAAAAGTCGAAATGCATACCATTTGACGGAGGCAGTATAATTAAGATGAAATTAAAAACAGCAAAATGTTTTAGAGCAGGTTTTGTTAAAACAAAAAATTTTTACTCATTAATTCAATCTTAATTCAATTTATAACTCAAATCATTTTATTTTTTCTATAGATTTAATTAAAATAAAAATTTAAAATTAAAAATAATTTACTTTCAATTTGTCATATTGGCTAATCCAAAAAAAAACTTTATCTTAAGTTATTTTAATATTTAGTTTTCTTTACTCTAAAATCTCTATTAATAAAAATTTCCTAACCGATTGAACTACTAATCTAGTTTAAAGTAAAAGTAAGCGTTTTAAAATTTCAGCTATTTCCATTTTGCAACTTTTTTTTGTGCCTATTATCTGCGGTATTCTTTGATTTTACGGTCATATGTTAATATTAAATTGTATCATATTTATGTATCAAAATGCTCACATTGTACGCATTCATACGTACGTACAAAACATAGCTAAATCATTGAAATTTCTAGTCTTTAAAATTAATTCATTTTATATTAAAAAATCATAATATAAGAATGGCAGCACAATATGTTATTTCACGGTTGAATTACATATTCAAATATTCAATGACCTATACATAGTTTACGCAAACATACTCTTCAGAAACGCACCCAGTTTTTATATACAGGAATGCTAAAAATGGAAATTAAATCACTATTAATTAAATACAGAGTATAATAAATATATTCGCTCGTCCAATAAAATAAACTGATGGAAGAACTTTTAGCACTTAATTCGAAGGACTTGCAATGCTAAACAAATTTATTCTTGGAAATTTCACAGGTAGACTTCCCGTTTCTGCTTAAACTTAATATATGATTTTTTATGTTTTCATCTAAAGGTTTCGTTTTGACCAGTGGACTACTAAATTACAGAAATTTTTGGCCAATTTCACTTAAGAATGGTATTGAGTAAGAAAACTCTCTTCAAAGAATTGCATTTTATTGTTACACTTAGGCTCTTCAGTGTATGTAGCTTACCATGCCTAAAATATTGTTGTAATGATTATAAAAATGACAAAAAATAATTGATAATATATACCAAAATGTGTGACGTGGAGGAGGGCTAACGTGTAATTGGAAAAATTTCAAATTTACATAAAGTACTCTCGACAACAAGTATAGGTATTTGTAATCATAAGGTTGTTATAAAATAATCATAATCATTATGTGCTCACTTGAGTTTGCTGCATATGTGTACAAAAACAATCTATTTCCAATATAACTAAGTAATTATCTTTGCATTTTCCCATAAAATTGAAATTATCAGCGTTTTATTTATTTTTAAATCAATCATGCACAATTATCATACAAAATTTTGTATTATAAATGTTTAGTTAAACAAGTTTGATTGCACCCAAACAAATTCATTAACAAAGGACTTAGATTTAATATTATTTCTGCAGATGCCCTAACAAATTGCTATGTTTACTATAAAATCATTAAATAACCAGAAATAATTAAGTATATCAGTATATCATTTAAATTGTTGTATGAACATGTAAAATTTATAATTAAATGTAATTATTAATTACACATTTCTAATTCAAGTTTTTCTTTGGTACAATATTCAAGCAAAAAAAATCATAGTTAATTTTAAGCGTAAATGAATATGAAAAACTTTCTCAAAGTCTCAAATATAGAGATATAAAAATTTAAAGAAAAAACTATTATAATAAAAGGTAATATAAAACAACACTTGTAATTCAATGGTAAGCTTATTGATGAGGTTAAAAAAAATTTTTTTTTTGTATGTACATACCAATTAATTTGTGGTTATGGTGTTTTAGTAATAGTTGTTATTTGATTAGATTTATTTTTAAAATTAAATATAATTGTAACTTCATTTTGAATTATAATCATATGCGTACTATAATTCGTAATTAAATTGTATATTTTTATATGCATACACATGCACACCATTGCGTACGAATGGGTTAATTTTCAGTCACTTTTAAACTTGAAATGACGTTGATTTTGTGATTTAGAGAGAAATCTAACTTTTTTTTTAAATGAAAATTTTTATGTATGCATATGGCTGTTGTATATACAGACTGAATGACCGACACTAAATTGAATGAAAGAAAAATTTTCTTATTAGAATTATATTAAAAGTGTTTTCTTTTATATTAGGCACACTATAGTTGAACAAAATGAAATTCCAAACTTAAGATAAGAGAATAGCAATTCTTAAAATGGAAGCGGAAAAATATTTTTAAATCAGGATTGTAATAGTCTAAAGAGATAAGATATATTTACTTGAGTACGTCAACTGCAGTTCTACGAAAGGGCTAAACAAGACAATTACTGACATCTGGATGTCAAGAGTTAAGGTTAATCGAATCGTTCTTCACACCCATAAACGTTATGTATCAGTGAAACAAAAAAGAGTGAGCTTTAAGCGTTTCACGATTTTTGGAAGCTGTCAATGCGCGGGCCTCCTAAGCATAAACCTAAAATGTTGTTTTAAAGACATTTTTGGATGAAATACAAACTGTAAAACTTTTGCATAATCATGTTTTTTAACCATCAAATATCACATAATATTAGTAATGAATACTTTTATAGGTTTATTCAACCAATGTGTTATACCTTACAACTAAATTAAATTTTGGTTAATTTTGTAACAATCACAGTATGTACATATGTATTATAAAATTTGAATATTTTTTAAACGATAACCAAAAATCATAAATTAAACATTTTATTTTTTAATTTCTATAATAAATTATAATTTTATCATATTATCTTTTTTATGTCTAACTTATATTGTAATCGAAGAAGACAACACTTTTTTTTCAATACCTATAGTTGCATATACCATTCAAATATTAATTCCTATAAATAAATTATGACAGTCGAATCATTAAAAATTTTAGTTCCGTCAAAATTACAAAAAAAAAATTTAAATTTAATCTTGACTTTACATAATTTGATTTTAGAAATGAAAGAGAAATATTAGGTTTTTTTTATAATTTTTAGTAAAATTTCTAATGAATAATTCATAGAAAAGCCTTATAAAATTTTTATTTTTTGGACAAATTAATTTGTAAAAATATCCGATATTATTAAAATTTATTTAAAAAATAAAAAAAAAGTATAATTTTAACAAATTAAATTTTACTATAAATATTAAATTAATCGATTGGCTAAATCTACATGGCAAAGTTAAATTATGTAATTAAATTTAAAATACCTAGAAAACAAAAAAAAAAAATAATAAAAACAAAACCCTTTAGGATATTTTTAATAATAAATTACTTTTTATTTTCACTTTTCATTCAGAAATCTTCAAAAAATTAAAAAAATATTCACAGCTTTCAATTTATTTATTTTTATAATTTTTTATTAAATATACATGGCATATTTATACAAGCAGTTTTGTTAAATATGTAAAGTGACAGTAGCAATGTTTCTGTCATTGATATTTTTATACAATATTTTGTTACATAATTTCCTAATAGATGACACTATCAAAATAAGCACAAGCTATATACAATAAACAAAAGATACTACACTATAATGCTGAGCATAGCAAATTGTGTGTTAATCAAATATTCCAAAAATGTTTAATTTTCATTTGAAAAGCACAAGAAATACACAAAAAATAATATTTTGCCTAAAAAAGGAATACTGATTTCGTAAAAATGGTGGATGAAAGTTTATTAATATAAAATTTTTATTAAACACATTATTAGGTATTTAGTCACATAATGCACATATGTATAAATACGAATATATAGAAATGTGCGCGGATAAATGAATAATTCTTATGTATATATCAACGGATATTCATTCCAAAACAGAAAGAAATATCCTATGCTTCATTGAAATCAAACAATCAATTTGTACATTTGCATACAACTTGATAGTTCATTATATAAGAGTGAAAATGTCACTTTATTACTTCAACTCATTTAAAGATATTGTGACAATGACATGACAACTACCTTTCATCAGATTTTATAATTAAAATTCCTGATTCAAATAAAATGAATTAAAATAGTAAATAATAATAAAGTAGTTGAGTGGTCAGTGAATTTAAAAATTTTGTAAAATGCTTTAACGCATACAAAATACATAGTTACTATTTATTACGTGTGTGTCGTAAGATGTGGGCACTCAAATGAAATGTGTTTCATTTTGGGAACTTTTGGTATATGCAATAAACTTTTATTTAACAAAACTGTTACCTTGCAAAGGATTCATCTTATGAAATGTTTTTCAACGATAAATCGATTCACTTTTTATCTTTCAAATCATTTTATGCTATTATTTTCTTACTGTTTTTATATATTGACATTTATACTGACCCTTAAAATTCATTATCTGTCATTAAACTCGATACCATATAGAATTTTTCAACCAATATAGTTAATAATATCGATTACATAGAATAAACGAAAAAAAATCATAAATTTAAGTGATTCGAATTGATTTCTTTCAAGAAAATTAAATTGAAAACCATCAGAATTCAAATAATAAATCTTTCAAATCATTAAATCTTAAATATTCTATTATTGTATTTTTTGGTTTTCATGGCTTTTTCAGCACCATCATCAATGATTTTTAAATAAGAAATGATTCGTCACCAGAATTTATTGATAATTTTGCAATAAAATAATTTAATTCCATTTAATGATGAGGTTTTTCTTATAAATATTTTGTCACATATTTTTGCCTTTATTATAAAAATTTTTTGAAAAAAGTTTTTATAGTTGTAAAAATATTTTTATAGTTGGAGTCTATATCAATGACACATCATTGATTAAACAATTTTCAAGGTTTCAAGACTCGTTCCATAAGAGTTTCTATACGTTATAATTGTTGAATAATAAATTCCAAAACTATAAAAATTAATTTTGATTTATTATATAAAATTTAATTCGTTAAATTTTATTTGTTAAAAAGAAAACTTAAAAATAATTTTTGCAATGAAATAAAGAAAAATGAATAAACGAAATAACAATCGACGCCAATACAAAAAAAATTAAAAAAATGATTGCTACGAGATTAAATAATCGACTTGAAAAAGCTATTGATTTTTTCTTGTTGTTACTGCTATGGTTGCCCTATTATTGAAAACATGGGCTATTTTTTTCTTGTTTTCACGTAAAAATCTTTTCTTTTTAAACCCAAAAAAATTCGATATGGTAACGAAAGTCAAAGAATTTTTAAAGAAAAATTTCATTTTAAAGAGAAAAAATTATGTTTGTTAAATGTGTTGGTAATTTTATAAGTGTTTTTTAATTAAGGTTTTGTTTTTTGAACCCAAAGCAAATCATAAAGGGAGATTTGAATTAGATTTGAAAGTCATGTTTATATTGTTGGATAAGAAAAAAAGAGGGTGGAAACCTTGGCGAATCGAGACGTTCAAAAATTTTTTTTAAATTATAATTTATTACTTTGTTGTTTAATTTATTTGAGGGTTACATACTTTAATAACTGACAAATTAACTTACATAGGATCATGTTCTCTGTTGAGTAATCCTTAAAATGTTCGTGAAATGGCAGCGTATTTAAAGTTAAAAATCATTTACCTCTATAATAAAACAAGTTTAGTTTTTTTATTTCATCGCACGAAAATTGTAAATTTCAACATCAAAAGTTTATCCATTTTTAATGAAATTTTTTTCCAAAATATTTGCAACATGCATTAATGGAAAATTTTTTTGTTTCAAAATTTTGTTTAATTAATAAAAATTTGATAGTACCATCACTTGATTTAATTTTTATCACGCTACACTACTGAGTACTACAATTGTGACTGCCTACTACACTACTGAGAGTTAGAATATTGCCTTTGAAAGGTTGTGAATGGTCCATATGTTGACATTTGCATATTCGTACTTCAAACATGTTGGAAAGCATTTTTTTATTTTCTGTTCCGAAAATAATTTTTCTGCTTTAAATACATTTAATTATTAACATTATATTTAATTAACATTAAAATTGTTAAAAAAAATTCATTTACATGAGTTTTGTTTTATTTTTTTTTATCTATAAAAGCTTTCATTTTCCCACACTGTAATTTCCTCCTTAAGAAAAAATTTATAAAATTATCATAAACTAATGACAAATGGCCCCCACTGATTGCCTATTTTTTTTTTGCTTCTTAAACATTTTAATATTTTATTTAAAAATTAATCAATTTATGCAAATAACTGTGATTCATTCTGAAAAAAAAAAAATATTTTTAACGTTATAACCGAACGAAAGACAAAAGCGAGAAACTTGTTTTTCTTTTTTTTTAATAAAATTTTTTAATTATTGTTATTGTTTGTTAATATGATAGTATGACATCTATCGATAATTTATCAAAACTTTTTTGTGTTCAATATTTTTTTTATTTTGTCTTTCTCAATTCTTAATACATAAAATGAGAATACCCGGACATAATGAAATATTTTTTGAATAAATTACGATCAGTGTAAATAATTCTCTTTGAAAATTTATGAGTGATTCGAAATACAAAAATAATCCAAGTGCCTATGAGAGGTAAAATTTTTTATTGACAGATTTTTAGTAGAATTCTTTTATCATGAAGTACTACCATTTTATTTGGTGAATAAGTTTGAAGAATTACTGATATTGACAGATGACATACCTAAGAAAATATTTTGTTAATAAGAATGTGAATTTATTGTTGTACGAATAAATTTTGCAAATTATTGAAAAGTAAAAAATATATTGCATAATTAAGAAAGTCTTTTAATTGATAGAACTCAAGATATTTGTGTTTATAGCGAATTTGACAAAGTAAACAGTCAATGTTTTTGTAATGATAATACAAAAAATTTTAATGAGAATATTTATTTATTGTACTTAACAAACATTTCTGAATATAAATTGTTCAAAAAATTTTACTTCGAACAGCAATAATATGAAATGTCTGTACACTATTTTCTTTATGTATTACAAATGTCACCTAACGCTTTTATAATGCTGGAAAAGTCGTAAGCATTGATTGTCCCGAATACTTCTGAACTACTGAAACCTACTCTTTTTTAATAGTAAATAGTCTTATCACTTATTCTATTAGTAAACGACATAAAAATGTGATTGTATTTACGGTAGAGTATAAAGCAAATCATACATTAAGATATTGTACATATAATTTTCAATACGCGACAAGTGAGCTGCTTTACTTCAAAACTACATAATGTGCTATTAAAGACATATGAATAATATGTTCAAGTTTTACTTTACAATACAACAGAAGTACATACATATCTCACATTTTTTTTCCAAAAAAAAAAAAAAAAAAAAACACTTAAATTCGATGTGGTCATAAAAGTAAAAATAAATCCTAACGAAAATGAAACGAATTTAAAAATAAACTAAATTTAAAGATTCGAAGATTATTTTTATACTTGAATGAAGTAGTCATCTTAGTAATTATTATTAACCAACAAAAATTATGATTAATAACGTTTTTTTTTTAAATTTTAAATAAAAAATTCACTTCCTGGTTTGTTTGTTTTCTTGTTTGAAATCTTAACATTCAACACTGAGGCAACACTGTATTTTTATTTCAACACTTTATCAACTTCAACTTGTCATCTATGACTGTCTCTGTTCCCATAATTTTTATAAAGAAAAATGAAATCTTTTCTAATTTCAATAGTAAACAATTAAATATGAAATATAATAGAGAAACACAATCAAAGAACGAATTAATTAAAATACAAAAACAGAAAAAGAAAATTTATAATTGATGCAAATTTTGACGTGAAAATTTTTACTAATTATTACAAAATATTTTTAATATAATAATATAAAAGCAACAATAAGAATTGGTTATTAAAAACTGTCCACCAACTGAAATCTTTCTTAGTTTCATCTTTTTTTCATTGCTTTCGACGCCGAAATTCATGACGTCGAATTCACCACGCGTACATGAAATAATGAAATTTAAAAATATAAGTACAATGAGTGTTGCCCTCTTTTGTTATTAAAATTTCGTTTTTATTTTTTTTTGTTTTTAAATTTTTTTAATATGTAACATTTTCGTGAAAGGAATTTCAAATAGCCAAAAAAATTAAAATCATAATCAGTTTAAAATTTATTTTTTGTTTTAGAAATTAATATGGCAAGCTTATTATTTTTTTTCTGCGTTGTTATGCATGTACCTTCCTATTGTAAGCTGATTCCTTTATTGTATAAGCTATGACAAATCCAAAATTTAAAATATTGAATTTAAAAAAGAGGTAATTGTTTCTTGAAACAATATAAAAGAGATTTAATAACAACAACAACTCTTAAAAGACTAGATGATGAAAATTTTTTTAAACGCTTATTCAACAGCAATTTTTCATTAGGAGATTTTATTAAAATACTATATAAAAAAAATAATTTAATAATTAAAGCGGAGCATGATAAAAGTTATTAAAAAATAATAAAATTATTAATGAAAAATTTAAAGCGAAAAACTTCAGATATAAAATTTGAGAGGAAAAAAAAGAATGCAAATAAAATTTTTTGACAGCTTTAACGCAATCAAAAGTAAAATAGAGAATGAAACACAATATGTTGCATAAGTATAATTGTTCCGCTCATGTAAAACGTACTCCCACGCGATTTTTACAAATAAAAAAATTTTTTGTCTATTTCAATAAAATATAAATATTATAAAAATTATATCCAAATTAGGGTAGACTTAAATTATTAAAATTTATAATGATGATAGTAGGGGATACTGTAAATTGTAAGACATAATTTCTCTGGATAATAATGACGGATTATGTTTTATGAACAAAATATTTAACACTTGTTCAATTTACTACTGTTAATTTCAATATTTCTACTTGGTTTAAGCTGTAGATACTACCGAATTCAAGTTGAGGAGGTTGATCCTGAAAGGCGATAGCACTTACAGGTTTTATGGAGAACAGCAGAAGGAAGCCTCTTGGTGATTATGGGCTCAAGAGCAAAAGATCTGCCAGTAGTTGCCAAAATTGGTCAGAACGGGAGATCTCGAGGGACTACCTTACACGCGATAGATAGAACGGGAGCACATCTATCACGGGAGCACATATTCACCCCTTGGATTGCGGTACATTGTTACCCTATGTTAAATCTAATCTAATTTAAAAAGAATTCAAACATCTAGCAACTTCTAATTTATTTGAATAAAATTTATTAAAATCTCATTATAAATAATTAAAAACGTTTAAACTGTTTAAAACTGTGTAAAATATGAGCAACAAAACTATGTAGAAAAAGGAATAAAAAAAAAATAAATTAAGAAAAACATTGCTTGAAGCACTCGCTTGTCATAATAAAAATGGCCTCCATATGCCTTTAATATTTTTTAAGTTCAACTCAAGTTTTTTGCAATGGTAATTTTATCCCTACATGTGTTGTTAATACATAAATAATTCTCTTTCTTTTATTGCACTGTACAATCTTTAACTTAAAAGTGAAGGCGTTCAAGGTGAAGGTTTTTCTTGTAAATTATAAAGTGTAATGTAAAAGTACCATATTGTACAAGTTTTGTTTTATAGTACAACAAAAAAAACTAAAATGAAAACGACGGCAATGCAGAAATTCTCTGTCATTTTTCTTTTTGTTCTCAATGTTGCTTAAAATGCACATTATCAGTGTATAAATGATTCACAATCCATGATGATTCATGAATGATGCTTTACGTTAAAAATATTCTGCAATTTATCTGTATTTTTAGTGGAAAAAAAGGTATGAATTATACTTTAGTTAAAAAATTTTGTATTTCCTTAAGTTAATTAATAATAAAGTAAAAAAGAGAAAAAAGGTATTAAAAAAAAAGATTTTAATTTAAAAATAAAACTTTGACAATTGAATGACGTTTCATACAATTTAGAGTAAAATAGCTATCATTTGTTTTTGTTTTCCTGCAGAAGAGAACTTCGTAAATTGAAAATTATTACAAAATAGGCAGTATAAAACCGTACGTTGTAATCAAATCAAGAAGAAGGAAAAAACAGTGTAAGAAAGCCGGAGGGACTACAAAAGTTCACTAATGGATAAAATCGCAGATTTTAGCAAAAATTGCACTAACACATTCATGTATGTAAGATGAAGAAAGGCATGCAGTTTATAAAACGTCTTACTCTGAAATGAGTGTGTATACAATTCGGTGTACTAACATTTGGTATGATCAATATTTCAAATTCCAAAATGAGTAAGATAATAAATCATCCTGTTCAACCTGCCACCAATTTTCTATTGATTGTAATAAAAAATTTGGCCATCTCTGATTATCATTTCACTATAAGTATGTTTTTAATTATTTATTTTTTTCTATGTATAAAATGTGTACTATATACATAATGTGTATCAAACACGACATTGTTCTAACCAACCATCATTAATTAAAGTCAAAAACTAATTAAAAAAAAAAATTATTTTTTCTATATGCAATTAATTAACTTTTCTCTTCTTTTCCTTCTATCTTTCTCTGAAATATATGTACTCTTACTCGAACATTATCTATACATTAGGTTTAGCTCAACACAAAGATAATATTACATTTTGTATGAAACTGTGTTAATGTAAATCATACTATTTTTTTATAGTAGCAATTCAAGTTTCTTCTATTTTCTTAAGAATAAACAACACAAATGAAAAGAAAACAAAAAAGTTAAATAGAAATTTTTATGCATAATAAAAGAAAAAAAATTGAAACAAGTTTTCCATATAGATCAACAGGTAAATCAACAGGTAATTAAGAAAAAATTTCAAATCATATACAAAAATAAAAATAGAAAAGAAATTTTTTTGTTGCTTAAATTTTGTTTCAGTTTTTTTTTACTACACAGCGACGATAACTCGTTAAAATACGAACATTCTATTTAAAACAAAATAAATAGTAAATAAATACGGCATGATTCGTGTTTCGCATACCAATTCGGCTAGTGATCGTATTAAATAAAAAAAAAATCAACGGTTACTTGTAGTCAAAGAAGTGTGATCTATGCAGTTGGTAGTTAAAATGCTGAATATAATTTTATTATGAAAATGACGAAATACAGGAAATTGATTTTTGCAAATACTTTTACGTTCCTACCTAATTTTTCACAGCTAAATACAAACAAATACGAGCGGAAATGTCTAATATAAATAAAAAAATTAAATTAATAATATGTGAGAATTAAAAAAAAAAATTATGACACAATCTCGAAAGTGTATAAATGAAATTATTCTACATTTCAATTATATCAATAGTGCGACCGGCGTTATGCAAGAAAAATATTAATTTTAACAGTGTGATGTCTGCTACTACCAAACAAAATTTACTTGAAAATTTAAAGTATCCTTCGCAAGTCGTGTGTTTCCAGAGACTTTACTCTGATTTTTCTAATTTTATCAATAATGTAAGTATTCCTTCTACAGTTCAAATCAATACCTCTCCACAACCAATTACACCAATTATATAACTACATCAATCTATGGAAAAGTGTAGATGACAGGAGTAGCTAGGAATATTTTTTACAGTAGATGACCTCACATTTTGATATGGAAAATAAACATCAAATACTAAATGTTTAAGTTTATAGGTTACTTTTTACCCCTGAGACATAAAAGGAACGCATATAAATGTTATGCAGAAATTTCGATCAATATTTTCGATGACATTTGTATTCGAAATTCGATGACGCTTAAGTGATTCCGTGTTTCTATCATTCGACACAAGTATAATTTTTCTTGAATTAAATGTATGTAAGCACACTTAATTTAACACTTCCTTTTTAAAATATTGGAAAGGAAATGAAATCGAATGAAATTCATGTAAGTATTTATTAAATAATTTTTAATCAGCATTAACGTATAATTAAATAATTTAGTTTAATGAGTTAATTAAATAGAAGAATCACTTACGATTGCGTTAGATTGCAACTAAGATAAAATTGTTTATCCGTAATTAAGGATTTTCATATTATAAGATTTACAGAGCATATTTTGTATATTTAAGCAGTTAAATATTTGGTTAGATTTGGAGTCAAACTCAAAATATAGAATGCTTTCCTCTCATTAAAAATAATTTTTATTTTTCAAATATTTGAGTATGCTTGAGTAATGGTTTTGTATATAAACTACTATGTGAGAAAAATAATTAATTTTAAAGAAAATTTCAGTAAGAAAGCATTAAAATGACAAATTCTACAGAAAAATTTTTCTTCTCTAAGTTCTAACTGTTTCTAAAATCAAATTGTAATATTATCTCCAAAACTAAATTATGTTACTCTGTGTGTTCGTATGTTGACTTAGCAATTGCTGCTGAATTACATTAATGTATATAGAGAGAAATCTATATAGTAAGTAAACAATACTTCCATACTTGAAGTGTTTTAGTCAAGTATAGTAAAGCATATGGTATAGTTGATTTGTTTCTCCATTTGTATGATGTATTATATCAAACAATTAAGATGCTTTTGTATGAATATACTTGTCGCGCATTATTCAACAATTTTCAATTTTTGTTTATCTTGCATTTGTTTATTTTTTCTTGTTTGAACGATAACATGTAAGACAACATGAATGACAACAAAAGATAAAATATGAAAATACAAAAAACTCGCTTATAAATACAATTAATTAATCATGTTCAAAATCAAACAGATAGTATGAACAGCAATGCAACTTCCATGATTGATGATTTGATTTTGTTTGTTATAAAATGTTTTTGAAAATTATAAAACATACTTATACAAATATCCTAAGGTTAGTACATCTAACTATAAATTTTCTTATTTTTGCATTAATTTAAAATAAGTAAATTAATAATAAATATATATGTAGATATGTGTATGTTGTATTGTGTGTACATAAATATGAACCTGCGAATTCACTTATGGGTATGAAAGTTATACAAAAACAAAATTTAATTTTTGAACCTTTTCATTTTTTATCCACCAGCAAAAATAATACGAAATTAATATTAAAGTAGAGTCCGTAATAGTTAGCCCAGTCAAATAGTTACACATAAGTATGTAAATAAATATAGCTAGCCAACAACATGATTAAATAAAAAATAGTGAAGAAATGTATAAAAATAATTAATGTGTAGGCCATGTATAAAAGTTATTTAGCATAATACCATAAACGGTTTTAAATGTTAAAAACAAAAAACCAAACAAAAAGCTGGAAGAAAGAGTTAATAATCAAATGATAAAATGAAAAAAACAACAATAATAAATTTTATATAAGTGTGTATGAATGTGAAAAGTAACCTGTCAAACTAGTTACTTATAATTTCCAATATACTGGATTTTTGTTACAAACTTTTATAAACACAAGAAATAATGACGATAGATTAAGATAAGGCATACCAAGTCCCGGTTACTATTTTGTAATTTTTGTTAGCTTTATATTTCTTTTACTTACTCACATAATGTAAAATAAGTTTTAAAATATACACACGTAAACGCACGGATTGTATAGCATTAAACATGTGCGTATGAAAATTTCCATTCATACATATATCGACAGGTATGATAGTGTATAATAGAATCTATGTGTAAATATACGATTGGAAAAAGAAGTTGTTAGTAGCAGTGGAGTGTATGGACTACGGCATTAAAAGAGAGAAATTCGTTAGTTGGGTTTTTATAATCGCCAGTTAGTGAATGTTTTTCTTTGGTTTTCTTTTCTTTAGAAAATTTCTTTTTTTTTTTTTGTTATATTTCAATTATAATTAAATGGGAAGTTATTCTGGTGGAAGTTATAAGAAAAATGTGGTATATCAGCACAATTATGCACATACAAACTGTGTTATACAAACTATTCATACCCACATACATCTATACATATTTACGAAAAAGGGTAATGTTTCAAGTCTTTTTTTTTTATATTTTTCTTATTAAATTTTCTTTATTTAACCATAAAAAATCAATTGGCTTTGGTCATCATATATAAGAGTATGAATGTAGGATAGATATAGCATAAAAGTCGGCATATTTTTACAAACTTTACACTATAGTATATAATTAGTGAATTTATATACATATGTAGATTATATATGACGTTAAATTCTTGAAATAAGTGGTATTTTACGTGTCACATTAAATTTTCTTTGTATATGCATATTCCGTATGTATAACTTTGTTAAAAATATTTATTTAATGCGAAACTATTGCTAGAAAACGGAATACACATTGTTTGATTTTTTCAAATTGGTTATAATAGAAAATGTTTTGTGTGTTCATTTTTTTTTAAATCAAAAATTTTTGTTATATTTTTAGATAGATCTAATAATCCTTTGTTGTTATACATACATATATAATGTTTCTTTCAGTTGAGAGTTCAAAGATATTTTTGTAAAAATAAAAATTCATTAACTACTTGCACCAAAATACATGCGATATAATATGTAGGATTTATTATACAGAAAATTCAAGTGGAAAACTTCGTTCTTTAGAACACAATGTTTGTTTATCTCCCCACCCAAAATACTAAAAATAGTGTTTTTTGGTTACTCATAGTCTCTAAAGTAAAATAACATTTTGAATTCCATAAAAGAAGCACAAAAAAATAGGTATTCATTGCAAAATAGTTATTTAAATTAACTGTTATATTGAAAAAACTTCTTTCAAAATTATGAAATAATTTTTTTCACCAACGGCAAGTCATAGTAAATTGTATTTTTTACAGTTTAGAAATTTCTATTAATACTTTGTTCCATAAGCTAAATTTCTTCCTTCCCTTCAAAAGTTATGACCCATCAATGTATTCTCTACTCGGTTTTTGTCAAAAAACTACTTTCAAGTAAATGAAATGATTTGTACTAATAATTGTTAATTATCTTATAAAAGGAAATATTCTACATTTATTTAACAAATTATTATTTTGTTATACGATTTCATTTATTATAACATGACTATTTCATAGCTGCTATAGGAAGCGGTTATATTAAATACCAACTATTTGGAAAAATATTTCATATTGTGCTAAACAACTAATTGATTACATTTTAATTAACATCTTTTGGTATAGACTTTAATTTTTTTTAATTTTCACAGAGCAAAAATTTCATGAACATTAAAAGACTTGATTATGGTGATTACATAAAATTTTAATAATCAAAATTTTTAATTGACTAGCTAATGAGTATAATATACCTAACAAATATACAACAGTCTAATAAACTATTTTACTCTTATATATACACGCAGTAATTAATTATGAACACCTTGACCTTAATGAATTGAATATTTATTTTAATAGATATAACGAAAATACACAAATCCCTCTTGACATTTTAGTATTTAAGTGCAAGAGAATTTAAAAAAGTGTTAAAATGCTAAAATCAATCATTCGTAGGCAGGCTACCAGATTATAGCTATCAGCTACAATATAAATTGAATGACCTTCAAAATTTTCTTGACTTTTTTTTTCTTTTGGATTTAAGTTAAAAGAACAAAATAAAACGAATTATATAGGTTGTAGATATACAGTATAACAGTTTTACCAATAGCTAGTTATATTTATTATATTATGTAACTTTTGAAGAAAAGAATTAAAACTCAATAAAATTTTATTAGTTTTTGTTTACTTATACATATATAATAGTAGCCTAGATATTAAGTTTATGCATGTATGTATATGTGTGGACTGAACTCAATATTTCTTGATACTGGAGAGAATATTAATTTCCCACATGTTTCAAAATATATGCTTAACCAAATAAATTGTGTTTGTTATATGACAAAATCACAGTAAAAGTTTTTCGAAAGGAACATTGTCACTCAAAACGATCAAGAAATACTGAAGTTTGAACGAATCACACAAATCTTATAATATATGTATACAAAACTTTTTAGCATGCCTGAAAGTCATCTATAAGCCACTAGCTAACTTCCGCGCTATTAGAATAGAATTTATACAAATTGTCGCGTTATTCAAATTCAATCAACCATGTATACATACTAAATTTTTAAAGTTAATTACTGCCCATTGAATATACTATTGAGTCACTTAGAAGCTCAAAATACATTCTCAATTCTCTTAAATTTGTTCTGTTAAAAAAAGGTTGTACTGTGTGTCAAAAAATTCAAATTAAAATATCGTGTTTGCCGTTGACTCCCACATTAATTTTAATGGATATTGTTTTTTTTTTTCTCATATTTTTTTTTTTTTTACAAATAAAATGAGGCCACCACCACGTCGTTTGTCATTAAACTCATTTATGCAATCAAACAAACATACAGTAGAAGAAAAAAATCACAATAATGCACTCAAAAATTTCAGTAAATTCAAGTTTTTTCTTTTTAATCAATTAAAAAAATGATTTGATTAAAAAAAAATTCACTAGTATTTGGATATAAAAAATTCAATGAACTGATAAAACACTCTTTAGTATTAGTAAAACAGGTATAACTTAAGCTAATAGCGGCATTAGAAAATCTGGTAGACTACAGGGCAAAACAAAAATGTAAATCGAATTTTTCCGCCTTACAAAAATATTTTTGTTTTATCATTGTTTTCTGTTTCTTTTTTAATTAAGAACTGCGCTAAAATACGGTGCTCTATTCATTCTCTTTAATTCTCACGTTAATGTAATGAAAAAAATTAAAAACAAAAACAACAATAGAAAACATAAAACAGTTTTATTTAGTATTGAAAAATTCAATTTGTTATGGGTGTTAAGAAATCAAATTAATTTTTTAATGAATTTTCTGTCTTTGGATAAAATTCACTAGTTTTTTATCGCAGTGACGATTCGTCACACACAAAAAAAATTTAATTTCAAATTAGTTATTTACCTATAAAATGCATAAATGGTAACGGTATTTTAGAATGTCAATGTCAATATAATGTACTTAATGTATACTAATACAAATATGTTCAATAAAGTTAATAAAATTTTAATACTATAAAATTATTAGAAAATAATGGAGGCAGTCTTTCAACTTTTCCAAAATTTTTTTTTATAAAGTGTGTACTTACTAAAAACCTTGGTCGATATACTATAGTGTGTACATTTAAGTTACTGCTTATATATACGACAAAATCTATGATTAAATCTACGACAAAGTCTGATGGTTTGACATATTACACTGAAATTTTCTCAGACTTTATGCCAAAATTAAACAATTTGCTTCGAAAATTATAATCAAAATAAAAATCAGCTGATTACAGCTAAAAACTTCCGCTGATCGTTCAAACATTTAAGGAATTTGACAACAAATCTGAATGAGAATAGAGTAATATCTACTATTTGCCAAGATATACTACCGAGAATTAAATTATTCACCAGCGGATGCATGGTCAAATTTGAGTTTTAGCAATACCACGTGCCATTACCTTAAAACTTTAATATAATTTTGATTAATATTGTACTCACAAAGCTAATTCTTAGCCTGTGATGGCTGATCTTATTAAAATAAGCTGAAATTAATGAATTAAGGGTAACTTTAACTTAAATTAGCTTTTCCAAATTGGTTTTTTTCAACTCTGAACAATTTCCATTCAAACACACTTTATATTCAAAACAATCTTACATATAATTTTTGTAAAAATATTTGAATATTGGTGAAAAATTAAAGGTAAATTACACCACACCTGTAAATTAAAATATGTGTTTTGTTTTTTTGTTAGTCTTTTATTTAGATGTATATATCATATTATATGTACGTTAATAAAGCAATTCATATTCAAATATTTCTATGAAATACGAATTTAATGGTACTCAAAAATTTACTCATAGATAATGGTACTTTATTTGATATTAAATACCCCCAACTTTAATATTTATTTATAAGGTTTTCAATTATTTTTACTATAACACTCAATTATACTAACTATAAATTAGCTTTTTTAATTAAAATATTAAATAAAATACCAGTTTATTAATTTGCAAATTAATATTGATTAATTTTATACACAAGAGTACAAGACTAATGCAATTGTATTGCCATAAAACCACTTTAATAAACAAATATAACTTTCATTCAATTTACTCTTACTATCGTTTTTTGAATGAAACACAAAAATATTCAAACCAGTTAAATTTTCTTATATTATTTTTGAAGGCATAATCAGTATAATTATTGCTTTAATATGCAACCCATTACGTGAAAAATACTAAATGCAAATATTTGTTTTTATAAGTATGTTGTGTTGCACAAAAATTTTAAACACAAATTGAAAAAATTTTTTTGGCTGCACACCTAATATCTTCTTTTTCTTTTTTCTAATTTTGTAGTTTGTCTACCATTCCAGTTTGGATTTTTGTACATGCAATATTGAACTATTGAATTTTGAAAATTTTCATGAAAAATAAACAAAATTTTATATTTTCTTTGTGTTGATTTAAGACCAGCCATATTACAAATTATTTTTTTAGCATTAAAATATTATGTTTATTAAGCAATTGAGTAAATTAAATTTTTTTAAATGGAATGTGATGCCCTTTAAGTTGCTTTCTTTGTAAGCGTATTTCGTTATCACCAGGATCTTCCAGAATCCATCAATATATGATAATAACCTATAGTAAAAATATTTTTGAATATATTTGAAAAAATTTTTTGAAAATTTTTTAACGCGCTCTCTGGCTAAGTTAAAAAAGATATAGAGCAATTTTAAGCGTTCTTCGTGATCACCTAGAACTCATAGATTTTGGTAATATATAATTATAATTTCTTGACACTGCATGTAAACTTTGTAAAGTGCGGACGCAAAAACAAAATGACATTTTTTTTTTCAAATTATCTATCCAATAAAAATTCTATTTTGTACTGATTTTTTTAGTTTTTGTCCATTTACGTTTTTATCACATAAGCTGTGGCAACCTAAACATTAAAAATTGTTACTGCCGTTTCAGCTGTGAACAAAGCAAAAATTAAGCATGTATCAATTTTTTTATACTCGAAATACTTACATTATCTGACCATTTTTTATATACGAGCAACAAAATGCATTAAACTTTGCATTTTACAGATTTTTGTGCATAAAAAAATTTTGAACTCTAGATATAATATTGCGATATATTTAAGCAATTGATGCCAGGGTTACTTATTTTCCTTTTTAAAAAACTTGTAAAAATTGTGTATTTTACCAAATTCTAGGGAGCTGACTTAAGAAATTTTATTTTAATTTCAGTATGCAAATTTGCTCTCTATAAAAATAAAAAAATTTCGGAAACTACAAAAATCAAAAATTTCTTTTGTTTACATGAAATTAATCTTATAAAAACGAAGTCATATTGAAATGCACTATAAGCTATAGAAAAGTGTAGATGACAAAAAACAAAATATTTTCAAACAATAAGCTAATAAAATAACATTTGTCTCTCATACCATCATTTATAAAGAAATTCAAGGTTCTTTTATTCGTTAAATTAAAAAATACAGAGGTGTATTTTTTATAATTGCTATCTGATTAGATCACAAGAATTATTGGAATTAATAAAAAATATAATGTGATTTTATGTTAATTTTGTACGATAAAAAAAAAAATTTTATTAAAATATTCAATTAATTAAATATTTCCTTAAAAATCTTATTTAAATATTAAATAATAATATAATTAAGGAAAAATTAATAAATATACAATAAAACATTTTTATCTAGATAAAACAATTCAAATGTTAAAAGAGAAATAAGAAATGAAGAACTTGTTCAATTGATTTTGTAATGGATACAAGCGTCTTAGTATGATAATATCAAAAATTATTAACTTATACACCTTCTGTAAATTCAAAAACACTTTTTTTGAATTTTTATCAATGGTAAATGATTTTTGCAAACAGCATTAACAATGACTTTTAGATTCCATGCGGTCCTAAATTTTCCACATAGATTTCAGCCATAATTTTATACTTAAATTATGCAGAACTCGAATAAATTTGGTACGACTACGAAATCTAATTTTAGAAATTTTTGGATACTATATTCTGAAACACTGATTTTATAAATTTAGGCAGTTGACGCACTGGCGAGTAGAGGGACAAACACAATTTTCTTCTTATAACACAATGCCTATTACTCATTCTAATAAACGGATTACTTTCCATCTAACATCGTTATATCTTTATTTGATGGCAATTACATGTACCTACTTACATATATATTTTTATTTGTATAGTTACTCTTCGCTAATCGAATAATCAATTGAACATAAATGACCTAGATTCACAAAAAATAGCTTATTACCTCCGCCTATTAAAAATATCTAGTATACAGTAAAGGAATAGGGATTTAACATATGAAAAAATGTAGGTACATTAAAAATTTTTATACTTTGTTTCATTTCACTATTTAAAATACCTTATTACATTTAAATAAAAAGGGGTTATTCTTTTTTTATTGTTATTACTTTTCGGTTGTAAATTTTTAATTTCTTTTTGTTTTTTTTTAAAGTAGGTACTTAAAAATTCTTTTATAAAAAAACTTTTCTCTTCGTTCAATCCACTTTTTTTCTCCGAACAAAAAGCGATGTGTTTAAGTGAGTAAAATAAGCATGTAAAACTTTTATATAAAATGAAATTCCGGCACGAATTCCACATATGCAATTCTTATATACTATAAGTGTTAACAAATAAATATGTATGCATATATACATACATATATATGTATACAAACTAATTTATAAGGCAATATTTAAATTCTAGAAAATTGTCGCAAAAAGTTGATTCAAATATTGAGGCAAATTTTAAAATTTTCTACTTATAAATACACAAACATTTTAAAATAAATCCTATATAAATCGTTTACATTGTTTAAAAACACAAATATATATATATATGCATATGTACAATACAATTATAGGTGCATAATGCAAATAAACACGACAAAATGAAAAAAACCTTCAAACCGCTAAATGAATGCATTTACCAATAGAATTCATACAAAAAAAAAAAAACAGAAAAAAAAATTTTAATTTAATCTGGCAAGCCCAAAATGCCTACTTTCGTGGCTTATTCATAATTCATTCTATAATAGCGTACAATTTTATCTACATAAATACCTTCTTTTACAATTGAATACTCCCTAGCTATGAATTAAAATACATTTTTTTTTTTTTTTTTATTTCAATATTATATTGCAACTAAGTTAATGTAACCTATCTAGCAATTTTATGTTCTGATACGTTGTGGAGGAAGGGGAGTGATACCCAGTGGACAAACCCCCCAATTAATTTAGTTGTTTATTCCGAATTTGATTTATTCAATCAAATCAAACGGCTTCAGTCTTTTTAATCTTCTTTGGTGATTTGGAGTCTGAACTAAGCTCCTAACTTCAATATTTGGATGGCGAAGTGTTCTATCTTTGTGTTTAATTGCCTGGATTTTTATTTCTTCTGTTACTAAATTTATTTTTAGATCGCGGTGGATCACATTGTTACGAACGTACCACGGCGCTGCTGTTATATTTCTCAGTACCCTATTTTGTAGTACTTGTATGTGTTGATGATTTGATTTTTTCGTGCAACCCCATAATTGAATACCGTAAGTCCATATGGGTTTGATTATTTGGTTGTATATTAATAATTTGTTTTGCAGGTTCAATTTAGAATACTTTCCAATTAGCCAGTCAAGTTTTCGGATTTTTATTTTTATTTAGAATTAAAGATTTAGAATTATTTTATTTAGAATTAAAATACATAAACATTATATATACGATGTAGTTATGTACAGTATCGGATTAACTTTTATTGTCTTCTAAAAAAAAATCTTTTTCCCTATTTTTATTTCGTTTCTTGTTTTCGTCTTATATCTAACATTATTCTTTTTTAAACTGTTTAAAAGACTTTATTATTTAAGTCATGCTTCATCGCCTTTTTAAAAATACGAAAGAAAAAAACACAAAAATAGGTGCGCGATTGCAACCAAGAAAAAAAAGACAAAGAAAAAGAATTTTCCTCTCTTTCTTTTTTTAATACCGAAAGAAAAGAAATTATCAATTTCGATACAACTCCGATTCATTTTTTTATTCACTGTATGTTTGAACAAATTTATGCTCGTGTGTAGACATATAACTAGGCGGCAATAAATGTAAAATGCAATTGTTCCAATATTACCTAAAACTTATTAACAAAATTTAACAAAAAATTGGTTTTTGAAAAGCAAAATAAATAATCAATGTCCTAATAAAACGAGTAATTTTATTACTCTGCTTAAGAGTTTAAACTCAACTTTAATTGTAAGTTTACTACTTTTATAAGTCGCCTAGCACAACATTAAGAAACAAAATTTAAAACCAAATTTCATTAAAAAAATATCAATAAAATATTTTATAAAATATACCAATTTTATCTGTTTTAATCTCGTAAATTAATTACGAGAATTATATACAAAATTTGAGAACTCATTTCCCTCATTTCCTTCAACTTTTTTGAATAACAAATGAAAAATTTACTTTAAGCTCATAAACATTGCGCTGCGTACATATTTGTATGAGCAATAGCATTTCATACAATATCTATAACCTGTTATACACACAAAAAATGTAGTAAGAACAACTAAAATTATTCGTAACATAATAACCGTTAATATTTTTATTACAACAGCTCAAGTAAATAAAATGCAATAAACAAATTCATACTTTTTTTAAATTACCAACCTATTTAAGTATGTAATGTATGGCATGTTACACATTCATACATGTATGAAAACTATTGTAAATTTTTGTATTAATATTACTCAAATAATTTATAATAGTAAAATAGAATTTACAACGGTTCTTGAATATTTGAGTGAGAACGAAATAATTTTTTTTATTATTTAGAAATTTATTTTGCTAAAAATTTCAACAATTTCACATGATTTCTTTAATAAAATAAGCGCTATAGAAATAAAATGTAATTGTGCTATAAGAAATAAGAAACTCGTTAAACTTGAAAATAAAAAAAAAATAAAAGAAATTTTTTAACGATCTCGAATACAATATGGGAAGGGGAGGGTAGTCGAGAGAAGGAAAAATAGATAATGTACACTTGTTTTAAGAACTGAAATAAAATTGAGTTGTTTATTATTTGTTTGTTTGTATGTATGTTTGTTGCTTAAAAATATAGAACACCTGAAACCTGGAAAATTTTTTGTTATTCTTATTCTTAATTGAAATTCTATGCATTCTAAATAAAAGAATTTTACCTTACATTCTACATTTTATTGAACTGGGTGTATTGATGAGAAAGAAAAAGAATTGCAAATCGTAATCTATTCTAAATTATTAAAAAAAATGGTTATGTCAACAGTTATACGTATATAAGTATAGGTGTTTATACATACATGCACACATACTTATTATAATATAGCTCCAGAATCTCAAACGAAAGTAGCATACAATTATACCTATATGTTATTGTACGAGTATGAAATTGATAATTTTTTGATAATTGATTAAACAATTGAAATACAGAAGCATTCCAAACACAAGTTACTCCATTGTTCTTTTTTTAACTTAACCCGCTTTTGTTCCGTTTTTGACTTAATTCTGGGAGAGTTTTATAAACCTCGCACAGTTGCCAATACAATAAACAACGCCGCACGTTTTCTCAACCATAACTTGAGTATGCTGTAGATTCCTGTGTCGAAATTCATTTTTAAAATTTCTAAAGCCCCGTTAAATTATGATTAACACAAAAATTAGTCAATAAAAATCTTATAAATATAAAATTCCATTCTAAAATCTAAATAAAACGTTATTCACAACAAACATTTTGTATTCTTATACCAAATAGTACAAAACGATTTAAAATAATCTTGAGTGAAATGTCAAATCAATATGGTATAACATTTTCAAGATGATTTATTCAACAATTCACAATTAAAGAACAAAAATTGATTGCAATCAATGGAATAAAATTTCAAATTGAATTGTACATACAAAATTTCATATATTTATAATAAGAATAAGAGTCATTTTGAAAGCCTACATTATTTTTAAAGAAAAACAGAAAACCGCAATTATTATTAAATATCAATAGCTCTATTTTTTTGTATATTTACATTTCTATGTTACTATGAGGTTTACAATGCAAATTCTTATTATGTAAACCTTAAATAATAATCTATTTCAAATCGGATTTAAAACAATATAATGTGTAAGTTATAACATAAGTCTGTAGATATAAACTGATGAAATATGTAAATCAGGTGAAGAATTTTTTTATTTATATACGTACATTAGTACATACCTACATTGCGTTCACATGTATGTTAAGAATGACCTACATTGAATCAAATTTTTTTTTCTGTAATTTAGTCTGGCAAAAGCAAAATTAAAAAAAATTAATTGGTTTCTAGCTTCAATTTCAAATGATAAATTTAGTTATACAATCATTTATATTTATACATTTATATTGTTTAATATAAAATTTGTATTATGTGAACATTTTGGTTGTTGAATTACTTTTGTAATCTTCTGCTTACAATATTTATTATACAATAGAAATTGTTATTCTGTCATTGAACCTTGAATTGATTTTATATTTTATAAAATAAGACAGGAAAATTTGAAATATTAAGTGTTTCTTTCTTGTTTAAATAGAATTTACGATTTAGAAAGGGGTTGATTGTCAATCAAGCCGTCATCTGGCATTTACTTTTTGACCAATTTTTGATCAGTATATGAAGTTTTATACGGTGATCAAAATAAATTTAACGACAAATTGATTTTAAAAAATGAATTTGACAATATTGGACATCAACGTTAAATTAAGAGACATTATTAAATAATTTTTTCAGAAGGTACGTGAAATTACTGGTCTCTATTTAAAAAAGAGAAGCACACTTGACAAATTGCTAGTCTAAAACGTTTACGCCATCTAATAACCTCTCTACAAACTAAAAGGAATGTTGCGATATTGTGAATTCTATTTCTACAAGTACGACAAGGTGGAGTGGGCTTACAGAAATATGTACTACTATTTTATTTCAGGACTCTGATTTTTGATTCTGATCAGGACTCTGGGTTTTGAATTGATGAAGAATAAAATTTTTTAAATCGAATATATAGAATTGAAATAATGATGAGAATGCACTTTTGAAATTGTACATTTTTGCATGCGGTTTTATGATTTTTATTTTATTAGACTAAAATTATCACACATACTTATATACATATATGCATATAAGTATGTATATAAAATATATTCAATAACAAAACGAATCAAACAAATTACAAAATCAAGATCACCAGATGCAAAATTATAATTTTACAAAGATCTGCTAGATAAATTTAAATACTAATTGAATTTTTGTAAATATTAATGTTATAATTAACATCTTGAACAAATTTGATTTTGTAGATTGAAGATCCATCTTAAAGAAGGAATTACAACTGGACAGTTTGAGCTGATATTTCATGGGATTCAAGGTGTCCTTTGCATTATATACAAGGAACTTCTTTAGGAGGTGCGGATTGCGGAGGATGGATAGAAATCAAATTCGTAATATGACGAAGGTTTTTTATTGAATACCAACCGGTAAAATATAAAATACCCAGGCTGAGTAATTACGATTCCCTTCAGAGTTCAGTCTGTAATGACTATGACAATATTGCACATGAATATCGTATATAAAACCTAATTATATAAATACTTACATATTTAGTCAGGCACGTTAAGGGAAATCTATTTTAAATTGTACATATCTTTTTTATTACTGTACATAGTAGTTAAAAACAACACTGCGCACAAACTAATTAATTAACATACTCATTAAATTTTCATAATCTTAGGCATATTATATAACAAAATAATAATTAATAATATAAATAATTTATTTCCTTATATAAAAGTCTTAATTTTAAAAGTCATTAAAATTCAATTATGTAGAATAATATTGTAATTTATTGTAAATTATTTTATTTTTTAATATTTGTATACAAAAAGACAAAGTATAATTTCCTCATTAACCTAGAATTTTTAATATAGGTTTGCAGAATGTACATAAATTTTAGCATAATATTCCAATTCTTCAATTCTTAATTAACCTTGTTTTTGTTCTCTATATTTTTTTTTATTCAATATATTAATTCAATTGGTAAAATAACCTAGATTCATGTACATATACATATACTAAATTGCTTATTTATAAATTTAGTATATTCTTTTAATTTCTTAAGTATATTTCAGAAATCTCATATAAATCGGAATAAATTTTATTATTTTATTTTATCTACTCCCAATTAAGTTTTAATAGCCATTTAGAATTTATAGTTCTATCAAACATTTAATTTGAAAGTTTTTTTTTTTGACATTAAATGATTAATAACGAACCTTTTTTTTATTTTAGAAAATATAACAAATCTCAAGGCTCTGTCAAACTGTGTAATTAAATCATGATTGATGCACAACAATAATAGTATGATTGAAAATAATTTGAAGAAAATTAAAATTTATTCAGGTTTATCATATGAAGTAAAAATACCAAAATTGGAGCAACATCAAATGTACATCAAGAATTACCAAAAGCAAGTAATTTAAAATATTCTTTTTTTTAGTATTCCGGAATCAAAGCAAATCATAAAAAGTAAATAGTGTGTAGAGTTGAATATGAAAGTTCCTTTGTGGTGCGGAAATGAAATAGCCAACCTAGACACCAATGGAGAAATATTTATGTATAGTTTATTCTGAGAGAGATTTTAATATAATGCAAAACAAAATAAATTCCGACAATGAAATCCTATGTAACATAATTAGCCAATAAACTACCAGGGAAATATAATATGGACAAACTATATTTAATTTAGTAATTATGGTACTAAAAAAATGTGCATTAAATTTAACGGAGCTTCAATAAAAAAAGTAAACAGACACAACTACCTTGGAGTAACTGTTGATATTGTGAATTAAACTGGAGTATACATATTTAGAAAGTATTAAAAAAATGTCGAATAATTGCAGAAATCTTCAGAAAAATAAGAAAACGATCACTCTATTAAATCACTAAGGGACTACTTACTTATATCTAACACAAAATTAACACAAAGAATGCAAATTCCTATAGAAATTTAGAACCGGGTGCTAGCAATATATTTCATCATACGATTCAACTTTATAATGGATTATTGTAAATTCTTGATAATTTTTAAAAAATTTGAAATTCATTCATAATTCTTTGAACTTTTGACTGAAATGCAGCTAAAATTTTTGCACGTTTTCTAGGTTATTTGCATTATAATGTGACTAAACCAATATGTTAATTTTTTTTATATGATTAATTTTCTTATACACAAACTAATATTGAAATGTAATTTCATATAATATAAATGAATAGAAAAAAAAATTCAATAAATTTTTAATAAATAACTTTCACTGACCATAAAGGTTAAAAAATTTTATAGAAAATTAAATTTTCTTCTAATGTTTGAGCTACAGAGTTGCGCTATAGTGCAAGAGAAAGAAATCAATTTTATTTATTTTTAAATTCATTTGAAAAAGAAAGAAAAATAAAATCTTTTCTTATACAAAAATACGATAAAATGCCGAGCAACATATACGATATTTTCATCTTTAACTATAGAAAACTTCGAATATATAGCAACGGAGAAGAAAAAAATATTTAAATTGATTACAAGCTAAAAATGCAAATTTTTATTTTCATTACTTGATAATTTTTAAATATACTGGTATATTTGATTGCGTATTGAAAGTCCAATAATTTAATCAAAAAAACTCAAAATAGAAACAAAAAAATTTGTTATTTTTGTTGTACAAATTGTACAACCCCGCAAGCCATTTCTAAATAGTTGTTGCTGCAACAACATCCAACAACATAATATAAAAAAAAAAGAAAAAACGAAAAAAAATAACATGAAAACAAGAAATTTTACAACATTTTTTTTTTCGCAATAGCAGCATTAATAACTTTTGAGAATAACATTTTTTCAACCGGTATTGAATTCATATACCTACACAGTTAAGTTTTAAGCCACTACAGTAATAATTTTCATTAGTGTTATCAATTGATTAAAAGTTATAGTAAATTTACTGCAATTACAGTTTTATAAATTTACGATAATAGTAAACTGTTAAATATTTTAATTTTTAAATAAGAAAAGAGAGATGTTATGGAGAGAATTACTCCTTTCATCTGCATTTGTGTTTTTTACGAAAACTTTCCATTCGATTATTTATAACAATATTTAGTAATCGTACTTGACATTCGATTGTAGTTTAGCTGTGATCTTGTTCATGACAACGTTTGCAATATTATTCAAATTGTTAATTTATTACAAATTGATTGTGATGTAACTGTTTTCATTAAACTTATAAACAGATTAATGAGTGAGATTAATAAGAAAAATTATTTCCAAATCAAAACAGTATCAAAATATTAGGTAATTAAATGTAGTAATCAATTCGGAAATCCAGATCAGCTCGAAAGATATACTAGATTTTTCAAGGGTAGAAAAAAATAGTCAAAACAACAAAAGGTAGCTTAATTGTGACATCCAATTGCAAATGATACATATTGTATGTCTACGGTAACACTTATAATGACTAAGAAATTGAAACTTGTGATTTAAAAATTGAATGTGTTACCATTAAGATTAATATTTTTAAAATTTCTAAGTTTCTAAAGTTTAAAAAATTTTAAGTTTGAAATAAACAATTTATTTGAGTTTATTTAAGTAAATATTAGCCTTGAATTGTATAGTAGGTACTCCAATATTTTGATCTCAACTATGCTTCAATTTATTTTTTATTTATCTATACAAATATATGTACATATATTTTTATTGTAGTTGGAAATACTTTAAAGGTAGTTGCAAAGTTAAAGTAGGTAACCAATATCACGATAATTTCGTGTAATGTTATAAATTTTTTTTTAATTTTCTGTCTTTTTTCTGAAATATTTTTTGACCATATTTTTTTCATAAATAAAATGATCTATTAACCTAAGAAAATTTTCAATTTTATTTGTACTAGCTATTACCAATTTAAAAAAAATAGAAAACAAAAATATTTTGGTACAAGTACCTAGAAAAATTCCATGAGAATTAAAATCTTATAATTTTTGCTTTTGTGCACTGGAATTTACAAATAAAAAATGAAAAAAATCAAATTTTTTTATAAAATGCAAGTGGGGGGGCTCAACAAAACTAGTTTTCTTTATGTAGTTTAATATTATACAAAGTATGGTAAAATAGTAAAAAGTATAAAGACAATATTAAATGGTATTGATCAAGGTTATAAAATAGTAGTTACCTTTATTGAAAATTTGATTAAAGATTAAAATTCAATACTACTCGTATTTTTTATTCGATTCATTTTATGTGAATATAATTGATAAATTGTAATTAAAGAAATCTGATAGAATTTTTTAAAATTTGAATTTTTGAGTAATTCTATAATTAATTAAAAAAAGTGATTATTGAAATTCTGCAGAGGTGAATTTTATGCGAATAAGATGACATTTTAAAAGATATTATAAAATATAGTATATTATAATGGTTACAATATAACCTTTAAATAAATGCAAAAAAACATAATAATCAGTTGCGTTGGCAACATTTACTGGAATATATGATGTTTCACGTTGGACTTTATGGCCAACATCAGTTGCACGTATTTAATATACTGTCTCAAAATAAAATAAATTTAATTGACTGAAATTTAATTGTTTATTAATTACTTCTTAAATTACTTTGTAACTTAAGCAATATGAGCATTGTTCAATACTGTGTTACCCAATAAGGTATACATACTTATAAATTTAATTTGCTCAAAATCATGTACTCATTACATATCACTTACTCAATCATACATAAAAAAAAATTCATAATCGATATTGAATTTAAAGTACTTTAACCCCTTCAAAATTTTTAGTAAAAATCCAAAAATATAACAAAACAAAATTCCTTTCTGTTTTTGATCTAAGATAAGTGAAGAAAAACATTAAAAATGTGAAAAATTTTCTATTACGTTATTTTTTTTACAAACATATTGTTATACTCTTCTGTCTTGTTTCATAATTATTATTTTGCACACATAATAATGATATTTGTGCGCAATGATAAATAAAATAATGAAATAAAATATCGTATATATATAAAATATAAAGAGACCGTATGAAATACTTAGTAAGTACCTACACTACTGATTTCTATTCAATACTATAATCTCGTATGATATTATAATAAGTGTACATCTTTATAAAATTAAAAATCTCAAACGCGATCATTGAATTCTTAAGTAGTTTTATATAAGCTAAAGAAGGAAAGTTAACAGCTGGAATATCAAGATAAAAAAAATAAAGAAAATTTACAAATCATGTAACAAAATTCAAAAAAATCTTTAATTTCTTTTGTATATTGTTTATTACAGTGAAGTCTCCACTATGCAATAATTATAGTTTTTGGTATATATAGTTAGTAATTATTATATGAATGACCCTGCTTACCACTGGTATATATAAACTATAGTCCTGGTGTCTTGATCAGAGTTTACTAAGTAAACTGGGCCTGGAAAAAGAAGGCACTAGCATATTCTGTGGAGAAGATGAGCAAACCTCAGTATACCTTCTGGGAAAGTGTGTTGCTCACAGGGAAAGAATTTAGGGGAGTTTGGTCTCATTGGGGCAGAGTTGCTGTCTTTCGACAAGATGATCGAGCTCATCAGGGCAGTTGGTCTCGAGCGGTCGCTGTAATTCGAAGAAATTCGGTGAAAAAATATTATTTTCGAATATTTAAACAAGTTCACTAGTACAAATGAAATTTATTTCACGAAAACGTCACGTTTAAAATCCTACAAGGCTTCCGAATTAAAAAAATAACCAATCAAATAATAGGGATTTTACTGTATCTACAATGGTATAATATTTAAATATTTCTCTGCAATAACATTATTGATTCAATAGGTACGTACGAAATAAAAAATATTCGTAAATACATATATATGAGCTCTAGTCTAAATAATCGTAATTCATATAAGTAGAGGCGTAAGAAGATTAAAATAAGAAGAAAAATGAATTAATTTTCAAATTTTCAAAATTTTGATTTATTGTTTAATTAGAAAGTTTAAAAAACTTTTTAATTTTAATTTTATTGGAAAAAAATAGCAACATTGTGTCTATTTACATTTGTATGTGGAGCGGTTAGGCACAGCTCTTCTTTTATGCCTCTCTCCTATAAAAGTAAAATTTACTTGTAGGAGATTGCGTGAGAAGTACAAACTAAATGGTGTGCATACGCAAACTAAATTCGAGCCCATTCTCCTACTGCCTCTCTAATCAGACTCTCTTTCATTGATTGTCAGATTTTAAATTTTTAACCGTTAAAGGGTTAAGTCAATAGTAATTGCTGCCATAAGTTTTTATTTAACTTACAAACTAGGGGAGATTTTTTTCTTAAATACTATTGTCATTCTGAAACCATACTAATAATTTACCAAAAAAAATCCTATTAACATTATTTTCAATATACCTTCATTTTCAGTTTTTCCCAAATTTATTTGAACAAAGACTACAAGCACTACAAATGTATTCAAAAGGATTTCCGAATGTCTTGTCATCGATTATTTGTCATTGTCATTTTGATTAAAGCACCATAAAAATAATAATAAAAAAAGTAACAATAAAGAATTTTTCCTTCAATTTGGTTAGTCCATTTTATTTTTGTACATGTTCGGAATTAAAAATTTTTAATAATTATACAATTTATGCATTTTTATTTTACCGAAAACAAAATTTAAAAATTCAACTACCTACTTTAACTTTAAAAATATTTAAAGATTTTTGATTAGCTGTAAAGGTAAAATAAAAATTAACTGTTATATAAAAAATCAAAAAATTTTATTCCACACATATACTTTATATGTGTTTATATAAATAAATAAATGTCTGATTAAAATTCGTGACGCGCACACTTAAATAGCAAAAGGGAGAAACTGAAATTTTTCTTAAAATTTAAAATATAGTTAAAAAAATATTTTGTACTTGATAATTCAATATACATTTGAACTTACCATTGGGACATGAAAATAAATCCTGAAATGAAAACAAAAAGAAAATTTAGTAAATTTGAAATTAAAAAGTAGTTATGTATTTGTCAGTTAGGTGCACAAATGAGTTTATAAGTAATTCGTGCGACTTCTAAACACCTAATGCAATAATAACTGCGTTCAGTTAGTGTCATGCAGTTCACATGATACTTGTCAAAATATTGAATTCTAATTAAAAAACTTGTTTATTTTAAAACTCACAATTATGTGACAAATAATATATAGTCACAAAAAGAAATTATCTTGCTCGTTAAAATAACAACTTATTTATAAATATTGTTCATTAAAATTCCCTAAATGTGCCACCAAATTTTGCACTTAATTTGAATTAATATGAACCAAATGACATTTTTGAAAATTATATCTGAAAACTGCTTTATAACTTTTTTGTACACTACCAGAATAACCAATTCTTTTTTTGTATGCTTTTTCGCTTATCCGGATATCGCTTACAAAACAACGATAATACAACCGATTATGTTTTTTGAATTATTGAAGTATAATCTTATATAGAAATGACATTTAAAATTATTATTTCAAATTAGGAAATAAACAAAACATAAAAAGAACATAAATATGTTGAAAGACAATACTTGCACTAACTTTACATGTTGATGCAGTCATATGTATATGTCAAATATGCAAATGTAGTATAATAGTACAGTATCAAAATTGTAGATGCGTGTGATAAATAATGTGATAAATAGGTTTGCATAAATGACATTTAATTGTCATTACTATTCATTTCATAGTTATTAACAAAATTCCGAAATATTTAATGGTTTTTATCATAAAAATCTTTTTTAAATTTAATTTTCTTTATTTAAAAATTAAATAAAACGGTTGATTGTGGGTAGATAGAGTACGACACATGTATATATATAAAATATTGTGAATTTTATTGTGCGGCGGAATATTATCTATTTGATAGATTTAAGATTTTAAATCTATCAACCAGATATTGGGGGAAAAACTGATATTAAGAGTCCCCAGCGTGGCACCGATTTTCGGGTAAGCTGTAAGTGAAATAAATATTTTTCTAAAATAGTAACCACTGGTTAGCTAGTTACTAATTCAATGTATAATTTAATGTATATGATTCTAATTACATATTCCATCAGAAATTATATTAAAAAAATCAGACAATTAAAAATAAAAGAATTTATAAAAAAAAACAAAATATAAATAATTAAAACTTACCTCTGATAAAACCCCAGATAAAATTGCGGACAGCCAAATAAGTGTGGCCGCCCTTATCCTCCCCATTTCTTTATTTTATATTAAAAAATTTCTTCTATACAAAAAAGCCAGTCAACTGAAACAAAAGTAAATAAATAAAATAAAAATATTAGAAAATAATTATTCAACTGTTTTATATACTTAAAATCAAAATTTAAACTTACATAATTTAATTATATATGTATGTATGTATAAAAATGTAGGTATGTTATATGGATGCGTTATAAATTCATTTCCTAAACACTAACCTTATAACCCGTATGCAATAATAAACACGTACATTATTAAATGTATAATATAAAAAATTATAATATAAAATAAAAAATACAAAAATACTAAATCAAATATTACGAGAAAAATTAAATTTATTTGATTAGAGCAATTTTATAAATGTACAAACATATATTTACAGTATAAAAATTTTTATGTAGGTATATACGTATATGCTTGCACTCAAATGTATATGAACATGTGCGGCACATTAAATAAAAACACAGAAGAAGTTCATTAGCACCGATTTCTTATAATATGCAGAGAAGTTAAAAAAATTATTCCGCTAAAATACCGTAATCGAGGAAACCATTAGACCAATAACACCTCTATTTAGCGTTTTTCATTGATTTCATGTTTTACAAGTGAAGAAGAAAATTATTTTTACATTTTCTTTTTTATATTTTATAATATTTTAAAAAAGAAGTTAAAAAATTGAGGTAATAAAAGAATAGAAAAGTTTTTTTTTCTCATTTTTTTTTTTTGCTGTGTACACGTTCATTCAACAATAACAATTATTTAATCTAAAGATAAGTTCTGTTATGTTAAATGTTATGTTAAATATTCAAGTGGAACGAAATTTAAATACTTAACTAAGTATACGTACATACATATAAATATGGATATGGTTCGAAGCCTACATGAATTTTAGTTGATTAAATGTGTTATACAAATTTGCTTCTCAGTTTATAATGCTTATTAGTTTTTCCAATATTTAGTATCATTTTGTATCTCTCACAAAAATTAATTTAAAACAAATTTTTTAACACTTTTCTGATGGAATTACCTATATGTATAAATGCTCTATATATGCAGTAAACTTGGATGTACCAAATACCAATAGTATCTTATATCGAATGATTTATTTAAAATTCAAACATGTTTGTGTTGAGATCGATGAAAAATATACATTATATATTATTTTGACAGGGTTGTGTAAAGGTAATGATAGCGGCAACATAAACTTAATGTTTCTAAACGCAGGCTATATAGTTTCACTTTTTTTCGACGAAAAATTTTGGGGCATCGATCCAAAATCCGAACTGCAACACGAAAACGATTGTATTTCATTCGACTTCGTATATTCCAAAAGCCGAGGTGCTTAAAATTCAACAACAGTTCATTGATATTCTGAATAATTTTACGACCCTAAGGGTTCGAATGACTAAATTAGATCTAGAATAAGTTCTAGAAAATTATCTAAAATTTAACATTCAAAATTTTTTGTTTATAATTTTGATTTATTTGGCAAAATAAGGTTTCAATGAGTACTTGTGTCTGTCCTTCCAAATATATTATACTCATATACAACATAAGGGCGAATGTAACATAGTCGACTAGTTTCGCTGATATAATTGCTATCCCATAACAATAAATTTGGTAAAAAAAGAAAACTTTTACCGAATAAGCAAACTTAGTTAAAATCATTGTTGCTGGTATGACATTTGGTTAGTAATAAAGAATATTTCCTGTATATTTCTAAATACTTCAGTACAAAAATAAAGCATTTCTTTAATTGTAAAAAATAAACAGTATAACAGTAAAATAAAATTTAATTTATTTGGACTGTTAACTGTTTAGGATTTCTATATTTATATTGTTTTTTTTGTAACAATAGAATTAATAATTATTGTTAAATTAGATTCGCAGTTCTTTTTTTCTTTTATTTATTTTTGTTTTCATACTCAATTTTGTAATTTAATTGTAATTATTCTGAGTCTATATAAGTTAATGACCTACATATTATATTGAATCAAAAAGAGAAAGAAAGAAAGAGAGAAGGAAAAGAATTTATATTTTTTGATAAATAAAATCTTAAATGTTATTTTTTTAAAATCTTATCAGTTACACAGATTTAATAGAGTTTAATTTTAAACAATTACATTACTCTTTATTCTGAAATTAATATTAGTTATAGTTGAGATTAAATAGAAAAAGTTTTTGATTATTATAATCACAATTAAAAGACTTATTCACATGCAAAATTGTTACCTAAAAGTCATTTTATGATAAGTAAAAATTTCACTGTCAATGTCAAAATCTTAAAATTTGACAATTAGTTGACAATAATCAGAACGTAATCAAAGATTTTTTTTCATATAACATTTCTGAGTATATTTTAAAAAAAGTGGAATGTTAATTTACAGCAGGTAACTATGTCCTCGCAACTAGAGAGCTGTAAGAAATTGATCCTTCCGAAATACTCACATTTTCCAGAATAACAAGTTTCGAGTGAAAGTTGGAAGAGCGGAGGAGGCAGTGGGTTGTTACCCATGTCTAATCTAGCTTAATCTAATCCTGAATTTGAAATATCAATTTGGATTTTTAGATTTAAAAAAAAAAACACGAACTTTCGTTTGTCGAAGTGATCACTTTGTTTTTTTACAAAATTAGTTTTTTTCTTTGATGTTATCCGACTTTCAGTCTTCTTATACCTAAATTAATCAAAAAAGCATAAGTAATAAAATCTAACAAATTGTCACAACAAATAAATAAGTATAATAAAAAAAATTATTTATTTTATTAAATATTTTCAAAAGAACAGGAAAAACATAATTAATTTTTATAATGATCATAAACAAAAAACATAAATAAATATTAAATTTTAACTATGAATGAAAATTAAAACTTATATATAAAATATAACAATAAAAAAATGAATAACCTTAAAATATTTTTCATTAAAAAAATCCCATTATAAGAAAATAACGAAACACAATGCAGCAATAACAATTAAAATCTAAATATCTCACCTTAAAATTCTTTTATTTCTAAGAAAAATTTTTAAATCTTACTTCTATACTTTATTTTCATATTTTTTTAGTTTTCAAACGCTTTTTTCCACTTTTACAATACACTTAATGTGAAAAATACAATGAAGTTGTGTATTTTAAATGCACTTTTAACTATAAATAGAATTTTTGTTACTTAATATTATATTTAACCTTTTTCTTTGCTACTCTATAATAGAATATTAGAAAAAATTTCAAATAATTTGCAAAAAAAAAAAACAGATAATAAGAAACTTGTAAAAAGACGTAATTACACAGGTAATTATTTCATCCGGAGTGCCCAGACATAATATATACTTGCATTGTTCATATATTATGCATATAAGATGAATGCATCATGTATACATATACAAAATTTAATATTCACATTTAATATTCACAACCTTTCATTTAATTTTCTCATATTTATCATTGTATAACTGTCATGAAAGTCAATACTTGCTAACTTAAACAATGGATGATTTTCCAAGCATTTGCTTTTAAATTTAAAAAGAATCTCGGAAACATTATTAATGGCAAAATGTAAATTTTATTTAATGCCGAATCGATTTTATTTAACCGATGCCGAATGCCCCATACAAACAATTGATTCGGCATATTTGTAAAAAAGAATCTATATTCTACTAGAAGTAACGAATCACAAAATCTTGACTGCCAAATAGAAGGTACAAAGAGTGAAATTAATTGGTCTCAATATATTAAGTGACTGAATTATTTAAATGAATCATCAACATGAAAATGCTTGCTCGGGCGCCAGTTTCTCCATTGTGAATTGGCAAGCCGAATTGATTTGGCATTCACATCTGTAATGAATTACTTGTGATATATTAAAAATAAAAATATGGAAAATTGAAATAACAAAAAAGTCACCCGTTTTTCACATGTGTATAACACTATTTTCTACTGTACTACAAACTATACAGACGTTGAGTTTATTATGACATAAAATCACATTTATAATTGTTTAACAACAAATAAATTAAATTAAGAGAATGTAATTTTGAATTACGTTTGCGGTGTTAGTTATAACAGCAGTATAACAGTACATAAATTAATTAATATTAAACTTAAATTATAAATTTCTTTTTTATTTTTTATTACAGTTTTGTTTTACGTTGCTATTTTATAAACAATGTGTAATATTAACCGAATAGCGAGGTTATTTTACTACTAAAATGCGATATAAATATGTGATACTTATATTACGTTCAACATATTAAGGTACACATACGTATAGGTACTTTTGTTTCAAGTACATTTATGTCTGTGAATCGGATGACGTATATCAGTATTTAATTTATTGCTAGTTTATGACGTCGAAAGTTCTCTTTTACAATACCCTTTAACCAAATGAAAATTTCGACAAATTTCCAAAAAGGAGCAAAGAAGTAAGTTCTACTAGTGTTTCTCATTGAATACGCAATGAAATAATATCCTGTCATGTATAATACATAAATGTATTAAATGTTAATTTATATTACATCAAATATATAAAAAACATTTAGCATAGCAAATTGAACTATGACTTTATTATCGAAATATAAAACTAAAATGTAAGATAAATTGAAGTAAATATAAAAAAAAATTTCAACCACAATATTGTGGTGTTGACAAATACACCTTGCGTATCTAAACGTTATATATTTGACATGAGTGACATTTTTTTTTTCTTTGACACTTAATATGAACAAATAACTTAACCTATATTTAGTATTTATGAACTAAACGAATATTTTGTAATATTTAAAAAAAAATAACGCAAAGATCAATGACAGGAATAAAAATTAAACAAAAAAAATTATTTTTCTGAAAATGACAACTTAAAGATCAAGATCTGTTCTTGGTTGCCGGGAACATTTTCTCCTTGTCTCGTTCTGACATTTATAGTTTTATAACAACTAATTTAACCCTTTTGAGTCTTTTTCAGTCTTTACACTCAAATATATGTTATGTCGAAATTTTTTGATGAAAAAGCGTCAGAAATTACAAATATGTAAATTGTTTTTATAAACCTCCATTTTGAGAAAATAAAACTGCTTTTTGGCCTAAAAAAATAGTTATAAGCAAAGAAATAAAATTTTATTACAGTGGAATGTAAAATAATAAGTACACTTAATGGAAGGCTAAATATCGATACTAATAGATTAAAAAGCAGAAAAAAACAAGCAACATAAAAAATAAATTGCAGCAAAAACAATTTTTTTTCTGATTACATCATATTTTAACAATAATTTCTTACATTGCAAGCCCACTTCGATAATATTTTGATGATCAACCAAAAAAAAATATTATTGAAAAACTGAAAACTAAAAATAAAATTTCGTGTTTAAAATATTTTCATTTTCGTTTACTGCGACTATAAGAAAAAGTGTATATATTTCATGTTAATCGTCATCATAGTCTTCTCGTCTCGCCACTCCGCTTCTACAGTCGCCGCCAACAACTATTATAATCATTAATATCGCTTTACCGCAAATCACTTCGCTATCCGTTATATTCACATTAAAATACGATCATGTCATAATTTTTTTTTTGTTATTTTTTTAATCGTAGTAATAATAGTACTCATACTACAATTGGAAATCATACACTGAAGGCTAATTAACTCTCAAAACTGGAAGATGATATTTTGTATTTCAATTTTTTTTTTTATTTTGCTTTTGGTAAATATCTTCAAGACAAATAATTGCACACCTTCTTTAAACACGAAAACAGTATAATAGTAAAAAATATTAATTTTTTTTAATAAACGAAAAGAAAAAAGAAAAAACGCGAGTAATTGTGCGCGTAAAGTTTCAGTTAGGTATTGCTGAAATTATTGATTTTTAAATCATTGCCATTAAATAGTGGTTTTTGTGCTGCTTATTATTTTTGTATTTTTACCTTCTTCTAATTTCTTCGATTTCATAAATATGAGGTAATATATTTTATTTACGTATTTATTATATTGGATTTTAAAATATAAAAATTAAAAAAAAATAAAATAATTATTTTGAAATTAGCTTTAAAACAAACGTTCATTAATATCTCGAGTAAAAATATTTTATATTTCTTGTATTTGAGGTAGATGTAATCATTTCAATTTTTAATAATTAACCTTAAAAAAAATATTTAATTTTAATTAGAGAAAGATTTCATATACGATATATGAAAATTGGGGGTTAAAAAATCTTAAACTTAATGTAATGTCAATTTCATTTTCGATTTGACATTTTTATTTGATTAAGTGGTTGATTTATTTGACGTGGCCGGTGTGCAGCAGATCTAATTTTCAGATTTTTTCCGAATCAAATGAAAATTAAGGTTATTATAATAAAGGATCCTTGCGCTTTGAACCTGATATATGAAGATCTAAATACCCTAAACATTGCGTGCAACTTCATTTACTATAGCGCTATAGCGCTTCCAGGTTTCTCGAGAAAGGAAGGATACCACAAAGCTTGCGTCTATGAGATTAACACCAGTAAAACGCGATATCCGTGGAAAAAATCCATAATGTGCAATGAATCTTAAAGCCTAAAATTACACAGTTTACAATTCTACATTGCATTAGGAATTCAATTCTCATTCTAAACTAGATTTCTAAATGAAATCGTCTAAACAGACAGCAATATCACATGTTATACCATTAGAATTTATGATGTAATCGATAATTAACTGACCAGGATTATGGTTTTTTTATTAACAAATTTTTGTCATAAAAAAATAAAATTTTTTTTTTGTTAAGATGTGATGTTCGAATTTTTAAAAATTTTATGATGTCAGTCAGAGTGTATTTTGGCGTATTTATTTTCCATCAGATTGTAGATAAGTATAAAATTTTTAAAAGATATTAGTAAATTAATTTATTTTTAATTTGTTTTTAATTATACATGTATACGATTAACTAATTAATTTCATAAAAATTTAATTGATGTTCGAAATGTGGAAACCTTCTAGGTATTATATTCAATTAGTATTATAAATGTTTAAGTTTCTTAATTAGTAATCACAAAGTATATGATTTGTGCCGAAATTAAATATGTTATCAAATATTAGAGAAGAGCAATTAATTCAATTTAAGGAACTTGCAAATATTATCTCCTTTAATTAATAATAGTTGTTAGATTAATTCACTTTTCAAATTAGAAAATTTTGCAATACTATTTATTAAATCATAGCTATACGAAGACTTAAAAATTTTTAGTAAATTTAAATGAATATAAAAAAATTTCACTTTCCAATTTCCTTACATAATTGTTAAAGTCCCCGTTTGTGGCAATATTATTTTTAACGATTTATGATTAATTAAATAATTTAGTTTTTTGGAAACTTAATCCAATAATCAACTCTTATCAATTTTTCGCCATTTCCTTTTCCTTCCTCATCAAGTAATGACGATTTTGCTAACTAGTCTGATAACCGAATTTTGGGTGTATTTAGATCATTGTTATTTGGCTCTTTCGCGATGCAATATTACTTTGCATAATAATTGGTTCTCATATATTAAACTAATTACAAAATACGTATACATAATTTTTCCCTGTAACAAATGTGAAATATAAAAATTTAAAAAATTAAAATTCCCTTTAAGCAATCAAATATTTAAAATATATTTTGTCTACCAAGTGTGTAAGGACATAAAACAAAAATTATTGTGGTTCGAATATATAAGCCGATTAAAATCAAATATGGAACTAATGATTTTTAATCTTATATTTTTAAAAATAAAAATTAAAAATGAGAAAAACAATTAAACGAAATTAAAAAAAAAAAAACCGAGAAAAGAAGTTTGAATTTTTCATACTCTTGATCGTAATTATTAAAAAAAAAATATTCGATTTTTTTTTCAGATTTTTGTTTTCGATATTTTTTTTTGTAACTTACCAACCTTCGTTCGAAATTCATTAAGAAAAAATAATAATTACTTTCCATTCCATTCAATAAATTTCACATATACTAACGTACTTTATTGCGAACATGTGCACACACACATAGATAAATTCAAAATTATTACTGTAAATCGTAATATTATAAAGTTTTCGCATACCGTTATTATTCGTAACAATTATTGAATATTATTAATAATTGAGTAAGCAAAAATTAAATGAGCGAAATTTTAAAAATATAATATTATAATTTAGTTTTTAAGTTTGAAGTTTTATTTTGACTTCAATTTATTTATTATTGACTTTATTAGACAGGAACTCTATTACAATGTCATGGAATTTAAATTTGAATAATCAATAAAATGTGAACTGCTCAGATCATGCTTCTGTATTGAAAACTTATCTTTTATGTACAATACGCAGATTTTATCGCCTATAGGTAAATATGTTTCGAATAATACACTAAAAATTTTGTATTATGATATATTTCATTTTGAATTACAGTATGGTTTAAGCAAAATTGGTGTATGGTTTATTAAAATACAGATTTCTTGTAAGCATTTCTGAATTTCGCATCACTAGCTATCAAAAATTTTATGATATACTTTCTGTGTGCTTATTCAATAGGTTACCAATAGTAATAAGAGCAATTAGTAATTACAATGTTTTTATTTAAAATTAAATTTACGTTGATTTAATTGATGAAAATTGAAATTCCAAAAATTTCAAAGTAATAAACAATAACGCAATAACATCGATCATCGCACTCTCCTTTATTTACCAAAACTTAATTAAAAAAAAAAGTTAATTTTCAAATAACCAGCGCCAATTTGCAAGATGATATACCATCATGAAGCACTTTTGCCATCATACCAAATACAAATACGTATACAAAAAATAACCCAATAAATAAATAAAATTGTAAGTACATTTATATTTAAAGAAAAAAAATTAAAAGACGACAACTACAAAAACAAAATGGGTCGTAAAGTAGGCCACGTGCATGACTGATAGGAAAATCAGGTTTTTTTAAGAAAAAATTTTTAATAAAATGCTTAGATACCTTTAAAAATTTTATAACTTAAATGGTATAAACGCTAAGTACTTTATTACTTTCAAGTTACACACAAGATTTGTCATTTATCAATGTATGTGTAGTGCACATATTTACAAATCCATACAAATAACCTACACTAATGTATTTTCGTTTTTTTTTTTCAAAAATTCTTGTGACCAGTTTTCATTTCTAGTTATTAAAAAGAGCAGTGAAAAACTAAACTTACTTTGTTTTCCAGAGTTTTTCCTTTTTTACACTTCATGCGCGAATTTTGTCTTTTTCCTAAATTTATTAGTATATTACATGCAAGTGTGTGTGTGCATAATTGTATATTTAAATAAATTTAATTTTACAGTGTCAACTTTAAGTACTTCGTTTAATATGCACGTATTTCCAATCAATAATAATCGCAGTACGATTTCATATGTACATATGTATGTAGATTGTGTGTATAACACTCTTTGCGGTATCAACGGGTGGTTGTTCTCTTTCAAATCATTTCATGAAAAAAAAAAAACCATTTTTGTAATAGATTTATGAAAAAAGAACTAAAAATTTTCAAACAGCTTCAATATTGAAAGTGAATTTAATTAAATTAAATTTATGGTTAAATTTTTTAAAAACAAAAAGTGAACTAAAATTTTGGATGACATGCAGTGTCATTGAAGGACATAACAAATGAAATATTTGATGTATAATTATTAAAATTAATTCACAATAGGAGAATTTCTTCTTAATTAGGTTGGAATGTGTAAAAATTGAAAGTTATTTTTTGTGATTTTTATTAACCCAGTCAAAATTAAATAGATAGTAATATTTTTAATGAACTACAATTAGTTGCAATCCGTAAAGTGGCCGGAATTTCAATTCAATCATGCAATAAAATTGTTTCATACAAACGCTTATTTCAAAACTCACTAATTTACCGCACAACTACTTAATTATAATTAAAATTTGGTAGTTTACTAGTACACTCATCAAATTTTTGAACTTCAAAGTATAATTATATATAGACTACGGAAGAATTCTGCGAAATTAATTTCAAATAAAAGATTTAAGTTAGAAACTTTTTATTTTAATTTCTTATTCTATTAACATAAATATAACAATAGGAATTAGGCACTTCCTGTTTCTCAAACAAGTTCAATATGTTAAATGGATAAATTTTCTATAAATAATGGTAACATTAAAAATTTCAAGTTTTAATTTTTTTTTTTATAACACATCAATCAATAAAATAATATCTAGGTCTTTCTATTGATCACAATGAAAAAAAAATATGTATAAAAATTTCTGTAAAAAATAATTTTTTATTTTTAATATTGAAATAGAAATTTTAATATTTTTTCTTTGCAATATTGTAAAAACTGATAAACTACAATGATAACCATTTTGCTTTTGTGAAATATATGAAAATTGTAATAGCATTTTAATAACAATAATAGTAATAAACGTAATAGTAAAAAATAATGAAAACAACAATAAAAGAAATTTAATAATCTTCAAGACTTAACTACAATTTTTCATTGCTTTAGAGAAATTTAGAGATTACTAAAAAATTTCAAAGTAAATTATAAAAAAATGCATTTCTTTCCTTATTTATATTCGAAAAAAATCAATAGAACAAGAAATCAAAAAATTATAAAGAAATTTTTCATTGGACTGGGCAGAAAATTTCAAATTCAATTCATTTTCTGTATACATATACATTGAACATAATAATATGGAAGATTTGTCAATCAATGTTAATAAATGATTAATATTGGATTGGAATATTGTTCGGAAATTTATATTTTCTATTTACATTTATGTAAAGGTATTGGCAATTGATTATAAAAATACCAGAAAACCGGTAAATTCGCGAGTTTTATACAAAGTCGGTAAAACAACAGAAATTCTTTTCAATTGATTTGTATGATTGAATGGTATAATTGTAATACTAGTGCAAATAATTTCTAAAATTAATGTTTTTTTTTATAATAATTGTAAGTTCCTGAATCGGATAAAGAAGATATTTGAAAAATAATAATATAGAAAAAATTATGAAATGTGAAAATCACCATCACTATTTTAAATCGGAAAAAGTGAATTTTCCAGTTCTCATACATTATTGTATGATGTGTAAGTTGTACATACATAATTTGCTAGATAGTTGTTGTTATTATTGTTCGTTTCGTTATTACTGTTATTATTACTATTAATATTACTATTATTATAACAATTATTATCATGACACTGGTTAGTTTTTTAAAATCTTGACGCAAAAATTAAGTGAAAAATGAAATTATTTCTTTTTCTTTTCTTCTTGTTTTTTTCCATATTATTGTTTTTAATATTAAATTCTTATTTTATAACTTGAACTTAGTGTCGTGTTTTTATATTTGATATTTTCTTTAGTTTTGTTGTATAGTTGTTGTATTAGAGAGTTTTCACGCGCACAATAAAGAAATTTTTTTTTACTATTTGGTTAGATTTGCTATTTACTTTAAAAAAAAATTAAACTGAAAATAGTCACTCTTTGTTCGACTATTTGTTAACTATTATTGAGAAAAAAAAAAACTAGTAAAACATCCTTGACACAATTTCACTTTATAAAAATTTTAAATACATAGTTTTAGTTTTTCTTTTCAAATGAATTTTAATTTTTTTCCAATCTATTATAAAAGAAAACTTGTTATAATTTGCTACATTTTGATGACTATTTTTTCTCTTAAATATTTTTTTTTAATATGTTTTGTATATTATCTCTTTCTATTTACTTACATAAATAAAATCTATAGTGAAAGATAGCCAATTTTTATTTATAGTACAATTTTGTATAGTAAGGCGGGTGGTAAATAATGAATTGGCAATGATTTTGAACACAAACAGAAAATTATATGTGTGTGTATTGAAAAATTTTCATTTAATCTGCATGTATATATATATATATATACTGTATATACACATATATATGTACCTATATAACTGTTAAAAAGGTGAAAGTAATTCATTTGAATTGATATATATATAAATTATATAAAATAATACTTCATATTTAATATATAAATATGTTTATTTATTTTAATATAAATTAAAATAAATAATTTTAAGATACTTAATCGGTACTTACTTATATGATTTTTTAAATTTACATTATAACAATTATGTGAACATACATAATAATGCAAATAATTTAACTATCTGAAAAAATGCTTGAATCATTAATTATTATATAAAATTAAAAATTTCAAAAAAAAAATCAATTTATTTTTAAAAATTATCATTTGTAGTGCATTTAAAATTTTAAAGAATTTCAAAATCATAATTATCTCTTCAGATTTTCGAGAACCCGTTATATCAACAAAATTGAAATTTTTCAGCAATCCGATTAGCAAAAGTTATTCGAATACATATAAATTTTATTGTATAAAAACTGTAATACCAAAATTTCTTCGGTATTACAGTTTTTATTTTAAGTTTTAGGATTTATACTAAAATCCTTATAAATATTTGCACCGCTAACAACTTATTCAACTCTTAAAAAATCTTGCATCTATTCAAAATCTATCAAAACTATTCCCTTTTAATTGGGCTTATACATATAGCATAATAAAACATTTTTATTTGAACTAAAAGAATTAAAAATTTTATTAACAATTATTCATAATTCACAATTGATCTTGAATAAAAACTGAATTGATATTTAACAGTAATTTTTGAGAATACAAACGTAATGACTTTCCAAAAAATTACTTACATACATGTATATATAAACATTATCGGTTATACATATAATATGTATAACCGATAATTTGAACCGGTTATTTGTATATGTAATCGGTTGTTCAAGCTCTTTCAAAACCATTTATCCTATTTCAACTTCTTTATTAGAAGGTAAATACAATGATATTTTAAGTTTAAAACCAAAAATTTCTTTTATATTTTTGAATTCAAAGAGTAATTTTATTGTATAACTTTGTACTATTACAAAACCGATTGAATCGATTAGTGTATATCTATAATTTAATCGATTATAAAAATTTAACAATCTTAGCTGGGAATCACTTAAATACACATGTAGTTACATATTCGGATTCCAATAATTTTATTTTTTTGGAAAATTAAAAAATTTTAAAAATTATTTTTTAATTCGATTTGTACATTTTACTTTAACTTTTTTTAATTCACAGCAGAATGGGATCCCGAAAACAAAAAATGAAAACATAAAACAAAAAGTGAAGTAAAAGACGATTCAACAAGTCAAATAACCAGCTAATTATTAGGTGAAAGTCCGTCATTAAATCAATAGGGAAAAATTAATAAAACAAAATAAAAATCGTTGAACACAGCACCTTAGGGCTTTTAAATTGTTTTTGTCTTCTTCTTCACTTAATCTTTGAAAGATAAAGAAGAAGAAAGCTTGAACGTAACGCATCAAAAAAATGTTAAAATGTTCGCCGCTTAAAATTGCTTCTCAACTCAAAATTTTTCTATCTTTTTATCAATGTTTACGCTTTAATGAAAGAGATATGAAAGTTTTTTTTTTCACTTTTTTTTTTCTTTTCATTCGCGCTCACTTGGCATCAACTAATTTTATTGTCTTTTAAATGTGTGCTTATAACAGTAAAGTTAAAATTATAAGATAAATTTTATATTAAAAATTTATTTAATTTTTTCATTTTGTTATTGTTTTTTTTTTTAGAAATATAATATTAAAGATTATCACAAAGTTTAACATTAACCTTTGAATAAAAAAAAGTTCGATCTGATCAACATTGAAACTTTTGATAAAAACATAATAAATGTATGTGTATGAGAGGAGAAGATGAAAATGAAGTTTTGGATGACAGAAGATTTGCTATATTGAAGACTGAAGATGACTTTCCTATCATGAATGAAAATCAAAATATCACTAAGATACATTATTTTTTTAAATGATTTCATTAATTGTTTGTTGGTTTAAATATAGAATTAAATTGTCTATGCATTTACAATCACTCATTTGCTGCAACAGTGACATAACTCCATATTTTGTGAGTTTTTGATATTTATATGGAGATAACGCTTAAAACATCTCTTTTCTTTGCAAAAACATCATTTCTTTTTATCTTCATTATTGCTTACCAGAAATTATAAAATAGTTTCTATAACGCGAGGAGAATCAGTGCTGATGCAAACGTGAAATTGTAAATTTTACCACACAAATGTTTTACATTTTTTTTAAACTTAAGTAAATATAATATGACAATGAATCTATTTTAAGGGGATTAACTAAAGTGAACCTTATCAATTAAAATTTATAGATTTTGTGGAATAATCTTATACTAAATTATACTAATAGATTTTAAGTTTTAAATTTCAAATTTATTTTTAGAACCGATAATGTCGTGATACAAAATTACTTGGAGATCAAGAATTTCGGAAGATTGGAGTAATTGGAGATTTATTGAAGTTTGAACGAACGTTATGAATTAAATCAACAACGTCTTTCATTTTAATCAAATTAAAATAACATAGACTTAAGTTAATATGCTAGTTAGCGTCAATCGTCATTTTTTAAGAAAATTTTTAACAAATTTTGTAAAGTATTCATATTGTACTTGTATCATCATCATATTATCATAATGTAAATATGTAAAAGCATAAACTAATATAAAAGGAATAAAAAATTTTAATAGTTTATGCTTCCAAAAAAAAAACCATAACATCCTCTTAAGCAGTGCACAAAAAAAATTTGTTATAATCGCGCGTTCATCGCCATAAATGCAAAAGCAAATCAAAAGAAGAAAATGTAAAAAAAAATCAAGTTAAAATTTTTATGCTTTCAATTTTTATTTTTAAAGTTTTTTTTTTTCAACTCATTTTTGTACTTTAAATTTACAAAAAAAAAACTTGATTTTGTTAACGAAACAAAATTGTGTCACAATCCCAATGAAGTATGAGTTATTTACTCAATGGATCCGCTGTTACTTCATTGAATCGGGCTTATTAAAAGTTATAAAAATTAAAAAAAGCAAGAAGAAAAAGAGATTTTTTTTTCTTCCACTTTTCGTTACTTTTATTTCAAATTCTTTATTTGTAATTTAAATTTCAAAATTTAAAGTTACATTCATACATATATTAGTTTTTTTATATTTTGAGAATAAGCAATTACCAGTCACTTTAATTTACTCATACTTTTGTAATTTATATGTATATGACAAGAGCGCGACGACAATATTTTTTAATTACAACATGACATGTTAGTGTGATGACAAATCTGTTTTTGAATTCAACTTATATTTGAGAAATAAGTACATAAATTTTAGGTGAACGATTCATCAACTTCGTTCACACTATATTATTTAATTAAAAAAGTACAAAAAGTACAATATTACTATGAAGTTATGAAATATTCACTAACATTGCTTGTGTTCGTTCCATCTATAATACTATTAAGTCTAAGCTATTGCCGAATAATTTTTAACTGGAACTCCATTTTATAGGAAAATTATATTATATATATAGTTGAATACCATTATGTATACCATTTTACCATAGGAAGATTTTTTTTTTTGCATAGATCCATATTGTGCATAGACACACGTGTTATTAATTTCTTATTTAATTAGAAAAATTACTTGCGCCGCGTAAAACAGTTTTGCTTAAATGCATATTGCAAATAAGCGTATTCGATTGTATAGAATCAAAAACTAATCTACAAATTTAAATTTTTAATATATTATGACGATTATTTTTTCATAAAAAATATGATAGCATCTATCGCAACACTTACATACTTACATACATAAATGGAATGCCACATTTTTTCGTTAACGAATTTAATACTGCCGTAGTACAAAAATTTGTTGGACACGGGTTTGTTTCTTTTACGCAAAGTGGTCTACATGGGGCCAAATTGTATTAAATTGTTGTTATTTTTGAACTTTTATTGTATTATCAATATAGTTTTAACACTAAATATAATAAAATTATGTAATTTAATGCACTAAAACGAAATACCTTTTACAGTTATACAAACTATTCATAAAATTTTCTTGTTAAGGTACACGTAACAGTTGTGCTGTTGTGTTTTTTTTATTAATAATTCACCATTCTCTTAATTTTTTGAAATTTATCAATTTTTAAACACTTCGATGTTATCAAATTTATTGAATTTAAAATAAACTAATTAATTTTCATACCGTAATTTCAGCCATGTTTAATGCATTTTCCGAAATTGTATTTTTCCTCTAAGAAGTATATACACACCTTGACATAACAAAAATATAATACATATTTCTCTCAGCCGTGATACAACTTATATGCATTATTTCATAAGTCATTCTCTTTCTTTCACATATTTTTTTTATTAAAATAAAATATTTTATAATGTCAAGATAAGATTTCATTCATAGGGGGCATTATTCATATTAAAAAAGCTAATAGCGATTGTCAGTTAAAAATTTTGTTATAAGATCAAATAGAAAAAAATAGATAGGTATACTTATATTGAATAAAATATACATACTTAATATATAACGGTATTTGAAAGCCTATTGTCAATGTGTGTAAGTACACGTTGCGTATTCGTACATGTGTATATAATGCCAATACATTATCTGTTACATAAATTTTAGAGTATACCTTTATTTATATTATTATAGGTATTCACATTGATATTTAAATAAGGTTCACAAATTAACATACGAACTTTGTATAAAAGAAAAAACAATTCATTATGCAATGCTATCCGTAACCATCGATTCAATTTTTGATTTGCCCTAAGATGTAAATTTTAATTGTGCCTCACATTTTCATCTTACATTTTTCTCACTCTTTTGAGTTTTCTAGATAACACAAAAACCTTAAAATTTTTTTAAAAATTTCATTAATCGATCAAAAATATGTAAAGAAAAAATTACATTGAAATTCAAATACTATTATTACATTATTATAGATTTATTTTAAAGAAATAAAAATAATTTAAATAATATGTAAAAATTCAATGGTAATTTATTTTTTGGATAACGGTATAATATAGGGTTATGTCGGACTTATTGTTATCATTTATATGTTGTTCATACATGAATTATGAAATATCTTAATATAATTTGTATCACATAGTAATACTATATTGGAAATTACAACAAAATTGGCCGATTTATAATGAAAAATACATACATATAACAGAAATGCAAATGATTGGTTACTCGTATATAATTTAATATGGGTTGAAAGCATGCTATATAATAAATGTGTGCGCACATAATTTAGGTATTGTTATAAGAAAACAAATATTTTTATTGGCCATATCAATATTCTGAGTTGCTGTAAATACTTAATGGAAATATTTTTCCATGAAGAACTATAACTGAATTTCGAACTGATTTAAAACTTTATACTAAACTGAAAAAGTTTATGAAACCAAAGTATGTACATTAACTTGTCAAACATTCAAAAGTTATGCTTACCATTATATTTTAACGAATATACACATATACATTATTTTTATTACTATATGCAAGAAGTAGGTAAGAATAACAAAAGCTGTAAATTCCACTTTAAACAAAAAACAGGAAAAGTTCATGCTGTAAAATAATTATTATTTAGCGCTTTAAATTGTACACATACATTTTAATGGAATCAATGAAACAAAACGGTACCTGTCATGCATACACACAAACAAAGCGAAATCTATAATCTATCTAAGATATTTGCATTATTTTATTTTTTTTATCTATTTGAAAAAAATGTGTTATTTAAACCTTCGCCATTCATTTATTCACAAAAAAAAACACAAAAAGTGACCAAACCAATTTTTGTCCTTCAAAATTTTTGTTCGAAAAATCAAACAATTTCTTAATTTCACGGAAAATTTTATAAATTATTTGTACCACCAATAAACTTTAAAAAATATTGAATTGCAATTTGTATTTTACATACATATGTGTATGAAATTTGCTAGTTCAAATTAGAAAAAAAAAACAGAATCAATGGACACAATTAATTTTTCTGTATTAATACCATCATTGTGAATATTTTCAAAATCTTGTCAATAAATAATTTATAATTTATAAAATAAATTTTTACAATTAATTTTTTTTGAAATATCGCAACTGTCATGAATTTCTTAAATCAAGATAATATAACAAAAAGGTTACTCAGTTATTATTGTTAAGCTATAAATTTTACTAATATTTCAAATATAAAATTGAAAATTTCAACTTCATTCACAATAGTTCAATGTCAAAATATATATAATACTACACATGCTCTAGCAATGCAGTAGATGATGGATATGATAAACTGTGGAACCACATTTATTTTTTAATATTTAAATTAATTATTGTTGTATACAAGAATATAAAAAAAAAATAAATAAATCAAACAAAAATTGAATAGAAAAACATTAAGAAACTTGATTTTTTGTTTGTAAATCGGAAAAAAACTTTTTCTTTCTTTTTCTCAATTTTGCAAAATAAATGAATTTTAATTTGTAGCCTACTGTGAATCATGTTGCCTAATCATAAGTCCATTATTGAATATTTTGTAACAACCATTTTTTGATATTTTGAAAAATATTTTTAAATATTTCTAAATAACAAAAATATTTGTTATATTGTGACATTTAACATCGAAATTCAAAAACACATACACGATTTAATATAATGGATTACATAGCTTTGACATAAATTGTACATTTTATATCTAACACCTGTCAAAATAAACCAAAATATTTCTTTATGTCCGAAGTTGTACATTTCAAAAATATTTTTTTATATAAAAAATGTAAACGCGGCCAAAGTGTTACCGTTTGAATTTTAATTCACTTCCAGTAACCATCGCATTAAGTGCACGTTAACTTTTTTTAAAGAAGAAGAAATATACCATTAGGCCTATAAGCATTATGCATATATATATATATATATATATACTTTTTGCAGCATTTATTTGATATTTGACATAAAATTATGTAACATTGAAAAAATGTTTAAATGTAACACAAAAAAGCTTAATGTTAGAATAAAAATATCGAATTAAAACTTTATTAAAAATCTTAAGGAAGTCAAAATGTCAAAATCTAAAATTCTTATCTAAAAAATCATTAATTAAAAATAGAATCGTTTTACTTTCAAGTGATTGCAAATAACAGTTTATAAAAGATATTGAATAAAGACAAACAAAAAAAATCAAAAGTATAGTAAACTATAAATTTTGCAGAAGGTTATTTTAACACTACACAAAGAGCGCTTATACACATTAAGAACTTGTGTCATAATATCAAATTAATTTTAAATTTTTTTTTAAATTAACTTTTCAGCAAAATTCCCTCAAGATGACAACATAAATACTATTTAATAGTGTTATATACTATTAATAGTTTGTTGTTAAGAGTTTGCGCAAATTATTTTCAGTTTTAAATCAATGTTGAAAACTAAACTCTGGATGACTAAACTTTTGAAATGCTTTTTGATTTTGTTAGATGCATAAAATAAATTTATTAATACCGGTTCTATAAGGATAATATTTTTCTTTTACCTGGAAAAATATTATTAAATATTATTTAGAACCAGTTATTTTCATTTGAATATTGCTGCTAAGTAATTTAAAAATTAAAAATTGTTTTTGTATAAATTTTAGTTTTTAAACATGATTTATGAATTTTTTCATAAAAAGTTACTTTGAGGTTAGTAATACAGTACCGGAATTTTATTTAAAAATATAAATAAAATTCCGGTAATTTATAAATATATATAAATATTTACAATATAAATGAAATGTACTTTGTAGAAGTTTGTTAAGTTTCGATACAAATATTAAGGAAAATAATCGAGAAAAAAAAAGTACGATCACCAAAGTTAAGTTGCGTTGTGAAAGCAAAACAAACTAGGATCAAACAAATTGTCTAAACGTACTTGCGATCAAAATTTTGTGTGACATTTTTAAATATGTGGCATAAGTAAGTTGAATGTATTTTTGAGTTTAAATCAAAAATTTAATGAATTTAAATATACTCGCATTATTGAAAATCAATTAATCAAAATAGTAATAGTTAAAGATAAATTTAGCGTAATAAAAGAATTGAGAAGACATTATTCGTTAGCCAATTACAAAATGATGAAAAATTGACTCCTGTTCAATTTAAATGCATACATAATATATTGCATTGGCTGCTATGCACATTTACCGTTAATAAAGCCATTGATGTAATAATCATATCAAGTTCAATTTTATTTCGAAATTAAGATTGGGAAATGAAACCCGGAAATAGGAGTGTAGGTATATATCTGTTTTTTACCAGTTTAACATCATGTATCAAAATTTAACATTGTAGATTTTGCTGAAAATACATGCATACATCAAATAATTAAAGTTCAAGGTGAAACATACATACATATGCTGCATCTATAGAATATAATATGAAGAAGAATTTTTACGTACTTAAAATTGTGCATGTAATATGTATTAACTTAAATTAATTACCTACATATTACGAAAAAGTGGCATAAAAATAGTTAATCATACAGTGCCAACGTTCAATACTGCTCTTATCAACCTTGAAACTGAATTTGCATATACATATGTATATGCGTACTTATATGACGTGCAGGTATGTATTTATGCTAGACTACATGAATCTATATTTTAACTTATTATGCTATTTTTATTACAAATCTTATACCATGAAATGTTATAGAACCTTAACTACTTAAATTATCAGTTTTATACTTGATTTTGTTAAAATTTGACATACATACATACATATCCGCATTTACAAAAATTTAATCCTTACCTGAGAAGAAAAACAAAATACATTAAAAAATTAATAAATAGTTAATTTGCAATGAGATTTATTATTTAATTCTAGTTATATTTAAGGTTCAATAATAATTTTGAATATATTAACAAAATACGCTGGCAAACAAGTAATTCAGAAGCAGAATGTTAGAATGAGTAAGTTACGATACAGATGGATCAATATGATATATATGGATCATTATGATACATATGAATCTCTATGACCCATATGGATCACTATGATACATATGGATCAATATGATACTTATGCGTCAATATGATAACAATATGTTAAGCTGAAATACAATTTTTTAAAAATTTATGAAATGTCTGAAATTTATTAGATGGAATGACCCTTAATGAACACATTATTTTTTGGATTCAAATAAAAATTCTGCATTTTAACAGAGCCAATTAATAACAATTTTGTGAAAATCACAAAAATTGCGTTAATTTTAAAATCTATTGAATTTAAGAATATAAAATTTATCAAATATTTTATTATCTTCATAAAACTGACATGGTAATAGACATAACAATAAGTTTTCGAGAGTACATTTATGATTTGAGGTTGCTATAACTATTTTATCAGAATACCTCCCTGTTTGTGACTAAAATTTTGAGTTTTGAGACGTATTAGTCATTTTAAAATAATGCCGTACAGGTATTTTGTTCTATAGAGTAAAACCTGTTTTTTTTTTTATTTATTTACTGATTTCACAGTTTAAGAATTCACCATCCAAAGTTAATACATATATGTAAATATTTTTATAACTGATCCTAAGCATAGACCATGCTCAAATTACCTGCATAAATAATATGTACAAATATGTACATATATGTATGTATTTTCAGGTATGTAACTATAAAAAAAAACATGTGCAATTATTTTTATTACATTTCAAAAGGAACTTCAAATAACCTTACTAAGGAAATACCAGTACCTTTCTCACGGTTGTCCTTTATATTTTCTTCTAATAATTTTAAAACGAATAGAAAATAAATTTTTTGTGATAATAAAACCAACAGGCACAGGAAATTCCCAAAAATCAAATGTTAACCAATTCAATTAGTCAGAAAATTTATTGTGCACGTGTAGATAATACTTCGAATCATATAAGTATAAAGAAAGATAAATTTTATAGAAATTCTTTTGCAAAAATATTAATGAAAAATACAGTATACTTTTACAGTTTTAATAACAGGTATTGTACAATTGCATCATAATACAAATTTGTATAGTGAGAAAAAAACAATATATTTTTTTTTAATTTTTAGTCTTTTTTTATTATCTTTTATTACAAAATTTTTTAACAATTCTGGATAAAATGAATAATTTTTTATGGATTTTATTAGAAGTTGTTATTTCTTTTTAAATGTAAACCAGTATTTATTTAGTACATAGTTTATATTTACGCATAAAGGTTACCAACTTAGTGTTTAAGAAAAAAAACACACGACTTTTTTAAAAAGCTTTGTTGAAAAAATGTTTGCAAGTTTTCGGACATTTTAGAATATTTTTAAAATTTTATGTTATTGTTCAAAATTATTAATCTGTTTGCATTTTCTTTTAGCACTTAAAAGTTTTTGTGTTCTAATTTTAACGATGTTTTTTTTTTGTTAACAAAACGTTGTAATCGAGATTATTAAAAAATCAAAATTATTAATTTCAAACCAATGGTCATAGCTATTCATGAGCAAGAATAATATTTCAAGAAAACCTACAGTATGCAAAAAATAAGTCATGCACCTTTATATTAATGACAATTGTATGTCGTGTATAATATAGTAACAATAACTATTTTATGCATAAAATTCAAACTTTATTTTTCTAAACATTTGTATTTTTCAGAAGCATAACCGTGTAAATTCGTTGTGAATCTCAAAACTTTTATATAATTCAAAAAAATTCCCTTTAATTTTTTATTTTTTTTCTATGTGTGCATTAAAAATTTAACATTTTTTTGATTAAAAAATTTTGAAATTTTAAAATCTTAAAAAAAATTTTTTTTTAATGCAATTCTTTTTCAAATTTTCTTCAAAGTATGCTACAAAATGTTGATTAAAACTCCAAAACAATAATAATAAATTTTTTATATCATCAACTATATAGCGCCTTCTATTTTATAATGTATTGCAATTAAAAGTATAATTAAAAGTCAAAAATGAGAACAATAACTGCAATTTTAAACAATGAATAATATACACATGAATACATGAACATGATGCAATCCTCTTTTTACGTATGACTGAAATACAATTATGAATTCAGATTTATGCAATAAAATGGTGAGTGAATGAAAATCTGTAAGAAACAACAATTTTTTTCATTTTGTTTTCTATAACAATAAAGAGTTTTATATCGATTCAAAAAAAATTTCTTAAAAATATTCAAAAATTCAAATTATTTGAAAATTGATAGGAAACTTCAGCAATAAAATCCCAATACAAAATTTTGTTCTTAAAGAGTTTTTGTTTTTTTTTTAAGTTAATTCTATTTATGAAAATGAGGAAAATTGATTTATAAAAGAACGATATTTTGAAATATTTCCGTTTCATAAGAAATTTCCATATATAAAAATCAATAATTATTTATAAAAAAAAGCTGGCTTCAGAAATGTACCTAAATATTACTTGAAGAGCTGCGTCAAAATCAAAAACAAAAATTATTACATATGCTCCATTTAAGGGTAAGAAAATAGCACTTTACAGATTTTGTGTAGATTTGTAAATTCTTAAAGGAATCGAGTATGGCAACAGAACAACTTCTCCCGGCCAGAAGAAAAAAATACTTATTTTACACAATTATTCTTGGAGATGGCTCTTCATTTTTGTATGAAAAATATTTAAATTTATAAGTTAGTTTTTACTTTTTTAAAATTATAATTATATACATATTGTAATTTAATTTCTATGAAAATATTTTTAGATTGAGACCATACTTTAATATAAACATATTATTGTTTGTGAATGGTTTTGGTTGAAAAATTTAAAGCTCAAACAAGCCTAAATTTCTGTACCTGTGCAAAGAATTTTAATTATCTTAAAAAAATGTAATAAAATTTAAATATAATTTGAAGTTGAGCAATCAATTTAAACATTTCTTTAGAAATATATTAAAGTTTTAAAATTTCAATCATTCGACTGTACATAATCTTCCAGAAATTCTAAAATTATAATAAAATGTACAATAAGTAAAAATTTTTAAAACTTATTTTAAAATAAAGACATAAAAATTTAAAACTAGTCTTCAAGTCTAGCTTTATATGAAAAAAAAAAAACTGTCTTATACCATTTTCTATATCTTTTATAACAGGTCTTGCATATTTTATTATTTTAAAGCTTTTAAATTAATTAAAGAAATTTTTGAATAAAATTTCAAATTAAATTTTATAATTATATGAAAAACCTGTTTAAATTCTTTTACTATATTAAAATTCTTATAAAATATAACACAGATATTCTGCGTATAGTGTACACATAAGTATAGTAATGGACTAAACATGATATAAAAAATTTATTAAAATAATTTATTTAAGTTGATATACTTAGTCATTTTTTTTCGACAAGTTTTAGTTGAGAAAAAAGTGTTAAACGCTTAAATATTCAAAAATATAAATGTATGTGGATATATTTTATTTTAATAAAAACCTTAACCTTTGCAATGAAGTAACAGTTTTAAAATAGCCATGGCATGACAACATTTTTTATTTTCATTTATCCAAACATATTTATATTAATTAAATATTTTGTGCATATTCGTAAATCTACAGAAATATTTAAAAACAAAAATAACTAATATAATTTTTTTTTCATTTCCTATACTTTATGACGATATTTTATCGGACTATTATTAATACATTTTGTGTAAACTACAATAACTGACAATTATAAATAAAGTGTGTTTCAACATTGTCTATATTATATTAAAATTTTACTTTAATTTTTTAATTTTAGTTCACCTTAAAAGTGAAACGGTTTAATATTGGGAGATCATTTTGATTTTTCACTAAACAGAGTATTAGTCGATATTCTAACAGTATAATCGTGTAAAGAAATTTGTTCAGCAAGATTACTATTGCGGATTATCACTGCCCTGAACAAGTCATTCAAGATGTTTGATGAGTATAGTTAGTTCGGACCGATTTTTATATGGTAATATATTTAAAGGTATTGATATGTAGTGCCCATTTTTTGGTTTTGTTCGTATATAATAATGAATATTGCAAATCTAGAAAATTAATTTTTATATTAAGTTTCGTATTGATACTAAATACTCATTAAATTTTTTTTAGTATTGGATGCTAAGAGCTATGCAACATTGGATATAGCGCTCATTTCCGACTAAATACCTCAATATTCGTATTGTACTCTGAATTTTAATTTTAACTTTGTTAATTTAATTTATTATATAAATGTAAGTTAAAACCATAATATTTAATATTAAATGCACAATCTTTAGTATTATAAAATTGTTGATTGATTCTTCAAATATTTTGGCATTTATTTTTTTTAATTATTTAAATAATATTCGTAGGGCATAATAAACTGTTTAATAGGAAATAGAAATAAATAATACCCTCGGGCTAAATAATCTTATTTTGGAATCAAATGAAATACTCTGTTAATTTATAATATTGTTATGTGAGATAAAAAAATCTTTGCGATTTTACTCTTTTTTCTGTTTTTTTTTTTATTTTTAATTTAATATCTTGAAGTTGTATGGCAAATAAGATAACAAAAGTTTTAACACAAACACACTAATAGCTTGCATCGCCATATATTCAATATATTCAAAATTTCAAGTAAAAAAATCAAAAACCTTTAACTTCCTGTTAATAATATATGTAGCGTATCAAGTTATTTGACCACCAAATAAATAATTTTAAAATCAATCTAGATTTTTTTTTTATATAAAAAGAAAAGAACTTGGGTATTTTGCCAATATCACAAAAAGAAAAATTGTAAAAAAAAAATAACTTTGTAAATTGGTTATGGTTATTATATGCAATTTATAAAAAAATGTGTTTAATAAAATCTTAAAATACTTTAAACATGAATAAAAAAGAGTTGAACGTAAAGCAAAAACATAAAAGAAATATAAAAATAAATTGTTAAATAACCTTGAGAACCAATTACTATAAGCATTCAATAATCATAGCTATTTCTTATTTCTAAATAACTATTATTTTTATAAAAACGTTAAGATATTTAAAATTATTTTTTTTTTATATATGAAGAAAAATAGCTTCTTAGTCTTGATTTCAAATATAAAATTAAAGTGAATTAAAAAAATTGATAGAGCACAACTTTTACGAATAATTTAAGTTTATAAAAGAGCTTTGAATTTCGTGCCTAGACAATTAACAAATTATTTCATGACTTTTTTTTTATAAGGTAATATGAAAAATTTATTATTTAATAGAATAAGTTTGTTAAGTTTTATTTTTCATGTATCAGGCTATATAATTTAATAATAATAATTAAAAATCAATTATTATAACAGTTAATTTTTAATAGCATGTATAGGAAGTTTTATAATGTAAATAATTTTAGATGTAATAATTTTTAGATATTTAGCATACCATAGAGAAGAAAGCATAGAATTAACACTAACTTATGTAAGAATAAAAATTTTCAATATAAATAGAAAAAATGCAAATTTTCCTTTAAAAATTCAAGTTTAGATATGAAAATTATTGATACACAGGATGTTAAGGCATAAACAAATTACATAATTTTAAAATATATCTACTACCATATCAAATTGCTTACTTGTTTCAGAAGAGTTTTGAAAAATTTTAAAATATTGCAAAAACTAATTAAAATATTTTTTGTTTTTTTATTTTAAATAAAAAATTTAATATTCAAATTTTATTTATTTAACACACAAAAATTTTTTAAATTTTAAAATTTCTCAATACAAAATGAGTTATGATAGAATTAAAATTTTAGTGATCACAATTTTTTTTTACAAATAACAACATAACTTTAAATTCTTCATCTTAGATTATTAGACAATAACATTTAATTACTATATAAATGTACGCCATAACTTTTATTCTTTTTTTAAGAATATAATAATAGTTATGTAATAATTCCAAAAATAAAATACAAAAATGTAGTTTAGTCATTTTTCTCAATTCTATTGAAATCTAAAAATATAATTTTAATTTAGATAATTGATTCCTAATTATGTATATGCCGTATTTTATTATTAATATTAAAATTCTTAATCATTACTATAACATAACATTGCCCTAAAGTTAAAATTAATAATAATATTGAAGAATCTTCAAAAAATAAAAATTGAAAAATCATTCTCTCAATGCTGATTTCATATAGCGTCAATGGTTTTCTTTTTTTTCTTGTTTTTTTATGTGAAATTTTTATTGTCCCCTCAAAACAAATGAACTTGATTAAAATTTTTTTTTAAAAAATTGTATAATCATTCTTTTAAATCAAAAAAGAAACAAACAATGAAATTTTGGAAAAAAAAATTTTATTCATAAAAAAGTCCTAAAAAAGCTCCTGACAAATTTGGCAATTTCAAGTTTCTTTGGGTTGAGGTCTTTTTTTTCTGTTTATCATTTCAAAAATTTCAAAATTTTTTACAAAAACAAATTTTTTTCATTATTTTCTATATTCTAGGTTACAAGAGAAGGAATAAAAAAAAATCCAGTCTTTAAGTTGCGCGTTGATCACAATAACAAAAAAAACCAGTAAAAGTATGAAAATAAAACAGTTAAAAAATCTCATTCGTTTTTGGTATAATAATTGTAAAAAATATATGAAAAAATTATAAATGGTAAAAGTATGTTAGTATTACGAAACCTGTTTTAATAAAAATAAAAAAAAAAAGATAAATTGGAAAAAATTTCGAATAAAAATAAAAATTCTTTATTAAAATAAAAAACCAATTAATTTTTAATTTTTATGAATTAAAAAAAATGGCTTTAGGGTTGCCATATAGTAATTTAGTTTTAAAATTTAAACTAGGAACAAATTTTTATTTCGTTTTATTTTGTTTTCTTCTTGATTCATATCTAATATATAAAATTAAATATATCAAATGATTTATTTGATTCATTAAATGAAAAAATGAATCACCTGATTCATTTATTTAATAAATCAAATGGTTAATTTAAAATTTGGATTTATAGTTTAAAATTTATAATTAAATTTTTTTTTATAATTTTAGGGACGTGCTTCAAATATTTTATCAGTTTCAAATAATGTGGAAAATCAAAAACTATTACAGGACTTGCAAAATTTAATTTTAATTGTGACTGTAACTTTCGGATGACTTATCGAAAGTATATAAGGTATAGATAAATGTTTTACAATCAATGCTCCCATTCATCACTCATTTGTAAATTGGAATGTGACCTAAATTTTACAAGGGCCGAGAAAGAAAATAATCTAATCCTGTGTTATCGGAAAAAAATATATATTTTTATAACAAATTTTTATTTTCATAGCACAATTTTGGGACGAATCCCTAATGTTAAGAAACTTAATTTTTAAAATTTCGATTAAAATTTCTAAGTAGGCACTTAACAATTTAATATAAAAAATGATTTGAGAAATATAAAATTTTTAAAAATTATAAAATTAAATTATATAAAATAAGTAAGTTAGTATGTAAGTATATATTTAACCTTTATAATCCTAATGAATTTTTTATATGTGTATTCTAATTATTTGATAGTTATTTTTTATTTAAAAAATTGTACACAGATACTAACATACGGTATTCTACATACAGAAAATGAATTTTTAATTCAATACAAAACTGTATATAGAAAACAAAAAAATAAGAAACTTTCACTAACTTTTAAAAAATATACAAGGAACTAATTTAATGTTGTGATGTAGTAAGAAATTGTTGAGTCATTTACTGAGTAAATATTTTATTGAAAATTTTCATATGTAGTCAAATAGTTTCGGTACATTACATACATATATGTATCTTAGTTCCTGAAAGGTTTAGTTAGTTGTATTTTATAGTCGATGTTTTTAAGTCACAATTTTTTTCATGAAATTCGACATGGAATCTAGTTTTGGAAGTGAAAACCAGCTGTTATTTGTGTATAAACTTAAATAAAAATTCCGAAGAACTAAAGGAAGTATTGTAATTAAATTTTAAGAACAGTAATTTATTGGACTTAGTCACATTTAACTATTTCGACTAGTTACGATTTTATTTACAATCATTTGAGTTTTTAACCTAAAAAGTTTTGAAAGAAAATTTCTCAATTTCTCTAAAAAAATATTCCCAATTTTTTCTTTAGAATTTCAATTCAATAAGAAATTTAAAACACAATAAAATTAATATAAAAAATTCAATTAAAATCAATTAATAATTTCAGATATTCTTAATATTAAAAAAGAACAATTTACGAAAAAATATTCCGAAACCGAAATAATATAAAGAAAAGAAATTATTATTATGTATTTTATTAACATTTTTCCATTTTAAATCATAAAATAATTAAAAGAAATCTGTAAATAGTCAAGAATAATTTAAAGAAAAATAGAAAATAACTTATAGTTAAAAACTATGTATGAAGTATTTGTGCTTTTTATGTATAAATTGAGTATTATATATAAATTGATCAGAAAAGAACACCGTTAAAAATCAGTTATATCTTCTTTTTTGTATGTACATAATATTGAAGTATAGTATAAAAATTAGCACCTAGTTAAGTGAGCCAGGTAAAATAAAAATAAACGGAAATTTCGCGTTTCACGGTTTACATTTCGGTATTTTCTATTTTGTTTTCTTTTTTTCTGTGTTATTTTACTTTGTGTTCTCCACATTTTTCATGTATTTTTTCTTTTTTTTTTTGTTGCTACCTAGTTCAATTACAGTTGTTTTTTTACTTTTATATTTTTTTTTTTACTTTTTTCCCGATATTTTAAAATATTATATTTAAAAACAACGATTAATAATATTTCAAAAGTTTTATTAATATTTTTATTTTATTGAGATGAATTGAATTTGTACATTGCTAATTTTCAATCAATTTAGGTACATTCATAATTAGCTAAACAATTCAATAAATTTTATTATTCATACAAAAATCAATGTATAAACTTGTGTAATATTCGAATAATAATTCGTATATACAATAGTACTAGTTGAAAGAAATACTAGGTCAGTATGCTCTGTAAATATTTGTAATGAGTACAAATGGCATTTAGCAAATAAATAAAAAAAATTTTAAAAAAATAAGAAAACAAAGTCAAATAATTTAATTTTTATTTATTTTAGAATGAAAAGCTAAAATTTTAAATTACGCGGTTGCTTGTTTTTTCTTATTGTTTGATTATTAATAAATAAAGATATATATTTTTATATTGACATCAACACATGAGCTCAAACTTTTATATTATAATTTGCATGTAGGAATATATATGAAATTTTATGTCATTCTGTTTAGCAGCACTACTTATTAATTGTGACCCTTTCAATAATACTATTTAGTTTGCAATATTTATTTCATAGTAGTTAATTTTCTCTATTCGAGATTGAGTTTAAAAATTGATTCAATCGAATGTTTTAATGTAAAAATATCTAATTAAGCTATATTCGTACACATTTTCGGAAGTATGTATGTTCAGCTAAGATGGTATTATAGTGATCCATATTTTGTTTACACCTTTTGTAGAAAAAAAATTTTGTAGATGGCTCACCCAGTATACAAAATTGTACAATTTAAAATATACTAATTTTTTGTAAATGTATATGCAAATAAGATTTGATTCTTTCTTTTCTTTCCATTCTAGTTTTAGTTAAAAGCATTCGAAAATTAAAAAAAAAATACGAACGTATTTTAAAAACGAATTATATACAAAAAAAAATAGGCTGATTACATTAAGAATTCTAAATAGTTTCAAAAATTTTTTTAAAGAAATTAAAAACGTTTTCGCTGCTCTAAATATGGAAATGTTTTTTTTTTTCGAAGTACAAAAAGAAAAAGAGAAATTTTTATTTTGCTAAATTTATTTGCTAAAAAAGACAAAAGAAAATAATTTTCACTGTAAATGGCACTCTCTAAAAGGTTAGTCTTTATTTGTGGTCTTTTTGAATCATAATGTAAAAAAATAGTTTTCAACTCAATAAGAAACGTGCTAAATTGCCAAATAACGTGCTTTAAGAATATAAAAATTAAAAACAATAAAAAATTGTTAACCATTTTTGTAAAAACTTAATATTCAAATTTAGGTTTGTTGCAATAACAAAAAGGTATTAAGTGTAAATAGGCAGAATATGAAACTTTAGAACAACGTTATTTTTAATTTTAAAAAAGAAAATTGAAATACAACAATTCTGTTACTTAAATGTAAATTATCGTTTTTAGACTTACTAGATTTTGTGTTTTAGACTTACTAAATTTTATTTTCGGAAATTCATATCCGTTTATTTATAACACAACCAAAATAATGATCATTTTAAACATTTTTAAAATAATAATCATTTTAACGGTACAAATACGCACATAAATAATATAAAACAATTAATGTGAATCACATTATGAATCACATACTAGTTTACAAAATAAATTTTGCACTGTACTATACATATATATAACGAGTTTTAGCATGTAACTTTAGTATATGTTAAACTAATTAATGATATTTAGTAAGTACCAAATGGCATTTTTTGTTTAAATTTATTAATTGTAAGTAAATTGCATTTAATTAGAAAATTAATAAATCAATATTTAAGTTCATAATGGAAAATTTTATTGCTCGATGCTAGCAATTTCGAATTAATTGAAGTTTAAAGATTTAAAAGATCATTTTTGAGGAAAATCCAAATTTTTTGTTTTAAAATGTTCCTCATTAGTTTTAATACTTTTTGAAATTTAATGAGATTTTCAAAGTTTTGCGAAAAACAATTAAAATTTTTTTGAAGAGCATTTTTGTCGCTATAATTTAATTACCTGAAGTTTGAAAATTTTTATAGATATTATGACGAGGAAATTAAACATTGGAATATGTTATATTTGTGATTGAGAATAACTTGTTTTGAACCTTTTGTAACAGATTAAATTATGTCAAGTATTATATAAGAACCATATTTCGAGTACTAATTCAATGTTTTAATTAATTTATTGTAAAATTGCATTTTAAGTTTTTTTTTCATGTACAAATAATTTTAATTTGCAGTCCACTGAACTAATTTCAATTTTTTCCATTATTAATACTTAATATTATGCGGAATTTACGAAAATTCCGTATAAAATTGAAAGCAAAATATGCGCAAATATAAAAATTTTGCAAAGATAATTTTAAAAAACCATAGTTTATACAAAATTTTTGTACTTACACATATATTATGTATGTATTATATAAATATAAATTAAAAATCAAATTCCGGATTTTTTTCACTTTTCTAACTCAATTTTTATCTAATATTTTAAGGAAATTATTATAGCAATTGCTTAATTATAATGCAAAAATAAAAAAAAAATTTAATTTATTTCTATTTGTTTCCTTACATGATTATGCAAAATAAAAATTATTGTATTTTAATAACTTAGTAAACTAATAACTTAAATTCAAAAAATTATGCAAAATATAATTATGGTTTTTTTCATCGGTTTGATATTACTTTAACATAATTAAGAATTGAAAAAAAATACATTTCTATACAATATAAAACAATACAATAGAGTAGTATGCAAGTAAATAGCATATGAATTATTTTTCCTCAAAAAACTCTCACCTATTCAATATTATATTGTATAGGAACTCAAAAACTTTAATAGAAAATTGTTACTTAGAGGTTCAAATATTTTATTCATTCAAAAATATATGTATTATTTGAATAAAATCACACATAATCTTGCAATAATTTGAATTTATAAGAAAAAATCAAAATTTTGCATTATTTTTAAAAGTTGAACTCAAGTTGAATTTCCAAAAAATTTCAAATTTATTGCTCTTAAAAAGTAAAATTTTACGATTATTTTAGTAGGGATTTTTATTTTAATTTTTAGCAAATCAAATATGATTCCAATATTATGTATTAAATTTATTTAAAGTTTTTGTTCGTACCAATTTGTAAAATATTAAGGTAACAATTTTATGCATTGATCACTTTCTAATCGCTTGTAATTTTAAATTTTTTTAATGTGTACGTTAACTTCCAAATTTAATAATTTTATATGTTTATATTAATTTTAGTGATTTTAAAATAGCTTATGAGCCTTGTATATTCTATATTCTAAGTCAATTTTATTAAAAAATAATTACTTACTGCTAACTATAATCAAAACACATTCCTTAACATAAATCAAAAGATTCATTTTCTAAGCTACTTTAAAGTAAATATTCTAAAAATCGAAATTTATGGGTTTATTATAACAAAAAAAATTGTAGGTAGAATAAAGATAAACAATTAATATGTCAAACAAAATTAATCTCAATCAAATTCAACTAAATTTAACCTTGAACTCGAAACAAAAGAAAAAATCAACCAAAAATTATCATAATTCCACAATATCAACCAAATTCTGAATTCCACAAAATTAAATTCACCCAAAATCATCTTAAAAAATTGTTATATAACAACAAAATTGAACAACAGCACTAAGTTAAAACATTTTTTTTTCGTTATCCTTTGAATTCTAATCTTCGCACACTCTTAATATATAATAAGAAGCTATAGGAATATGTGTGTATTGAATGGAATGAATTATATTCGAGAAAATAAATAACAATTTAAAAAAATTAAGTATATTTATGGGATATTCATGACATCATGCACATATTGTACCTCTATAATAAAAATATTGTAACTCACAAAATTAAATTTTTTAGATTCTAATAAAATTGATAGCTATTTACATTTATTTATCATTTGTATTAACAATTTTAATGTAGATTTAAAGGTAACCAACTTGTAACTTTTACAATTATGTACATATGTATATATATTTTATAATCCTTTTCATATAATTTAGATTTATTTTTCAATTTTTCTCCAAATCAATTTTTTTTTTGAGTTATAATACTTTTGTTCTGTCGTTATTAAAATATAAAATTCTTAAAAATTTCCAGACAGAATCAATCAAAGCATATAACATAAAACTTATATTAATGCATTATGCCCACAAAATTAGACCCTAACAAATTTTGTTATATTCAACTCATGTCATCATCACATTACTTTAAAAAGATAAAAAATATGACAATCAACCCAAAATCATCTCCATTTTTTTTAAATTATAAAACATACATAAATATTTTTAAATTAATTTTTTTTTATTTTATTCCATGCACACATATTTAACAAACTTGTATATATGCAAGAGTACACTAGATCTAAAAACAAAATTAATCAAAATAATGATCCCTTCCATCTATAATGCTTTCATTCAATATTTTATATGTTTTGTTTATTCTATTAGGGAACATGCTAGTTTTATATTATATACAGGACGCTGTACATGCTACATTGCTGTATATAATATGAGAAATAAGTAAAAGATACACCTGAACTATGTGAATTTAAAGCAAAAAACAAAAATTTTCAGGTAAATATTAATAAATGAAAATGTAAGCATAACATAGGTATTTCGTGAATTCTTTGGGATTAAAATTCTTTATGCACCCTCAGGGGATTGTCTTTTTTGTTTTTTATTTCATGTATGTTTCACTTATAGTTCTACTTTTATCGCGTCTCTTCTCGTTTATTGTTATTATTATATTATATTTTTGTATTATATTAAAAATATTCATATATGAACCTTTTTTTGTTTTTTGAAATTTGGAAAGTTTTAAGGCATAATATACCCACAATAATATACCAATTCTTAGTAAATATATGCATATCAAAAATGAATGAAGAAAAATTCAAACTTTATATATTCTTTTTTATGGTCTCATCCATCCATATACCATATTATTTTGATGGAAATTTCAAGCGAAACCGCACCTTATCCACATAATATACATGCTCATATTAGTAGGTATAGGTTCCTATATTTAATTATATTTATGTAGATGCACACGATTTTAAAAGAATTTTAAACATGAGGCAAAATAAATTTAATAAGGTTTTTCCATACAAATATTTTTGTACTTAATTTGAATTTTTTGTATAAATTTATAGATTAGAATTGTTTGGTATTTAGATTATTTTATAATATTCATGTAATAATTATTAATAATAATAATGATTAACGATAAAATATTGTAAAATTTTTGAAATTTTAAGATATTGCAAGTAAAAAATAAAAAATTACATATTTCATTCAAACAGGATGTTCTTAAATTTTAAAATTAATAAAAATTTAAGATATCATGAAAATTAATGATTTTTTGTTTTATGAATAAAAATGAAGGTGCTTATTACATTTGCTTTATAGATTAATTGACTTCTAGAATTAGAATATTATAAATTTGGTGTGCCAAAATATAGTATTGTTTAAATTTAAGCTAGTTAATAAAATAAATATTTATTAAAAATTACAATTAATTATGTCAGTATATGTTTTATTGCAAGAAACTAGTAGGTACTTTAAACTAGTTTCTAAAATGCTCTTGTTTTTCTTGATAATTACAATAATCAATTAAGTATTTTAAAGTTAAAAAAATGTAATATTCTAGAAAACAAGTATAGTTTTTTTTAAATATTTTCTTTTCATACTTAATTTTAGACTTTCAATATTATTTTATGAAAGTCTATAGCCTAGAGCAACAAATTTGAAATTAGATTATGATTCATTTAAAAATTATTACCCGGCTTAAAAATTTATACTTGTTATACAACAAATTTATTTGTTATTTAAATTTGTAATCAATATTTAGTTAATATATTTATTATAATTAATATAATTTATTTAAAAATTTCAATAAAACTTTCAAAAACTACTAACAATTCTAAATATTTTGAAAATAAGTTAAAATTAAATAATTTTTTTTGGGCAAATTTTGAAAATATATTGTTCAATAATTTTTAATATTGAAACTAAAATAAATTGAATAATTTGAATTAAAAAAAATTAGATTTAAAATAAATAATTTAATATTGAATTTAAAAAATGTAAAAAAATAAATTTACCTTTAAGATTTTAAATCCCTTTTTCAACTGGTAATCCAATAGAATTTTTTAATCCTTAATTTTTTGTATTAAAATAATCCCAATTTAATATAGAATATACTTGAAATATTTAACAATCCAATTTATCCGGTTAACTTCAATATGAAACATTCAATAAATATTTTTAATTTTTCTTTCAATATATAATTAAAATATAATATGGCAACAATTTTTTTTAATTTTTTCGTATTTATTCACCAAAAAATTTTGTTTACTTTATTCTTTTGTATTTTATTAATAAATAATTAATTCTGCATTAATTTTAAAATAATAAAAATTACATTATTTTACAAAACACTCTGATGAAGTTTTTAAAATTTAAAAAAATAATAATAAATTAAAACAAAAAAAAATAGTATCTGGCCACATTTACTTTTTATTTATATTTATAGAAAATGCCGAAATTCACCTGAAATATTTATTGATTTTAGAATATTTCAAATTTAAAATACTGTTAAAAATATAAAATATTGTAAAAGTTTTGGATAATTATAATATTTTTTAAAGTTTTTTTTTAATATAATAGTTTTCTTTTTATTATACGTTCAATAATTTTGAATAAAATATTTCAGAAATAATTTTGTCCAATTGAAAACGAAATATTAAAATGATAAAAAATTTTCTCATGTCTTTTAAATTTAAATATAATAATCTAAGTCAAATAATTAAAAAATATCGAACTGCAATGCGAATGCTTTACAATGATTAATTAGCTATTAGGTAATGTAACAGGTTCCTAATATCGTAAATTTCTAATAATAAAACTAATATTTTTGAAGATAATTTGAAAGTAATTTAAATTAACCTAATTAATTATCATTATGGTAAAACAGAAGTAATTAATTTTCTTTTAAATTAGAAAAATGTCTAGATACATATGTATAATTAAAGACTCTTTAATTCATAAAAACTCATTAGATAATATTTTTACTCCTATACATATTATGTATTTGTAATCATTAAAAAAGGTCATTAACTTTAATTAAATTTGAACTCGAAAGAGTGTTGTTATAAAAAAATAACTATTATTAAATAAGCTACTTAAATAAAACAAAAAAGAATTTCAAAGTTAATTATTACAATTATTGCATATTATATTAAATAATGTAAATTTTTTTTGTAAAATTGTTACAAAGTTCAATAAAAGGGTTAAAATTTTAAGTAATAATTCAAAACAATATACTTAATATAAGTTGTTTTTTATGTAATAATGTTCCTGTGTTACCATAATATTTTTTTTTGCCATTTATAATTGCATCATATTTAAAAATGTTTCCCAAGACTTTGTTTATGTAAATTCTAATGTACAATTTAGAGAACATACAGAATTCAGGATAGTGATAGTGTTTGAAATTTATGACTACAATTATCTATAACATGGATAGCCTTAATCAGCCTTAAAATTTTAATAGTTTTTAAATATTATTTTTCTAACTAATATTTATATCTTATAAAAACAATTCAAATGTTTGTTAAAAATTACTCAAATTATGTAGCTATTATAAAAAAAATTATTATAAAACTGTTATATTATAATACTTTTCTCTATATATTATAAATGTTATATTTTATTCAAATTGATGCTCATTTAAATGTTTACTTTAATCATATAAATCTATTATACTAGTAATCTATTTTATTGCAAATATGTTCTACTTGTATACATGCATATAATATGTATAACATTAATAAATAGGTATAGAAGCTGTATAATTTATATAATTTACTGTATACATGCACATTACATTGTAATTTACTCTTTTTTCAATGATCACTATTATTCTATATTAATAACAATTTTATAATAATAATATTATGAAAGTTATAATAAATTAAAGAATAATAATAATATTATATGTAATATGCATTATACTGAAATGACTATGAAAATAAAATATTAATTTATTCTCCTTCTTTATCTTCCATATAATAATGTTATATTTGATTAAATTTTTCTTTAACGTTATACATATATATACTAAGTTTGATTCAAACTTCAAAAGTTTTAAAATTTCTCCTTATGCTAATTCCTTCTTTCTTGAAAAAAAAATAAAAACAACAGCATAAAAAAAAGTATTACATTTTCTCTTTGTAACAAATACCATTCTATTTAAAAAAGTAAAACAAAAAAAAAAATCTTTTATACAAAAAAATGAAAAAATGCTGCGAGCTACACACTTTAATAAAAAATTAAAAGTTGGAAAAAATATTAAAATTTTTCGTGTTTTCAACTCCAATTTTATTTATTATAGACTCTTAAATTCTAAGAGTTTATAAAAATATTTTCTGTATAACATTTATTATTATTTTTTTTCTGTTTTTGTATCCAATATGAGAATGAAGCTCTTGAAATATTTTCCTTCCTCCTCTATATAAAATCCAAATTGAATATTTTTTTAAATTATTTTTTTCTAAGGAAATTTTTTTTTTGAAGAAAATAAATTTTTAAAGTAATAATAAAAATTACTATTTAAAGCAAAACTGTTATATTATGACATGAGAATTTTTTAAAATCATTTTTTATTACAAGTTTAACACGCTATCCTTCTTTTTATTCACTCTGTCATAATTCAAAAAAGTTTTAAATTTTTTTTTTGGTTTTTGCATTAATATAACACTTGCTATTTAAAATTTCTAAATTAATTTTTTTTTTATAAAATAAAATCACAAATTTATTGTATTTATTTATTTTTATTTTAATTTTAAATTAAATAGTTTTATAATTTTTAAAGGATGAAATGTTATTAATTAATGTGTATAACAAAATTAAATCCAGCATTGAAGTCTTTCGTTTTAATAAAATATTTAATTTATTTATTTTATTTTTCCAATTCCAAACCAATAATAATTGAAATTTTCAGTTTATTTTTAAATTAGTTTAATAATATATTTTTATTATAAATAATAATTATATTGTAAATTATTAAAAATAATAAAAAAAGAAATTTTTTTTTTAGTTCTTGCTTATATTCCAAAGACAAAAAATAAAATGTACCATTCAATCCGAAGGCCAAATACTCACTAACTGATTTCGTTTAAGAAAAAAAATGTAAGTAGCGATTACTTGGCAGAAGGAACCAGTTAAGTTTTCAGTTATTTAGATATGGAAAAAAAAGAAAAATAAAAAAAAAAATGAATTAATTTTTTTTTTTATTTTCTACCTTTTATATATGTTTGCATATTTTCTCTGTGTATTGACATACAGCGTGCGTGCGTATGTGTGCTTCTTGAAGATAAAAATATACAAGTTAATATGTTAGGAAAGTTGACTTGTCTTCGAATTCTAGGTATCAAAATAATATTTTTAAATAATTATATGTATATGAAAAATTTTTCTTAGTATTTGTATTTAAATTATAAAAATATATTATGGTAGTAAAATATCGAATTAAAATTTTCTTAAGTGTGAGTCAATAATAATGGAGTAGTTTTTGTTTAGTTTTTTATTTTCAAGTTGAGTTGAAATATTAAGTAAAATTTGAGTGATTTAAAAGAGATTAGAAGAGTGTGTTCGTTTCTTATATTTTTAAAAAAAAAAAAATATTTATAGCATTTATACTTGCACTCTAAATACTCAAACAAAATTGAAACGGCACGCAATAAGCAAATCAAAATTTACACTGGTATATATATACATATTTTTATATAAAGTCTTTAAGAAAGTGCACAGTAGCAGTCGCGTTTGAGTTCCAAGCGGAAGATGATTGAAATAAAATTTGCTAATACAGATGGATTAGATGGTTGATATTGAACTGAGCGGGTTTTTACACTTTAACATTTTTTCGACATTATATAATTACAGTAGTACAGTATATAAACCAATTATAATGAATAATATAACAGTATATAAACCAATAATTCTCAATTTTTAAAATTACAATACTTCACATTTCTTATTTATAATAATTCACAATTTTATAATAATCTTAAAAAATTAAATTTTAAAAACAAATTTAAGTTACAAAAATTTTCTACTACAAAATCTTTTAAGCATATTGGCAACATTTTCAGTTGAGAAAAGATTAAGAATCACTCAAATTTAATATAAAAATTCAACTCAAATTCAATAATACAAAAGGTAAAAGAGTTTCTTTTTCATGTGTCTTTTTCACCTGTATTTTATAAATTTTTTTCGCATACAGGTGAGGAATAAAAAAATTATTTTTTTTTTTGTAATTTTGTTTTTTTATTAAAATCTAGTATGAGTGTAAGTATAAAGTAATAAAAAAAATTCCGATATGCAGTTCATTTTTCCAGAAATTGGAATTTTGTCGATTGGCGGTTTTTCAAGTTATAATTCACCGCTATAGAAAAAAAAAATTAAACATAAACAACAAAACGAAAATTCATGTTTTATAGTAATTGCTAGCAATTTGAAAGTGGTTTTGTACTTTTAATATAAAAAATGTCAAACAAGAAAACTGAAATTGCTAAAATACGAAAAATTGCAAATAACGAAGGCTACACCACACCACAAACAATTTTTATATTTTTAAAATTCAGGCTTTTGGTGAATGAGATGTGGTGAATTTTTTCCTTTTTTTTTTTCTTGAAAATCACACACATATTTTGTATGTTGTACAGAAATCTAATTTATACATGTATGTGAAAATATTTGCACACATGGAAGGAAAATTTTTTTTTATACGGACTTAGGAATTTTTTAAAATTGTAAATTTTTTTTTTTAATTTTATTGCTATTTTTTTTTCTTTTTTTACTGTTTTATTCCTGTGGTGGTATGATGTCATTCATCGGTTGTGCAATTAAAAGGTTGTTTTTATGTTTTTTCTTTCTTATTTTTTTTTACTTCTTTATTTCGGTTTCTCATTTTTGTATTATTAAGAATTTGTGTCAGGATCTTTACTTATTTTGTCTGTAGATAAATTCATTGTGCGTATAAACGGACAAATATAAAATTTAATGGGTAAAAATAAAAACAAAATAATTTCGGTGAACCCGAATGAGAATAAAATAAATATGAGATGGAATGGCTGTGTTCATTGTCTGAACTTTTTTCATCCAATTTATATTAAAATATTCAATGTAGAAAAAGTCTCTTAACTATTGTTAGTTTATTAATTTATATTTGCAGAAAAATATTCCAAATAAAACAGAAAGCTACTCCAGAGGCTTTAAATTTTGGAATTCTTAAAAACATTTTCTGATTAAACCATATTTGTAGATTGTAGATTTTCAAGCGAAACAAGTTGGGGCTGTTGGGGCTATTGCGGATATTAATAAGATTGGGAGATATCCACAAGTGAATTGGACAGCAGTTCCCGAATAATTAAGAAGCCTTGTCCAAAGCAATTGCAACAGGAGACAGCCAGTGTCGAGTACAAATCTTGCATAGTGAAGGAATCTGACTTAACCGTATGAGATACAAGGTATTTCAAGCAAAATTTTAGAAACTTTAATACAATAAAATATGTATTAATGCTTTGAATATGAAAATTTATTAAATTTTATTTTCTATAGCTAAATTCTATAGGACACGGCAGAGACCTTTCAAGATACATTCATATTACTTTTTTAAGTCTTCACAGAGGCGAAAAGCAGTATTTCGAACTTATTATCAAAGTAAAAGATTTGGTGAAAATTTTTCATTCCCAAATTTTTATACAAATATTTTATTTTATTAAAATAAACTTGCATTCAAAATGTATTTCATATGAATAGTTACATACTCTTCTAAATTAGATAGTTAATCTCAAAAACTGATACCGTTATAGTTCTCAATTTCTAAAATGTACATACTTATTATATTAATTATGGGTTAACTAAAATTTAAAATCTAAAAAAGAAAAGAACAAAGTAGAACAATTAGGAATTTTTGGAATTGAAAATCAAAATTTTTTTTCGTATACATACGAGTAACCTTATTTATTTTATTTTTGAGCTGTCTACGAAGACAATCGTACAGTATTTGTATACAATTAATTTGTAACAAATAAAATCAATATTATTTTATTGTCTTAATTAATTTCCAAGCATATACATACACATATAATCTAAAAATAAACTGTTACCGTAAATATGTATCTGTTCATATTTTGAATTAATGTCAGTATGTTATGTACTGCCATATTATATTTTAACATGGTCTATTAAAAACAATAAATTTAATTAAAATATCTACATACATTAAAAAATATCTACATACATAGTATTGATTTTAATTTTCTTATTATTGCTATTCCTATTTGAAATTATGAATTAAGAAAAATTCTCATGTACGCAAAATTAAAATTTTGATTGTGCACAAATAATGTTAAGAACCGGTTTTAAAAATCTATATGCATAATATGAAAATATTCAAATACTCATACATACCTGTGTAAATAAGAAAAAATTCTATAAATTTTTTTAACATACATCACCCAATATTTTCAGCATAAACAAATCGGTTTTTTTTTTTTGTTATTTTTTTTTTCTTTTATCACTTGATTCCAAATGATTGTGTTTGTTACATTCTTTAAAAAATTTCAATAATAAGAAAAAAAAAAATAGCATTTTAGGTTAAATGCAGTCAAATGGTATTTTATAACAGTGTTTCTCAACAGTATAACAGTTTTATATATAAAATTATAATATACTTATACATATTATTTTAAATGTTATAAAAAGAGATATTATAACAGATTAAAGACTCGAAAATTCGAAATTAATTTATGTTTTACAAATTTTTCTAATTGCTTTCTAACTTTGTTATACATTTATATAAAGACATAATGCCAGCTGTTATAAACGATATAATCATAAAACAATTAATTTAGAATATTATACCACTCAATTTTATTGTGTTAGAATAGTTCGGCAACCACAGATGATTGAAAATAATGCAGGTATACTTTTATACAAAGGAAGAAACAGTAGTCATACTTATTTGCAGATTTATTTGCAGACATATAGGAGAGTAGAGTTTTGTTTTTGGGGTTTTCAATTTGTTTTCAGACTGTTTTAAGTTTTCAATTAAATGAATTTAATAGTTAATTTTAATATTGCCTATATATTTTACTTTAAATATTTATATTATTTTTAAAATATAATTTCAAATTTCTATATTATAATTAATTTTAAATAATATATGCTTTTAATATTTTGTGTTCCATTTACGTGTTCAAACTACTTTTGAGTATTGGTATATGCTATTTCTATAACTATTATTAGTATAAAAAATAGTATAACTGCACAAATCATCTATGCATTTGTTCGAAGAATTGTGTAGTTGCTACAATTAGTTGCGATTTACTCCTGAGTAGTTTAAACATGTAAATAGAACGCAAATAATATTCTGTATTTAATTAAAAGTTTGAGTATAACAGTTTTGAAAAAATTTAAAAAAATTTAAATTAACCAATAACAAAAATTATTGAGTAACAAAAATTTATACAATTTTTTTTTATTTTTATATTCCAATCTAGTATTATATTCTTAACTGGAAATATATGAAAATATATATAAGTAGAGCCCCAATCTATAATGAGATTTACTTAAATTTTTTATCCAACATTGTTTTAAAAAGTACAACGAATTCAACCATGAAAAAAACCCAATATAACAAATATATGTCAATATATTATTGAAGCACTGTAGAAAAAATATATTATGTATACATATGTATGTATACATATATGTGTATAAATTTACCTATTAGTATTACAACGTATAATGGGGCGTAGATTGACCATAATAGAAATTATTTCTCATTTTTGCTCAATAAAATTTATAAAGTAAAAGAAAACAGCAGCAACAAAAGTATTCAAATAAAAGAAAAAATTCAATAAATTAAAGCTTTAATAATGAAAAAAAAACTTAACGGCTTTTTGTAAATATGTATTTTTTTTTTTTTTTTTTTTTTTTCCTTTATTGTATTTTTTGAAACTATATAAATAATATTGTAATTCAGTATAATTATCTTATCTTAAAATATACATAATCAAATTTATTTCAAAAAACATTTAAAAAGTTAACAATTTTTATGACCGCAGCCTTAGCTATCTGGTCTTATAAAAGTATTTAACTAAGTGAATATCAAATGAGAAAAAAAAAAACAATATAAGTATATTTCAAAATTTTGCAAATACAATTCAATTGATAAAAAAACATTAAAGATATTACAATTCTTAACATTCTTCTTGTAAATTTCTTTTTGTAATTAATTTTTTTTTTTTTTTTTTTTTTTTTAAACAATTTTTAAAGCATTTTTTAATTACTTAAGTAACCTATTTACTTCTTTTTTAAAACTACCAATATTTTCAATTGCTTTTATATTTTGTGGCAAATTGTTATATAAATTTAAGCAGTTATACAAACAATTTTTTTTTTGGCTATTTGTTTTGAAAAGCGAAAGGTAAAAATTTGATTTGTTTCTCGTATTATGGCTATGAAAATCGATATTTCTATTAAGAATAAAATTATGTTTAATTAAATTGTGCACTATTTTAAATGCGATCATATACAACTCACGTTTACAAATATTTTCAAAACTTATATATGGGCCTGTATATAAATTATTTGTAGGGTATCTAATTGGGTAGTAATGGATACATTTTATTGCCTTCTTATTTAAAATATCCAATCTGCTCAATAAGGAACTGCCAGCATTTCCCCACAAGGGATTCAAATATGTTAAATGGGACATAATATATGCCGAATATATCACATACAAAGTATGAGCGTCAAACACTTTTCTAAGACGCCGTAATATATATATATATGGTGCAATTTTTTCCGCAATGTAATTAATATGTTGGTCATACCTGAGTCTAGAATCTAGAATAAGTCCTAAGTATTTGAAATGTTCGACCACCTCAATGGGTAAGCCCCCAAAAAAGAAAATCCTATGTACGTATTGTTTATTTTTAAAAAGCAATATCTTTGTCTTTTCTATATTTAATGAGAGACGATTCTTGGAAAGCCACTCATCAATAACCCTCAGATCCTCAATTATTGAGTTTCTTATCTCATCCTCAGTCCTGCCACTATATTTCAATACAGCATCGTCTGCATATAATTGAATCGATCCCTTGAGGTTCAAGCGAGTCACATCATTAATATATATTTTAAATAAGTCAGGGCCCAAAATTGACCCCTGCGGGACCCCCCTGTTGACTAATCTATAGGTACTTTGAACACCATTAACGCGTACACTTTGTTGACGACCATACAGGTAAGACTCGAAAAATGAAATATCCTTTGTACCAAATCCTAATTTTTTTAGTTTAAGAAGAAGAATTTCATAGTCTACACTGTCAAAGGCCTTTCGGAAATCTAGGAAAACACATGCAATAAAATCTTTCTCATCCAGTTTTTTCGAAATAAAGTGCGTCAAACTAAGACATGCCGCCGTTGTGTTAGAATTTTTCTCAAACCCATATTGCTCACCAGATAAAATTCCATTATTGTATAGAAAATAACTTATCCTGCTTCTGATTATAATTTCAAATACTTTTGAAAAGGAGTTTAATATAGAGATTGGCCGATAATTTGATCTGTCTGTCGATTTACCTGTCTTAAAAACAGGGGTAACAATAGCCATTTTAAGCGAGCTTGGAAAAATGCCGGATCGAAAAGATGCATTAACAAATTTAACTAATATAGGGTTTATTTTATCTGAGAATTTTTTGACAAATTTAGTCGAGATACAATCACAACCAGTGGCTGCACCGGACCTAAGCAAATCGATAGTGGATTTCACTTCCTCTGAATCAGTAGGCCTAAGCTCAAAATTTGTAAAGATACTATGTGTAAATGTAGAAAAGTACGCCTGGTCAACCGAAATAGTAGAACAACTATCCCCGTTAGCAATATCAATAAAATATTCATTCATTGATTCAGCTATTTCACCATCAGTACAAATTTCCCGACCATTAACCTCCAAAGATTTTATGTTACGGTTTGAGGTCGAGTCCTTATTAAACATAACTTTCCTATAAATATTCCACAAATTTTTGCTATTAGTTGGATCCACCATTATTTCATTAGAATAAAATTTCTTTTTGGCCTGCTTTATTAAATTTGCAACCCTTACTTTGTAATTTCTATACAATCGTTCAATTCGAGAATCGTCCTTGTACCTTTTCTTGAATTTGTAATACGAGTCCCTAATTTTAATATTGTCTAAAATTTCATCAGTAATCCATTCTTTTTTTTTCTTTTTTCCACTAACCGGAATTTGCCTCGTATTATTGGCTATTATATCGCTTAATTCACGACTAAAATCATCAAAATTATTATAGGAGTCTAAATTATTCCAAAAATTATTTTGCTCTATGTTTCCATAATCTAAAATCCTTTTAAAAATTTTATAATTTTCCGTTTTAATTTCTTGATCTACACTAATAAGCATAAGCTGATGATCTGAGAGCGAAGTATCTAAAATATACAGAAGGTATCGATTCCTAATCAGATCCGTTATAAAGTGATCAATTATTGTATTTGAATTTTTTCCTTTCCTTGTAGCGTATGCTTCTGATATCTTATTACAAATAAGAAAACCATTACCAATCAACGCATTAACGTAATTTCTAACAACATTGTTATCCCTATTTAATAAATTGATATTAAAATCGCCCAGAATTAATGAGTTAGGAAAATTGCCAGTTATCTCATCAACCCTTTGAATGAAAATATCAGCACCAATTTCGTGAGACTTATAAACAGCCATCACATTTAGTTTTTGTTGTAATAATTTTACTACCAAGAAATTCGATTTCTCCAACTCCTCGTTGTACATTAAATTACTCTCAATTGTATCTGTAACATATATCGCAACACCTCCATATGAATTTTGTCTATTGGAAAAGTAAGCATTATAGCCCGGTAAATTAAAGAAACAATTCTCACACTCTCTTAGCCAAATTTCAGTTAATACAATAACATGAATTCCACAACCATAACTATCAATTAATATTTGTAAATTATTTAATTTATTCCGCAAACTTTGTATATTTAAATAAACTATTTTCAAATTGTCAACATGTCTGCTAAAATCGTTTTCATGTCCCAACTCTGTAAAACATTCTATTTTGACATCGTCATTCAGCTCAGTATATTCAGCCATCACAAAGAAAAAGGAAAAACATACAACTAATTAAATAATTCTCATTAACCAGCAAATAATTATAATATGTCAGTGAAAACGAAATTGTAAACAAAGATTGAAAAACGTGTCGCCTAGAATTGGTTAACTCAGTAAAAAAAAAAATTGAAAATTTCATGATAAAATAATAGTGTATTAGTATTACTATTTTTGAAAATATTGTGTTATAGTATATGAGTTCAGTGCCAAATAAAACTGCATAATAAAAATTAGTTAAAGTGTATGCAGGTATATAATTTTTGTGAAGAGCAATAATAAGAAAATAAAAACAACAAAAAAAATAAAAAAAATAATGATATTGTGTCACCATAATAGTAAAATCAAAACAAGTAAGCATATATAAAAGCATTTGACACATTGTGTAGCAAAAAAATGTTTTGAGTAAACAACCATATAAATTATTTTTAATATAATTTAGAAATTTAAATTGTAATATGTTAAGCAATAGATTAATAAAGTTTGTAAGCAATTTTAATAATTTTAAAATAAAGTTAAAGAAAACAAAAAGAAATAGTGAAACCAATAAAATCTTTAGTAATGTTAAAATGAAATTGTACTTTTTAAAATCAAATTCAATTTGAAATTTTAAGTGTGTCTTTAATATAATTAATATCATTAGAATTAATAATTTTAAAAATATTGCTTGTTTCGTTTTTTCTAAGAAAAAATTTATTATCTTTTACCCAAAGATACTTAAAATCATTGTTAGTTTTAATTTTCTTTGCTTCGTAATATAATCTTGTTTGAATTTTTGTTAAATGATGGTGGAAAAATATTTGTTTATTATTGTTACCTTTTTGTGCCAAATTAAGTTCATCAGTAAAAAGGTGTTTAATTTCTTTTTTTTTCGCCATTAATTCTGCTTTAACGGTTTCTGACGATAGTTGAACGACAAATAGTTTATTGACTCCATTTTCCTTATTGATTTTATTTTTTTGCGAGTTAAGTGGATAAACATTGCAGATATCGTTTTCAGAGATCTTAGCGCCAATTTTCCTCGAAATATTTAAAATTATGTCCTTGTAGTTGGAAATATTTGAAGGTAGACCAGCTACAACTATGTTGTTTTTAATTTTTTTTTGTTCAGCTTCATCTAAAGTAAACTCCAATCGGTTAACTGTTTGTGTTAAGGCCGCAGATTTCAGTTCCATTTCATCTAAGCGCTCTTTTAATTTTTTATTTTCTTGATTCAAGTGCTTGTTTTGGTTTAAAATATCGTCCATTTGAAGGGCGAAGAAATTTTGAGAACGTTGTATCTCTATCAGTACAGTTCCCAGAGTTTTTAAGTATATTGCCATATTTTGCAGCGAACAATCAGAAAAATCGAAAGATGATAATTTTTCAATTGCGCTGTTACTTTCGCTGGAAATTTGAAACGCTTCTGAATCACTAGACTCATCATCTGCTATAATAGTTGTGTCATTATTCATTGGCGGACAAATTGAGCATTTCCAAGACGCATTTCCATTTTTTATTGCAGTAAAAAGTTCATCAGATACCTTACCACATGTCGCATGGAAGCTTTTATTGCATACCCCACTACATTGCAAACCTTTACTTCTTCCTGATATATTTTTTTTACATACAAAACATTGCTTCACCATTTTGTTTCAAATTATGTTCAAAAAGCCAATTTTATTTTGTATTCTGTGTATAGTTTTATTAAAGTTTTTCTAATTTTTTGTGTTATTATACTTTTTCTTGTTTTTCTTTTCTTTCTTTTTTTGTTCTTTTTCCCCCTTTTCTTTTTTCTTTTAAGGATATTTATTTAATTTTCAGTGAAAAAAAAAAAAAAAATATATTTTAAATGAATTATTAAAAAGAAAAAAGTGGAAAAAATTAAAAATAAAAAAAAAAAAAAAAAAAATCGTAAAGAATAAAATTAGAGCGATTAATAACCGCTAAAAACGATGTTCACTTGTTAACGTTCTCTTGTCAACTCCAAATTTCCTTAACTAATTATATTCATACATTTTCCTTAACTAATTTATATTCATACATTCATACATACAAATATAATTATACGAATATCTTATAAATGTATATGAATATTTTTTAAATTAATGTAAAACAGAAACAAGTGTGACCTCTTAAAAATGAAATTTTTTTTTTAATATCCATATATTTATGGATATTAAAAATATATATATAGATATATATTTATATGCATGTATGTATGTACTTAAATTTTTCTTTTGATAATCTCTGAAAAAGAATTAATTTAAAATCTATTCTAAAGTTATAACAATAAGCGTAAGTCAAATTACCAAAAATATAGTTCAAAATATTAATATAATGTACTTTTATATTTATATATGGTAGGTGAACTGAACCATTGCCGCCGAATTGGTCCATAATTAAACTTAAAGAAAAAAAACGAATTGGTGTTGTTTACTCTATTAGTTTTTAAGTTATCTTGCGATTGGACGGACGAACGAACGAACGGACGGTGCAATGTTCTTGCACCTTTCATGAAGGTTATAAAAATAGTGAATGATTATTACTTGTTATAAGAGTATTACCATTATAACATCATTTTTATAGAAATATTAAAATTTTTTCACAAAATAATGTTTTTTTATATCTTGAATTGCATAGTTTTAGAAAAAAAACTTAGTAATAGCTCGATAGGAGTTGGATTCTTTCTGCGTTGAATTAGGAATGAAGATATTTTTCAAGTTATTATTTTTCAAGGCATATACTATTATATTATTTAAGGCTTACATAAAACTTATTACTTTAACACTATTTATACCATACTAAGCTCAGTACACATATTAACTTATAGCAAATCAAGTTATCATAATAAGTTTTAATTATTTTCATATTCACTGTAAGTTGAAACTCTGTATAGAGTCTAAAGAGACAGCCAAAATATTTTATAAATTACATTTAAAATTTTTGATTATTGGAAAAAAAATTGATTAGAAAATGAAATTTTTCTTTAATATTATAAAAAGATTTTAATTTTATAAATATGTCACAGTTGTCCAGGATTGACACAAATGATTCATCGACATAGATTATATTCATCAATAGACCAAAATACTATTAATAAAAAAATTAAAATTTAAAAGTAAAATTAAGTAGAAATATAAATTTTTTTTTTAGGAAATTTTAATACAATTTCTATGGTTTATGTTAAAATTATTCAATAGATATAAAATTGAATTATATATATTTTTTTTAATATTTTAAATTCTTAGAATGCAAAGGTATATAGAAAAAAAAGTTATAAATAACACAAATGTGTTATACTCTTATACGAATATTTTTATGAAAGCAGGTTATTCTATTTAAAGTTAAAAGAAAGTTACGATGCATGCATATTAATTATTTTATGTACATATGTAGATTTAAGAATGTTTATTCTTTTACAACTTTTAGAATGGACTTGAAATTTTATACTTACATTATTGTGATTATTTATCTCAATGGTAAATTATAAACCTTATTCTAATTTTTATTCTTATAAAGAAAAAACTCAACAGCTGTACAGTTTTGAAAAAATCCAAAGAAGAGGATAAAATACAATAAAAATAATATTTTATATACAATATAGATTTCAAGAGGTGGCAGTCAACGAAAAGACCAATTCACCGTAGCCTAGAATATCTATGTATAATGAAAAATTTTTTGTGCAATCTATTTCTGGTATTAAAATTCTATATAATATGTCAAATATACTTGTGTATAATTATAAATAATTTTCCTAAAAAAAATTGAGAATTTTAATACCATTTTAGAAAAACCCTACTTACAGCATTTTCTTCGATTTTATTACAAAATTGTGCAAAAATTCTCAATAATTTCTATTTGCTTGTCAATAAAAAATTTCTTATACGTATCACAAAAAAAAAATTGACTTACGATTGCAATTATTCCGCTTCCGGAAAACGCAAGCGCATCCTTTGGACCTAATACGTCATTTCATTACTTATATTTTTATTCGGAAGCTAAAATTCCAATATTACACTTAATCATACTAAAAAGAAATTTTATTAAGATAAACATTTTAAGTTTAACTCTTTTATACACACTGTACACAAACATACACACATATTTGCTAAAAAATATAATACACATATTTGCTAAAAAATATAGCATTAAAAAAAAAAAATTCAAATGCCTTTACTTTCTTTTACAAAAAATTTACGATATTATTGAAAATTTAAAATTAAAATAAATGTGTCATCATTAAATTATACTGAATTCACCTGACCTAAACAAGAAATAATTATTAAATATTTTCATATATATACCTACGAGTATATAACAGTTTAGCAAACATTTTCATTAACTCCACTATTTACGCAAACTTAGATTTCTAAAGGAAAAAAATTCATATATATATGTATGTAATTATATAGAAATATATATTTTGAACCGTGCGAATTTCTTCCAAAAAAAAAAAGCGAAACCACTCGAAAAATTTTAATAATCGCCACTTTAACTAAACGATCGTTACATATGACGCAAAAAATTTTAAAAATTCCTTTACTGGATCGAAAACTTCTTCAAAATGTTATTTTTCAATATTTTTTTAGTTTTTTTGTTTTTCGTCTTGGCTCATAATTCATTATACATTCAGTATAATATGCATAACATAATACAATGCAATACACAGTACAATCTAGCTAAATGAAACTAAAAAAAAATTTGAATTTCAAGTATATAACTTATAAAATGTTATATATGCAAAACTTGATAAGTGTTATATATGCATCACTTATTATATAAGCGGCATTCAATTTAAAACTGTATAACACTGTAAACTACTTCAGAAATTTTTTTCAACTTGAAGTAAGTAGTTAAAAGCATTTAATTTTTTAAATGCTTTTTTTTTTTATATAAAAATCTTAAATGTATAAAACTATAGTATGTTGTATAACAGTTTACCATTTATAGTAATCAAAATTTTCTCTTTACTTTAAATTGTTTTAATTCGGATTTTATGCATTCCAATTAAAATTCTTGCAACTTTAATAACTTTAAACTGTTATATTTGCGACTTAAACGAAAATTTAATTGAATCCTACTGTGTAAAAAACAAATGCTTACAAATATACTTACATTATTGTATATCTGACTGGATATTAGCCAAAATTATTTTTTTTTTTATTTTTGCGCTTTTAATTTATCACATTATCAGCTTTCACTTGAAAGTTGATGAAATTTTGGCAATGAAAATTATAAAACATAAAAAAAAAATAAAACAGAAATTTTTTCACCAAACAACTTATTTAATTTACATAAAATGCATTTTTTCTGGAATATTAAACTAGACCCATAAAAAAAATTATTTTGCGTTTAAAATGATTTTACTAATCAGTTAACTTTAAATGAATACCAGTTACTAAATTTAAAATATTTTTTAAAATGTATAACATATATAATTGTTATAAAGCATACGAAGCATTGTTGTCTACTCTACATCTTTAAAATCTGAACAATTTTTTTATTTTAAAATCTGATTTAGAAAAATGTATTGGAATTTATGATTACATTTTGTATGTATGTAAGTGTATATCGTCATTCGTCAGATTTAAGTTATATTATATATGAAAATGTTATACAAAGTATGTAAATGAGCCACCCAAAATCTATTTGAATGGTTGAATGAACCCGATTACTAATTGCATTTAATAATAAACGCACCCTTTTAATTTGTTATTTTTGTTATATTTCCGAATTTTTATTGTTATTGTTTTTCTATTTTATATTTTAATAAAGACCTTTTTATAAATTTGCCTAGTTTACTGAAAATGACTGATTAATATTATGGAAAGTAGATGTTATACAAAAATATTATGATGATAATTGATTTACCTCAAAGTTTTAATGAAAAAAAAATTTTGAATATTATGCAAAAATTTCAAAATTTCTAGTACGAGTATAAGAAATTCATATAAAATTTTTTAGAAAACTATTTTAAATGGAAACTTAAAAAAAAAAAAACAACTTTCCTAATTATTATTCTTTAAGTCAATTAATTTTTTTATTGCATTTATAGTTACGCATATTAAAAAAATAAATAAACAGAATTTATATCAGAGAATAGCAATTAAGTTCAAAATAAAAAAACTTATTATTTACAAGAAAGATTTATGTAGGCACAATGCGAAAGTACGAGTAAATTTTAAAACTTTCATTATTCAACTATGAATTAAAAATTACCGAAGAATAAAAGTGAAATTAAATTTTATAAATGATATTTTATACGATTTTCAATTATACAATTAATTATTTTAAATATTAATACGAGTATAAATGTAAATATATTTTGTATATTAAATAAGGGGGACTTTCAATAATCCAATTATTCAATTAATTAACATCATTAGAGATCTACACGAACGTAATGATGAAAAGTAATCTATTTTACTTTTTAAGATTTTTAAGACTTTACATGCTTTATATTAAAGTTTAAGCTATTAACTGAATTTTTGAAAATCTGATTATTTTTTATTAAGAACTTATTGGTTTCTTAAGTTCCTTATTTGAATTATAAAACTTCAAGGCATATTTATCAAACTGTCATAACCATATACAATTTGTATACTTAAAATTTGGATTAAACTGTAATATATTTGCCATATAATAACACTTTATTAATAATTTCAATTATTTGTTTTAAAATATTTACACATAAGAATTAATAAAAATAAGAACAAGAATTTCAATAAATTTTTTCGCTTTCTTTTTAACACTGTTTTCTATTTTGAAAATTTTTTAAACAGTTTCAATTTAGAAATCTAACAACAATAAGAACAGTTAACATTCAGAAGTTATTTTTGTTTTTTTTTTTATCTTTTTTTTTTGTAAATACACTTATACTTACTTACTTTTCGGTTTTGTTATAAAAACAGCTAATTCCAATTTTGCTAAATTTAATAAAATTTCAATTAATTTTTAAGTTCCGGTCAACACAATTTTCTTTTTTATATACACAATATAACAGTTACCTCATATTCAATTAATATTCTGTATAAGGGATTTGACCAATTAAAACGTCCAAACCTTTCTTAACAGATTGCTCGATTAACGTTCTTTTATTGTATTAAATACTGGAAAGAATTTTTTTTTTTTTATAATTCTGTTTTTAAACAATAGTTTATGGAGACATTAAAAGTTTATGATTGCTTAAAAATTATTATTTTGGAGCATTTGCGTTTTATGATTTCTTTAGGGCATTTATAGTTAGAAAAAATATTTTTTATTTTCTTTGATGACCAATGATGAAATAAGAATTCAGTTGAAAAAATATATTTTAAATTATTATTAAACGAATTTATTTAAGTTGTTTTAAAATTAAATTTTTTTTCTTTTTATAAACTAATGTTTTTTTTTTGAATTTTATTTATTTTTATTTTAAAAAATAAATTTCCATTAATAAAAATATTAATACTAGATTGCATGAAATAAATTATATAATTATTTAAATATTTTTGTGTAAGATATTATTTTTGCTTTACTTTTTTGTTTTTAATTCTGAATAGTTTTTGCTCTTTTTTTAAATACTCAATAAAACATTAATTAATAATAATAATAATAAAAAAAAATTATAAAGATAATTAAAACAAGAAAAGAAAAAATAATATTATAATAAATTCGAATATTTCTTCCTTTTTTTTAAATAATTAATATTTTTATAGATTTTATATTGTATTTTTGCTTTAAAATAAAAAAAAATAATGTGTTCATCTAATATTTTTAAATATATTATAATGATATCATAACTAATTGCAAATTTTTTTTTTGTTTTTTTTATACTATAATACTCTATATATATAAGACTAATTTTTTAATTTACAATTTTTTTTTAATTTAATTTCTTTTCCTTTTTTAAGTTGCAAATACATGTATTATTTTTATAAATATATTATATGTTTATATGCTTTAATGTAAATTATATTTATAATTAGATTTTTAATAATTACAATTACTTTTTCTTTTCAATATTTACAATTATTATGAATTATATACTAATTAGTTGCGGCTTTTGTTTTTAATGATTATTTTTTAATGATTTATATTGAATTTCAATTAAAAAAGAAAGAAAAAAAATATATTCTTTATTTTTATAAATTGTTATACAATTTTGTGTGTGTATGTATGTATAATTTTCTATCGAATTAAAATATAAAATCCAAAATTTTATTTAAAACTAACAAAAGTGTGAAAAATATATTTAATTTAAGTTAAATTTAAGAATATAAATTATATAAGTTAATTAATGTTTTTTTGTTTTTTTTTTTAATTTTTTTCTCCATTTTTTTGTTTTGTGAAATTTATTAAGTAGAATTATTGTGTCAAATATCTTTTTCCTTTATATAATATAAATTTTTAAATTTTACTATTATTTAATATATATAAAAAAACGCGTATACTAACAATATATTTATGTTTTTTTTTTGTTTTTTTTCCTTTTATCAATTTCTTTTAATTAAATTGTTCATTAAGTAGGCATTCGAAAATATATATACATATAAAATATATGCATATATTAAACTTCATACTATATAAATATGTTATTTTATTTTGATCTTATATAAATAATATAATATGTATATTTTACATACATAATTAGGTAATATTGTACATTATGTTTATATATATATATATATTTATGTTTTATATACGAATATATAATAGTTTTTTTTTTTTATTTTTATAATATTAAAATCAATATACATACATAGCAATTAATTTATTTCATATTCACTTGTTATGTATTAAAATCATCATGTTGTGAACTAAAATAACTTACAAGACCACTAAATTCACTACTTGATGATGATGAAGCTGGTACTACTGTTGACGGATGAGAATCATTTGGTTCTTCATCATTATCTCGTTGATGTAAATCAATTGGAGCACTTGCATCTTTAGAATCAAATGTTTCTAGAGTATTCATTTTGGATTTTAATAATGATGATGATATTGTAGTAGATCCTGCTGCTGCTGTCGCTGCTGCTGGTGGGGGTGGTAAGGGTTGTTGTCGCAAAGTTGTTGTCGTTGTTTGTTGTGATGTTGAAGATGGTGTCGATGGGACTGGTGCTGGAGCTACTGATCTTGCGGAAACTGAAACTGGTGATAATGATCGTGGTACTGGTGGTTGCGGTATAATTGCTGCAGGTGGTAATTTTGAAGTTGATACTATAACTGAACTGGGAGCTGAAGCTGTTGGAACTGCTGGTGGTGGAGGACCAAGTGAAATTAAATGATGACCAATTGGGGGTGGATAATAACTGGATGGCGGTGGAGCATGTGAATCTCGTGAAACCGTTGGAATTGGTGGACCTGGAGGTCCCAATACACGCGGCGAACTTGGTGAATTTATTGCAACTAAATGGCTTTGAGGTATGGATAAGCGTGAAGGTATAGGCATTATTGAAATATTAGGCGGACCGAGAGATCTTGCTGGATTTGTCGGTCTTAATGAACCAGATGGACTAACTGTTATGGGAGATATTGGTTGATTTCTAGATAATGATGAATTTGCTGGTGGTGGATCTGAGGGTGATTGATTGGAATGCCTTGATGATCCTGATGTTGATATAGAGAGTCCAAGGGGTACTTGCGATCCTGGTGGAATCAAACTGTGGGGATTTTGAGGTCTTGGTGGACCAATGGGGTTAAGGGAATAAGGTACTCCTAAAATTGTATAATGATTGTACATTTTACATATATTTTTAATTTTTTTTCTTACCTGGATGCTGTGATTTAGGTGGTGGTGGATATCCTGGAGCTCCAAATATTGGTGGCCTTTAACATAAGATAAAATAAACATAGGTAAAACAATTTATAAACAAAAAAGACATATCAATTTCACCTGTAAGGTCCTAAATGCGAAGGAGGTCTGGATCTGTGACCGGAATATTGATCCGGATTAAATGGTGGTGGTTGCCTAGGACCTAAAGATCGACCAACCCCTAAGTTAACTGGAGTTATATTTGGTGGCCCAGATGATCGATTAGGTCGAATATTATTTAAAATACTATTTGGTGAAAGTCCTATTTGTTTAGTTTTTGATACACTGTTCGATGAAGTTGTTGGAGCCCTCAGTATATCAGGAGGACCCCTTGATGGAGGTAAATTACCCCGATTTCCTAGATTAATTGGAGAGTTGCTTGACGGAGGTAATAGCGGACGGTCATTTACTAAACTTAAAGGAGAATTGTTTGGTGGAGGCAAATTAGAACGTAATGGTGGCGGGCCTCCAGCGAAAGAAGGTCTTAAAGTATGATGCGGTGGAGGCATTGGGTGTCTTAATGTTGGTGGAATCCTTGAATGGCTTGTTGGAATTTGTGGAGCGAAGTAACGGGACCCTATAATTATTTAATAAAATCATTTTTTCTTTTATAAAATACTCCTTATAAAATTTACCTTGATCTGGATATCTAAGGCGTGGAGGAATCTGTGGCATTCTTGTTATAACTGAAGGTTGTGGAACATTGTTTGGCGGTTTATACAATTGCGGAGGTTGTGCAACATTCAGATCGACGTTTGGAGCTCTGGCAAGAGGTGGAGGATTGGGCCGTACTTCGGGTTCTTTTACTTCAGGAGGTGTAGCAGGAGGCGGCAATTTTGATAGCGAAGAGGATGTAACAGCAGCCGCAGCAGCTGCAGCAGCGGCCTTTTCCATTGGATCTCTTAAAGGCGTTATTTTCTTCCTTCGTCCTCTTGGCTTACCTTGATTGTCTAGGTCATTATTAGTATGTGGATTTGAACTTCCCGGATTGGTTAAAGCATTTTGCAATAGAGGATGGCTGCTGGGCACTTGATTTGGTCTCATCAACGGACTGAATGTTGGAATCGGCAATTTTTTCCGAATTGGATCCTGTATAACTGACACACTTGAAGAACTAATTTGTGAAGCAGGTGGAGAGACTTCTGATGGTGTGACTTTTACCGGTGTAGCACCTTTCTTGGGCTTACTTAGTATATCTGTAGCAGGAGGAAAATGTAATTGATTTTGAGCATAGTCCTCTTCCTCCATCATTTTTGCTATTGATTCTTCATCCATATCATCTGGATTAAAGTCGTCAGGTAACGCGTCGTTAAAAGCAGCAGCTGCTGCTATATCATCATCGTCATCTTCTTCTTCATCAGCATTAGTTACCTCCCCTTTGCGTTGCAAATAATCTGCATCTAACGCTTTTGCTGCTCTGATTACAGACAAGGGCACCGTTGATAATGAACCAGGTTTCTCAGGCTCCTTCACTTTTGATTTAGCTTCCGCATCAGCTTTTGCTTTAGCTTCTTTTTCTGCTTGTAAGCGTTTTTTTATTTCTTCTTGTTGTTTTATGAATTTTTCCCTTTCTTCAGGTGGTGTATCTGGCCGTTTTACCCCTGGCTTGATACCGCTATCTGAACTATCCTCGTCTTCATAATCATCAATATAAAATAATCGCCTTCCTCTAGTTTTTCTTGCTGCTTCGGAGTCTGAATCCGTTGTCGTATTATCCGTGCTATCATCGGAAAATTGTGATTTCTTTTTGGCAGCAACAATTTTAGGTTTAGCAGAAACCTTATATGGTTTTTCATCATCATCGACTTTTTTAATTTTTTTGGTTGTTTTTACAGCAACTGGCACTTTTCCTTTTGCTTCTTTTTTAGCAAGTTTGGCTGGTGCTTTTTGCTTTTTACGTTTTCCAGGTCTCCAATTTCCATCGCTACTGCTGGTAGAGTCGTCACAAAGTTCCTCACTGTTGAGGTCCTCTTCGTCCTCAACAGAATCATCAGTTTCTTCAGTTTCAGTATAATCTGAGTCATGTTTCTTTCTTTTCTTTTTCATTTTTGGTTTTTCTTCTTCTGAATCGAGTTCTGAATCTTCAACTACAAAATCTTTAATTCTCCTTCTTTCCCTTGCTGCTCTCCTCGCAGCTCTTCTTGTCTTCTTTTTTCCATTTTTCTTTTTTCGTCGATAAACCTCTAAGCTGCTCTCACTGTCGAAAGATAAATCATCATCATCATCCTCCTCCTCGTCATCCTCATCGGAACTAGTTTTAAAATCTTCATCTGAACCATCATCTTCCGAAGAGACCTCTAAACAATTTAGCTTCCTAGATTTCTTTTTGGACATTTTACGACTATTTTTAGATTTTACTGGTTTAAAATCGCTGTCAGAATCACTCTTTTTTGATTTAGATTTAACTATAGTAGTTTCAATGTTTTCTTTGTCATCTTTTCCCCTACTTTCCTCAATAGCTTTCTTCTCTTCAAGTTGTTTTAATCTTGCCTTTTCTTCTTTATCTGCCTCTATTATAGTGGAAATATCTTTTCCACGTCCTAAGTTTCCTGCCCCAGCTTCTGCATCCATATCTTTTTTAATAGCAGAGTTTATTAGATCATCATATTCATTAAAATTATAGCTTATATTGATTTGACGTCTTTTTCGAAATTTATAAATAGGTTCATCATCGCTATCTGTAGCTGAACCAGTTCCCTTCGATGAAGTGTTTGAGTTTGATGATGAATGTGATGACCTACGCCTATTACTACGATTTTTTTCGGAGACTTTTTGTCTTTTAGTTTTTGTAATAACTTCATCTTCACTACACTCAGCTTCACTGCTACCAAAACTACATTCGGACCCATCTGATCGTCTATCAGTTTTGCTATCAATTCCGTTAGAAGATTTTTTCTTTTTATTGTCGCCTTTCTGACTCTTTTTATTTTCTTTTTCTTTCTCTTCAAGCTCTTCTCGCTCTCTTTCTGCAGCTTCCAATTCAGCAATTCTTATTTGCTCGGCAATTTCTTCTTCTTTACGTTTTATAACAAGTTCATCAAACACTTTCAAATGGCTTTCAAGAGCTTCTATTAACTGCTCTTGTTGACAAGGAGGGCAAAACCAATCACCTTCCGGGATTATAAATAAAACAGGCGACAAACAGGAACAGTGATAACCTTTATCACATTTATCACAAAGTAAAATCCACTCAGGATGATCACCCTTACCACATTTCTGACATGCTTCATCGCTGTCTATAGGCTCAGCCAGTTCACCTTCTTTACGCACAGTTCTAGCCCTTTTTAAAGGCACAATTTGAGATTCGTCTTCAATGTCAGACTCAGGAGAAAATTCGTGATCTGATTTAAATAGAGGTGAACCATGGTCTGATGGAGGATATCGGAACAAATCATCTTCATCAGCATCGTGCTCATCTTCATCGGAATTTCCCGAACTCCACCCATCTTTGCCTTTACCCTTTTTTTTCATTTTTTCAAATTTTTTCTTTGAAGATTTTTCTGAATCCGAAGACTCCGACGAAGGTTCACTCACTGTTGGATCGTTCAACAATTGTCTTTCTTCTTTCTTTCTTTTTCGTAAATCATCCTTCATCTTCTTCAAAGCGATTTCTTCCAACTTGCGTCTTTCTGCTTCTTCTCTTATTTTTAATTGAGCTATTCGTCGAGATTGCCTCATTGGAATTGCGTCAGACTCTGGATCGATAATATTACTAATATCTATTTCTCGTTTTCTAGGTTTTCGGGGCACAGTTTCCTTCTTTGTTTCAGTTGATTTTTTTTGTTCCTGTTGGGCGTTTATATTGTTGCACTTTTCCGTTGATTGAGGTTGTTCTTTTTCGGGAGACAACTTTAACGGATCTTCTTCTCTTGGTTCGCTTTTTACACCTAGTTTACATTCTTCTGTTTTTGGTTTTTTACCTAAAATAATGAAATTTAAAATTATTCTTACATAAAATTTTTGTTTTATTTACCAATTGGTGTATTTTTTTGATTTATTGGATTCGCACGTCCTCGACGCTTTGATTGTGTCACAACAGTAGGGACATCACTACTTTTTTTCTTTTTATCGGAACAAGTTCTTACTACAATTTTTATTTTTTCTTCAATTTTTTCTTTTAAAATAATTAAATTCTGTGGTAATGCTCTTTCAATATCAAAACTTGGTTTATCTTCTTTTTCGGAATCGGTAAATATTTTGTTTTTTGGTGGTGGAATATCAATTGGTACCAATTTTCTTTTTTCCCTACTAGATAAAGATTCAACTTTTTCTATTCGTAAGAAATTGTCTTGAGGCAACGAGCGACTGCCAATTTTATATGTTTTTGGAGCAGATTTTGTTTTTGGAGACTCCTTTGGTTTATTTGATAAAACCGTTTCGACGACTGTCCTTTTTTTTGGGCAATTTTCGGTATCATCCTTTTCTTCTAGCTTAGCTTTTCCACAATCAGTTATGGCCCTTTTTCGAATACTTTGTTTTTCTTCATCAGTTGTTGTTTCAATATCTTTTTTCTTATCTAAAACAATATTTGGTGAATCTTCGCTAGTTGTACGCTTTCTTGGAATTTCTTCATCGCTTTCGTTTACTTTAGTTTTGGATTTTACGCCAGATCTATTATTTTTACTGTCTGGAACGATCTTGCTTTGCGTTTTTTTAGTAGTTTCTGCGTTTTTCGGTGGACTTGATCTCTTACGTGTTTTTTCTTTATCATCTTCCTTCGTTGAAACTGGTTAAACAAAAAAAATTAAGAATATTATTAAAAACATTGAACTTTTATAAAATAAATTATTTACCAGTAGAGATCTCTTCATCTTTTAAGACACTTTTTTGTTGAGGAATGGATGATCCATTAGTGGAAATCTTTTTTTCTATAACTATTTCATCAACATCTTTTTTATTTGCTTTCTGCTTTAGTTCACTTTGAAGATCCTTCTCTTTGGCTTCCTTTAGAGAAGCAATTTTCGCATCTAATTTGTTGCAAGTCAATTTCTTTTTCCACTTAAAAGGGCAATCGTTCTCTTTTGCAGGCACTGGTGCTGCTGGATTTTCAGATTTCTTTAACGAACTTTCTTTTTCGCAAATGGAATCTTTTTTATCAGTGTTCTTAGGAACATTAATTTTTTTTGGTGAAATTTTTTTGCGCGGTTTTTCTTCTTCACTTCCACTTCCACTGCTAGAGGTATTTTCAACGTCTTCTCTCTGTGCTTCGATTTTTTTGCGCATAGAAGTATTTACGATTTTGTTTCTCATTTTCGGTCTTTTACCACCAATTCTGTCACAATCTTCACCATTTTCCAACTCTTCTTCAATATCTTCTAAATTTTCTGAATTTAGATCGGTTTCGCTTTCTGAAATTACTCTACTTTTTTCTTCTAACATTAATCTTCTTTTACGACCAACAGTAGTCTTATTTTCGCAATCACCTTTCTCAGGGCATTTTGGTTTCGTCTTTTCAGATGTTTTTTCTTTAGATATTGCATTTGATTTAACTTTGTCTTTCGAAATTACTTCAACTTCTAGAGAAGTCTTAGCAGGTTGAATTAATTTTTCCACATGATTTTCAGCAGAATTTGTAGATTTTACCGAATCATCCTCTGGCACGGTTTTCAATTCTTTTTTATCGTCTTTCTGATTAAGTTTTTCACGGTCTGTTACATTATTTGTTGTAGCGCTATTCGCTTTTTTCGCATTTGAAGAGTTTCCAGAATTTTTTTTATTACCATTGACACCGTTTTTCTCAATATTCTCCAAATCTTTTGCATTTCCGTCTTTTTCAGACTCATTTATTTCTAAATTCGATTTTTCGGTTTTGCTAACTTCTACTATCACATTCTTTTCAGTTTTATCTTTTTCGAATTTTTCTATACTATTGTCAATTTTCTTGTCATGAGTTTCATTTAAAGCTTTGTTTTCGTCGTTAGATATCCTTGACTTGGATGATTCTATTGAAGCACTGTTTTCAAAATTTCTTTTAACTTTATTGCTAAGATTTAAGCATTCGTCTTCTTTTAGAACTTTTTTGCAAACTTTATCTTTTGAGTCACTTTGTGATGGATTTCCAACTAAACATTCGTTACCACTCCCTTCACCATAAACAAATAGTAGTTCTTCTTCTATAACTTCACTAAAAAAATTTCGATCACTGTTAATCAATTCGGAACTGAGATTTAAAAAATCTGCTATTGATCCTTCACAGTTTTTACCACTCCCTTCTCCTTTGACAATTAATACTTTTTCTTCAATTGCTTCCCCAACTTCAGAAATTTCCTCTTCTTCATCAGTTTCATCTCCAATTTCCCCGTCCAATTCATTTTCCTCTTCTTCACCTTCTTCATCTTCTTCCCCTTCTTCTTCGCCTTCTTCTTCTTCCTCTTCTTCTTCGTCTTCGTCATCAGAAACATTTTTAAACATTTCATATTTACTTACGTTCTTTGAACGTTTAGCATCCAATAATGTTGGTCTAAGTTTCTTAGGAAAGTGTGTTATTGAGTCATCTTTTTCCGTGTTTTCTGTTTCAATAGATCGTTTTTTAGAATTTAACAATGATTTGTTTACAACCTTAGTTGGTTCTCCTGGTAAAGGCGATGATGCTAACTTTGATTGGCTTATAACTAAAGGCTAAAATTGAAAAAAAAAAATTTTTTTTTGACAAGTTAAATTTAAAATTTCTTAACTTATACCTTAACTTTTCGAATATCATTCTTTTCTTTGTGCATTTTGTTAAAACTTTTTTGATCGTCGTCTTTTTTATTTTTCAGCTCGGCTTTCTCTGATTTACTAACAGAAATAATTTTATTTGTTTTAATTTCTTCTTCCTCTTCGTTATCCTCGCCTTCTTCGTCGCTTTCTAAAAAGTAGTTAATTGTTTGAATAATATTTAAAATTACATTTTATTAAGAACAATAAAACAAGGCATCTGTTATTCAATTATAATTTGATAAAAATACTAATATTCAAGTATTTTTCAATCAAATTTAATTTCAGAATAAACTTTAATTATTTTAAAATAATCACAATAAAACAATACGAACAAAAGAGGCAAATTTCTTTTAAAATTCTATATACCTTCCTCTTCGTAATCTTCTTCTTCTTCTCCTTCTTCATCGATTTCTTCGTCATACTCTTCTTCCCCTTCGTCATTTTCCTCCTCCTCTACTGGTTCTTTTTTCTCAATATTATCCAATTTATTTGAAAGTTTTTCTTTTACTTTATTCGATTTTACTTCAGCTACCTTAACTTTATCTTTCGTTTCAATTTTTGAATCTCTTTTGTCCGTTTTTAAATTTTCCTCTTTTTCTTCAGCCTTCTTGATTTTTAAAATTTCCACTTTTTCATCTAATTCTTCCTTTTTAATTTCTACATTATCTAGTTTTACAGACTTTTCTTCTTCTAAACTCTTTTCCTTTACCTTTTCTACATCTTCCTTTATTTCTTCTGTTTTTATAATTTCAGGTTGAGAAGTCTCTCCAGTTTTTAAATTTTCAGTTGGCAATTTAATTTTAATATTTGGAACTTTATTATCATTTTCATTTTGTTTTTCATTACTTTCTACTTTTATGCATTTTATATCTGTAGGTTCAGCTTTTATTGCAGTTACCAGACAACTGTTACTACTACTATCTTCATCGATAGATCCTATTAATGAGGGTAATACAACCTCATTTCCTTTAAGGCGATTTATTAAAGTAATCAATTCATCCCTACTTTTTGCTACTACTTGCCAAATTTCTTCATCAGAATGTTCTTGATATATTCTTATATTACAATCAGGATCTTGAGTTATCCAATAAGCATGACCAAGTTTATCCCTTCCAATTGGCTCACTTCTCATTTCAGAAGCTGACATTTTTTCAGTTATAGAACGAAATTTTCCATTCCTTTCAAATTGACTTTCAACAAGTTCCTAAAAGAAATAATTTATTTTTTCCTATTATTAAAATTTTTCTTTAAAATAGAAAAACACTTACTCGTAATATTTTTAGCCTCACTTTAATATTAGCTTTTTTGTAGCCAAATTTTTCAATTTCCCATGCATCATGAGGACTAAATCCCCAACAAAATTTGCACAAAGCAGATTCCCATGCAGTTTCATGCACAGTTTTCCTTTGTTTCCTTAATAATTTTATATGTAAATCTTTCAAAGGTTTTTCAACTGAAATTTTTTTAAATAAATATATTAAAAACTTTACAATAAAAATTAATTACATTTCTTTACAATACAATTTTTTAAAAATGTAAACACAAACATAACCCAAAAGTATTTCATTAAATATTTTGTATTGATTATATAGATATGTATGTGCATATACGCGCATAACATAGTGGTTATTATAGAATCGTTCAAAATGAAAAACTTCTTGAATTTTTTGAAGTTAAAGTAATAAATCATCTATAGCTTATAAATGGATATAATATGCTCTATGTTTAAAGATGTATCTAATTCCTATATATGTACGTTGATAGGTACTTAATTACATTAGAAATTTGTCGAATTTCCATCGTTAATATATAGATAAGTAACGATGTATAATTATCCAAATTTTTTTTTTTTGTTTTTTCTGTATAATTTGATTGATGACATTATTTAGCTTTGGAAATTTAGATAGAATTATAAATTAAAAATTGAAATATGGAAATATTTATTCATTCGTTCCGAAATTTATCAACAAAAAAATTAGCATACACTTTAATATTGTAATCATATTGAAATTATTGTATAGTTTGTTTTAGCAGACATGACACTTCTTTTCACTTAAAATTTAATAAAATATTTACCTTCTTCAGTATTTTCTAACATTTCTTGTAATCTTTTAATATTAGGATGTGCTATATTTAAAATTTTGGCAAATTTGTCAAAGAATAGACATATAACTGCAAAATTTGGATCATTTTCGCAGCTGCTGATTATATTATTCTCATCTGACGCCATTTTTTAGATTTTTTTTTAGTTTTATAAGTGTTATATATTTTCTTTTTTCGTATAAATTTGTCTGTTTCATATAATACACCATGCAAAATATTTAGCACTAGACATTTTTAATACTTTATTACTTTTAATTTAATTATTTAAATAATATTTTTAAAATAAAACAAAGGACAAGACGAATTTTTTAAAAGCGTTTAGTAGATTTAAGCAAAGCTGAGACCTTAGAATAATACAACTGTATCATTTTACTACATTTTGTATCAGTTCTCCCTCTGTGTATCATTGCTGAATAAGCAAAGTGAATTAATATAGTGTTTTAATAATAATAGTAATGAATAACAATATAAAATTTTTATTACTGCATAATATGAAATGTTTAATTTAATTTGTTTTATACAATAGTCGATCAAAAAACCATTATTAAATAATATATTTAATTGGATCAATAATTTAATCGATTGAATTTTTTTGCTCCCAATTAATTTACGGTAAGTTAGAACTCTAAAACAGACAGTTCAGTTTTCAATTTCACCGACTGGCGACTTGTATTCAATTTATACGGTGGCTAACAACAAATAATTAATTGTTTGACATAACATAAAATAGGGTTCAGAATATCGTTTTTAAAATCTACAAGGTACTACAATTAAATTTAAACGTTTCGTTAAATAATGATAATAACATTATGTATTGTTAAATTTTGCTCGAATGTTGCTTTCGATAGTGTTTATGTAATTTTATAATAATATATAGTTTTTGTTTTTAAAGAATTTTTTTTTTACTATTTGCATATCTTCATTTAGATTCTATTGAAAAAATTAAATTTAAACTTTAATTTTTACTGAACAAAATTGAGGGTTTGTACATTTTTTACAACCCCATTGCTGTAATAAAAACTTTCATTAATATTTTGTAGAGGAAAAACATAAAGAAAACAATTTTCTTTTTTTTTAATTGGTTTCTTGAAGATTAAAAGAAAGTTTTATATTAGAGAGATTCCTTTTTTATCTAAACAAAAAGAAAAAAACATAAAAAATAATAATATGGGGTTAATAAAGTCAAATAAATTGACGATTAATATTTGGACACACAGTTCATGTATATAATGTTACCTATGTTGACGCAACTGTCAAATATCAATTTTCTTTAAGTATGGAATAATAAGTAGATTTATTTTAAATTTATGTGTCTCCAAGTTATGCCAAAATGGTTTTTAATTATTTATTTTAAACAAATAAATAATCAAAATTATTATTAAAATAAAATTATTAAAATAGTCTAAATAATAATATTAATAGATAATGATATCGTAAGTTTTTTCATCAAAATTCTTAACATAATTTTTTCAGAAAATTTAGTACTAAAATATTTCACCGTGAATTTGACTTTCATATAGCCATTGTGAATAAAACAGCTGTTGCTTATCATATGACAGCAAGTATAATAAAATTAAACATCTATACAAAAGTATGATAAACTACTGGTTTGTCAAAGCATCTTTTGGACTTCTATTTACATAAATTATTATATTTATATTTGGCGAGTCCTACATAAAATAAGGCTGATGATTTTATTTTTTGAAATAAAATTAATTAATTGCATTTTATGTTGTCTTCTTTTAAAATCAATAGTATAAGTTAATTAAAGTGTAAAACTATAAAATATTTGTAACTAAACTGGAAGCTTTTTGAGTAATTCTTAAAGTTTTTTCAAGAATTAATTCTTAAACAAAATAGTAAGGAAATTATAGGTTTTTGGTAAGTTTTGCTTTTAATATTGTAATTTAAAATAAAAATGCCAAATACAATAGAGATTTTTATCTTATCACTCAGTTATGTAACTATATAACTAAAAGTACAAAGGTCGTGTGATATAAAATTTTTACTTTCTCTTTTTTATATCTTTTAGGGTATATAAATATTCAGAGGTTTTCGTAACAATTTATTTTAATTATGACTGAACAAAAGACAAACCCAGCAAAATATTTTCTTTGCGGAGGATTTGGTGGAATATGTACTGTAATCACAGGACATCCTCTTGATACAATAAAGGTAACGTTAGATGAACATACACCTAAAGACATATAAATTTTAATATATTTAAATTTCAAATTGATTAGTACTAATTGATATTGGAAGTTAATTATAAATTTGTGCCACGATCCAAATCTCAAAAATATAATTTTGTCCTCTAAGCAAATAATTTCACTTTTTAAATTTCGATATTGGTCAGATGATCATTTAATGAATTTGTTTTCTAATTTCAATCAACTCTTAAATAGAGTATAATATTTTGAATGTATATATGTTTATGTGTATATAATCCATATAATCAAAACATTCGGGTTTTTCTGGAATCCAATTTCATTTAATTTATTTTTAAATACATAAATGAAAGTTGAATTAAATAATAAATAGTAAATCAAACACAGAAAGAAAATGATGTTAATTGTTTTTAATTTTAGGTGCGATTACAAACTATGCCGATTCCAGCAGCCGGCCAGGCTCCATTATATGCTGGAACATTTGATTGTGCGTCGAAAACTATAAAAAATGAAGGATTTCGCGGGTTATATAAAGGAATGTCAGCACCATTAGTTGGTGTTGTACCGATATTTGCAATAAGTTTCTTCGGTTATGGATTAGGGAAGCGCTTGTTACAAACGGGTGATAATAAGCTCACATATAATGACCATTTTTTGGCTGGGGCTTTCTCAGGATGTTTTACAACGATTATTGTGGCACCAGGTGAAAGAATTAAGTGTTTATTACAAGTTCAAGCTAATACTGAGGGGCCAAAGTTATATAACGGTATGGTTGACTGTGCAAAAAAATTGTACAGGGAAGGTGGCATGAAAAGTCTGTATAGAGGTACACTTCCAACATTTTTGAGAGGTAAGTACACTTTAATTTTAAATTAGTCAACTTTTATGAATGCTTTTCATAACGTTTATAAAGTTTTTAGCTTTAAATACATTGGAATACCATTTTGATTTTTGTGAATTAAGTTTATTTAATGTACATAATACATTTTTTTACACGTTTAGTATTATACTAATCGTTATAGTTTAAAAATAACTATCTTAAAACTTAAAAGACGATATGAGTAATATTCGATTAAAACAGGTTTGAGCAACAAACCGATTGCAAATACCTAATTCAAATTATTTTTTTAGATATTGTTAAATGAATTTAAATCATCAATTTTACCAAAAATATTTGCGAATTCGTTTTCGTTATTGTTATGTGTACTTAAATATTTTAAACTATTTACATGCCCTTTATTTCCAGAATTTGATCTCTTTTCTGAGTTTTTCTTCCATTTATTCCTTCGCATTTTCTTACTACTAGCGTCTTTTTCAAATTCGTTATTTTCACGATTTTTCTTTACTTTTTCCTTATGATTTTTTTTTAAATTATTATCTTGCTCATTATTTTTAAGGTGTTTTAAACCTTTTTTACCGTCTTGTTTTATGCCGCATTGTAGATCTCGACGAAGAACATAGTACAAGCCGCGATTTTTTAGGTTTTGGCATCTCGGCGATAGTCTATTATCAAAACTGTAACTATTGATTTTTTTACAAGAAATTATCTTTTCAGTTTTAAAGTCTTTTATACACTTTTCTATTCTCATATTTCGAAATTGGTTTGTAATTCTTTTTTCCCAAAAGATCATATCACAAGAACATTTCCATGGATTTCCGGTTAAGCGAAGAAGTTTCAAAGTGGAACTCATAAAAAAATTTGACGGTAAAAATTTTAATTTATTATTTTGTAAATATATTTCAATTATATTAATTTGATCATCAAAAGTTCCTGGTTGAATATAGGTAAGCTGATTATTAGACAAATCAATAATTTCCAAATTCACACTGCCGATGAAAGCATCCATTGAAATTTCTTTAATACCACAATAACTCAAATTTAGATCCTTTAATTCTTCTAAATCTACAAACGCATCAAAATCAATTTTACCAATATAACCATGTACTGTTAGAGTTTTGATTTGTTTTAAATTCTTAAAAATGTTCTGATTTAAGGATGCTATAGAAATGTTATTGATATTCAAATATTTTAACATATTAAGTGACTCAAACGGTTTATTATTATTCAATTCGAGCATCATATCATTACTCCCTAAATATATAACTTGTGTTGTATTCATAACTCCAAATGTTGCTGGAAAAATGTAATGTATTGGATTATGGCGAAAATCTATGATTTCTAATTTTGGGAAAGGTGGAAACGTCAATTCTGATAATTTCGTAAGATTATTAAAACTCAAATTTAAAATTTCTAAATCTAATAATCCAGCCAATGATCTATAATGTAAATCAAATATATTATTGTGAGCTAATGATAATGTTTTAATATGTAAAGCACCATATAAGGCAAATGCTGGTATTATTTTTATATCATTTTCTTCTAATGATAAATGCTGTAGTTCCGATAATCCATCAAACATTTCCCAATGTAATTCATCTAAATGGCATTTATAAATTCTCAAAATTTCTAAACTTTTCCAATTATAAAATGATGGCATACGTGATTTTTTCATTTCTTTTACATAAATCTCATATGGTAAAATTTCATATTCATTTTCGATTATTTCCAATGATAAATTATATGTTGCCATTTTTTCACTATTTGGAACATAATTGAAACTTTCACTTGGATGAATTGGATTTTTTGGTCGTTTAAATAATTCACTGCCTTCCAATTTAATTGAATCGAAATTTGCATTTACCAGAAAATCTAATGGTTCATCAATTAATAATCTTAAACTTTGATCAGCTGGTCCTCGTATTTCTAAAGTTGATAATTGATTTAAAGGCTTCAATGAACTAGTTAAAACTAAAAAATTAAGAAAATACAAAAATATTAATTTTATTGCAAAGATTTCAATATGCAAAAGAAAAATACTTGTTATATTATGTTTAGTTTCACTATATAATATTACAAGTGATTGGATATCATGTGGTAATTGTTCAAATAGTTCTTTAGGATCAGTGTTCCTTTGTAAAATACAAGTTGCTTGTTTTATTAATGGATTTGTTAAATAAGAATCATCTCCTTCATATAATGCCTGAGTGAAAATGAAAAAAAAATAATTAACAATAAAATTTTAAAACAAATAAAATTTTTTTTTCTATTTTTAATTTTACTTCATTATTGTTAACCAAATCTTCTTCTTTATAATTTAATTTATTCATTTGATTATTTCCTGAATTCATAAAATTTATCCATCTTGATATTGATAGATCCATAAAATGTGCATTTTGACAAAAACATTGTTTAGGGCAATTAATATTATCATAATCAGCATTCCATATTTCGGCACTCAGACTCTCCTGTCAAAATATCAAAATTTCAATATTAAATATTCGAGTAAATCTGAATAATGTATGTTTTTCAATTTAATCAAATTTAATAATAAATCATGATGGAAAAAATTTAAAGAAAAAATTTTTCCTGTTCTTGTTATGTTTTTGTTCAGACATAGTTAAAATATAACTCAGTTTGATTTATGTTATTTACTTTTTAAATTATAAAGTAAGACATAAATTTTTTTTTTTATTTTTGAATAAGTTTTTATATTTTAATTTAATCCCCAATATTTAACGCGTGCGTATAAAACGCTTTGTACAAATTTAGTTTTTATATTACATTTAACACTTTATTTATACACAGTTTAATTTGAGCTGATTTCAATCCCTTGGAATGAAAAATTAAAATTGTTATACTCAATTTTTCAATTATTTTCGTTTAATATTTACTTAAAATTATTATTTTATTTATTAATATTTGCTTTACTTATTTATTATATTTTTATTTATAATTAATTTAATTTTATATATTTATTATTAATTATTAAATCATTTAGTTAAATAATTATTGTTAACAGTTTAATATCGTAATTATCGTTAATTATTTGTATATATATTTTGAATTATTTAATGAACATTTTTTTAATATTTCATTTTATTTAGTAATTCTCTTTTATTAATTCTAATGGAAATGAATTGTTACTAATTCTATTTTTATTCGCATTTGATTTATTATGTACATATGTATAAATTTTTATTATTTTACTGATAAGTTGGCGTATATTGTTATGTAAGCCTTAAAACAATTAAGAGTTGCCGCCATATAAATCCATTTTAGTACTTTCTTTTTTACATGGAGTCCAATTAATTAATTAATTATTTAAATTATCTTATGTAGTGTTTTTTATTATATATTATATAATTATTTAATCCTTTAATTATTGGCATATTATATTTTCAATACCGTAATATTTATTAATTCTCTAATATTCTTAACATTAATTAATATCGTAATCTATTGTAAAAAAAATATTAATTTTTAAATCGAAAAATAATTATTTTAAATTTTCTTTTTTTGACTAAATTTTTTATTTTGTATATTTTTTTGTATTATTTTAAAAAAAGCTTCTTACTATAATAAAACTCGTAAAGAATATCGTAATTATTAAAATATAATATTTCATGTTCATCTCTTCTTCTTTTTTATTAAATTTACTCGTAAATTTAATAAATTAATTAATATAATATTAATGTAAATTTTTTCTAAATTAAATTCAAAGAAAAAATATATTTGAAATATACATGTATATTTAATTGCATTTCACTAAAAAACAACAAAAAAAAAAACAAAAAAACAAATATTATTTTTAATAATTAAAAAAAAAATAATAATTTTAACGCATAATCATACCGAGATGTTTTAAAGAAGACTGAAATTTTCAACAATTTTGCCATGTGATAGACCTAGTAGAATAATATACGATATTTAACGAAATCTCATCATAGAATAAGGGAAGTGTCGATTATTATTATTTTCTTTATTTCTTATAAAATGAAACAAAAACAAAACAAAAAAGAAACTTATTTGTTATTATTTTACTATCCGTCTGTCACATATTGCATAAGTTACTGTTTTGCGTATACGACAAAATTTACGATTTAATCTGAGTCTAATGTAAAGTGGTTTATGTAAACCATGTTTCTCATTAGAATTTTTAATAGTAAAATGACGACAATTAATTTTTTTGTGGAAGGTTTTGTGACAGCGATCCATTGATTATTATTTTGATTATAATTTTCGTGACAAATTGTTAAATTTCGACGTAAAGTCTGAGATAATTTCAGTATGACATTGTGTAAACAGTCATTAGATTTTATCATATTATATTTATGTAAGCACCTAAGAAATTATAATTTTTTAATGAATAGCCCTTTAGAATTATATGCAATCAAAATTTGTTTTGTCAAAAAATTTGGGTTTCTTGTTTGCTGTTACATTCTAGTTAGCTCTTCTTGTAATATTTATAACAATTTAGTTGAGGTTCTTGAATATATTTCGGCTGTTGCTAACGCGGAAGACGATATCATCATATCGATTTACAGTAAATTAAAATCGTGGCGATTTTAATTTACCCCATATTTCCCAGAAGTTGCTTGATAAAGAAATTTTGCATCACGACAGCTTCAGTTTCTTCTATTACTGAAGCAACACTTTTTGGTAGTTTTAATTCTAATAATTTACAACAAATTTAATTATAATGGTTATTTCTTATAATTATTATGTTGAAAAATTTTTTAAAAATGCGGCGGTAATTGCGACCAACGTTCTATTTTATTGCAAAACTTTATAATTTTAGAGCATTTGTTTTTTATTTTATTATATTTTTTGTTTTTAGAAGGATGTTGTTTATCAGTATATAATTTTTTGTAATTTTTTTTTTTAATATTACACTATCAATAATTATTATGTAGTTATATTGTGGGTACACCATCATAGTATGCATGTATAACAGTTTCTTTATGATTATATTGCATTTATTATTAGATTTGTACTTTTATTTAGTAAATTTGTTTTATTTCTTTTTTACTGTTTTAATGGATATTTTGTTTTTTTTTACATTTCTTTAAAGATTTTATAATATTGAAATATCTTTTATACCATTTTATATAACAAATGCATTCATAAATAGATTCACATACACACATAATTTGTATATGCATTTCTGGTATCTTTTGAAATTCAAAAAAAAGGAAAATTTTAAACTATGTCTAAAGATAAAAAAAAATATATATTTTAAAATATAAAATAGAATTTGATAAAAATTATTGCAGTTTTTCAATCTTTATTTCATTCTATTATTACAATTTTCTATTACATCATTGTTATTTAAATTTAATTAAGAAAAATTTCAATTAAATTAAATGTCTTCGTACCATAACGGACTTAAATGGCCTAAGTGAACCCATCGCGGAGCCGCGTCAATCTATCCCAACTGCAACAGAACACATATCGTACAACCATATTGTCTTTTTGTATTAAAATATTTAAAGATAATAAGATTTTTTAAAAATTTTCTATATTATAAATTCAAAGCAAGAAAACCAAACAAAGAGCTACGGATCTTCAGACTTTTGTTTTTTAATAAATGAAAAAATTGCTTATTTGTAATAATATTTAGCTACTGACCCATTCGATTTACGATACGGTGAACTATCGCGTTATATGTACATAGATAGTAAATAATAAAATTTTCGAAGTATATAATTTTAATCGAAGTATGTAATTTTAATCGATCAAATTTTGTACCTAGAAAACAATAAATACTTACGGTTATATAAAGAAATAAAGCACATAAAATCATTTCAATCACAGAAGACGTGATTTTAGTGATGATCTAAATAATATCCAAATTTTCTTAATTTATATACAAAAGTGTGAACTAAGAAATTATTCTTGTATATATTTTTAATCGTGTATACATAACTATAAAGAAGCAGATAAATTTTACTGTAGTCGCCACAATATCTTAAAAGTTTCTATATTTTTAATAAAAAATATAAAAAATATTTTGATAAAATCACAATACAACAACACAAATAAGTTTATCTCTTCATTTATTTAAATTCAAAACAATTAAACATAGTATAGTAAGAAATAATAAAAGCGCCAAAAAAATTTTTAATTAAAATGTTATTATTTATTAACAAAAAGAATTTTCAATAGTTTAATAGGTCATAAATATTTTTAAAATTGCATTAAAATTTTTTATACTTTACTAATCGGAAATTGAAGTTATATCAAACATAATCGATTCAAATGATAAAAAAAAATCGATATTAATTTTGACATTAAAATTTTTAACAAAAACTATAATTTTTTTTTTAATAATACATATTATATTTTGTAGAAATTCCTGGAGGTGGTCTTTATTTCTTTGCTTATGAATATGTTCAGGATAAAGCGAAAGAAAGATCTGGTTCACAAACAGTTAGTCTTTTACAAACAATATTTGCTGGTGGTGCAGCTGGTATGGCATATTGGATTTTAGGTATGCCACCAGATGTTATTAAAAGCAGATTACAAACTGGTAAGTAATACACGTGCACCTAAATAAAATAATAAAAATTAAAAAATTAATCTAAAAGAAATGAAATAATAATTATTCAATTTTTATTTTAGCTCCAAGTGGTAGATATCCTGGTGGTGTAAGACAAGTTTTAAGTGAATTATTAAAAACAGAAGGACCAAGAGCTCTTTATAAAGGTGTAACACCGGTTATGTTAAGAGCATTCCCAGCAAATGCTGCATGTTTTGTAGGTTTTGAATTACTTATGAAATTCTTTGATAAATTTTTCCCGAACTTTTAGTGTATAATTTTTAATACACATACATAACTACATATATATATAATTTTATTTGAATATTTTAATTTTATAACAATCAAAGTAGTAAATCACAATAATTAGTTATTTTAAATGACAACATGACTGGGAAATTACTTTTATATAATAGCTAGTATATAGAAAAAAAAAAGAAAAATAACAAAAAACCTATGTAAAACTTGGATTTTTTTTTAATAGCAATATTGTTAATTCATTTAGATGGTTAGTTTACTAAATTTACCATTTTGATTTTTTCAAGAAAATAAAAATACAGAACTCTCTAATTGTAAGAAATTTTGTATAATTTTATTTTTTACAATAATGATAATATAAAATATATGAAACATTTTTATTGTTATAAATATGTTGTTTTTATTTCATTACTATTATCTTTATACTACATTTTTTAAAAATATTTTGATATAAGAAAAATTCTTAAAAATTTATTGAATTTTGTTTATGTTTGGAATTCAGTACGGATTAATCTTGTTAATTTGAAATTGTTCTGAATTATTTTAAAAATATTAAAAAATTTTATTGAAATGCAAATTAAAATTGAAAACAACAGATACAAAAACCACAAATGGTTAGGTATTTTTGTTTTTAAAATTGAATTATAACATGTTATGAACTACAAACTCAAGGCAATCGAATAATGGACGTCTAGCATATTTTTTTAGTAAATTAAAGCAGTATTTAACAAAAGAAATCGAGTTGAGTTCTCATTTAACGAAATTCAGGAAGACTGGTGAATATGTGTCAACAACGGATTGTTTAAAGCCTTTAAAAATTCTACTTTGCTCCTGGGAGGAGCATAGGGCTGGTGCACGATATTGTAAATAACTATGAACCAACTACTAACGTCATTAAATTTAATAGGTAGGTCACGAGCCTACCGTGAAATGAAATAAAAAGAAACAAAATTTTTCTATTGAAAATTTATAAAATTTATTTGACTTTATTTTTTACATACAATGTTTTCCATCCATCTTTTTCTCCACAATTAAATCTTCTTTTCATTATTTTTTGTTTTCTATATTTTGAAATATTTATTTTCTTATAATAATTTTTTTATTTTTGTTTAATAATATTTAATTATTATTTTATTTTTTTTTCTTATAATAAGAGACGCATACAATTTTGTTTGTATTACAAAATTTAACTTAATATTAAAAAATTTTATAGCTAATATTTGGAGTAGAAGGAAATAATATATTGTTTATGTACAAAAAAAAATAATAATAATTTAAAATTTAAAAATACAATAAAATAATAGTATAATAATACATATTTACAAGACAAAAAAAAAAATCCCAACATCTAAGTTACCTCATGGAGGCAAAAAAATGAATTCAATTAAAAAATTATTTTAAGCATTTTTTATATAGTAACACAATTTTATTTTAGTTTATTGAATGGATTAATAATTAATAAATTATTGTTTTTCATTAAAATTTTGAATTTATATATATTTTATATATTATTTATATATACATATATAATATAATAATAATATAAGATGCATTACATTCACATGTATTTCATGCTTTCTCAATATTGATTCAAAATTTTAAAGTACATACATTTTATTATTTAAACTTCTTACAAAATGAAAAATATTGGAAAAAAATCAAAATTACTATTAAGTACCAACACCTAAAATATGTAAATTAAAGCATTGTTTTTTTTATAATATAAATTTCTTTTTGTAAATTTAAAAAATTTTTAAAAATTAATTTTTTTTTTTATTGACAGTGCGTGCATTTTATACAAATAATATATATAATATATTTTATAATAAATATAAATAATATAAGATTTTTAGAAACTTTAAATTTAAAAAGAGTATAAGCTTGGAAAAAAATTATTTGTTAGCAAAATTTGTAATAAAATTTGAAATAAAAATAATTATATTGAAAATATTTGATTTTATAATTAACATTTTTTGTATGCAATATTTAAAATTTATTTTAATTCAGTCATGTCATACTGAACAAGAATAAAATTAAAAACAATACAATTAAAAAAAATTAAAGATAATTATGAGTTATTATTAAAATTCATGTTAAAATTATGAAATCATTATTAAAAATTTATTAAAAATTTATTTGATAAAATTATAATATAAAAATTGATTTTTCAAAATATATAATATAAATAATATATTTAAAGAAATGTTGGTTGAATAAATTATAACACAACCTTAATTATATAATAAATATAGTAAATATATTTATTATTTAATTTTAATTGTATTCAATTACTTTTAGAATTTCAAGTAATAATTAAATAGACTATTTCATTCATTTGAAAGAGTTTAAGAGGTTTTATTTTTTAGTTGATAGGGATTTTTTTATAAAATGGAATATATCATAAAAGAAGAATAATAAATTTGATAGAAAAGATTAAGGATATGAATTGTATAAATATAATAAATAAAAATGTCTATACATTAATAATATAATTGTTATATAATTGGTTTAATTAAAAATATATTTAGAAAGGTAGATAGATATTTGAATGTTATATGAAATAAAATTATAATTTTGTATTTTTATTACAATTAAAATAATATTTTATTAAAAAACTCAATGAAAGATTTAATAATAATTTTACAATATCTTTTTCTAATATTTTATATATTAAATATGAATAAAATAAAATTATATTAATTTCTTTTTTTAAAAAAATCTTTCAAATCGATTTTGTTTTTAATAAAATATTGCAATAATTATACAATATTTGTACAAAATTTGAATAAAATATGTGATACAATATTAAAATATTATAATTTTATCATATTTCTTTAATGAATTGATAGATAGAGTATAATATAATAAAGAAGCTTTTGTAATACATTTTTGAAGTTTTAAAAAATCTTTATTAATTTTAGCTCACTTAATTTTGCTAACATTAAAAAAAGTGAAATTTTAAATAAATAAAGTAGTAAAAAAATATATGATTTATGATGTATGTATAATGTATATTATATTCGAATGTATAAGAAAAATTATAAAAATAATAAGGAAAAAAACAAATATTTATAAATATACATATTGTATATTAATACTGATATATAAAAGAGAAAAATTTATGTATAGGTTTTAATGTAAAGTAAAGTTTTAATGTTTAGAAATAATATGTAAAATTTTTAAATTAAAATTTAAAATTAAATTTAATCGGAATGCAATTAAATTATTAAATATTTGAAAAATATGTTGTTTAATTAAATTAAGTTGAAAATTATAATATTAATTTGCAATTTGTATATGATACTGAAGTACAGATATAGAGTAGTTAAATATAGAATATGGAATGGTGCAGAATGTGAAACAAAAACAAAAAAAACAGACTTAAACAAAACGGACAAGATATTATTAATAGTTTTTAGATACATATTGAAAATAAATAATTATGTAGTTTTTTAGTCGATCAAATTTTTTTGTTTAAAATTTTTAAGACTAGAATTTACAATACTCAATAAAAAAATTTTAACGAGCTATTTTTGAAAAACTAACCGATATTTGAAAAATATTGTTTTTTAATTTTAAAAAACTAAACACTGAAATCAAATAAATTATTAAATACTAACTTTTCTCTACTTTATATAAAAATATTTATACAAATATATTTAATAATATATTTTTGAAATACTTAAGTTTTATATTTGAAATTAATAATTTTATAAAATACAAAATTAAGTGAGTTAATTAAATTTTTAACTACTGATGTTATATAAAATATGAGTATATAATAATATTTTTTTTTTTGTATACTACAACACTAAACATGTACATATTTCAATTTGAATTTGATAATTTATAATAATTTTCGTAAAGGAAAGAAGAAAAAAAAAATCTCGTTACTATATAAATTTCATCTTAAATATTTTCTTTAGTTTCTTATATAAATCGACAGACATTATACAATAAATTTATATTAAAAAAATATACTATTAATATATATTAATTTAATTAATATGTATTAATAATTTATTGGAGACGAATTCAAAAATCATACATTTATGTACGCAATTAAATCAATTCGATTTAATCGAATTGATTTTAAACATATTTTTTTTTTACTTTTTTTTTCTTTTATATATAAAAATTAAAATATTTATTTATTTATAAACTTAAATTCTATGTATAATTAACCCCTAAATATGTATAAATCACCAATTTTTTTTTTATTAAATAATTGTTGCTTATATCCATTTTTTGCTTTTTTTTTTTGCTATGTTTTAAAATAAATTCGATTTGTAATAATATAATTTTGAGATAATCATAATTATATAATGTTTTATAATAAATATATATATATAGAAAATATATGTATATTTAAATATATATAATATTGTATTATACAAACGAATGTGAGTATGAATGTATACGTATTTAAATAATATATTACGATTATATACAATAACTATTACAATATAAATAATCTTAAAATATTTTTATAATAATATTTTTTCAAATATTAAAGTTTTTGCTTTTACTTCTTTCAACATTACTATTATGTTCCTGATGTAATTGTTGAGTATCTTTTTCATATTGATTATAATTTTTATTTGGATCATTATTAGTATTTGAAAAATCATCAGAATTTACTGTGAATTGATTAACTCCAATATCTTCAATAGATGATGAAGTTTCACCTAATAAACATGGTTCTGATAAATTATTATTGCTGTTAAATTGTTTACGTGATGATGAATTTTCACTATTTGTATCATTTCTGTGTATCAAACGATTTTGCATCTAAAAAAAAAATAAAAAAGTTAAGAAAAAATTAATATTTGAAGTATTGATTAAAAAATTTAAAAATATCTTAAAAATATATTGTAATCGGTATAATAAATTATGTTAATATTATTATGAATATCGTAAATTAATAATATAACCGTACATAAATGCAAATTTTTCAAATTTCTGATTTACTTTTAAGTATTATTCAATATTTTAAGTATTTTTATTTACTCAACGGTTTACTTTTTAGGAAATGAATAGAATGAAATACAAGATTTCACAAAAAACTAATTAGTTTTGGTACATTACTTGCTTGAATTATGTCTTATTTACATATTTTATATAAACTTTAATAATTAACGATAAGTAACAGACTAGCATATTGATCTAATCAGATTTTAACTGATAAGTAACTAACATTGTTCAATTAATCAAGTGATCTCGGTATTTATGAAATAAATTAAATAAATGTTAATTATAATTAAGGAAAAACTATACAAAATTTGCAATTTACGACTACTTTTATGAACAACATGACAATTTACTTATTTTTAATTAATTATTTGTAATAAATTGTTTAAAATTGTTTTTTTTTTATTTAAAGAAATAAACTAGATTTATTGTTATTTTAATATTATAGTTTCCCATATACTTATATAACTATATTATTATTACATAAATGATAATTAATTATCATATACGAATTATGAACTTTATACTTTAATAAAGAATGTCGGTAGGTGTAGTACGTTATGTATATTGTAAACCCCCCCTTAATTGTACTATAATATTTCATTTGATATTTTATTTATATACATATAATAATTATTGTAAAAACAAGTTATTAAATTTAATATTTTAATATTATGGATATATGACATGGGTCCAATTATTTTATATGATTTGTCATAGAAATTTCTAGAAGAAAATACTAAGAAATTTTTAATATGACCTTTGTTTTTGCAAAGAAATTAATTTATTTTTGAATTTATTATGCGGTTTTTAATTAAGATTTTTTTTCTCATAATAAAACTGCTTTTTAATAAAAAAAAAAAAAGTTTAAGTAATTAAATAACATATTTGGTATGTACATATAGGTATGTTTTAATTAATTTGTTAAGTGTTTTGTTAAAAAAAAGTATATGAAATATGTTTGAATAAAATTTATTTATGTTAAAAAATAAAACAAGATCTTAAATATTTGTTTAACAAACAAAGTTTGAATGTTTTTTTTTTAATTTATTTTCGTATTAAAATATTTGATTAAAATTTTAATACAAAATCAATATTAAAAATTAATATTTTAAAATCTTGATTTTTGACTCTATTAAACATTATCAAATAAAAAAAAATAATAAAGAATAGATTAATTAATTAATTTTAATCAATGCTTAAAGTTTAATTGATTCAATCAACGTGTTTGTTAGTCAACAAATTTTTATTAAAATTAAAATAATAATTTCAAGAGACCACAAAAAAAAAACCTATACCTTAATACTTTTTTTTTTAAACAACTCTACATTAATAAAATATTAATGTAAACTATAAACTAATAAAATTTATATGAATTTTATACTTCTATTAGTATATTAGTGGAAATTTTTGAATAAATTTTAAAGAAATTACTGTAATTGAATCTTTACCGGAAATAAATGGTGCCATTTTGGCTGCTATAATTTCTGAACTTTAAAACTGTACTCAAACAATTTCAACTATAATATATTTGTTTTTTCAAAATGTTTTTTTCAAATCAATTAATAAATTTGAATTATTTATAAAAAAAATATTAGTTTTTCATTTTTAAATACAGTTAAACTGTATAAGGTTAATGTTATTTTCATATTATTTATTAAATTAATAATTAATTTCATAAGAATAAATTAAATCAAATGTAAATAATAAAGGTATCTATTACAACATTTATGAAAATGTAAAAATAAATTTAGTGAATTTATAAAACTTGAAAACTATATAAAAATGAATTAAATTTAAAATTCCGGTTTCAAATGACAATATTTCTCAAAGCACAAATATAGAAAACGTTTTCCTAAATTTCGTATACCTCTAGTTCGTATATCAAAAGATATTTTAAAAATTAATTCAAAACACATATAAAAACATAGTAAATTAAATATCTACTTTCATTGATTATCATTCGGAAGTGTTAAACTAATTAGCATAAAATATAATTGATATGACGAAAAAAATTTAATATCATTAATAAAAGAAGACTAATAGCAATTTGATTTTTTCTTGTTTTATCATTAAATAAATATAGGATGAAGAAATTAAATTATAAACAAAGAATTGTTTTTTTTTTTTTTAATATTCAGCGCCAAATATCGCGTTTAATGAACCGTTATCACCAATTTTAAAATAATTCTATGCTAATATTCTCTAGAGTTAGTGAATTTTAATGAATGAAATTTAGAAATAAAAAGCTTTTACTATTAAAAATATTTAGGAATTTTTAATTTAATTTTAATTTGTTGATGGAACCGATTAATTAATGATTAATCGAATAAATTATTTGTGATTAATTTAAGCATGTAGGAGAAGCATTGTAAAACAAAGTTATTGCAATTTATTATCTTATTTGCTTGTGTACAAATAAATATATTCCAAATGGGAGTAATGAATTAGGATTTTTTTTTAAAATTAAACATAAATTGGCTTGTTTTATAAAATACATATGTATACTATTTTTAATGAATTCTATTTAATATGACCTTAATATTTGATTTTAAATTTAAGAAACCTTTTTATATATTAACATAAATTTTTAATATAATCAGAATGATATGCAAAATTTAATACAACATTATGTAAAATTTTATTTTTAAAATATATTAAAAAATTCTTAAAATATACAAAGAATTTGAAAATAATAATTGTTATACCACATGTTTAATGATAATTACCAAATCATAAATTAAAAATATAATTTAATCATTCAATTAATTCAATTTAAATATAATAATGATTTAGGTTGAGATCAGCTGACAACACAATAAACAACGAAATGAAAAAAAAAAAAGAAAAAAAATAAATTACGCTTTAATTTAATGGAAATTTTTAAAATATTCTGATTCAATTTAAATCAGAATATTTGCTTATCTCAGTTCTGCTCATCAAAAATATACAATAGATGATAACCAGATATATATTATGTTATTTAAATATAATGAGCGGGTATTTAAAACGTTAAAGAGCTGTTATGTTAAATATATTTTAATTCTAAATCTATTATAACCTTGTTCTAATATTAAATTATGCATCAATTGTTATTTATTCTTACTTCAATAATATTCTAAAATATATTTCCAATTAAATTTACTTTAAAATTTATTTGGGTTTCTTATTAAAGCATTATTTTAGTATTTTGTTAAAATTTTAAATATTTTATTATAAAAAACTAGAACAAAACATCTATGCAAATTAACATTAAATTTTTCCAATATTCTAACTTAATAATAAACATAAACATTAAATTTCATGTCATTTATAATTTAATTTAACTAAGATCTACGTTTCTAATTAAACAAAATATAAAATGATCAATATAATATTTTAAAACAACAGGTACAATGCTATTAGAAAAAGGAATTAAGCAAACGGAATTATTTTAGTTAAAATAAAAAAATTGCTTTAATTGATAATAAATTGTTAATTTATGCAATTGTATAAATGACTTACAATATTCAAATGAAACTACATGCTTGTTTTATTAATTTATATATGCAATTATACATTAAATTAATACAATTATGACAATTATATAGTAATTTGCGGTTAAATTTTGAATTACTTTGTATGTTATGGTATATCCATGCTATATAATTAAATTCTAATAAATAAATTGTCATATCTTTAGTTATTTTTTAATATAAATTAATTGCTTTTAATTAATATTTTAAGCGGATTTAAATTAATAATAATTATTACCACAAAATTACGTTTAAAAGTAATAAAAATATTTATTATTTACATATCTACAGTTTATGTTACTGCCCTATAATTCTTCTTTTCGTATTATTTTATATATGTAAAAATAATTTAAAATAATTAAAATTTGCAATACTAGTTTTTCATTTATATTAAAGGCATTATTAATCATGTATCAAAATAATTATTAATCAATTTCTTTTTTGTTTTTAATTTATTAATAATTTTATATTCAATATTATTTTTATATTTATTATAAATTATATTTAATTTCAAATAGTAAATTAATTTTCAAAACGTGAAATTTTCTCCATTTGTCAATCGACTGAATTCCAAATTATGTATTATAGAATTTAAAAAATTTATTATGAAGTCCCAGTGCTTGTAAAATCAGACAACACATTTGTGGACATAATTATAATTAATTTTTAATGTTTATAAAACATAATGTTTAGAATTAAAATTTTTAAAAAGAATTGTTATTTGATAATTTGGTTAGAATTAATTTTCATTTTATGAATATTTTATAAAAATATTTACATACATTTACTTGTAATCAATGTGATAAATTTTATTCTTTTCAATAATTATAACTACTAGGTATATATATTACAAATCTTCTTTCTTTTGTTAAATTAAAAAATTAATATATAAAATAAATGAAAGATTTATTTGAATTCATTGATTGAGCCTCAATAAGATAAAATTCTTATTATTATAAAAATTTTTCTTTTAACAGTTCTTTATCATTTACTTTAGAGATTTTTAAAAACAGGTTATTTGTCGCGTGGTTTCTTCCTTCTTCTCGGTTAATGACTTCTAATAAATTTTAATTTTTGTACGTTCACATATGTAGTGTGTACGTGAAAAATAAGAATTCTAAATACATAATTGAAATTTGTGATTTATAATTTTGTATATTATTTACCTAATTTCTTTGATTATTAAATTGCAATATGTAATATAATATTCGACATTTAACTTACATGATGAAGTCGTGAATATATACTCGTCATTAGTATTGATATCAATACAATTATTTTATATATATTTGAATTCGGGTTTTATGACGACCTAAATTTCATTTATAGGTATAAATGACTTTGTTTGTTATTTATAAAAATTCTTGTCTTTTTATAAAAAGTAGTTCAAGACTTTTCAAAGTTGTTCAATGAAATACGCACGTCCGCATCAATATTTTTGTTTTATTCATTTTTTCATTATGCAGATGATTGTAAATAAAATTTATCACTAAAACATTTTACTTGCACTTTTGCCGTAAATAGTAACATATAAATAAAACTAATAGCCTAAAGCTATATTATTTTGGATAATGTAGACTTATTTATGCCAAACATAAAATTTATAATATTAATAATGAATAACCATTTAACTATATAATTCTTGTACTTTGAATTTATTTTTAAATATAAATATATACTGATAAATATAAATATACATAACAATTTGAATAAAAATAAAAAAATTTTGATGTCAGCTGAATCAAAGAACTAAATTATGCACGTATTCAAAAATGATTCATAAATAATGAACATTAAACTTGAAATTATATCTTAAGAGTTATAATTTTTATATTATATATTGTTATTGTAAAGTATCATTTTTATTTTATTAGAAATTTGAAAAATATTTTTTAACTACTGGTAATATTACTTGTTCCCAGTATGATTTTAGATTGTTTATATAAAAAAAATTCATAAAAAATTTTGATGTTAAAGTGCGGTATGGAAATTTATATAGCCTGTACTTACTATTTGTTTGTCGAAATCATTACTATTTCGTCTACTATTACTATTTATATTTTCAATATCACTGGATGATTCGACTGATATCACAATATTATTTGATTCTGATGATAATTCTTGACTGCTTGTCGATCTAGAACTAAAATTTGATTTTGAACTACAATCGTAATCTGATATAACTGGTTCGTTTTCAAGTGCATACTCATTTCGATTATTATCATTACTATTATTATTATCTGGTAAATCAATTTGATACATAACAGCATCACTGTTTTCATAATTATCACAATTGATTATATTATTATCATATTGGCCATATGTTTGATTTTTGATATTTTTATTTTTAACATTATTTTCTTTCAATTCCAAAAGTTTTACTTCACATGGATTATATACGTCTGATCTTAAAATATTTTTTGAATATATTGAATTTTTATTTGACGATGCCAGTTTTTTCGATGTTGATGAAACAAATTGTGGCAAATTTAGTGTTGCCTGAACAATTGTGCAAAGAACACAAATAATTCCACCAACTATTGGTATCCATAAACCTAGTGTATCAATGTGAGGTAAAATATTTAAATATAAATTAAATCGATTCCTTAATGGTTCCGGTAATTCATTCAAGGACTAATAATTTTAAAAAAAATGAAAAGAAAAAAAAAATATTATTAATTAATATTAATGAAATTATGCATTTTAGTTATTTTAGAAAGTAATTTTTAATATTTATTTTTTATTTATCGTCTTTGTATTACAAGCGTACTTACAATATCAAACCATAGCATTGGAATAGTTTGATGACTAAAACGTCCAACACGTGCCATTGAGCGAATATCACGAAAATGCATATTAATTTGAAATTTGGCTGATATTTTAAGTGGAAGTCCTGATTCCTATTTCAATTTAATATAATATGAATATATTTATTATTTTCATTTTAAGAGAAATAGGTAATATAATTTCATACCGGTTGTATTACAAAATAGGAACTATGTTTAGAGGCATCTGGTTCCATTCCATCAACATTATCTATTAATTTTGTGTCAGAATCCAAAAAATGAGGGTAGCTTAATGCAATTGGAAAACCATAATAACATGAAGAGACATCTAATAATCCTTTAGGTGGACAGTAACCTAAAAATTTAAAAATTAAATATTTAATACTTAATTATAATAATAATTATATTTAATACAAAAAATTTAAAATTTTTATAAATGACTTTTATTTTCGAAGTTTTCAAAATTCTAAAATTACCTTTTTTGCAGAAACATTTATTTCTTTCATCAACTTCACCATTATCCATAGCATTTTCTTCAAATGAATATTTATAAGCTCTGAAACCATTAACTTCAATTTCATTTGGATCACGAACCTTAATATTGTTAAAATTTAAATTATTTTTGATATTCAATTTTATTGTACTATAATTTATATTATATTAATGAAAATGAATTTTTTAACTTACCAAATATTGTGATCTACACATGCTTTTCCTAAAGAACTTTACTGTGTCATTTGCTTGCAAAAAACTTTTAAATTTTGCACCATCTGAAGCTTTTTCAATATTACTACAGTGTTCGCCGTCCCATTGTGGTAAATTTTTTGATCCCATATATGTGTCATATAAACCAGATAGGCTAGAATCTGTTTCACCTGTATAAAATGTTTCAAAATCTTCACTAAAGTCATACATCTAAAATAATACAAGAAAAAAACAATCTTTTTTAATAAATTAATAGAAAAAATCTACAATAAACACTTAAATGCAATTAAGTTGAATTTAGATTTTAAAATTTTAGGTGAACATGAACTTACCCGATCAATTAAACCAACTTTATCAAAATATATCCAATCTGATAGAAAAGTGTTTCCAATTGTTGTTAATGATGTTTCAAAACCAAACATAAATTCTCTAGCTGTCATTTTGACAATCGGTTGACTATTTGTTTGACGTATTAGTAAATTTATTGGTAATCGAAAAAGGTATGATTTATCTGCACCAACTTGTGCAATACTCTGAAAAATAATAAAAAAAAAACAAAATAATTATAAATAGTGAAAAGATAAAATTTATAATATTAAATCGATTAAAAAAAAAAATTATTCGATATTCAAAACGATTACAATAAAATTATATAACTAAATAATTCCCATTATGCAATTAATTGTTCACCCCCTTAGTTCAACAAAACCAGTTCATAACAAAATCGAACATTAATATATTCCTGTTCGCAACTTCTGATATATATATGTATGTATGGACATATATTAATTAAATTATTGAAATATATTAATTATTCACAGCTAAAGAATAAAATTGAACTTTGATTGATGCAAAATCAAATTCTCAATTGTATCAAGTTCAAACAATTAAATCAGTAGCTTATATGAAAAAACCAAAACTACATATTTGTAATTACATGTTGAATTTATATGAATAAGGTTATAATACTATTACATGATATTTATGAATTATTCAGTTAATATATTAAACTTGATTTATAAAAAAATTCAGTTTTGAATTTATAATATCAAATTGCTATGATATTTATTTAGAATATTTCTGATACTTATGCAATATCACTTTAATTGTATAGTAATATAAAGGTAATCGATTATTTAATATAAAATGGTCTATTATTTAATGTTAATTTGAACAATTAATATATGTTGTTGGTAAATTTTTAATTATCAATTTACTTTTAGCTGATTTATGTTATATCGATCATTTTTGCATCATAGCTGAACATGTAATGAACATGTAATTATAAAATATAATGTTAAATATGCTAAACAAAACGCAAGTGTTTAATACAATATAATTAAATGCATATTGCAATAAATAAATTTATGTAATAAAATATACATAATGAAGATATGTAGATAAAAATATAATATGAACACATATTGTGAAAATTACGAAACACTAGTCAACTTGTGTTAAGAACTTTCTTTATCTGACAAGGCTTTTTAGGATTATTTGACCCTATTTTAATATAATTTTGTCCAAATGACAGAAGCTTAGGATGACACTTGTATTAATGTTTTGTTTTGAATAATTTCTATATAGCAGTGTGTTTTAAATGAAGATGTTGTATAAATGTAAGTGTTGTGTTATTTATATTCTTAATTAGTTAAAATTACATTATATGTATATATATTATTATTGGGCATAATAAATTAATTGTTTTATTTTTAATATAATTATATTCCCTTTAATCTATAATTAAGTTTTTAATATAATGTTAATAGAAAAAGACAAATATAAAGATTATCAGTATTAACACCTAAGTATATGCACATATATAGTAATTATAATAGCAATTGCCCGTTAATTATGGTGTTTAAGTTAAAATTTAATATAAAATATATAATAATATACATACATATGGACACATAAACATATGTTATAAAAATTAAACAGTGCATATTGCGTATTATTCACAACGTGACCAGTTTTGAAAATACTTTTGTTTATTTTCATTTTGTAGAAGTTAGAAAGTGAAATTTCTTATAATATTTTTGTTAATTGACAATGTGAGCATAGTAAGTACATATAATTACCAAAATACCCCATCATTTTATTTAATTCAGTAAAAAATAAATTTGGAATTTTAACATCATTCTGGGAAATTTTCGGTTTAAATCGAACACGGGATTTGATTTCTTAACAACTCCGTATTACAAATTTAATTTTTAACTAAAATTTTTGATTAATTAAATTTCAATTTTTGAATTTTTAAATTTACTATACATATGTATGTATGTTTTGAAATGAAAAGTTTTTTTTTATTGTAGTTTTGATGTGTTCAGCTTTGCCGAATTATATTTAATATTAAACTTCACAAGTATAAACAAAGCATTCAATTTAAATACGTGTATGCATATAAATGCCAAAAACAATAACAAGAAACACATAATCATATTAAATAGGAAAATACAGATAAGAAATAAAATCAAAAATTAATGGTCCGGCTGGTATATGATGCTGATCAATCTGAATCATAAAGTAAGTATAAAGACTTACTCACTTAAAAGAAACACAAATATATACAGAAAATTGTGTCCCTCAAATAAACAAATGCACATAATATACAAATTTACCTTTATATTTGCGTGTGTAACAAATTACCATAAAACAAGTTACCATAAACTATAATACTTTAAAAAAAAGCACCTCTAATGAATTACACGCGTATTTCTTCTTTCTACAAACATTTTTATTCACTATACAGTGCAGAGTCTTTATGTCGAACTATTCAAAATATTGAATGTTACATAAAAAATTATTTGATTTTATGAAAATGTTCTTATTTTTTTCGAGGTATTTGCAACTGAGGAAAATATTTCATAGTAAAATTCAATATCGTAAAGATCAAAAATTTTGAAAATAAAAAATTACAAAATTAGACATAGAAATAAAAGTTTAAATGAACTCATTAATAAAAAAAATTCTCATCCTTTTAAGCATTTCAAGTCAAGTTGTCATAGATTTTGATTTTTTAAAATTTGAGTCATATATTGATTTCGGGTTATAGAAACTACACTGTATTTATATATTTATATAATGTAAGTACTCGTATTTGCATATAAACTGCTCTACCTTATTTTGGACGTTTACTTGTCTTATATGCTCATTTTTGAACTAAAACATGCATGAGAATTTATTAAGTGGTGCATAAAATGATTACGGCAATTTAATAGCAGTGTTTACAATATTTATGGTCATTGATAACATTATATTACATATGTACATATGTGTATATATAAAAATTTAATAAGTTACAAAGTGTTTATATATTAAATATTTAGGTGACAAGGTGATAAAAAGAAAAGAATAATAAAATTTTGATTAAAATTTATATTCCAATATGCATACGTCATAATTTATGATGGGAAAAATTATCAATTTTTTGTTTTTGTAATATACGTATTACTTAAAAGATGGTGTAAATTAGTTAAAAAAATTTAATGAATTTATCAATGTGTGTATTTCCGGTTTTTTTCTTTAAACTTTTTGTATAATATGTAGTGTAGAACTCAGTATAAAGTGTGAGTATTAAAATTAAGGTGAAATTTTTGACAAAAGATAACATTGAAATTTTATTTTTGTGGGAATTTCGAATTTTATTGTTTCATTTGCGCAAAATAATTGTGCGCTATGATTAAAAAATTGTTATATTCGTGTGTACATATATAATATATAAAATTTGATTTTATTGAAAACTTGAAGAACCAGAAGTTTTTACTTAAATCTTTTTTATTCTCTTTAAAAAGTAAGTAGATATGCACATATATTTATGTACATATATTTTATTATAAAATATATAATTTAGTAATTAATTCAAAATTTAAATGAAAAGCTTTTGATAATTACAACTCAAATAATAAATATGTATGTCAATCTAATTATAATCAATTTACTGTTATATAGCTAACACCTTGCAAAAATGAGATATTATAGATTTGTTAGCGCTACCCAACGGGTATTTTTTGCAATACCTGTGAAATAATTTAAATTAAGTCACCTATGTAAAAATAATTAACAAATTGTGTAAAATGTAAATGTAACTTGGAATTCATTTTTATTATACATTATGTATAATATTAATTTTGACACAACCACTGATTCGAGATGCCACTGATCGTTTTTATTAAATCAACTTCAAAAAATACATATAATTTGCTTCTAATCGGTTTTTCATAATTATGTCGTTACAAACGGTACGAATAATATTTATAAATATAACAGCTCTGATTAATTTATTGACATTTAATAATTTTCATCCACATTGTTATTATTATTTTTTTAAACACGTTTTAAATGTGTCAAATATTGAAAAAATATTTCCAAATTGCTTACTAAGAATTTTAAAATTATATTTTCTTTTTTATATTCTTGTTTCTTTTTTTGTTGTTACTTTGTTTTTAATTTAGAAAATGCAGAAAATTGATGACCTTTTTTAAAAAATAAATAATTAATACACAAAAGGGTTATAATATTCGTCTTATAATTTTTTCTATTTCATTTGTTTTTATATAAAAGTGTGCACATACACGTTAAATGTTGATAATTTCATTTAATCACGAGTAATGCAATGCTTTCTTTTTGCATTAATAAGAGCTAATTAAAACATACATATATATAAGTATGCATGTATAAAAGAGCGAAATACAAATATATATATGTATTTAAAATTATTAAATATTTTTGAAATATTTCAAGTTTCATCATAATCTTGACGGATTTTATTTAATAAATAATATATTTTTTTAAAATTCAATCTTATGCTTATCAAAAATTTTAAGTGAATAAAATGAGAAATAAAGGAAATTATGTCAAAAAATTAAGATTGTTTACTGTACCACTTGTCATTGCAATTAAATCCAACAATAAATTTCACAAAACAAAATCTTCAAGTATTTAAATTTACAAATTATGACGTTTCACGGTATTGAAATTTATTTTATTGTTTTTGTCAGAAAAATAAAAATGCTGAGATGAGAAATTTTGAACTTTAATGGAAATCTAGTAAATGTATAATGACATAATAATTATTTTATTAAAAAGTAGAAATTGAACTTTATAATAAAGTCTCAAGTTCAAGTGCGTTTTTGTTTTTTCTACCGTTTATTTTGTTTTTTTTTTTTACTTTTACATGTAATTACTACATAGTACTTCTTAAATGTTAATAGGTTAATAAATGCTATATAATATTATGACGAAAAAATATTAATCTTTATATAGATTAATTTATTTATTTATTCATTAAGTATTTGTAATATGGATGGATGTAATATTTGTGGCTCAAGTTAAAACCAGTAGAGCATATATAGTGTTAATAAAAAAATTGCAAGTAAGAATTAAAAAGAAGAATTGTAAACAACGAATTAGGTCAATATGTTAAGTTCGTGCTTTTAAAATTTTTTTAATAAAAATAATTGTTATTTAAATGTACATTCAAGGTATTAAATGAGTGCGGGAATAACACCTTTTAGGAAGGAAAATTTGAATTTGTTTATTTTTATCCTTGTTTTGAAGGTACCTACATATTTACATAGATATACATTTGAAATGAATAGGGTAATCCCTATGTTCCATTTTATTAATATAAAATATTTATAAATTGTTTAAAAATTATTACAGTGAAATCTGTACTTGTCAAGTAGATTTTTAAGATAGACATTTTTTATACTTGTAAATTAAAAATAATTAAGGCACTTGTACTTTAAATTGGACTACAAATTAAATTTTATTGACTTTAAGTAACCTTTTATTACAGTGTTATTTTTAAAATCATTATATGCAATTACAATTTGTTGTTTTACTTTTTTTTTTGAATTTTTAAACAAATTGTGTTATTTAAATGAGAAAAATGTTAGTTATATAAAATTAATACATATATGTATCTTTTTAAATTTATAAAAAATAACATGAAATTATATATGTAAAAATAAAAATATTAAAATGCTATTTTATAAAATTTTTAATTAAAAGAAACGAGACAGTCATTGCATAGTAGTTTTTTTAATTATAATTAAATGACATAACAAAAATTAATTTTTTATATAAAAATCGAGTGTGCATATAATAAAATAATGGAACAAAATCCATTAAATATAAATTAATTTTAGTTAGTTTGTAAAAAAATGTTGAATTTAAACATAATTTTTTAAAATTGTTAAGTATATGAAATTATTAAAATATGTTAATTTTATTTGTAAGTCGGAACATCCTTTGTAATTATTACATTTAATTGTAAATGATGTTAGCAAAATATACATATTGGTTTTATGAGGATACATCATAAAATTGATGTATTTTATTATAAATACTTTTGTTTCCTTTCTGGAAAACAACTTAAAAGTTGATTTATAACCAAACTTTTATCATGTTTAATATAATGGGGATTATGATACTTGTACTAGAACATTAAAAAGATTTTATAAAGCCTTCTTTTTCTTAGTATAATTAATTCTCTATCTAAAATAATAATATTATTAATTATCTTTTGTTTTTTCAGATAGGAGGAAGCATTGTTATAAATTTTTTCCATTAAAATATTTTAATTTAAAAAATAATCATTTTGAAATCATACCAATAATGCAATGTTTAACATTTGAACTGTATCATTTTCATGATTTCCTTGTGATAAATGTTCTTGCCAAACTAATGGATGTCTTGGTATAGTTGAAACAGTTCCATTATCATTAAAAACAATTTCATCATGTGACATATATTCCCTGAAAAAAAATAAATATTTTAAATTTCTCATTAATGTTAAAACACCATTTAACTTTTTGTGTTACTTAAAAGATTTAAGGTAATTTTCCGAATATATGTAAGTGAAAAATAAAATCTAAACTTACTTATATACATATGGCCCAACTTCTTCAACTTTTATTTTTTCTTTTCCAGCTAAATATTCATTTGGATTTGTAATGTTAAATAAATAAATCTTAATATATAGATCAACTGGAGGTTTCTCCCATAATGTAAATATTTCACCTCCTTCACCAAATTTTAATTTCTGTAAAAGAATTTTAATATAAGATTAAATTAAAAATTTTATTTATTCAATAATTATTTAATATAGTTAACATTAATTTCATCAATATATTAGGTATCTACTTAATTTTAAATTCTTTCAACAATTCATCTTATAAGTAATATTTTTTTCTTACCCATTTGAAAATTACATCATATGGGTGATATATACCAACTAAAATACCAGTCACAATAGCTATCAGACCACCAGCTAATAACAAAAATCCACCTAAAATAAGAACATAAAAAAAAATGAGAATTAAAAATTTATTTTAATTTAATTTATTAAAGGCTCAATAAAATATTAAAATAACGCAATTAATGGTCCACAATTGAATATAAATAAATGATTGCAGTATTTTTGAATAATTCCCAAACAATAAAGGATTCGTTGGTACAATTAGCAATATCTTTCCTTATAAATTTTCTAACTACTACAAACTAATTTTGATTTATTCCTTTCCTTTTCATAATTTCTAAAATACTGACAGTTTCTGTAATAAAAATAATTAGTCAACTACATTTTTAAATACTACATAAGAGCTACATTGTGTTTATGCATCTCCAAAATATTTATGTGTTTTATCGTAATGTCGTTATATCATTAACTCACTTTTAATTCGAGTATAGGTACTACAATAATGAAGATAAATATATCAAAATATTATCATTGTGTTGCATACCCGGAAAGCAATAATTATTTTAGTTCTAAAATTTAAATATTCAAAAAAAAAAAAAACAATTTATAACTGTATGCTGATTGCATTTCTAGAAACATCTTCAAACGCTAAATGAAAAAAAAAATAAACAAGCGGCATATTTTTTTTTAAATAATGAAAATTTAGTGCTGACAACAAATCGATAAATATTATCGAATATTAACTTTTCTTCTTCTTCTAATGCATAAATAACATTAATCCAATATGCTCATTATTATTATACACCTTTTTTTAAAATTTACATTTCAAATTTCAAATAGGTATAGGTACTTATATAAAATACAAAAAAAAACTTAATTTTAATATAGTCTCAAACACGTTTTCTGTTTCTGTTATAAATATCAGACAAACAAAAAAAAAGCATTGGAAAACTTCTCGAATGTACGAAAATTATCAAAATTGCAAAGTCATTTCTAAAATTTATCATTCATTATTAATTCATTCAAAATTTTTTTTCCAATATTATTTTTAAGAAGCTTTAAACATAAATGTACAAATCAAAATAAATAAAAAAAGTAACATGAATATTTTAATTTTAAAAAAAAATTTTGTGATTTTTTCCGATATTAGAGTATTTTTTTTTGTGACAAGTTCAAAGGCATTAAATGCAACAAGTTTTTTGACTTCGTCTGAAGGAAAACCACTGCCAAATTAACATTAAAATAAAATTAAATATTTATTCTGTTTTTTCCTAAACAAATTTTTCTATATGCATTTTTTTTATTTTTGACATTTACACATACTACATATATACATCCATATATACTAAATATTCAATCGAATTTGATATGAATCAAGTTTGTTTCTTGATCCGATAAGTATATTAGATTTTTTTTAAAAATTTAAATATAAAAAAATATGGCAAAATATACTTACTTTAAAATGCGTGAAATTTAACAGTGCATTAATAATAAAAAAAATTTTATGTAAATGAATATTTACAACAAAAAAAAAAAATAAAAATATTATTGTGATGCAGACATACGAGTATCATAACCTATTATGTATGTATAAGTATCGAATATCTATAATAGAATCGATCAAAGTATTTTTAACGATTTCATCACTTTTATGACATTTTATTAATATTCTATGATATTTTGACGTTGTAATTTAATTTTTTATTAATAACATCGAGTCATTTGCACATACATATACATACATGTTTATATAGTGTTACGGAGGCGGCAAATTTTAAAGAAAAATAGTAAAAATGTCAAAATATATTTTAGGCAAATAACATATCATTATAAACAATATAATTGTATATTGAAAAATATAATATGCACATATACACTAGTATGCACAAGTTACTTAATCTTGTGATATGAATTGTGTGTTTATAAATTTTTTAATTTATCCCTTTCGAATTTGATTGAATGTATATATGTAAGTTTTTTGTATAATATAATTTTAATACTACACTTAAAATATTTTATCATTGTAAAATAAGAAACCATGTTATAATAATAATTATTTGAGTGTTTTGTTAATATTTAGGTCGTATTCAAAAATACATTACATATTATGTATGTGCATATGCATTTTAAATTTAATTTTAATTGTAATTTATGTATAACATTTCAATATATTTTTGGTACTTTTATTTATGAATGTATGTTTAAAAAGAATACCAATACAATGTCTATGAATATAATAGGTGCAGTTAGATGTATGTATATATGTAGATGAAATTTTATAAATACATAAGAATATAACAATAAGACTTTTCAAAAATATTAAAAATATTTTATAAAATATGTACAATATTTATTGTTTGTATTTTTATGAACCTTTTATTGTAAAATATTGACAATAAATTTTTCAATTCAAATGATCAATTTCATATCATATTTTGAAATATATTTTCATACATACAAATCTATATATGTACTTACATATTACATGTATAATACTTTGATAATATTTACAAAATTTTAAAAGAATCGATTCCTAAATAATATACTTCATTTAAAACTCATTTGAGTTGATTAATAATCAATTTAGTGTTGACAACACTCTTCTGTGCACCGTTAATAATAATATTATTTAACCAATAAAATATTCAACTATGCATTTATTCTCGCATTACCGAATTTTTTAATGAAAATTAAAATTTTATACTTCTCTTTGGGTTTTTTTTTTTAAATTTTTGCATTTTACTATACATATGCACATACAATATATATGTATATATAGTAATTGAATGATGGTATGTACTTAAATATTGCGTTAATTGAAATGAAGGACGTTTAATTTAAATAGAGATTTGAACTCTTTGTTTTGACCTTTCTTATCGGTAGGTGTAATTATAACCGAAAGTGAATGATAGAAATAAATAATAAAAATGTAAAAAAATTAATTGAAATTTGGAAAAAGAAAGATAAATACGTTACTTTGTATTTATACACTTGTACGAAAATTATTGTACGAATTATTAGCAATTATAAATTGATTGTAATTGTTATTATGACACAAATAAAATAGTATGTATAAATGTAAATGTCATGATAGATTATAATACATATTAAATGGCATTGGTTATAATTTAATAGTTTTATCACACTACTTTTGCTTTGACTCTAATTACTGTCGAATTGAAATTGAAGTACTTATGCAAAATCAGAATTTTTTACATCAAAATAATATAATTAAAATTTTTGGGAGTCTAATTTTATAATACGCTCTCTTTCAAATAAAATTCTAAAAGAATTAAGTATAATAAAGTGCGTAATATTGCTGTTGTGTTAGTAAAAATAAAAATAACAGTAAAAATGATTTAATAATATGAATAACATTAAAAATGAATAAAAAATATTGTAATGGTTTTGAAAAAAAATGCTTCAATTTTCATTTTTTTTTTTTTATTTTTTGATAATAATGTGTTAATATGTAAATTTATCATATATTTTAAACAAATCATGTTTAATTTTAAGAAATTCAATCAATTTTTTAGATCTAAAAATTTTATAAATACCTAAATAGTTTCGTATGTAACAAAAACAGGTGAATTTTTTGTTTTTACAATTATTTTTTATGTGACACTACTTAGATAATTCGATTCATTTTAATATTTTTTCAAATTCTTTTGAGTTTTTTTATTTATTTTGTTTTTTTTTTTAAATGTTTAAACAATTATTAACAAGATTCCTTCACGTATTTGCGTACATTTCTCGTAAAAAAAATAAATTAAAATAAAATGAAAACAAGAACTTTGAACACATTTTATTGCATGAGTTTTTCTTTTTTTTCTTTAATATTTCCGATTTTATATATAGAAATTAATCAAATAAATCAGTAATTATAATTTATTTGATATATTAAAATTTAAAAGTAACCACCATGCTTATGTGTAAGCAATTTTTATTTATATTAACCCTCAAGTACTTTTTAAATATTTTTGTCATCAAAATCCGAATTTAATATAAAAATGAATAAATCAAGCATGCAAATGGCGTTTTGTTATCGAATTTATTATTTTTTATGTTTTGTGTATACATCTGTATAGTTGAATATTAGTGATAAACAGTGTAAGTATCTAAGTAAATTTGAAAAGAACCGTATTTTATTAAGAAAAGTTATACTCGTATACAGAAAAGAATACGTAAAAAAAAATTAACCTCAACTAGGAAATTAAACACTTTAAAATTGTCTCAATTTTATTACAACTCTGAACTCTATATATGTAATGCGGAGCCCTATATGTATATTAAAGTTCAAAAACACAATTCCATATTTAATTGTTTAGCTCCAACTCATAAAATCGCAAATTAGAATTTTACCGAGTTCATAGTCGAAACATTTGAAAATAATATTCGTTTATTACATTTACATACTTACAAAAATTTACAAAAATTAGAAAATACTTAAGAATATTTCTACCTACTGTACCAACATAAATACGCAAAATGTACCTATATACTAAATAATATTTTATAGTATATAATTAAATACCGCAATTATGTTTGACGTAATTTAATTATAATTAGAGTACAAAAGATTAATAACCATATTGTTGACTTATATTTAATATTATATACATATATATATTAAAAAAATAACCGAGTTTAATATATTAAGAATTTCCTTGTTTGTTACTATTTTGTTGCGTCAAATATCAAATGAAAGTTATTTATTTATTTGGTTTTTTTTTTTTAACTCATACTGCGATTTTAAAAATTAAATTCTCATTACTGGTTACAAATACTAAAATTATTTGATTAACTGGTCTGTTTTTGCGGTTCATTTTATGACCGTGGTAGCTATTTGGTTTTTGTTTTTGCTAAGTTTATTTAAACAGACTTCTAGACATAATATAAGGAAATCAATTAATAATCTATTGATAAATAAACTTAGGCAATTATGGCTATTGGCTATTGTAAATTTTGTATGAGTGCGTTTGTGAATGGGTGTAATACAAACAACATTTAGTAAAATGATCAGATCCGAATTTTAAAATAATGCTTTCTGTCTTTCAGTAGTTTTGTTTTTTGATTCAGTTCAGGTTTTCTGAGAGTGCGTTTTTACCGGTTTCAGGATATAAAAAAATTTATTCAAGAAAACCGAGAAATAATAAAAATGATAAGAGAAATATGTGGTTGGTTTATCTTATTGTCGTTGAAATGTGGGTAAAACCAAAATGAAATTAATAATAAGTTATCGGTGATTATGTTGATCGATATGTTTTGTTTTTCTTATGAAAAACTTTCAAATCCTAATAACCTAGTGATATTTAATTTGACTATATTAACTTCCAAATATAATTATAGAATTAAAATTTATTTTTATCACATCTTATTTAAATAAATTTTTATAATTTGTATATTGTTTATTGCTGTCAATTATGTTGCTTGTTTATCTACAGATTCTGTAGCGTATAATAGCGAGTACTGTATACGTGCTTTATGAGTGATAGTAATTAAAATATTAAATACAGTCTGCCTTAAATTTATCTGTGTGAAATAAATCTTCATGTAGTTTCTTAATTTTTCTTTAAATCTTCCAGTAAAAGTCTGTGTGTAATTTATCTTCAATATACACGCATTAACGGTATAATTAAAATTTGTTTACTATATTTTTGATAAATGAGAAAAATTCGTTTTGTTATACAAGATAAGTTTATTAATTCTCTAATTATTAAACTTATTAGTTTAATAATTAGTTTATTAATTTTTCTCGTCTGGTAATTAATTAAATTCTTAAATATGTACAGATATATATAAGAAAATCATAATTAAATAAGTATTAATTTTAAAATATTAGCTTAAATTATTTTATAATTAAACAATAAACTACGCACATACATAAGTTTTTCAAAAACTTTAGTAAGTTTAAAATTACTAATTTAAACTTAAATTAGTCATATACTTATTTTGAATTATATAGCAGTTTAAATAAAAAATTTTCCATTTAAAGACAAAAGAAACAAAAAAAATAAAAAATTTCCACAAAAAACAAACATTTTTAAAAAATACGATAAACCTTATACAAAATTGCTCTCATAAGTGGTTAAAGTTGCCTTAAATTATATAATTTGTATATTAATTTTAATACATTTACATATTTACGTAAACATATTTAAAATACAAAATTTATTTATAATACGTTCTAATTGAAGTATTGAAAAGCCGGTTAACAAAAAAAAAACTATTAATAAATTGTATTATTAATAATTATTAATATATTTTATTCATAAATAATTAATAATTATTAATACACAACATAAAATCTAAACACTTAAGTATATTTACTAATTTTAATATTGATTTGATTATTAAAATCGTAGGCAAAGAACAAAACATTTAACTTTCAAACAAAAAAAAATTTTTTTCAATCAAACATAATCTGGTATTTCCGTTCCTTTATAATTATCAATCGAACAAAATTTATGTTTACGATATTGTGTTGTATTAGCACAACACGGTGAAAAACAAAAAGAAAATAAAAGTGAAAATAAATACGATATGAAAAATGACAAGAAGAAAATATGTATAAGTAAATGATAATTTTCTTTTAGAATTTTTAGATGATCATTCTGCGATCACCATGCTATCAACGTGCTTGTATAATTAGTAGATTTTTTATTAATTAATTTTTATTATAAATTCATATAGTAAGCATATTTAAGTGCGTTTAGAGAATGCTACCGTATTCTATCTATGTACGATTTTATATATTTTAGCTAGTATAATATTAGAAATAAAAAATTGAAAAATAATCAAGAGTGACATGTAATCGAAATTTAGTACGATTTTATTGCAAATCACTCTTTTTAATTTTTTGTATATGTATGTACATGTAGGTACTCAAATTCATTATTGATATTATGACAACTATTGTGAATAGATTTAGTAATAAACATTGATTTGTCATTGCTTTTAAATTGCATAGATGTAATTTTTTGTCACCAAGTTTTCTCAGGAAGAGAACATTTACATAAATATATTTAATTAATTTTACATGAAACTACTAAAATTAATATTACAATTTAGATTTGTTGTTATTATTCGCATTTTTAAAATATAACTTCCGCCTAACTATATCTGACATAATTAATGTTACTCGTAAGTTGAGAATTTGCAATATTGAGTACTTAATGAAAGTCCAAATAGAAAAATGTAAGAAAAAATTCTCAATTAAAAAAAAAATTTAAAAAATTTTAAATAAAATAAATAAATTTAATATGAAGCTGGATTTCATATTATGAAATAGTTAACAACAGCATTATACGTATTTCACAATGATATTTACTGTTATAACACAATAGAAATTTTCTTTTAAAAATTGACAAATAAATATGTATGTATATACTTATGTATGCAATATTGAAATGAAGAGGTGTGAAAAAAATTTGATAATTTGTAATTTTGAAACAAAAACTTGGATAACATATTGAAAAAACAAAAAAAAAAAATTTATGATTTGAGGAAATAACTTTTAAATAGTAAATGTCAACAAAGTTCAAATTAACAAACAAAAATTAGTGTAAATTTTATACGTAATTTAATGTCTAAACAAAAATAAGAGAGAATTTGGCAATTTAAAAAAGCCTTTTAATTATTATTTTTACATTTTGAGGCGGAAGATCATTGAATTTGTTGTATATGTGGTGTTAATAAAAAACAAAAGTTAATTAATTTGCAAAAATTTTTGCGCAAATAATTTTGATGTTTATGTTTTATTGACATATGAACATCATGCGTAAAACAATTAAAATACACGGAAACACTATCATCTAATATCATGTATAATAACCTGAGGCGATTAAATTCATTTTAATGCTGATGAGTAATTAAAATTTTATTAAATCATTATTATTTGCGCGTAATTATTGTAAATTTAAATATGTAATATAATAGAGAACATCTACTAATTAATATTAAAAATTGTGTTTTGTTTTTTAATTCCTTAATTTGTTATTGAAATAAGTATTGTATAATTGAAATATTTAATTAATTATAAAGAACAAAATTTTGTAATTTATATTAGATAATAATGAATTTATTGAAATTCATTTTTATGTATACAAATATGTATTGGTAGCTATAAATATTGTTTATAAATATTATTTATATTCATTTAATATTGTATAGATACATATGCATATGCAATTTAAATTCAATAAAGATTTTCATAAATGCAATACTGACAAACAATTCTACAGAACGTATTAAGAATACTTCAAAAATATAACGTGTTGATAATGCAATATATTTTAAAATATTCTATAAAATGAAAACAGTTCATATTATTTAATTCCGCTACTCATACTAATTTCGCTATATTATGATAATTTAGAAATGTTTGGGGGCCAACAAACTGTGCAACATCTGTTGAGTTAAATATGAGTAAAATTTGTTCAACATTGAGCAACATTGAGAGAACGTGAATATAGCGCAGTTTTAACTATATATCGCAATAAACTGCGTTTATAAAAAGGCCTAATAATATCAAATAAATCGTAATAGGTTTAATTACTTCTTGCCTAATAAAAATTAGTTTAAATTAAGAACTGAGAAATAAGGAATTACAGTGCGAAAATCTTTGTTGCAGATCCTTTAATGTTTACGTGCATAATTATTTTCGTTTTTTGCTAAATTTTCCTCTTTGCTCCATTTTAAATATAACAATTATTTTTTAACTATAAAAAGCAAAACATTCTATAAATAAATTTCTATATTAAATTCTCCCATCAGGCTTGTTTGACTAACATTGTAATAATTTAAAATCTTTTAAAGTTTTCCTATGTGATTCATTTGTACTGGATGAACAAATATGCAATTGGAATTTTTTATTTAATTAATATGATTTAAAATGTATTTTTATATACCAAGTAGATGTACATGAAAAATATTACAAAACAAGTTCAATGAAATAATTTTTTTTTTATGGAATCCTGTAAATTGTATTTATATATGTATATAGCGTATATAGCGCATGAACTTGTTTATAAAAATTACCTTCTTTGGAAAGTCACATTATATTATATAAAATTATAAAAATTCTAATTTTATTAAGAATTGCTTGGCACTGTTGAGTAAAAATAAACGTAAATTAAATATGTTTTTTTTTATTTTTTAATAAAAGTTTTTTATAAAAAGTTTTCCGCGATCAAAATATGTAAACTAGAAAATATGTTTATTTACATTTTTTCGAATAAAATCTAAGTAAGTATAGAGTAGCGCTGTTAAATGCATTATACACAAAATTTATTTTCTTATTATTATTAATGATATAGACTAATATCGCATGATTCAGTTAAAATTCACCTGTTTGAATTTTATTTTTTTTGTGTTATTAACAATAATATTATTATAAAAAAAAAATGAATGAAATCTTGTTTGATTGATATACTAAGACTAGATATAGCTCTTTGGCTGCAATAGTGACATAGCTCAAAAAATACGATTTGTGAGTTATTTATATACAGAGATAAGCGCTAAAAGCATTTCTTTTTAGTGTAAAAAATGCCGTCTAACGCTAACGTAGTACAGACATTTGCTGTGACAAGTTGTTTATTGTGTACTAAATGAAGGTTGAGTTATGTTAGTGCTACAACGCGAGAAAAATATATTAACTAACCGTTTAAATATATTAAATTCATTTTTTCAAATGTGTAAATTTCGAGTTATGTTAGTGTTGCAGCAAACGAATTTTTATTGTTTGTTGGTAGTTAACCTCTAAATTGATCTACTGATTTTATCAAATATGTGTGAATGTGCCTGTGTGTAAGGAATTGTACACATTAATGTAATAAAATTATTTTGTTTTTAATACAAATAATTAGCAAACTATCATACTATAATAGAAATTAATTGTATCGGTCATTTAAATTATGAAAAAAAAAACTATTTCGCGAGAAAAAATTAATTAAATAATCATGGCTCATATTCCAATTTCCATTTTAATTATATTATAGTTTTCTTTCATAAAAATAAACAAAATTGTTACAAAAATTTTTAATTTATGAATGAATCAGTTATGAATATTAAAAATTTATCATTTATTTTATTATGTCTGGCTGTTTTATAGATTACTGAAGAGAGACATGAGGAAAGGAACTCTTTTTTCCCCGAACACTGTAGCCAGCCTTGGCTCATTGTAGCCTTCCCATATCCCATACGGCTGGTGTTAAAAATTTTAAAAACAATCACATAAATATGTAAATAATGTTAATAATTTTGGATTATGAATGAAAAGATTGTCCGCCTTCAAAATATTAAATGACAATTATTTTAATTTATTTATTTTAAATTGTGAAATTTTTATTAGATAAATTTAAAGTATACATAGTAGCTACTGTGCAATTTATATTTATGTTGGATGAATAGAAAAATTTAAAAATTTTTTTATGTTATTGAATGAGAATTACTTTAAAAAAAAGTAAAAAATAGAACAAATTATAAAAAAAAAATACAATTATTTGGATTTATAACCTTTGAATACAATGCCGATAAGTTTTTTATTTTCTAAAATGAAGTTTTCCTTGTGCGGTTTTTCCGAATAGAATGTTGTTTTTATTTTATTGACTTTTTTTTTAATTTTTGCAACAATATAATTAAAATAACCTTAAGTTTTGTAATTAGTTTTTATTTTGATTTAATTATAAAATTTGTTATCATAAATTTTAACGAAATTTTTCACATGTAATTTGTTTTCCTTTTGAAATATGAATGTCCTTCTTAAAAATTTATTTATGACCAATATAAAAATTAAAATTTTTAAATGGATATTAAATTACAAAGTGAAAAATTTGTATAATTTCAATTCTAGATTAACATATTAAGATTAACATAATTTTTGCTTTAATATTTCAATAGTTTTTAATAGATTTCAGAAACAAAGTGCTGTCATGAAGAACACCAGTATTAGCAACAAACAGACTTGAGACACAGTTTCTATAAGTGCCACAAATATATAAAGGATACCAAACTTTTCTTAATTTAAATGGAATAACACTATGTGGTAATAGATCAAAAGCATTTGACAAGTTATGACAGACTCCATATAACATTTAAATAAAAGCAAGTGATCAGATTACTTGTCATCGATCACTTTTCAAAAAATCCGTGTTGATTCGGCATCAATTGAATTGAACTACTCGTATATACATAATCGTAAATGAAATTTAAGAAATAATTTCATTTAAATAAGAGAACAACTTTCATACATGTCTGCATGAAATTAAAAAAAAGGACTGACTGAGTAAATTATATAAATAGCAGACCGATCAGATAATGAGAACAGTGTTAAAGAATTATTTTGGGCATACGTTGTCAAATCCGGTCGAACAGTCAACCAAAAACAAGTTCAAATATTTTTTACTCGAAAAACAAAAAAAGTATATTGATAAGATCTGCAATACTGGAAAGTCATGCAAATAGCCAAAGTTATCGCAATCAACTTCAAAAATATTGTTCCTGTTCGAGTTGGAAAAAAATTCACAAAATTATTGAAAAAAAGAAGCAAAATATTATATGTATGTAAACAAATAATGAAGAAACGAACAACAAAATTGGGTAATTTGAAAAAAAAAAAATTATTATTCCAAATTCAAATGAAATATTTTCATTATGTCACATAGATCAAAAATTTGACATTTAAAAATTTTAATTTTTTTAAGTGACGTAAATTTATGAATTTATTTACATATTTCATTTAAATTTAGAAGTTTTTACGTAACAAAAATGTCGAACTTTAGAATTCTTATACATTATTGTACACTTGGGTCATAAATGTACACCAAATATACGTATATTATGTATTTATATACATAAATAAAATTTTGAACCCATTAAAGTTGTTGAGAGATGAAATTTTAATGTTTCATTTTTTGTTTTTGTTCTAAAATTTTTAATACGTTTTATATGCAAATGTAATCGCTATACATTTAAATAAAATGTTGTTTATTAAATTTCTTATAAGAATTAAATAATCCTCGAAAATTTCAGCCATTTTAATTATTAAACTTGCATATGTATTATGTATTGCTTCCACTATTTCCTGTTACGAAATTATTCCTATACATACATACATAATTATGATTTGTAATTTAACTGCTATTAACTGCCCTGTTATAAACTCCACACAATTGTAAGTTTTAATAAAAAATCCATTTTATGCATAGCAAACCTATAAAAAATGTCATTAAATTTTGTACTTATAAAAGTTTCTAAAGTTGTAAAACCAATCAATGCCAAAATTTTTTTTGTTTCTTTTTGAAAAAAAAAATTATTTTTATATTTTATTGATTAACAAAGGAAAAAAAATACATATTACCTATGAAGTTTGTTTAAGATTATATTAGTTCAGATAAGGTACACGACTTCATTTTATTCATAGGTTCATAAAAATAATTCTCTATACTAATAAGGCAAACACTTCTTAAATGTATTTATATATTATATCCAATAGGATTTAAAATATTGTGCCTATATCTCATAAAATATTGTATACCATGTAGGGGGCAGATTATAATAATGCATTAATATACATATATATATTCGTAGCATGCATATACACCGTGTATGCAAGTCCTGCGGTTGAATCAACTAGAATTTATTGCAATACATGCAAAAATGTACTTATATGTACATAGTTATGTCAAAAAAATGAAAATGTTTTTTTTTTTTTAGAATAGAATGGAAATTTCCATTTAAAAGAAAATTAAAAGTATATTTAAACTGGTAAAAAACTTGTTTTAGTTAGACGAACCATGAATTCTTCCAATTCCAACGAAGCAAACCAATTAAATAGAAATAAAATCTTATTATTCTTCGAGATTTAGCAGAATAGAACAATTATTTGTAGAGTTTGTGTGTGTATAATGCATCTATGCACAAAAAAACAAAGAAAAAAACGAGTGAACAAAAAATAAATTGAGTTGCAAGAATAAATTTTTTATTTTTATATTGACTCTTTTTTTATATTGTGGTATCAATTAAAGAAGAAAATTGTTTCTTTAGCATCTATCTTGTAATTTAACATGAAAATAGAATTTTCTGGAATATTTTAATAGAATATATAGGGTATTTATGTAAGTAAAGGATGTTGTAACACACGATCGTATACATATATAGTAATGTGCTATTAAACAAGAGTCAAGTCTGCTATAAATAAACCGGTTAAGTATGAAAGTGATAATGTTTGCAAAATTTTAAGAGGAATGTAGGCATAGATTAACTATGCAGTTTTTGTGCATATTGCTAAATTTATACGATTTCTTATTGGCTTATATAATTTGATTCGTTTTTTTTATCTATACTTTTTCTAGATCTTGCTGTATTTGTTATTATTAAAAAGAAAGAAAGAACGAAATTTTATGAGTGTTTTAAATTTAATGTTTCAGTAAAATTATATTTTAAATTTGAAGGCGCATTCACAATATTATGCGAGATTGTAAAAGAGCGATTCTCAAAATTTCGGGGGTTGGGGGGGGGGATAAGCTAAATTGTGAAAATAAATTAAATGCAAGATGTCGCTCTTGTTTCGTTGTCATAATTTCGCAATGTTAGCTGTCATTTATTTTTATTTACTTTGCAATACCTAAAAGTTTTGTAGAGACAATTAATTTTTTATTTGCAGCCGTAGATTATTTTACAAAATTTTTCACAAATACATAATTGTATTTTCATTTTTTACAGATCGGACAGAATTATCTCGGTCAGATTCTACTTTAGAATCAGAAGAAAAATCATGATTATTCAATGCTATGTTCTCATCAGTTACTTCAGCTGTGCTGTAATGGAAACCGCCTTCTCGAGCTATATAAAAAATTTAATCTGGCTGTGCGTGGAACTTTTTTCCCTCACAAAAACATTCATCACACCTGGGAATCACAAAATGGTGGTATACAAAAACCAAATAGACTGTATATGTGAGACTAACACTACATGAAGTAATCATTTATCTAAATTACATGTAGCTATATTACGAATTGTTTTAGAATTTAATTTAATTCACAATTTCTTAAATAATTGTCAATGCAAAAATTTTTAAAACGGGTGATTTCCGTATATTAATTCCGATTTTATACTCGAAATATTCCTAATATTCAACCAAATATAATAATTTTTTTCTATTAAATTTACTTATTTAATTTATTTTTCAATGCATTATGCTTGCAAATTAGCAAATATTTTTTAATTTAATTTACAAAATAAATTTTTTATAATTCAATTTGTATGTTATCTCATTATTAAAATCATATTGCATCTATAAAAAATTAAAAAAATAATACTGCATATTGTGTATAACTGTTAAAGGTATACGAAATATATAACAAATAAAATGAATATTCTGATCACATAATTTAATTTTTTTATTTTTATTTTGTTCTCATAAAATGTAATTTATTTGAATGCTTGTAATTGAAAAGGAGAGTCAAAACAACATTATTACATTAATATATATGGGCATTATGTACCATATTAAATGTATATCATCAAATTTTATCAATTGAAAAATGTTTTTATTATTAAATAAATGGAATGGTATTTCATATCTTATGCACATATTATTTACATACAGTATTATTTATGTTTAAATTCATACTAATAATAAAGAATTTTACTTTAGGTATTCTATTTGTATCCGGTATTTGAAGGAAATTCTATATAATTCCATGAATTTCATGTTCAAATTTTCGATATTAGTGCTTATATAGGAAATTGGATTTGAAAAATGCAAATTGAATTTTTCCGTAAATTTATAAACGGTAAGAAACTACACTCTTTGTACTATTTTTTTTTTTGAAAATTTTTAGAACAAAGAAACATTTTCCAATGGGCGCATTGAAATAATATGCATCAAATTTAAAATTCCTTTACTTAGATAAACAGTAAGTCTACTGTAACTTTGTTTTAAACTAAATTTATGAAATTTTAATTCAATTTAATCAATTATTTTATACAAGTATTTTAAAATAGAATTTTTATAATAATATGTATTCAGTGTTCATTTCAATTATAAGCATTTGTACACAAAAGTAATCATATTATTATTAATTGATTATTAAAATATATTCATAAAAATATATTTATTTTGAAAAATATAAAATAAAAGTAAATAAATAAATACTTTAAGATTCGCTTGTACGAGTATTTGGCAATGATAATGACACCTTACTAATTATTTGTTATATTTAGGATAAAAAAAACAAAACTAATAATTCCTGTATGTATGTACAAAACATTTATTAAAAAATTTTGTACAGGTTATCCAAATAAATATTAAATTTACATACTTACTATGTTTTATCTATTAATACATGATATGTGTATATAAGTATGTATATATTACAGTGTTTTAATAAATTATGCAAAATTATTTACAAACGTGTATTTTGAATTCAGTTATAAGCGCACGCTTATAACAGTTTTTTGTTATATATGTAAACATATACAACCTCCCCGCGTATTATGTAAATGATATCGATTAATTAACTTGTTAATTAATTCATATATGAATTAGATATATGTACATTTGGATATGTGTGCATACATAAATGTGTATGTATCTTTTTAAATGTCAAGCTATAACATAATGATTAATTTGTATTATATATGAAAACATAAAAACAGCATCAAAAAACTAAAAAATTGTATAGAACACACTTCAATGCCATTTATTGATATAAGATTATTGCCTAATTATACATATATACACACATATTATACATATATACATATGCAAAGCATAAAAATAATGTATTCTGTTAATTAAATTGCAAAACTATACTTTAAAATTGATTTGTAGTTTTATTGATTTAATATTTAAGATTGATTTATGTATTAATAAATTATGTAAAAAATAATTTTTATTTTAATCGAGTTTGTTAGTTACATATAATATGTATGTATTTATGAATGTACATATGTATATCTAAATACATATTGTCAAATTAATTTTCATACACATTGTATTTATTACATACACATACATATATATATATGTATGAATGCATAAGTAAGATGTAAGGATCTGAAAAAATAAATTTACTAAAGATTTCAAAGACGTGTTGTCTTTAAAATTCTCTTGTAAATATAATATACATGCATATATACACGCATATATATGTACGCATATTGATCACTCTAATTAAACATTTCTTCCTTCAATATATACATACATATAGATAAAATATTAATTATATTTTCTATTTTTACTCTTTTGTAGGTAATCAACATAATATTTTTATGTAGTTTACTACAATCACCTCTCTTTCATGTAGTTTTAACCAATTTTTAAACAAAATGTCATAATGAAATGTTCTTCATCATAACGCGTTCTAGTACGTCTGATTTATTTAATTATATTGGAGTTATTAACATGATTTGGAAATCAAAATTTGCAAAGCTGTTGATTATTAATGCTGATTAAGAAATAAACTGCTAAAAATGCTGATAAAGAAACCATCTGGTGAGTATAAATAATAAGATACATAAGTAATAATATGAGGATTGAAACATAAATTTGTCATGCATTTTAGGACAACTTGAAATTTACAAATGTGGCTAAATTCCTATAAGTAAATGGCTAAATAAGGATAAATTTTCAAATAAAATTTGCCTGGATTTCAACTAAAACTTGGTTCATATTATCGAATTGTGATATTCAAGTTCATATTACACAATTAACAAAAATTATATATAGCCTAATTTTAAGTATTTGGTTTTTATGAAGAATTCAGCAATAACCAGAATTTTTTCATTAATTTACAGTTATCATTTTGATTTTGATGTACATATGTTTATATGAATATGTATATATATATGCATACATAAAAATTTTATATAAGTAAAAAGTGAATTTAATCAAATAGTCAATATATACAACATATATATAAAAATTCTAAAATCAATATTAAGTAAGAAATCATTAAAAACTTTTTTATTTTACATTGTTGTTATACATTATTTAATATAATATCATTTCACGTTAACATTATTGCAATTTAAGGTAATGAATCTTAATTAAAATGCATTCCAGGTTGAACAACTTAGTAATGAGAAATGCTTTTTAATAATTTATTTAAAAAATAAATTATTTTAAATTACTTATTTATAATATTGTAGAGGTTAGGTTTTTTATATATATATATAAAAAGAAATGTTGATAAAACTTAATATTGTAATTCTAGTTATTAACTTTTTTTGCAAAAATATATACATATATAAGTAGTTGTCTATGTACATAGCATGGTAAAATAATTGTTATTATATGTATATGCTAATGTGGAATATTGATGCATTTTTTTTAATAAGCATATAATTCTCTATATTTATAAACAATTGTTCATAATATAATATTGTATATTCATACATATATACATGCACTTGTGCATTACATTTTATAAATCGAATTCAAATGTGAAATGTTTTGATTTTATTAGAAAAACACCTTTTAATTTTCATTTCATTTGTGCCAACACGTGATTTATGTTTTATATATGGTATGTTATGGTAATTTTTATATGAAAGAATTTTAATATTATTATTCAAATGATTCCCCATTTATGAATTTTGTAATATATAAATAACTAGTATTGAATTCTAAAAGCATATTTATGTTAGATGTACCAATATGGTACATGGTGTGTTTCAGTATAGCATTTAAAGTGCGCGCATACAGATTAAATATAGAGCTTTTAATAATTATTTGTTTTCTTTAACAGTAGATTCAAATTAGTAGCAATATATTACCTTTTAAAAATTTCCATTATTTATATTTGCAAAAAAAAAAATATAATATTACAAAATAATACAGCATATATATATGTAATAATTTTTAAAATCTTTCGAATCTAAGTTCTGTTAGAGTACAAATAGAATAATCGTTTTAAAATGTCAAAAACTGATGGTGCAAATAAATGATAACAATTATTGTTATCAATTATTGTATGATAATTAAATAGAAAAAGTTTACCAATTTTATTGAAAAACTATAATTAAATAAGCAGTGTGTATACAATGCAAAATATCTATTATACTTTAATATTATGACTTATTTTTAACTATTGACACACAAATGTATATATAATGTACATATATTGTGAGAATATTATATGATAAATCCAATTTTTGTAGAATCTTTTCAAGGATTATTCAATTTATTCATGTGTGATACTATCAATTTTATTATTATTCTGCATTAATTTCCTATAAATTGCAAGTATATAAAGAATATATATATAAAGTAGAATAATATATGAAATGTAATTTAATATATTAAATGGAAATATTTCGCATACTATTTTAATATAATTTTGTAGAATATAGAGAAGGTAGAATGAATTTCATTCATCTACTGACTCATGAATGGTATTTAGAAAAAATCAATAACAAAAACAAAAATGATATTTGAAGAAATTTTAAATGTACGAATGTGCGATGGATAAATTTATAAAATGCAAATTAAATATTAAAATTAAATAAATTTAACATTTAAAAATTAAAAAATAGGATTAATAATTATAGCAGTATACGATCAGAACAAACAAAGAAAATCTCCTGGAAAATTACCAATTTAAAAGATGCTTTAATCATTTTGTATATGCGATCTTCATAACCAGTCACAAGTTCATTGCTATTAGTTCATTGTTCATCATGTTAAATTAAAGTATAATTTTAACTGTATTAAATGTTATATTATACAAAAAAAAAGAAATATGTATTTATATACCATAAATAATATATTGGTATAATGGAATTAAACTTTGGTGTAAGTTTTTGATCATGATGACGTCAATAGCGACCTATAAATAATATAACCAGTTGCATGAAAAAAAATCACACTGGTTGTATAGGAAATTGGAAAATTACCTGCAATTTTTTTTGTTTTTAAGAATATGAAATATGTAATTTAATTAATTTTGTATTTAAGTATTATAGAAATGCATATTATAGTGTTTTTAAAATTGGTATTTTTTAGGTACAAATACATTTATAAGTAATGGAAATTTTTTTTAGAGGTATTGAAGTTCAAGTTCAATGATAATCGAAAATATTTACAGTTGTATTTAAAGTTATTGTAATTTTAAGTAATAATTTATATTAATATTTAATGGAATCTTTTTTGTAATGTATAACAAGTGTCTAATTCAAAATTGCAGTAATACGGTATTAATGCACAATTCAGCTTATGAATTGTAAATGCTGAATTGTTTATAAATTCATTATTCTGCAATTTTGAAATCACAAATTGTGTGCACTAAAATTTCAAAAATTACAATTGATCTTTGATTTAATTTCTTTGATTACAAAGAAAAAACTAAATTAATTTTAAACTTTGGACATTCTAAATTCAATTGAAATAGCATTTTTTGACGTACATACAGCTTATTGTTATCGTTAAAACAAAAAAAAAATTTTTGTATAAATTCAAAAACTAAGCAAAAACCACAAATACTGAGTTGAGTTTTGTTATATAAAAATATTGCGTGCCATTGTTACAGACATACACACATTGATTTTTTTTTTGTTTTGAATTTTACAAAAAAAAAATTATTTTTTACACCTTCAATATAAGTGTTAAACAAAATAAAATTCAAATATGTACAAATATTTTAAGTAAAGTCAGCATTTTTTATTATACTACATGCCGAAATATGTACATACTATAATGAAGACGCCGCCATTCAAACTTCAATATTTTGCATTACAAAGAAATTATAAAAATTAATATATTAATAGTAAATTAACATTAATTTTATTTGATTTTATTTGAAAAAAATATTGGTAGTAAAAAAATAGCATTATACCGTTATTTTTTAATTTTATACCGTTATATGTAGCAAATTTTTAACGTTATTTAATATCATTTTACGTTAAAAATCACTGTGTATATAATTTAAGGAACTTAGTTTAATAAGTGTTACCAACATATAAGAATATTTATAGCAGTTATGCTTGTTAATTTTATTGTACTGAATTTAATATTATTTTTTTATTATAATAATTTTTCACTGTCAAGGTACTACGATACAAATAATTACTTTAAAAATTTTTTTTCATGACCATCATAATATGTTAACATTTCATATGTACGTATACGTACATTATATACATAATATACATATATTTATATAAATATAAACCAAGTTAAAAACTATAATACATATATCAAACTTCAATTATATCAAGTAACATCATTTTTTTGTATATTTATATTTCTTTCAATTTTATTTTCAATGTTAAAAAATTATAATGAACCTATACTCTATACACAAATATAAATTATTTATTATATAATAAAATTATATATAATATAGCAAAACAATAAAAATTGGTATACTTAAATAGTTTAGTCAACTTTTATATTATTAAACAGTCAAATGATAAAAATATTGTATTAAATTTTTATAACTAAGCATATAAAAGCCGGTTGATTGACAATAAACAATATAAAGAAAAACTATATATACGAAAATAGAATATTTTACTGATATTAGCACTTGCATACGTTAATAGTTACATGTATATTTTGTTTATTATATAAGTATGTATATATCTGTATAAATGCCATATTAATATTCATAAATTAAAAACAAATTTCAAATTCAAAAACTTTGCCAAACAATGCATTAAATTAACAGTATAAATGTATGTATGTATATGTATTTGCGTATGAAAGCAATTGATAGCGTTAAAAACAAGAAACAAAAAACTTTTACAAATTTATGTTTTTTATATATAAATACATATATACATACATAGCTACGTATTATTTCTTGTATAAATTAAAATATTATTATATTGTATAACATTTACATAATATTATAATATTTATTATATAACAAAAAAAAAACATTTACTTTTACTGCCCTAATTTTAAAATATTCTCGAAATTTCGATTCGAACATTTTTCTGTTTGGGTTTTTTTTTCTATCAAACATAACCATTATTGAATTTTATTTTTCGCTTATTTTTTGTTTATTTATTTTTGAATTTTGATTTCTCATTTTATATATTTTTTTGTTTTCAATAATACCTTGATTACCTTCCATGGTCTTCATCTTATACACAAAAAAAAAACAAAAAATGAAAACATAATAAACAATAAAAAAGAAAAAATATTGAAAGATGAAAAATTAAAAGAAAAAAAAATTGTGAATAACTATTTTTTGTTTTTTTTTTTGTATTGGTTCTTCTCTTGAATCTTGTATAATTTTTGTTATATAAGCTTAATGTTTTATTTAACCATGAATTGCATGTATGTATATGTATGTATATACAAATTTTAAAAATTCAATTAACTGGATCTGATCAAATGTTTATTAAAATCAAAAAATTAGTTTGTAATTAAAAGAAGAAAAAGAAATCAAAATATTCAAATAGAAAAAGAATTATAATAAACAAGAGTTTTGTTTGTATGTATTTGAAGAATTAATAATAAAAGCAAAAAAAACAAATTTTTAGTCGGAAGGTCTTCCTAAAAACAAATTTTTGTATGTTTATAATATGAAAATCAGTAAGTACGGTACATATGTATATAAATACAACCTTATGTAAAAAGTTAAAATACTTAAGAATGAATGGGTAGAGCGGAGATATTACGAACATATTTTATTTTGTTTTTCGTTTTTCTATTATTAGAAAATTATTTTTAAATAAATTTTAATATTTATTGTTATATAATATTAAATATATATATATATACATAATTAGCATACATATAAACAATACATAAAAACAAATACACAAAAATTCAAAATTAATATTATGTTTCAAATTTTTTTTTCATTAAATTACAGGAAATTATTTGAAAAAATAAATAAATAAATTAAATAAATAGTTTTTATTGCGATTTTTTAATTAATTTTTTGAAAATGCAAATTTATTTCTTGTTATTTTTTTTTTGAGAATTATTATTATTATTACTCTTATTTTTTTATTTATAAATTAATATATTAATTAATTAATTATAACCAATTAATTTTTTATTTTCATTTTTGGTATTTTTTAGGTTTACCTTAAATGGAAAATGCATTATAGAAACGGTAAAAAAAAAAAACAAGTGGTGAATACTTAATTGTATTTTGATGGAATGGAAGTTTTCCAGTATTATTCTCATAGTTGGAAATATTTTTTTAAGCTTCCTTAGAATAAAGCAAAAATAATTTTACATTAACTGTATTATTTTTAAATGTTAATTTAAAGTCAACTATGATTATAAAAATAAAAATGATTAATTTATAATTTTAGAAGAAAAAAATTAGAAATATTGAATTAAAGCATCTAAGTAATGAGTATTACATTAATTTTGAAAAAATTAAATAAAAATAATAGAGAATAAAATGAATAAATATTAAGAATTAATACAATAATACTTTATTTCGTATTTTTCCTTTATATATGCTTAGTATAGAATGCAATTTATAATTTAAGCTTGTGGAGCAGTTCATTCAACCTCCTATCTATTAAACTATTATACACTTTTAATTTATTTTTAATTGTATAAGTTTAAAAATCATTTATTATTTTTTCTATTTTTTTATATATGTATATGTATATACTTAAGTTCCGATTATTAAACTAAATTTATTCTGTATCAATATATTTATACGTATACATATGTGAACATTAATTCTTTGATAGTTACTTAATAATTAATAATTCTCAAGTAACTTGTATTATTTGCTACCTCTTTTTCATACCTACATATGTAATTAAAAATTTTAATTAAAAATATATATGTGATAAATATGCTGTATGTATTATATAAAAATAGAAATTTAAAAATAATAAAATATTTAATTTATAGAAACTATAATATGTATATGATATTTATTTGTGAATACATACATATTATAGATTGTAATTGACGTACTTTTATATATAAATTCAAAGAACTCATTATAAATTCTTGAATTAATACAATGATTAAGCATTTTTTTGTAATATTTTATTAAGAGTTTGTCTGGTATATAATTTTTATATACATAGATAATCTACTTTAAAGCATTATATTACGAAAAAAAAAAGACTTTTACTAACAGTATTTTATTCTATGTTATTTATTAACTAATTTATATAATAAATTCTACGTTATTAATGTATATACATACATAATGCATCGAAAATATTACCTTGAAAATCGATAACTATTATGTATTATCTGTTTGTGTATATAAACTTGTACATGGAATAATAATTTTTTTGCATATTATGTATATGAAGGTAGTCCGTATATATGTATAGATTATAATTTTTTTTCTACTTTTACTTTAAAATAACGTAATTAAAACTTATATAACAGGTATAATTTCTTGTAAACAGGTTCTTTTTTGTATATATATATATATATTTGATATATATAAAATATAAGCATTTCTAATATATTTATAATAATGTTTGAATATATTTCAAATTTGATTTAAAATCTGTTGTAATCGTTCAATCATACTAATATTGTATTAATTTAAAAATAAATTTTGATTGTTCCAAAAATTTCAAAAAACGAATCATAAATTTTAATGCTCAACAAATTCAAATACTCAAAATTTAATTAATATTTTAAATAATTTTTTTTTTTTTGTATCACATTATTTTGTTTTTATATTTCTATAAATCAAAATATCAAATTTTCATAAATTCAAACATAAAACATAAAATATTTATATAAGTAATTAATTATCCTTTAATTCACACTTATCAAATATAATATTGTACTATTAATATTTTAATTATAAAAGTCGTATATGCGTAAGAAAATCCTATTTATGTTAAAAATTTTTTTAAAAACAAAATAGATTTAATTAAATTATTATTCGAGTGCGCCAAAAATTTCAAAAAGAAGCTTGTGTATATAGACATATTAGAGTACGAATTTAAGCATATAATGATACGTACATATATTCCTTGTGTTGGAATTAAGCATATATGAGCGTATCTTGTGTTATTTCTATTATTGTTTACAATTTTTCACAACAACCAATTAATTTTTTTATATTTTTCAATTTTTTCATTTTTTTTTATTCATGTGTATACATATATATGTATATAAGGTATAAAAATTAAATAATTTTTATACACAAGCGAGTGCATAAATTCGTGATACTAATAATTTTGAAAATAACACACGCACAACAGCAAACACACGCTTTAATCATATAAATACGCTTAATCCCAAATCGTATACTTTGAAAATCATACATACATGTCTGTATATATAAATAATAATTATAAAATTTTATGCATTTATGCACATATGTGTATAATTAAAATATTCATTAATAAATTTATAAATATTGAAAATTTTGGAATTTAAAAATTTTTTTGTTTACCACATTCCATATAATTGTAGAATATTAAGTGTAAATAATTCTTGATTTTCAATAATTGTAATAGTTCTTACACTTTTTGATTATTTAAAAATATTTCTTAATATTTACTTAATTTATTTTAATTTCATATTATACGTATTTAATTTAATTCGTTTTGCCTTCACAACTTATATTTTTCTTAATTTTTTGTTTGAAATTTACATTTCCTACTAATGATCATTTTTTGCTTTGGTCTTAATCAAAATTTCTTAATAACATTTATGGTCTTGAAATTCGGAAAATTTTGTATTTTTATTGATTACTTTATTTTCCTATATGTATTATAATTTACAATAATTTAAATAAATATAATATTATCTATTTTCTGCTTATATATCACTTACATTTTGGCGATCTAGTTGTTTTTCCTGGTTTTCTTTTATTAAAAAATGAATCAACAACATTAATACTATTTTTATATTTTTTATTTGATTTTAAATTCATTCTATATACTTTATTTAATTCTGGACCATTTAATTCATCTTTTGTATTAACAGCACTATATTGTTGTGCAAAAAATTTTTTAAAATCTTTCATTTTCTATATATATTTTGTTCTCTATATTAAAAATTTCTTTTATTTTAAGAAAAACTTATTTTTAAGTATTTATAAATTTTATTGAAAATGAACACTTTTAATTTTGTTATAATTAATAAATACACAATTTAAATTAAAAATTCATAAAATTATTTTAATTATAACAGTTGTATTTTTTAATTTTATTAATTAATATTGCAAAAAATATAATTTGAAATTTAACTTTAACACCACCACATTTAATAACTTGACAAAAATATTGTTGTTTTTTTTAAATATTTTTTAGTTTAATTTAATTTTCATTAATTTTTCTTTTCTTTATATTTTTTAAATTATTTCAAAAAATAATTTTAATATATATTTTTTTTTTTCATTTAATTTATTTATTTTTCTATATTTAATATTTAATTAACTCAAAATTTTATAAATTAAATTTAACAATTAATATTTTTATTTTTTATTTTTTAATTAAACTTCCTTTTCTAAATTAATTTTATTTAAAATTTTTAAATTTTAACCGTAATTTCTTTATTTATTTTTCTTGTGTTCCGATCGTAAGTGATGTTCAGTTATGAGTGAGAAATTTTTATCTCAAGTCACTCATATAAATAAGTAAATTCCAAAAATATAATAAAAAAAATTAAAGGCTTTAAATTAAATACAAAAAAAAAAAAGAAAAAATTCACGAGTGGCCAATGGTCTGTTAAATTGTCAAGTTATTTTTTAACTACGATAAAAAATTATATTTGTATTTTTTCTATTTTCTTGCTTTTTTATTTTTACTTTTACATTTTTTTTAATTATTTTTCTCTTTTTTCACATTTTCTTATTCATTTCTTCCATCTATATGTGTAAAAGTATAGTTTTTATTTTTTATTCTTTATTTATTTTTTCTTCATTTTTTAATGATACTTTTTTAAATTACATACACACACATTTATTCGTTGTTTTTGTTTTTTTTTTTTATTTTGAATTGAAAAACATAAAAAGTGTACTCGCAATTTTAACTGTTTTTTTTTTTGTATTTCTGTTTTTTTTTTTTACTAATACATATGCATTATCATAAATACAATAGTATAAAACTATAAGAAAAATATTTTTAAGTTTAAATGAAAAGTTTGTTGTTACAACAAGTTTTATTGCAACTGTACTGTTGTTTGTGAATATTTTCTTACGATATTATATCATGCAAAAAATAGAATGTTCGAATGTTTGATCAATGTTATGTATTGTATTTGTATAAGTAATTTTCATTTATGCTTGTATTTTTTTGTATTTTTTACATTTTAATACTGTTATACATATTTGGTTTGTTGTTAAATTCATCATTCTTTGTTGCGAATAATACATATAGGTCTTAAGTTAATTTTAATATTCCTTTTGAATCAAAAGAAAATTGTTTACGTGATTTTAGTATTTTAAAATTTAGACAATGTTATAATAATTTTCAAAAACAATTAAAAAAGCTGTAATTTTTTATAAAATTTTTCTGAAATTCTAATTTTTAAGAATGTACTCAATAAGCTAGATAATATAGAATTATAAAAAGTGTAAGAATACTTGTATTTATTTCATTTATACATATATGTGTACATATATACTTATATAAATGAAATAAATACAAGCAACCGTGGCACACATTTTGGTAAATTAATTAAAGTTTTCATAAATAAAGCACTTGCAAGTAATGCTTATAAAACGGTCTTGTTACTATAGTTTTATGAAGTATTTGTAAAATGGATGTCACGAAATCTTTGAAGGATTTAAAGCCTTTATTGTTACATATTTAAACATAAATCAAAAATAAATTTCTTAATTTTACAATTAATAATGTATCTTTAAATCTATACAATATCAAAAACAAACAAACACATTAACAAACTGTTTTCATTTTTATAAGTATTGAACAATATGCAATTCAAAGCGAAAACAACATAAAAAATTTGTAAACATTTCATATAATTATAAGAAAGCCATATTCATGGAGCATATATTATGTAATTATGATTAGAAATATAAATTATATGGTCACAAACTCTATAAGAAAATCTATTATACAATATTAAGTAATCAATATGATATTGAAAAATTTTATTTACTTAACGTTAACTTAGATTATATATTAAAAAAAAATAATAAACATATGCCGACCATATACTCAGGCCTATATAAAGAATTATTTTTATATAATTTAACCAACTTTCATTTATAAGAAAAACTTGAAGATCTACTTATTTAGCATAATAGCTTACTAAATTTTTTTTTCTTTCTAAAATAAAAATAAACGTAATATTCAACTATTTTGTTGTCAATAAACAATTATTATACCTGTATATAGATTTAAATTACTGATATTATAAATAAAATGTATATGTATGTATGTAATTAAAACTATACTATTTATAATATTGCACCATAATATTCTGAATTTCTACTATGCAAAAAAAAAAGAAAAATGTGTAAACACATTCTTTCTCATTTTTTGATATTTTTTTTGTTTTTATTTTTTGATTAACTTAAGGAAAAAAAAATAAATGTTGAAACACATATTTTAATTTCATATATATGTATGTACGTGTATAGCATTGTTAATCAATTGAAGTTATTTATGATATTTTTTATATATGTAAATGTACATAATAATATGTAGTGTGTTGTGTAGTAATTAATTTTATTATATAGATTGCTTTTACTATTTTATTATTTTCTTTAAAAAATGAGAAATTATTGCTACACCACAATAAATACACTACAATTTTAAATGACTTGTTTACCTGTTTAAGTGCGTTATTATTAAAGCGCATGATTTTTTATTATTACTAAGTATTTCTTACAGTTTAATGCAAAAGCTTTCAAGCAAGCACAACACTATGGTTGCAGTAGATCTATATATGTATGTGGTGGCATAAAGAAAATTTTGACCTTAAGGAAAAAATTACAGTGATTTTGTTTTTATTTTTTTTTTTTGTAATTAAAGAAGCTTTATCGCATAATTAAATCAAGTACCTCTACATATAGATAATATCTATTAATTGATCTATACTATAAATTGATATTATCGTATACACGTATATGTATTAATTCTAAATAATAACATGTGTGCATACTTTCTATATAAAATTTCTATAGAAAAGAAAAGAAAAATGTTAAATATATCAATTTAAGTTAGGTTTAGAAATATTTAATAAAGTATACATATATTATATATAATTTATTTTAAGTACATTATTTTAAATAAAAAATGTTAAAATAATTAAAATCGTTTTTTGCAGGAATATAAGGCAAACATTAACTAAGAAATATGCAATAAATATATATACATCGTTAATACATATTACAACATTTTAACTATTCTGCATCAATTCTTAATTGTTAAGCACCAAAGCATCAACACTAAATTTGACAGACTATACAAATATTGCAGAACAGAGCAGTGTGAATTGTAATCAAATGTGATATAAGGGCGCATATTAGTATGCTTTGATATGTTATTCAAAATGGATGACTGTAAGAAGAAGAATTATATACCTTATTCTACGCTTTTATTAATACCTTATTATAATACGCTTTTATTAATATTTAAGTTGAAAATGGGAATATTATCAAAATGCAGAAGCACATTTTACACTGCACGTAGTAGGATACTTATGGAATAGAGAAAATTTTAGACTGCCGATAAACTTAAAAACGCATTGCCGATAAACTTAAAAAACGAAACGAAAAATTAAATTTAATCTATTTATAAAATAAAATATTTTTTTTCAAAATTAAAACAATACACTGAATAAGTTGCTCTATTTAAGAGAATTCAATATTTTTTTTTAATTTCTTTACAAATGTTTTAGGATAGTTATATAAAAACAATAAGTTATTAGAGCACTTGCAAATTGATGCAATTGAAAATTTATTACAATTAAATAATAATATTGCTAAATTATTTTACATAAAATTCCCATTATAATAAATTGATATTATAAAAAATTATTCATTTAACTTTTTTTTTTGACTAAAAAATTTAATATTATATTATAGTTTAAAGTTTTATTAATATAATTAGAACAATTTTAATATAATTAAATTATATATATAACATAACATTTAATATTAATAGGAACTAATATAATATAAAAACATGTAATATATTATTTATAAAAAATTAATATTAAATTAATCATTTCAAGAGCAATTTATTTTAATTAAAAAAATTTAACCTTTCTTGATTTTTAATTAAATTTAATACAAAATTATAAATTATAACAAAAATTGTTAAATTTTCCAAAACAGAACCAAATTGAAATTCTAATATTTTAACAGAAATTGACAGAATTCTGTTAAATTAACAAAAAATTGTAATATTTTTGTATTTAAATAGTGAAATAATTTAAAATATTCTATAAAATATACTTAATATTCTAAAAAATATAAAAATACGGATTAACCACAAATTTCATCTTAACTAATGATTTATTAAAAATTTTTATTATACTACATTTAATTACTACTCGTAATTTCTTGGAAAAAATTAATTAATATATAATGCCAATAAATATAATTACAATTTGTTAAACGAGACAAAAACCAAAATAATAAAATTATATATATACATAAATATATAACAGCATTAATTGACGTCATTTGCAAGCACATGCATATTATATTTTTAGCAATAAATAGTATGTTAATAATTTTCACGCGTAAACATTCCACAATATTTCCTAATTTCCATATAATAATATATTCTAAATAAATATAAGCTTTAAAATATAATTTATAAACATAAATACATTTAATTTAGTTATAATTGAATTTTTATTTCTCTATTATGTTTAATTTTTCTATTTTATTAAAATGTATAACAGATTTTTTCTTTTAAAAAATACATAGAACATTGATAATCTAAAACATATACATATTGTTAAAATTTAGTGCCAAAAATATATTTTTTTTTAAATTTAATCAGTTCAACAAAATTACATAATAATAATAATAGTTGACAAATAGTTGACATTTTTAATTAATTAAATCTTAATTGTTTAAAAAACAAAAGCAATAATATAAATTTATAACACTTATATTCGTATAATGTTATATTATTCATTATTATCTAACTTTTCATCATTATTGTCAAACAAATAATTATTATACTAACATTATTATACAGAAATTCTATAATATTATACGGTATTTAATTAACATTTAATTGGTATTATATTTGCTTATTAATATTTAATTCGAAATGTAAATCAACTTATTTCTAATGTAGTACGGAAGTTTCTCTATATATGTTATTATTAAAATCTATTAAAATCCTACTTGTAATAAGTATATATGTATTTTATTGTAAAAATATATATAAAAATAAATCAATGTAATATTAATTTTATCCTGATATAGGTTTTTAAAATATATGGAAATTTTAAGAGATCAATAGGTAATATAAAAAACAGAAACATATATTTGTTATACTCTTAAAAATTCTTACTAATTCAATTAATTAGTACATATAATATAGTAGCGGAAATTGTTTTTCTAAGATTTTGTTATTTTTTTTAATTTTCATATTAATATCGTATTTGTAATTTTTAATTACTCTGTATTACACTTTATATATTGTAATAATTATGACGCAATGTAATTTAATCACTAATCATATATTTACGCATTACAATAAAACCTGTAAATGAAGAAACATTATTGAAATTGCATTCATACACACACACACACTCATACACACATTCCAATTAAAAGTGATTCCCCATTTAGTATCATTGAAAACTACTTTTTTGTATAAAATAATAAAAAATTCGCCAACTCACGTGAAGCTTTTCATCCTGTTTAATTAAACTTCTACAATTAATTTATTATTAAAAATTATATTGTAAAATATTTAAACACATTATAATATATAAAATAGAATAAAATTTAAATGTTATACTATATTACATTAAATGAATTATATAGAAACGTATATGCATATATTATAAAGAAGTATGAATAAATTCTATCAGCTCTATTCTATAAGACTCGTCGAACATAAAAATATGTGAGGTGACAAATTTGCTATTCTAATATAGACGCACGTCTCACTATTTTTCGCAAAAAAGCGTCTTTGGAAAAATGTCACATATTCATTGCTAATCTGTCGACATTTGTATATTTTGTTGTCGACAGAGATATAAAAGTTACTGTAAAACAAAAATTAGAGGAAATGGAGAAGATACAAATATAATTAGATATTTTAATGTAAAAGTAAATGAGCGGCTGGAATTTCAAATTTTAATCGAATTGATGGAAAATTCAAAACTTCACTTTAATCCAAAAACCAAAAAAAAGTTCGAAGACATTCTAATCTTATTCTAAATTACTATTTTTTATTTATATTTTTGTCTCTTACTATAGTTTATTTAAAAACACTTTTCTAACTTTTTGACATCAAAAATTTTGAGTCTCGCTCACTTCTTGTGTCACCTCACATTTCGCGTCTAGTAGAATAATAAAAATAAATATGACGAGACAAAAAAAAATGTGACGTGAGTAGAATAAGGCTGTATGTATATTGTTATATATTAGAATATTGTTATGACGTTTATTGCAACATTATATTTTATTTTGTTTTAGAATGTTTTTATTGAGAGTAATAAAAATATATGTACGTACATTGAAAAAGTTGTGTAAAATTGTATATAAAAGTTAATGTTATACAAGTTTATAATATTAAAGAAATAATTTTTTTAATTAAGTTTTTAATAAAACTTGTAACTTTAGATATTCCTTAAACCCATAAAATTAGAAAGATTCACGTTTTTTAATCATATGTTAATTAATATATTTCATATATTTTTTGCAAAATTTTGAAATAATTTCTATATTTAAAACTATTACATATGTTCTTAAATCTAAATTCTTTTGAAAAAATTAATTATTAAGATTCGGGATTAAATTTTTTTCGAATAAAATTAAACTGAATATAAAATTTACAGAATAAAAATTTGTAATTATTGTTGATATTGTTATACAATTTGTTTTTCAATACATATTATGCACGTGGATTTTAAATATTACTCATTTGTTATATTAATTAATTTATTTTTGAACATTTATAAAGTAAAAAAATTTTTATAATCAAAATATTATTAATAATTAAATAAATAGTTTATTTTTGAAATTTTATATTCAAAATTTAAAATAATTTAAGAAAATGAAATCATTATAACAGATTTGTATTGATTTTATATTGTTGAATCCCTATAAGTATGCAATTTTATTACTGACTTAATTTTATAACCACATTTTCGCTTTTTTAAATAAAAATATTTTCGTGCATTTAAAAATCTTCTATTACAGTAATTGGAATATAATTTGATCAAAAAATATTTCATTATTAAATTATAAAATTTTTTAAATTTTCTGTAATTTAATATTAAGTAATATTATATCATTTCTATACAATTGTTTATTTTCTATTAATTTACAAAGTATAAATGAATACAAATACCTATAGTTTAATGAAAATTAATGATCTAAATTTAATTGTTTTTGTTAAATTTTCTGCTGTAGTAAGAAATATATGGAACATGAAATTCCGTAAAATTCAATAGAATTGCCTATTAAATAAACAATAAAATTTACATTCCTAATTAAATTGGTATGTACGTAACCATTTATTATATTTAATTTTATTGGTTGCGAAAGTATAGAAGTATATTTATTTTAATTATAAGTAATATGTTTGAAAAGTATAATGCGAATTTTGTTGAATTTTTCTATATAAATGTAATAAACCGCTCTATAATCAAATAATTCAAGTATTATAATATACGTATGACACTTAATAATTAGGTTTCTGGTTAAGTAAATAGGATTTATTCTGAAAAGAAAATACGCCTATTTGTAAATAAGATAAAGTAAGAAAATTATAATAACATGTCTGTCTTAATATGAGGTTACTTTAATATTGTTGCTTTTAAATAAATTTCCTTGAATTCTAAGAATTTTCCAGTTCTTGAATTATTTATAGCTCTTACAAATATTTAATGTCATTTCATTAGTACGTCGTATTTAAGACGATCTGCTTTTGAAGACGCTCTCAATTCTCTCATGAAGGCTCATCGCCTCGTCTGAATATCACATTTTATTTTAAAATTTTAAATGAAATTTAACGTCACTTCTTTTGAAGTGTTAAATGACTTTTTTAAAAACTTCCGTACTTAAGTTGAAGTTAAATTCAACTTTTTCATAGAGAGAGAGAAAAGAGCTGCGCAGAAAATGTAAAAAATGAGAGAAATTCAAATATTCATATAAAATAAATGCGTATACGCTTTACTTCGGTAAAGTAAGACGAAGCAGTGAATTCAATGCTTTTGTTTTAGAAAAAGAAGCAATATTTTAAAATTTCTTTTGTTTTAAAAAAAAAAGAAAATTCTTTCCTTCTCAATTACTGTAGTGAAATTACAAAATTAAAAGTTTTAAATAATTAAATTCATCACGTTTTGTAATGTCATCTTTAACCACATTTTTGGTTTAATGTACAAATTATTGAAAAACATGTTTTATTTTTAATATAATTATATTTTTTTAATTAAAATAAATTAATAAACATATTAATACTGTAACATATAATTTTTTTAAATTATATTCAGTTAACTAAATGACTTAATTAGTAAAAAATATACATACATTGTTTAATATGCGTAAATGCAATTTTAAAACGTATTTGTATCCAATAATTTTATTATCCAATAATGATTATTTTTTATAATAATTAATCAAATGTTTAAATGACTTTGAAAAATTTAAAGATAAATTTTAATATTCACGCCAAAGATAGAAGCATATTAGAAGCATTTAATCATATAGAAGTTCAAAGGTTTTTTTTTTTAAATGATAATTGTAACATTTTATTGTAAAAATACTACTTTTATAGTTTAATAATATTTTTTTTTAAATATATAGTCAAGTGTTACCAAATGATTAATTAAATATTTAATTTTATAATACAACTTTTGTTTTTTTTTTTTTCTAAAATTGCATTTTTTTTATTTTTACTTAATTGAATTTATAATTAATTCTTTATTAATTTGCTGAAAAATTATTAAAATTTTTAAAAGTTGTATAAACAATTATAATTGCAATTAATGATAATTTATGATTTTAATGTCAAAAAAGTATCTAAAGTATATAAGGATATTAATCATACATATTGATTTATTCTGACATTTTCAATATAGGCATTTATATATACAATTATAATTAGTGAATTATATTAAAAATAAAATTATAAATATACATATAGTCTTGTTTGAAACAAGTTAAATGAACTTTGAAATCCAACTCTAATATCAAACTAGCTTTATATTCCCATTTAATGCCTTCTCTAATGCAACAAAAATGTTTCAATCAAATGTAAAAATGTTGCTCAACATTTTTGCTAAACTTTTGTCATTACTGAACAAAAGGGTGTGCTTCATGTATTTATTGAGTGAATATTTAAAATTTTTGTTGTTTTTAAATGTTTTGGATTTCATTATAATAATGTTATTGTATTATGTCGCATTAACTTCGTAATATATATAATAACTAATATGTATAAATACGTAACAGAGTAGATCACATCGTAAATACTTATTATTTGTTAAAAAATTATTATTCTTTAAAATTTGAAAATAATATTTTAATTAAAAAATAGTATATCGAAATTGAATATATTAATTATATAAAATATAATAAAAATATTATAATAGTCACCGCAGCTGTTATAAAACTGACAAAAATGCTGTATTATATAGCAACCATTTTAATTATCATTTAATTAATTTAATATCAATTATATCAAATTAACTAGAATTACCTACACGTTCCTTTTTTTAATTTATATATGAATGTACATATAATATATGTATATATTATATACATATTCACATATTAATTAATGCTTTATATAAATCCTATATGACAATTATAGAAAGAATATATTATAAAATTCGTTTTTTGTAACAATCAATTATTTAACTCATAGAAATATGAGGCAATATTGTACGAATGTCATAACACATTATGACTCTTCACAACAATAATATAACAACACTTCTATAGATAGTATTGAATTTGAGATTAGATAGTTATGAAAATATGCAGGAATTATTTGGCAAATAAGTACTCGCTACAAACAAAATTCCTGTGAGAACATTACATAGCTGGCATTCTGAAAAGTAATTCTTGTTTCTGACATTTCGTAACTGATATATATAGTTGAGATATATAGATTGTGTCAAAATTAATAACAAATTTAACGTTCCCATGAATTATTCTCGAAATAAAATTTTTTAAAAGTACAAAGATCTTTCATGAAATAATCTCAACTTCTACTTAATATAATCCGATTTGATTAAATATTTAAAAAATTTAAAATAGTTTTTAATATATTAAATATTATAAACACGTATACAAATATTATGTGTACAAATTCATACACGTATATATATTTAATTGAATTTAATTAATCGATAATTAAACATAAATTTTACTGCTTAACAATAAAATAATAATTATTAAAATTTAATCGTGTTTAAATTAACACTTATTGTTTAGATATATTGGAAAGTTTTATACTTGGCAGCTTCTATTACAATATTAAATATAAATATGAACAAATGTATGTGTATATACGTGAAATAATTATAAATATATGTATTTTAATTGCTAATATACCATATTCCAATTAAAATAACGTCAATGATAATATTATATGATGAACAGAAATTTACCATGTTAATGCACTATAGAAAAAAAGAATGCTGTTATGAGTAAGATATTCTATTATAAATTATTTTAAAAATTCTAGAATTTTCATTCAAATAATAAATATGTATAATAGGAAGATTAATTATAATTTTAAATACTTCATACTTTGGTAGCAAATAATTTTTTTGTTGTTATTTTTTGTGCTTTTGAACAAATAAATTAATGATTGAAGTCAAAGGGTAATAACCTATGTTATACATGCTTATTATTATAAAATATAGATTATTACAATACAAAAAGTTTATAGTATAAGATAAAATCAAATTAAATAATATAAAATGTATTAACAATTCTGTTATCTATTTTATGTGATTTCGACAATTTTATAATAGATATGAAAATTAGGATTTAGGAGCAGAATTGCTTTGAATTAATTCGGAGGTTATTGTAATTTTCTAAATCGTGATAGCTTTGTGTAGCCCCTAAGTTGAAGTTTTAAACAAATTTTCCTATATAGCATCTAATTCATTTTATTGTATTCAACAGAGCAACCAACAGTATTAAGAACATCAGAACGGGCCTGAAACTCCAAGCAAAACAGATATAAGTCCTAATAGAACTGCAGATATTATTCACTCAATAATCAACAGAATTTGGTAAACAGAACAAATATTGTGCAGCTAGAAGGAGAACATTATAATTAATCTATCAAAAAAGCATAATGCAAGGACTGGCAGAGTTTACGAATACTGAATGCGTTTATAAAAACACCTGCGTTTACAATATACTCCAAAATCAAAAGTAACACACTTCGAATAATCGCAGAACGCTCAGTTGAATGGTATTCACCATTGTATATCACTTTTGTGAAATAAAGTTTCGAAAGCACCTTTGACACGATCAATTGAAGGACATTATGGCTTTCTTTAGCAAATAAAGATATTCCAAATAAAATAATCAACATAATAAAGTCAATATATGAGGATGTGGAGCTAAGGGTGTTTTATCAAAGCCAATTAAACAAATCAATAAGATGGGGTCGGAGTTAAGCAAGGAATCTTGCCAAATATACTCGAAAGCCTGTAATATGCAGACGACATAGTCCTACTTATCCAAAGGCAAGCAATACAAAGTACATGATCTGATGGAGATTCTGGAAAAGATATGGAAGATTAGTCGAGAGCTAGCCGAGATGGCGTTAAGGAGACCCTGGTCGGGTTGGCTTTTTGGATGCTTTATTCTCCCTAAGGGATAAGAAAATGAAAAAAAAATTTCATTATATTAACAATTAATACTGTTGATAATAAAAGTACGTCAAAAATAATCATAAATTACAGGAATAGCAAACTTGTCGACCATAAGTCTGACTTAAATTTATAACGGGAGTGAAATATAAAATTTCTGTTAAAAATTCTTAAATTTTTTTATTTCATCTTCTTTGTATCTAATATAGAATGAAAAGAATGATTTCGAATAAAAGAATATACAAAATTGATAAAATAACTTCAAAGAAACTCTATTAGATATTAGAGTATATTAGAATATATGAAAATCAAAATAGAGAATAAGATAAAAATTAAAAATTTGGGAAGTAAATAATGCGTTTTTATTATAATTTTTTTTTCTTTGTTTTTATCATAATATTATTACAATTTTTGTGAAAATAGGTCAATGACTTTTCTTACATAAAATATGTATAATAATATTTGAAAACAATGAAATATAAATAATATGCATGTGACGAATGTATTAATATTATACTGTTGCAATAATAATTGTTATATAACTACTTTAACGAAATTTTTGAAATTGTTTGATGTACATATTGAATACAATTGAATAGTGAACTTAATTTCCTTTGCATAGTATAAATAAGCATTTATTTATATCCTTTAAATGATTATGATTCGAATTTAAATCTGATTTTTTAAATAAATTTTGATATATAGCTATGTAAATAACTAATATAAACTCAGTCAAAAAGAAAATTCAAAGAACATTATTGTAGTTAAAGTAAATTATCCAGAATATTATAAGAAAATCCATTTAACCAAAATTAATGAATGTATTGCAAAAAAAATGTATAAAAGTACACATAATAGGGCGACCCACTTATAAACTCAAATAGGAAAGTTGATATACTATCAATAAAGATGCAAATAAAATACGTATCGCTTAAATTTATGCTATATTTAACTTTATTATTATTATTTATGTAATTGCTAGTTTCATTCAGAAGTTAATATGCATTTAATTTGGTATTTCAGATATGGTGCTATAATAGTATTTTGAAAAATGGACTTCCAACTTAGTACCACCGGAGAAAGCTGTTTGAAAATAAACTATAAAGAAATACTTTTGCAACTATTAATGTCACAATACCTGTTTTTAAAAACTATGGCGTGTTCTGTAACCGTTTTCTGAATAATTTGATTGAATTATCAAACAAAAATGGAATAACCAAATAAAATGGAAATTGAAAAAATAATAAATCCATTACAAACGTACGTATTAACGATAATTAGTTACGACATATACAGAAAAATTAATTGATCTAATTTTTTAGGAGATTTGAATTCGAGAATGTATTTGGGCCAGTCCAGCTATAATGTAGTCATATTCAAACTAAGCGGCATAATACACATAAACGTAGATCTACGGTGTTCTATACAAAAATTTTAACATAATATAACATTTTATTATAAAAAAATTTTAAATGTATTATTGCAAATCTACATATATTGCAAAAAAGATCAGTTATAATTCCCTCACTGATTTGTACTCCTCATTATAAAAATCTGTGATGGAATTATCACACATTACAATAAATGTGTCAATATAACAAAATTACATTATGTACAATATTATATGTTAATAGATATCGTGTACATTATACACTTATATAATCTACAAAACTATTTTTGTATATTCTTCTTTCTTTCATTTTATTCACAACTAATAATAATAACAACAATAAAATAAGATTATTAATGTCAGTGGGTGACAGAATTTAATTATTAAATACTTATTGAAATTAATTAAAAAATATTTTACTATTATAATATGTATATATGATTAATGTACAATAATAACAAGAAAATCGTTGTATTACAATTTAAGAGCAAAATCAATCAATTATAAGTAAAATAAAAGAGCCAAATTAATTGCATGTAAAAAAAAAATTTACTGATAACAGATAAAAAAAAGACAATAAGCACGTCATCGGCCGAATAAAATAATCGGCCTTGCTTACATTTTCACTATAAATGTATGTACATATATATAATTATAATTTTTCAATTATATCTGAATTAAATTATTATTTTTTTTTAATTCTTATATTAAATTATTGAAGGTTAAGTTGTTCTTAGTTTAACAATATTTCATTGATCTATACAATATGCAATACAATTTACGTCACTGTGGTTAGTATAATGAATAATAATAAATTTTTATGAATAATAGATATAGTACACTAGGATTAGAGTACGAAAGCTAATATAGTAATATATTAGTAAATATAATACGAGTTATAGTTTAAATCATAAAATTGGAAAATCCTGAATTTTATAATCGAAATAGAAGCAGAAATATAAAAATTCTGTATAATTTATGTATATTAACAAAATAAGTATATGTATAAGTTCCCGGAAATGTCACGTTTTCAAATGCCATTGCCATAGGCTTTAGATTTTTAGTTTGAAATATTGCTTCCCCATATTTTAACGTTCAAATTTCTAATGCTCTTAGTCATTTTTGAGTTGTTTTGCCCTTATTTATGTAATTTCCAATTCCTCTTAGAATTATATTATTTTATCATTTATATTATTTACAGTCCTCATTTGTAGATTGTAGATTTGTAGAATAAATGAGGACCACAATCTACTAGATCTCAATCTAGATCATTTTGGTAATTATATTTAAAATAAAAAAACTTCCTTTTTATTTACGAATAGCATTATAGAAGGCGGGTGATTATAAATTTATTTTCCTATTCCTGAATAGATTTCAAATATGCTACATATATACTATTAATTATTATCATAAATTTATATACTATATGAAAAAAATCATATGCATATCATACATGCAGTTAATAAGCAAAATTACCAATATTATATTGGTAATCTTCTCATTTTTGTTATTAATTTTTTTAAACCCATACAACAAATTCTTCTATATTTAATAAGAATTTTTTATTGATTTTATTAAAAAACTTCAATGATTTTAACTGAAAATTGTTATACTGGTATATATAATGTAGAAATTATATAGAAAAATTAAGCAAGAGCATCATTTTCAACAACGTGATAAGAAATTTATGCATATAGTGTTACCAATAAAATTCTGTTATAATATGATAAGGATTAATTGTATATACAATGTAATTTAAGCGATTCATGTAAATTAATTAAAAATGAATTGTTATACTTGTTATTACGAAAATAATTTCATATAAAAATTATTTGTTTACTTCTACAATATCACCTGCGTATTAGAAATTGTTATATGTGATATAGAAATCAATAACTTCATATTTTTTTTTAATTTTTGTTATTTTGCATTAGTAATAATTGTGTTCCTTTCAATCAAATCTTTGGAAAAGTTCATAACCTTAAATTTTTCAATTCTGTTTGAATTTGTATACGATAAGTCTAGTTTTAGTAGACTAATGCAATATTAACAACAAATAATATTAGACATATTGTATTCACTATTTATTGTATAATCACTCTATATTTAACTTCATGTATAATGCAACAATATTTTAAATTTAAATAATTACTTTGTAATACAAATGCTCGTTTATAATTAAAATATCCATGTACATATTATATAGGTAAACATAAATATATTTAATAAATTTAAAATTTTTAAGTATACAAAGTCCCATACACATTTACTACTATAACAATGTAAAATTGTGTATAATAGAAAAGATTTTTAGTTTGATCACAGATCATACATGGTAAATCAAAGATCTTTTATAACCATAAAGCTTATGGAACCAAAACACCACATGATTAAGTAAAAATTTTATAGAGCTAAAATACACCTACGATTCTTTATTCTAAAATCTGAGAGTTCGTCTTGTTAAATTAAGTAAATCATATTTATAAAAAATGTCGGTTTCATGTAACGTTGTTAAACTTAAATTAAATGTATGTACGTACAAATAGTAAATTTAAATTTAGACAATTAGAACAGGCACTATACATGTAAGTATAATTTAAAATAAACAGCATGTCAACAAAAATAATTTGAATAAATTGTAATTTTTTAATTAAGAAAAATATGTATAACATACCTACTTAAATATATGGTCTATATACATTAAATATGTGCACATAATAAATTCCTCAATTGGTTGAGTTGAAGAAGTGGTTAGTAACACAAAAGCATAAGTACTGGTATATTTAAATGAAAGTAATTAAAATTAACTTAAATGAACATTTAAAATTTTTTTCTAAAATTTTCAAGTTATCTATTATCTATGTACATACATACATATAACGTGTTTAGAGTAGAACTATCCTAAGTAACAATTTGCAAGTTATGCTTAGGAAAGTAAATTAAAAAACAGAAATTTAATTGATATTCAAATTCTCGGATGACAGCTTTAAACCACAAAATATATTTGTATTAAGTTTTAGATGACAATCCTGCGTCCACATAAAAATTTATATATATTTAAACCCGAAATATATTTATAGTGCATCAATAAGGTATACACTCTTGTGTCTATCGTGCAATCAACTGGCATAAGATATTGCTTTAAAAAAATTTTTTTTGTTGTTTTAGAGAAATGGACTTTGGATTACGATATGTTTATATGCACCAAAAAAATTTTTAAATTTATGTATTTCTTTGAGAATTTGTGTCTTTTTGGGCATGTATACTCATATATTTTTGTAAAACATAATAATTTTCTAAAACTTACATATGTATAACACTCAATAATAATCCCATCATAAGATTTTAATAGAGATTTCAAAATTTTTATAAGAGAAGACATCACATAAATGTCACTGTTCCTTATATAGAGATTCTACTGCACATTTATATACCATCTTATAATTAATAAAGTTTTCTTTTATATTTCTTTTAATTTATATATTAAAATATTTCCTAATTAACAATATATTCAAACGTAAAAATTTATTCATTTATATTAAAATTCCTATGAAAATTTAATTAAATAGTAGTACACTATATTATATACTAAATACTAAGTATAGAACGCAATATTATAAAAGTAATATTTTTAATTGATCACTAATTAATTGAATAACCAAATTAAGAAAATTTATAACAATATCACAATAGAAATTTTACTATTCACATTTTATAACTTTTATGAATTGTTTATGTATCGTAGTAAATTGTGTATACATAAATGTGGTTATTGAAAATTTTTCAATTAAAAAATCCGGCAAAATAAGAAAAGAAAAATATTGGCGTTAGTATAAATTTATTTACCTATGTATGCCAGATTTTTTTTTTTTTGTTTTTTTACAATATAGTTGAGTACAATGATACTTGAGTTGAGTGGCTCACAAAACAATTGCAATAATATTTTTGTTTTGATATTATTTTTATTTTATTTTATAAATTTTTTTTCTTATATTTCTTTTTATATTATTATTATTAAAAGATCCGGTAAAAATATTATTATTATTTTCAATTTATTTTTATTTTATTAAGGTTAGTTTACACTTTACTTTTTTTGATTTATTGTATAAATTGTCATATAGTTTAATTGACATAAAGAAACAGATGTGTGTTTTTGTTTATAAATTATTTTTTATTTATGACAAATTATTTTATTATTCTACATTCTAAGGCAATGCTGTTCAATTTTTAGATAGTTATGGGCTAGTTTTTATCCTAAAATTTTTAGAAGGCCAAAATAAATCTTATAAATTCAAACAATTTACTTGCCAAATTATTACTTGAAATACTTTTTGGTCTTTTTTGGGCAGTACTGCTGTAAGGTGCAGTATGTATGATAGTCCTAACTGATAATATTTGAATGTGTCAGGGATCAGGTTAATCTGTATAGAGTTGATTAAATAAAAATTTTTCTAAACTTTATATGTATTTTAAAATGAAACACACATTAATTTGAAGAGGAATTTTCAATTTAATTGGTATAAAAATTATTCATATGTTCGTATTAATCCAATTATGTTGATATAATGCAAATAAAACATATATTAATGCCATTCATACATAACACACGCATTATTTCATACACAACACACATGTCAAATAAAGTATTTAAGGTTTTGAAACAATAAAAAATAAAATTAATACAGTTAAAAATATAGAGAAAAATTTTGACAAGATATTGGTGTAAACACTCCTTCATAATTATGCAACATATAAGATTTTCTTTTATAATGTTTATTGTTGAAAATTTTTGAAAGAAAAAATTGTCAAACAAAACGCCATTAAATAATTTTATAAAAATATAACATTCGCTTGACCGCTATGCATAAGGGATTTTTTTTTAATTATTTTATTTTTAGAATTTTTTTTTTTTAATTTGAATTGAATATTGAATAAGTGTTCTCAACAAAAAAAATTGTAAATATAAAATTTTATAGTAGTGCATGCAATTATATTAATATAACAAATAAAAAAAAATTAATATAACAAATGAAAGGAAAAATAATATTTTATTTGTATTTATTTTTTTGTTTTTTCATACTCACGTGTATTTTTTAAGAGAAACATAATAATTAATTCTCTCTTGGAAAACAGCTGATGCTTAAGTGATCACACCGAACTTTTATATTAATATAAAATATTTATAATATTTTATTTATTTATTATAATTTTGTAAATTTTTATAATATATTTATTAATTTTTTTAATTTTAATTTTTAGTGTTATTTAATATAAATATTATGTGAAATTATTTTTTAAAATTAAATACTGTTTGGTATAATTAATTAAATAAACATAATTTTTTTTTTCAATTGATTTTATTATATTAATTTTATTAATAATTTATTGTTGTGTGTATGTATATGCACCTAATAAATAGGTGTTTCATTCATCAATTTTATTTTGTACCATCATCAAAGAAACACTGTATAGGTACGAACAGAATTGAATCAAAAAAATTATACGTCCATATTGGAAAATATGTAAAAAAAAATTTATATTTATGTCAAACATAAATTAAATTAATAAAGTCTAATTAGTTAAATTTAAAAAAAAAAATATAAAAAATTATAACAATTTTATTTCTCTTTTTTTTAAAGAAATACCGTTATTCTCTCAATTTGTCAACTGACTTCTAAAACATAAAAATAATAACTGAATTAAATTCCAGTCTAGAATTTCTTAAAAAAATTAAAAAGAAAAAAATTTGAATTTCTTTTCATTTTTTTTTTTCATCATCATCATTATTTGAACTGATAAGAAAAAAAAAATAAATTTTCTTTTATTGTGTAACTTTTAAGTATAAAACTTTTTATGAATATTATAAATGCGCCTACATATATGTGCACTAGTAAAACAAGTAAGTAGGTACACAATTTGGTATAATAAGTGTGCGCATAACTAAAATGTACTTGTTTTTTTTTTGTTTCTTTTTCTCATTAGAATATTATCATAATTACCGGAGAGAGACTTATTATTATTAAATGATTACTTTGAAAAGTACTCGTATATAAATGTATACACATGTAATGTATAAAAATATTTTTTAAAATTAACAAGAATTTAATTGTATTTTTATGACTTTATTTATACTTAGATGCATTATTATGCCTCAAGACATTTGCGTATGTACATATTAAAAATGTGGTGAGGTATGCAGAAAAGGTCCATTTTTTAAATTAACTTAAAATAGTTAAACATTTACTATTTTAATTGCTTATACTAAACCTTTAAAAAATTTCTAAATTATTAGAAAGATAAATATTTTTGTTATTTTTTTTTTTGTATAAGTAGCATAGTGTTTGCAATCAACTGATTAATAATATTTTGGTGCGTGTCAACATTGTTATTATTTACTTGGATGTCAACATACTTATGCAGTGTTTGAAATTAATTTGACAGATTTTAAGCTCTAGGTGATATTTTCGAATATTACTAAAATATTCATTAATATATGTACGTATAAACTTGTAAGTATTTACATACATACTCGAAAACTAATCAAATAAAGAAAAAAGCATATTGGAATGTAAAAAAATTTTAAAATTAAAATTAAAGAAAAACTATCCTTATGTACATACAGCATGTACATATTATATGCTTATATGCAGTGTTTCTGCAGTGGTGCATTGACATATACCAGCGTGTAGATCTCCATGGGTAAAGAAAAACATTGTCCCACAATAGGCCTTTTTTGGAACCAGTTTAGGGTCTATTCAAATATTTATTATTTGAGCAATTTTTTAAAAAAGATTTAAAGATACTAGGCAAATTTATACACAATCATAATAAAATGTAAAATATAAAAAAAAAAAAACAATATCAAACTCGTAGACCTATTATTTCTTTTTTATTTTAATGCAAAATTTTTATCTCCGCCAGCAAAAACAAACAAGAAATAAGATTAAAACTTTCTTAAATTTCAAGCAATTCCGATAAAAATGTACAAAAAAATTTAACATACATAATTAATTTTGCACCACAAAATGCATAACCTAATTTTAAATTTTGATATCAAATTTTTGTTTTTTAAATTGTAAATTAATTCATTTCATATATTCGTATAATGTAAGATGCCCCAAATTTTACTTCTTAATCAAAGAGCACCATATTTATGATATTTATAATGTTTTCCGACAAAAACACAACTAAAAGTAATATTTTTCTTTAAAAACTTATATTTTTGGCAATTTATAAATATACATACATAAATTTAATTAAATATCACTTAATTGTTTTTATCAGAAACTCTTAAATTTAAAATTGGCACATATTTTATCAAAAAAGTCCAAAAGAAATGGAAAAATCCTAAAATTATATTAAGCGAATAAAAAAATCTTACACAAATATTAAATTGAATTGAATAAAGAAACGAAATCAGAACAAAAATTTTCTATTCAAATATTACTTTACATTTACAAAACAAATTACATACAATTTTTGTTACAGAATTACACTTGAAATTTTTGAAAGAAACAAAAAGAAAAAAAATTTAATTCATTCATAGAATTCAAGTTCATTCAGAAATAGCTACATCTAAGAAAAAGAAACAGAAAAAGTAAAAATCATGGGCAATAGAATATTGAAGTGCGAGTTCATTGATAAAAATATATAATGTAAATACTTTCATTTACGTATGTATATGAATTTATGCATAAATGAAAAAATTTTCCTAATTGAATATTAGATTGTGAAAATTTTCACATTAATCTGTATTTAAAAGTAGCATTATATATAGAAATTTACACATTATATAGCGCAAATACTATAACAATATAATAAAAAACTGGTATAGAAAATATTGTAAATTACTTTGTAAATTAAAATTTTAAAAATAATTGAAAATTATGCACGAATTTTAATCTAATTATTGCATGAATCTAATTATTGAATGATCAATTTTTTAATTTTAATTTAATTTTTGATTAATTTGATATTTTACAGCATAGTTTTTAAGTAAATGTTTAAAGTAAGTGTATACATATAGTGCAAAATGACAAAAAATAATATTGCTAATATTTCTATTGAAGATTAACTTAAAACTAAAGAATATTACTCTTCCAAATAATTTGTAATTTCTTATAACATAAAAAACAATTTAATATTTAATTTTATATTTAAGCACTTAAAGAAATTAAGAGAAATATAAAATATTTGTAATTTGTGATATTACTAAAGTCATTATTCTTTTTATCGTACACCTTATAATATACAATTTATTTCTGTAAAATTCTAACGATACTCTTTTTGGATATCAAGAAAAAACAATAAAATACTTTTAATTGAAATATTAAATTGAAAAAAAAATATATGTTAGCGTTCAGACAAGACACTTAATTTATTTAAATTTTTCCTTTTCTATTAAATTATTTTCAATGTAGTTGATCTTTAACTGAGCCTACATTTATCAAAAACTTATGTATGCCTATATATATTTTTATTTTATTTCCTCAGTTATATTAAACTTAAAATTTTTATAATGTACAATTGATTATTATCTACAATCTGTCTAGAATTAGAATCAGCTTTACTTATTTTAATTCAATACCTTCATTAATAAAGCTTCATCTTAAATTCGAGAGTACAAACATACATAATAGTTTACAATTTTGTAATTAATTTATTTCCATTTAATATTTTCTTATCTTCATGTAAAATAATACTTTTTTATAAAGATAATACATACGTATAAAAAAAGCTTGAAATATTTCATATAATTTTAATAATGTAAATTCATTATTAAAAATTAAACGTAATAATTTTATAATTATATTTACTTAAGTTTCTACAAAATAATAAACTAAAAACAGTGAAACTATTATTTTAATATATCTGGGAATTTAAATTTCTAAACGAGATTATTATGTTTTGTTATGAAAGCTTAAAAACTAAATGATATAGTGATACCATTTTTAGAATAAAACTCAAAAATTTTTAAAATGAATGTTTAAAAAAATAATTTATTAAATTGAAAATTATATAAAATGTAAATTAAAAACTTATATTTTATATTTTTATTATTTTTTTTTTTTTGAAAAATTTTGCTTTCCTTTTTTTTTCTCTATATAATTTACTTAAATTTTATAATTATTTTTTTAAGTCTATAATTTCATATATATTTTTAAATTAATGTTTTCTCTTTTAATTTATGAATTGTTTTTTAAATACATTCTTTTAAAGGTTTGACAATATTTATCACTTAATTTACCAAATAAATATTTTTGACATTTATATGTGTATTACATTGAATACCTAATAATAAATGTAATTATTAATTTTTTTTTTTACAAATATGCACAATTTAGAAAATATATGTATAAAAAATTTTTATAAATAATTGATATTATTATAATACTATCGAATTATACTAATTGAACAATCACTTTTATAAACATTTATAACATCATGTTAAATATTATTAATACAGTTGTCACAAATTTAATAAACGTAAAAGTGTTGAGCATATTTTCTGATAGTGTTTTATTTTTTTTTCTTACAATTCTAAAAAACGTAATATAAATCTGCATTGTTTTAAAGTTGTTTTAAATTTATTTGCAAATTTCTTAAGTCTGAAACTCTCATTCAAATAAAAATTGCATGTTATAAAGATCAAAACTGTTGGTAGTAAATTACAAGTAATTGTTACTATTAAATAATTATTTAAAAATAATTATTAATTTAATAGTAACAAAAAAAAATAAATATGAAATAAATATTTAAAGACAGGTAAGTATTGATTTTATATAAGTATTGATCTTCATTAGACAAAAAATTTAAAATATTTCTTATAGAATTTAAATTTGCAACGATGCAGTATTATACATTTATGCTTAAGAACTTTAAAAAATAATAAAATATCTAAAAATATGGTTATTTCAATTTGTGACTCTTTTATAAGCAGTATTTAATATTAATTTTAATTTTAAATTATTTTATACGTATATTTTTTGTTAATTTAATAAAAATGAAATAAAATGTGCTATATCATACAATTACAATTATAATTTTTCTTACATTCAAAAAAAAAAATCAATCAATTACGGTTTATATAACAAAAATTAATAAATAAATCTTAATTTCCATATAATTAAGATTTTAAGCATTAAAAAAATATAATTATTATTACAATTAATTTAAATATAAAATTATAATCATAATTAAAAGTAGAATAAAAATTATTATGAAACAAAGAAAAATATATATATTTTATAATAATAATCTTGTTTTCGACATTATTGTTTAGTTAGGGAAAATATTTTCAAAAAAAATATGAATAAAAAGAATATAAAATTTATAATATAAAAATTAACAATACCTACGTTAATTAATTGTTATTATAATAATTTTAATGAATATTAATATTTATTTTAAAACAAATTTTTCCTTTAATTGATAATTTAAAATTTTAATTTAATTGAAATTTAATATTTCTATTTACATATTTTTTTATTGTTCTAAGAAAGTTTTTTCGTCAGAACTATCAAGTGAAAACATATTTTTCTTCATGTTCTCTGTTTTTGATAGTTGAAATGAATTTTCTAATGTTGGCTGAATTACATTATACGCTTGTAATTCAAGTAAATTGAATTTCGCCTAAAAATAAATAAAACAAAAATTAATATCATTTATACTAACAAAAAAAAAATGTTTTCCTCATTCTAATTAATATTAGGAACTATTAGCAATTTCAGAAATGAATTAACTTGTATAATATTTTTATGAAAATCTTTAACTAATTAAAGATAAATAATAATTAAATGATTAGAATGAAAAAAAGAATAATACTGTTCCATTAGAGTGCATAAAATTTTCTTACTGGATCTTCTTCAATTGTAGAATTCTTTTGATCATGAGATAAATTAGAATGCTTGTTATTATTCCCCCAAATTGGATCAACCCAAAATGAATGAATCTTAAAAAAAAAATTGAACAATAAAATATTTAAAATTTTTTATGAATATTCAATAACCTCTGAATGATCAGTGACATTTTCTTTATTATTCAATTCAGACTTATTATCAATGTTTTTAGTTTTTTCTGTAATCTTTGATAATCCAAAAATATCATCATTCTTGCTATAATTTAGATTATCATTAAAATAATCCATATTTCCATTAGTCCATAGTTGTGGAAAATCACCAAACGGATCATTGTTGTTAATATCTGTTGAATTAACTTCAGCACTAAAGTTCATTCCATCACAACTGCTTGTTACGCTATTGGCACTGCCATTACTTAAACTTAAACTATTCACATTTTTGTTTAAATTTATATTAGTTGCAGTTGAATTTAAATCAATAGAAGTATTTGAAGAGTTCAATGATACATTAAATGAATTATCCTTTCCATAAAGTGACTGAATAAATGGTTGCTGTTGATCTGATTGTAATTGTAGAAATTGTCTTTTATGATATTCATTTTCATAATTAACTGAATATTTGTATTGATCATCAGTTGATTCAGACGGTAATTTGTTTTTATCTCCGGTCGAAATAAATTTATAAGAATTTATGTAATTTGAATATTTATTCTCATTTTCATTTTCGAAGAAATTTTTCATACAAATTAAATTATTATTTTTGTTATCATTATCAATATTATTATAATTATTATTTGATAAAATATTTTCCTTCATTAACGGTATATTATGCATGACTTGCGTTGTTACAGAATTATTGACTGGGCTGTTTGAAGTCACTAGAATTTTTAAAATAAAAGAGTTATAGTACTTATTAAAACACGTATTAATGAAATTAGAGGTAAAACTTACAAGGGCATGTTGAAACAAGAGATATATTACTACGATCAACTAAACTGTTCAGTTCGAAATTGAAAATATCAGGAAATGCCCGAATAAAAGATGTAATGTTGGGGTAACCTTAAAAACACTTTTATAATAATATCATATATTAAATTTTGTATACCTCAATTTACCAATTTTAAAACAATCGCCTAAAGTTATACTCAAATATTTCTTTATTTCACCCAATGTTAATGTTTTATATTGATCAATTACTTTAACAACTTTCATAATATACCTCATTAAACGTGTTAAAATAACCAAAGTTGTACCTTTATCCATTTTAATCTTAAATATTTAAAAATAGAATTTTACAAAATTATTATTAAATTTAATCCGCTTAAATCCTCTTACTTCTATGGCATATTTCATTGCTAATAATGAATTTTCGGTAATAATTTCGTTGTAGGTCGCGTAATATAAGTTCAGTAATTCGTTTAAAGAAATATCATTTGGTTCTGAATTTAGTATTATCTTGCAAATTCTATAGGTTTGATCGCGAAAATTAGCATCATTTAAATGGCATACAATCCATAATTGGCTTTCGATTTCAATTATCTACAAATAAAATTGATCATAAATTTAAATACGTAAAATAAACGTTCGATATTAATAACTTTTTACCTCAATATATGGTAACTCTCTAATAGCATCGAATATATTTGCAAACCCTAAGGTTTGACTTTGAATCTGATATCCGTATTTCTTTTTATGGAACAATAAAACATCATCTAGTTTCATGCATGTATTTGGAGCTCCTGAATTCACTTTAATTAGTTCTTCTAATTGTTCAGCAAAAACTCGTCTTGCTACTTTTGGAGACAAAAAAATCTTTTTATCTTCATCATTTGTTATTTCAATTTCTACAACTCCTTGGATGGCTTCCATAAGATCAGCTAATTTTAAAAATCCATAATCACTTAAACGGCATTGATAACCAAAATGATAATGATATGAACGAACAAATTTTTGAAATAATATAGAATATTGCGGCGCATTACATAACAAATCAACAACTTCTCCAGCAAAAACGCAAGTTTTTTCAATTTCTAATATTGTTTGCTTCCTTTTTGGGATAGAAATTAAAATGTCATTACCATTTTGTATTGGTGTTACAACAATTATATTAGAATTTGCTAGTCCATCCAAAATATCCTCAATAGCGCATACTCCATAATCTGTTATATCAAAAATACGATTTTGAGTTTGAGCAAAAATTTCTGGTAATTGAGATAAGAGAATTGATTTATTTCCCTGGGATCTGATAATTCGTAATAGATCTGTTGTAAAACGCCTTATTTGTATACGATGTGTGAGTGTAATTTGACGATTTTCACCATCGCCCATTATCTTTTAAAAAATTAATAATGAATAATTAATTATTTAACAGAATTCTTAAAATTTTATTTAGTTAACTTAATTAAATTTAAAATTAAAAGTAATACCTGAACAACTGATGATAATGCTTCAAATAATTCAATCAATTTAGTATAACCATAATCAGCAACACGGCACTGTTTACCAAAATGATTATGATATGCTGGTATAAAACGATTAAATTTCATTGTTGATTTTGGTGACATTTTAATTAATTCTATAACTTCTTTTGATATTTGATACAAAGGATCACTTGGTGAATTATTTTTAATAAAACGATCACTATTTTCTTTACCAACAACATTTTCTGGTACTAACCATCCTAATACTTTTATACCAAAATTATTAATTGATGTTTGTACACCATTAATACAACAAATTAAGTGTTCTAAATTGACTCCATTTTCATTTCGATTAATTTGTATTCCAAGTTCACCAGCAATACAATAAACTAAACTGGCAACTGGTATATCACCCGTATGTGATTTTAATAATGGACATATAATTTGTCTTATTTCAGAAATTGTCATAAATACATTTGGTAATGGTTCAATTTCTTGTTCAGCCCATCCTTTATGTTGTTCCTTGTGAAAATGTATTGAACAATATGGTACACTCTCTTGTAAACCTTCCATTAAAGCATTATTTTCAATTGAATTGATTAATTCTGTATTTAAACTTATATGTTTATCATCATTTTTATCAGTTGTAATATTACAAATATCTTGCATTTTATATAAATCCAATATACTGATTGATGTTTTGAAACGTGATTGAAAAAGTTCACGAAATCTATACATTGGTAAAGTACAGTAGGGAACATCCTAAAATTAAATAAATTCATTAGTTATTTATATTCAACACCTATTTATTAAATTTGATTTCTGGTACAAAAACATTATAGCACTTATTTTACATACATGTATATTTTTTTATATTTTTCAATAATTGAAAATTACATACAGTGCATATATTTAATAAATTATAATGTCATTAATTTAAGTAACATATAACGGATCATTTAAGACTTTTCGTTTCGACATATTTATTCCATTATTTTTTAATCACCTTATAATATTCTTATGTAAAATCAGAAATTATGCTTAAAAGGTGCAGTCAAAACAGGAAGATAACAAATTAAATATATACAAAATTGTTATAAAAACCTTGAAGTCATTGAAAAATAATCGATCCCATTATTAAAATTTGTCGGAATTAACGCCGCTTAAAGAAAAACAACAATTATTGTTAAACCACAAAAATAAAGTGAAAAAAATCCTTGCTAAACCGGAAAAGAAAATTTAATTTTTTAATATCTCACACACAGATGTTGGAATTTATTAAAAAACAAAAAGAACTTCAATCATGTGTAAAAGCTTCCCACAACTCATCCAGTAAAAGAGATTTTGTATTTAAAACGCACATCAAAGTACAAAAGATGATTTATTAAATGATTACCTTTAGTAGTCCTGCTACTTGACACCGTAATGTTGAAATTTCAGTTGTTGAAGAATCTCTTGTATATGATACAACAACTCTTTTATAACCAATTTTTTTTCTATGCAAAGTCGATACTACCAGTTTAGCGTACTAAAAATGTTAAAAAAAAAAGAGAACATTAATAATTTATGAGGAAAAACATTGTATAAAAACAAACAATATAATATGCATATGTAATATGATATAATAAACTTACATATAAATCAGGAACAGTAACCTTGGCACAAGAGCTTCCTTCAAATATTAAAGAAATCACCGGTGTTATTGGTTTTAACTGGTTTACAAGAAAACCGCGTAAATGTTGTTCCTCAAGAGAATAATCAAGATTATTTATTTGTAACGTTATTGGTTGATTCGGATTATTACTGTTATTATTATTGTTAACATTATTATTATTATTATTTATTGAATTAGTACTCGGTATATCAGTGTAAGTACTTAAAATTAAATTATTAAGTTGAGAATAATTTGATGTTGACATACTCGATGATGATAATGTTGTATTATATGATTGAAAATTTTTCGAAAGTACATTATTGTTATTATTGTTATTTATTATACTTGTTTTCTTCTTATTATTACTTTCATTATTATTATTATTATTGTTATTAATAATATTATTATTATTATTATTATAAAAATTTGTTGATTCAGTTAAGACTTTATTAAAATTATCATATGTTAACGATTTTGTACAATTATTATGGGGTGCAGTAATCGAAGAAAATGATTGATTCAATAATGGTTGTTGTAATAATTGATTATTATTGTTATTAGTAAAATTTATACTACCAGTTGAATAAGATCGATTTTGATATGGAGCATAACGATTACGATTATAAATATTACCATTACAATTATTATTATAATGATTCATTGTAACTCCATTAGTATTTGTATATTGAAATTGTGAATTAATATTAAAGGTGTTATCATTATTTAAATTAGTATTTGATTGTCCTAACCATGATGGTATATATGATGGTGTTGTACTTGATAAAATACTATTTGTTGTTAAAACAGCATCATTATTAGTTAAATTATTGTTTGAATTGGACAAATTATTATTGCCATTATTTTGAGTTGTTGATGAATTTTTAATAAATGTTGAGAAATTCATTATTTCAGTATAGATTTTTTTTTTCCAGTAATATAGTATTTATGTATATCCTATTTTTTCAAAAATATTGGTTTCAACAATTCTTAATTTTCAATAATGCTGGTTGATCACAGAAATTCATATAAGACACAAATATTTTTTGCAATTCGAAGGTATGTATATGGATGGATGTATCATGTATCAAAGACCCTTGATGATGAATATTTAAAATAAGCACAGATGATAAAGAATTTTTTTCGGATGTTCTTTTGTAATGATCTAAGCAAACAGATAAAAAGAAATTAACAATAAGCTTAATTATATTTAAATCTATGGTAAAATATATAAAATTAAAGAAATTATAATTTTTTTATTCAAAATACATAGCTATAAGTAAATTATTGTGTTCATACCTTTATAATAGACTATAATAAACGAGCAATTATTAGAGTGATTGGAGGACGCGAAGAGTTATGGTAGAAAACGAATAACAGGAAATACAAACATATGTACCTATTAAATTTAATTATATTTTATAACTATTTACAATTACTACGTACATATTTATGTATTATTTAAATTAAGAAGCAAAAGTTCTCGCATATTCCAGAACAAAATTTAAATATTTTTATGTTATACTATTTTAGAATTAATTTTTTAAATTTCAATTGCTTTATTGTATCAAAACTTATTTAAAATCTTTTTTCACTTATTTTTATAATCTACTTAATTAATATTAGGCTTTAATCCCTGAAAAATTTATAAAAAAATAAATCTCGTAGGAAGCTACTTATAATATAATACGTGCTAATTAATTAAAAAAACAATAGAAAATTATTTTTAATTAAATTTTTATAAATTCAATTTGTATTTTAATTTATATTGTATGGCATATTATTATTTTATTATAATATTAATATGAGTTTGTACTACATGTAATAAATGGTATATAGAGAAAATGTTATATAGCTTGTAACTATTTATTAGATCATTTACTGGGTAAAATAATAACATGTTTTAATATTTAATTTCTGATTTATACCTACATAAGCAATAAAATTTAATTACAGTAAATAGGTAGATATTTAAGTACCAACCTACCTACACACTTTTACTTATTATAAATATATTGAAAATTATTTATGCATAAAATATGTTATTATTAGTTAAGATATTATTTACGTAAATCTTTTTTTAAATTTCCATTAATATTGTTAATTTTAGTAATTATTTTAATAAAAACCATAAAAATCATATAAGGTCCTTGAGGTTATTTTATTAATATACACATGGATCACATATGAAACTAGGCAACTATGAAGATAGATGAATATAAGATGACTATGCTTGAATGTAAATTTAATAATACTCTTGTATTAAATTTAAGCATTAATACAATTTAGTACCTCATACAAATTCTTTCAATATTTAGTAGAGTCAAATATTAACTTTAAATGTAGATATATGTAGGTACCTATAACATAAGATTAATATAATGGAGTTGTTGCAATTAATTCCAACACAATTTTTTAAATTTCATACATTTTTTAAAAACCTATATAGGTCCTTGTGTTATTATTGGTTTAAATATATCTGAGAACAGTTAGTAATAATTACTTTACTAACTGGGGAATAACGTACTTATACCGGCGGAGTTGCGATCTGTCGGAGCTTTCCAATTACTCAAAATCATCAAGGCCAGTAGATCTCGAGAAGATGTTATAGAAGCGTGTCTCACATATTGGAGTACAATAGATTCTTATATGGTGGACGCGGGGCAATGTTACCCCATTTTTACCATCTGCAAACTATAATAATTTCTTTAGCTAGATATACCAACAGGTTATAAATCTCAATTAAGCTTAATTCTCAAATAGAGAAAATTATATTATTATTAAAATTTTATCAAAATATAATAAGGCAGTTTAACTTAATGTGAATCTTTAGTTAAATTTAATATATATACATACTTATGTATGTTCTTCAATAAAAGATTAAGATATAAGTAAAACGTTTCCCGCCAAAAAAAAAAAAAAAACAAATTTTTCAACAAAATCTTACCCAAAAATGTTACCAGTGCATATTACAGCTTTTTTAATTTTTTAAGAATAATTGTAAAAAAATAAAATATTCAAATAAATTCTTACGTTTGATCATTTACAAATTCAATTAATCACTAAAAATAATTAAAATTTGTCAGTGTGGCTTTACTATTTTTTTTTTTTTCGATTTTGATATTATAAAAATAGTTAACGGAAATATTTATATATGTAAAGTTGTATTTTAAAATAATTAAAATATTAAATAGATAATACAATTAAAACACTTTAAAAAAATATTGTTTATTCACTAAATTGAATATAATTAATATATATAATATGTATATATATATATTATTGCATATTTTACAAATAAAACAAATATAGTCGGATATTTTTTATAGAAAAAAAAAATTTTTATTTTTTTTTCTGCCTTCTCTTAGAACTTTTGAAATGAACAGTGCACCAACATTACTTCAACTGATTTTGATTTTTAATTTACATTAAAAGAGTAGCTAAATTTAAATTTCGTTTATTTTTTGGCGCTCGTAAAAATAACTGTATAATAGTTAAAAATAATATGCTTAATACCCTTCTGTCACAATATGTGAATATTAAAATGATCAAAATAACTCTTCGTCAAAATGCAAATTATAATCAAAAGGAATGTGCCATAAGCATACTAGGTGTTTTAAGAGTTTTCGAAAAACTCTGAATATTCACACAAATTGAATTGATTAATATTATTATTATTTATATTAATTAATGTATAATAAAAATTTAATCAGTCTTTTCAATATCGATAAATCTTCTCGTACTATGTTTATGGACGAACATTATTTGAAATTCAAATTCCTCGAACGAACTTTGTTTCGAAACTGTACATACACTTGTAAACATATTTTGGACATTCGTGTTAACGATTAAATTACACTACAACCATTATGTTAATAATTGGAATAGCGATATTGTAAACATACAATTAATTAGAAACATATTTATGTATATACCTACGTACATATAGGTAGGGTTTTTCTGGAAATTCAGTTGTTAAGGGTGGAACTGCAAAGCAAATTTCTAATGGTACACTACATAGCAGTCACTATAAGCTTCTTAACATTAACTTATACAGTGCTGCGTATCATATAAACTATAAGTAATTTTTGAGCTATAAATTTTAAGTTTTCATATAAAAATTTTCCTGTAAAAAAAAATTGCATATTACTTTTATACAAACATATTTTTAAATATTTACTTACTTCTAAGACTTAAGCAAAATTTTGAATAGGTAGTATATCAAAGAAATTAAAACAATGATACAATATTTTAATGCTTTTAAATCAAAAGAAGTTTTCGGTTACTGAACTTAATAGATTAGACATCCTTATGGCTTAACGGATAGCAAATCCTTAATAAGTTTCATATTCAGACTTCAAATAAATGAGATTGTGTAAAAAAATTCGTAATTTTATTGCAATTTCGTTAAAATAACCAAATACTTGTACCCATTGTATATCCAATATGCATTTAGGACAGTATGACCTCAATCGCAATGAAACTCTTGAGTAAATTTATGTTTATGCATACATAAGTACCAAGAAATTTCATATTAAAATCGGCTAAAATAAATTGAAAATTAAATTAACACATTTTATTAGTGCACTACTAAAAATTCTCGGTTACAAAATTTTAAATCTATTCAAATTCTACTTTTAAAAATTAAGGACAAAACATTTACATACATAAAATATTTAGCTAAAATCAAGCGATAAAAAAGTTTAAAAATAAAGTCAAATAATAAAAGAATTGTTTCCACTTCCAGATTCAAAAGAACAAATGCGATTAGATTCTTTGAAGTAGTCATCTTCAAAATTTACATTAAGAGATTTTCCACTTTTATACTTAATACTTTCTACTGATTTCGACCTCATTCGCAACTTATTTTCTACACAACCAAACGGCGTTCTTTTGCCTCGGCTATTTTCTAAGAAACTTTCTTTTTTTGGTGTTGAATAAAAAACGTTTGTGTCTTGATATATTTTAGGACTGTTTTCCTTTGATTTTGTACTTGATTTTTGTTTCTTGTGCATATTTTTAACTCTCTCAAGAGGTTTATTTTTTGGTTTATCTAAATCGTCAAATTTCATCATATCTAACACGCTTTGTATCAACCTATCCTCACTCTCATCTTCTTCGTCACTCAAAGTTATTGGAGGAAGTTCTAAGTTTTCATTATCTTCAAAAATCAATGGTGTTCTATCAATTTGTAAAGTCGGAGAACGCGGGTCACATTCTTCTATAACCTTTCCAGCTACTTTTACTTCCGGGTTTACATTTTTAGGAAATAATTCATTAAAAGTATCTGTTTCTTCAAAAACAAAACTTCTTGATTGATCTGAATCAAAAACAATTGGAGTACGCATTATACTCGAAGTTGGAGATCTTGGATCTTTAAAAACATAATCCTGACCTTTGCCGTTCATATTAAGTTCCTACAAAAAAATTACAAAAATTAATTTTCTTTTTACAACTTTTTCAGGTATTATATGCAAGTAAATATGAAGGTAGATACTTACATTTAATGGTGTTCTCATTACATCTGGAGATCGGGGATCTTTACTGTCGGATTTTATATTTTCTTCAGAACATAATTTCTTGGAATTTTCCGCACTTCTAAATAATTTTGAGGATTTTGCACCCATTTTTAATGTTCGATTTCTTAGTTTGTAATGAACAATGATAATTTTGAACCTAACAGCTGTTCTTCGTTTTAATTTTTCAAAAGTACAATAAAATAAATATGTATAATTTATATTTAAATTTCAAATAAATAAAGTTGGCTATATTGAATGTCATCAAGTTGGAAGTTATTTGTTACCCAGCAAACATACAATATATAAAGTGCTGCCATATTTTTAAATTTTTTTTTCTGCTGTCACTAGTGACATTTACTGTGTTGAATGGGTTCATGTCCATATTGCCGGCGGAAAAATTTGTAAACAAAAATAAAATTTTCAACTTCCGAGAATTGACAAAAGTTTATTACTAAAGTGGTCGGTTTGTATATTTTTTACATTTGTTTTAATCTAATATTCCATTCTAACGTGTTTATGAATTATGTCTACAAGAAATTCATTGAATATCGGAGATAAATTTCCAAATTTTCAAGCTGAGACCAGTGATGGTCAAATAGATTTCTACGAATGGATGGAAAATTCATGGGCTATATTGTTTTCACATCCAGCTGATTACACTCCAGTTTGTACAACTGAACTTTCTCGTGTTGCAAATTTAGTACCAGAATTTAAAAAACGAAATATTAAACCAATCGCTTTATCGTGTGACTCTGTTGAATCCCACCGTGGGTGGATAGAAGATATTAAATCATATGGAAGTAAAGCAAGATTTTATTAATCAAAAGTGTTCCTACTAAAAATTTATTCTTAAAGGTTTGTCAAGTTTCAATTATCCAATAATAGCGGACGATAAACGTGAATTAGCTGTAAAGTTTAATATGTTGGATAAAGATGAAATAGGGAAAGATGGCATCCCATTGACCTGTCGAGCTGTCTTTGTAATTGATAATCACAAGAAATTAAGACTGCAAATACTATATCCAGCTACAACTGGAAGAAATTTTGAGTAAGGCAAAAGATTTAGCAAAATGATAAAACACAATTCTTTTTTAAAACATACATATTTTTAATATTTTACTAGAGAAATATTACGAGTAATAGATTCGATGCAACTTACTGATAACAAGAAAGTAGCAACCCCTGCAGACTGGAAGGTATGTAATTTTTTTCTTTAATATTTATTATTTTCAGCAATAATTTATAATCAATTTTGTAATTTTAGAATGGGGAAGACTGCATGGTTTTACCAACTATTAGAGAATCTGATATTCCCAATTTGTTTCCAAGAGGAATTACAACTGTAGAAGTGCCATCTGGCAAAAGATATATTCGGAGAACTCCACAACCAGAATAAATATTATTTTGAGTAAATTTAATCTTTGTTATGAACACTTTGATAAATAAAATTTTTTATAATTTCATTGGAATGCGATATATTAAATGTTAAAATTTCAAGTTATGATTAACCACTTACATAATCCTAGGTATGTCAAAATAATCATTAAAAAACACCACATTATTCTTAAAATTCTTTATTAATTTCTAAATGAATTCCTTATACAATTATATCCTACATGACCTATACTAAAAATCAAATCCCAACAAATATCCAAAAAAAAAAAAAGAATTATAATACCAAACCATGAAGATAACTTCAGTCTTTTTATCATCAATTAATAATTCTTTTATCATCAATTAATTCTTTTAATAAATTTAAATAAATTTTTTAATCGTTTTTCATTAACTTGAAAGTGAAGAGGAATTAAAATTTGAAACAAAAACTATTTATTCTTTAGATTAATGTTTTTAATTTACTTTAATTCGATGATTATTAGTCTGTTTTGTTTTTTTGTGATTTTAAGAAAAAATTTATACGCCATTATTTTTTGTTTTATTTGTTTCTGAAGTAATAAAATGCATTGCCCTGAGGTAGTAATTTGAACATATTTAATTCTAAAATTGAAAACTTCCGTAAAAAAAAAAATATTTAAAATTTCAATGATTTTGCAATGAGGGCGGCTGTCGCTTGAGTTTTATCACCGTGAAATTTCTTTAAATGTTCAATAACATCTTCTCTACTAAAGCCTAATTTAACAATTTCAGAAATATCGTTTTCTGTAAATTTTTCGTTTGGTGTTAATTCTGTCGTTTGCGATTGATTCAATAAAGTTGAGCATGAAGCATTATTATCAGGATCGGAACTTCCGCTACCTTAAAATCAAAAACATTTTTTTACAAAAAGATGAAACCTTCAAACTTATACGTACCACGCTCTTTATGTTCTTTTTTGCTTTGTTCTATAGCACGTTGTATTTCTCTTTCCTCAGCTGTTCTTGTTGAATCCTGCAAAGCTTTCATTTCCTCTTCTGGACTTCCAGTCAGGCGGGCACATTCTATAAAAGAATAGTAGCTATTTTTAGTACTTTAAAAATTTTTAATGTTTTTTTCAATTTATACCTGGTAAATCACTTTCGGGTAAAAATCTTGTTTCAGTTCCTGTTGTGCCGATCTTTAAGACATTATTTTGAAGGTCAATGTTGCACTAAAAACAATGATAATTGAGTAACCTAATGATATAACTACATCTTCATCTTGGTTTGTATACATACTTGATGTCGTTTTAACATGTCTAATCCTAAAAGCATGTCCATCGGTTGTTCTTCTAACACAGAAAAACTTGTTGTTAAAAAATCCTTTTCAATCTGCATTTGCACCATATGAATTCGACCTATAATGCGCTGTGTTCCTACTCCCTTCGCTATACCTTTCCATCTAAAATTTATGCATTATTTATTTTTATCAATGTATATTTTGATTAACTTGTCTTTACCTGGTATCAACCAATCTCATAATATTACAGCGCTCTGCGCAATTGGCACTCATTATTGTAGTCTGAGCACCTGAATCTATAAATGCTTTAACTGGCACCCCATTTACTTTGCAGTCAATGTAACTAAAAAACAGTTTTTATTTTAATATTGCAACTAAAAATAATAAGCAAGTTATTACAGCATGGTCACTGTTCCAAAAATTTCTGGACTGTATTCAATAGCAGCAGCCATGTTATCCTGTATATTTTTTTGTTTTATCTCTTCTGCAATCATTCTTTGAGCTTCGGTGTCAAAAGGATCTGCTTGCAGCATTCTAATTCTTTGCTTTTCTCTGTCTCTTCTCTCAGCTAATTGTTCTCTCAAAACTTTTGCGAACGTTTCCAAACTTCCAGAAAATAAAGCATCAGCCAGTCTAGCATTATTTTGTTTTAATAAAGCTAAGTGTTCTGGATTTTGTAGAAACATATCTCTTACAACAGCAGGATCATCTTCGGGACCAACAGTTATGTCTGTATCATTAGTTTGCATAGGTACACCTGATGGTTGAGATGCTTTACCTGCTGGCCGTGACGTGTTTGGAATTGCGATGTTACCGAAATCTAAATTGCGAACTGAACAATAAAAAAATTTGCAAGTCAGAAAATCACATAACCTCATCATATGTATTTCATAAAATTTCTCATAAAATACTTACCACCACCTAATAAATTTGATGATGTCGATTGTTGTTGATGATTCAGACGTTGTATTATAACGCAATCACCATCTTTAATATTGTAATCCTTGAGCGATTTTTTATTGTCATACAAAGGTTGGCCATTTGCAACCACAACAATTTGTGGTCCAGGCCATCCTGTTTCAATTTCACAAAAAGCCTTAAAGTTTTCTAACTCTAGGTCTTCAGATACATCTAAAACAAAGACTTTGTCATCTAAAGAAGCAACTGTAATTTTCATTTCCTCTATTTATTTTTTAACCGCACTGAACAAAGATGTTTAATCCACTATTCAATGATTTTTATCTCTTTTTGATCAAAAGTGTTTTGTTTGTATTATAACGAAAGAATTTATATTGTACTTAAAAAAACATTATTTTTCTTTTGTTCTTACTCCTGACTGTTGTGTATTTATAAACAGATATTGAAATTATAAAAATGTTTTTATCAACTATGGTTGTATTGCGGTAAGCAGAAACAAAAATTATATACAATTAAAACAATACGTGTGTGTACATATGTTTTTTTAGAGAAATTTTGATTTTAAATTCGTTTTGATAGAAAACCAGTTATAAAAATATAAAAAATTTACAATATCTTATATTGAAAAAAAAACTTTTTAAATGCAAATATATTTACGGAGACCGCTTTTTATAATTTACCAACTTATAAACTTATTCCACTTTTAGTTATGTTTCGAAAGTTACTTTAATGTTCCTATCTGACTCGTCACTAAAAAATTTAACAAAAAATCTCAAATTATAAACAAAATTATGTTATATGAAATATTTAATAAGTCATAAAAAAAAGACATTGAAGAGTTAAAACAAAGAAAACTTTTCAAATTAATGAAATATTACGAATTTCTTTTAAAAACTTGGTAGTATAAGAATCTTTTAAATAAGAAAACTTAAAAAAGTATGCAATAAAAAATTTAATCTGGCAATATTTTTTTTGACATTATTTTGTAGTGGTGGCAAATTTACTCTAGCGGTGAAAATCGTAAATATATTTTCTCATGTTAAGAAATTGTGATTTTTTATTTTTGTACTTATGGCTATGAATACATGTGTTTACACTGAAACTTGTCAGCTAGAGTAAAGAAACGTATGTCAACCGTTGATACAAAAGTGGTTTTCTAAACAGGTATAATGAATAATAATAAATTAAACCATTTCAAGTAGCTAGAATATTTCTTATAAGAATTTTTTGAATTTTTAAACTTTTAAATTAGTGAGTAAAAAAAGATAACAACTTCTGAATCTTGAAAATCCAATAAGTTGTATTGTAGCCCTTAAAAACAAAAATGCAATCTGCCAAATTTAGTTAAGTATTTCGGCTTCATGTTACTTTTTGTTAAAAATTTTAGGTTCCGCTCAAATACGACAAAACATTGAATTTAGATTTGCGGTTTGTAATGAAACTTTTGCTATGCGACACCGATATTTTAGTATGTGCTTCACTACCGAAGACACACATAGCCGTGCATAATCATATTTAATTATCAAATTGAAGATTTATCCCCATAATCATATTCAATTACCAAATGAAGATTTATTATGTATGAACATTGGATTTTGTATCAAAAAAATTTAAATAACTTTTTTGATGCAAAATAGCTATGCGAAGTTAATATACAATTTAAATTTTTGTGAAAATGTTTTTTCTTAGGGTAAAAAAATCAAAAATACAACTTGTATACAATCTATTTCATAATTTATTTAAATTTTAAAATAATATGAAAACAACATTACATAATTTTTTAATTCTTTTATTGATTGTAATTTTTTTTTTTACTTACATACTTACACACATACGTACATTTTAAAATAAACCACAAATCATATACATAGGTAGCCTACGAAAATGAAATTATAACGTCAACTTAATTAATTCAGCAATAGAATTCTAATTGTGGAATAGATTACTTTGCAAAATATACATTAAGTTTGGCAAATTGCCAAGGCTTGTGTCGACATTATACATATGTATATATATTTGGTGTGGAATTATGTATTTTTTAAATATGTACGAACGTATGTATATAAACGTTATTTATATTAAGTACACATAGGTAAATATTTATATATATTGGAATTTTCATATAAATTTTCAGATTATTTTTCTTACATCAAAATATTTAAATTTTTTCAGCTACATAATTGACTTTTTATAAGAAATACTAAAAAAATCAAGGCTCGTCAATCGATTATCCTAAAAAAAAGCGTACGTAATTACAAAATTTTTAATATTAATAAAAAATGGTATTTAGCACAAAAAAAAAATTAAAACAAAGCTTAAAATTCCTATTTCAGGAATATTAATGTAAGTATGCTCATACATACATACATACATACTTATTTTCGGAATGAATATTTTCTTATATTTTTTTATTAAAATTGAATTTTAAGAGTTATCAGTATTTAACATTAAATGGTGAAAACTATGACACCATTTTACTATTATAACAATAATTATTTTTTTTATAAATAAATACTTCCATAAATAGCAATAACTAAAAAAGTACAACCTGAACTTATTTGTAAATTTTGTTTTTATACAATAATTTTTTACGTATGCTATGAGCTATCCAATAGATCTTTCCAAGAGATAAAGGGCAATTGATTTTGATAACTAAAAAAATAAAATTATTGAAATCTTTATTTTAGAATGTTAATAAAAATTTATATTATTTTGTTATAATATTAGGAACCAATTACATTTATTTTAACTATGTTTTTAATTTAAAATAGCATGTAATTTGATTAAGGACCATTTTTGATTTTGATTCTAGAACAAAAATTAATGTTATAATAAGGTAATAGTTTTCAATTTTCGAAAATGTGAAAAGTCCTCTTATATATTATGTGAGTCTTGAAGTGTAAACAAATAAAGTAATAGCAGTACACATCAATTAGTTCTGGTAATCATCTTTAGACGCTGCATTTTTAATACAATGTATACACTGTATTAAAAATACACCAAAATACACCGAAAATGATCCTTATATGTATTATTAAAAAAAAAAAATTATTAAAAAATTTCAATAAAAAAAGTTACATACCAATCAGGAAAAGAAATAATCAGATAAGTAGTTTTGAAAGAATGAAAGTATATAAAAAACATTATACTATAAAATATAAAAAATAACTATAAAATAAGTCATGCAACAGGAAATATACACGTAATTTTTAAAATATTTAATTCGATTGACTAAGCCACATTAAAAATATTTCTATAGCGAAAAAAGCTCAATCTAAAAGGTCTTTTTTTTTAATTAAAAGAGGAAATTTATTTACTTGTTCCTTTTTTTTTTTTTGTTTTTTAAACACCAAATTTAGAAAAAAAATTAAAAATTGAAAATTAATATTAATCACAATAATATTTCTTTATTAAGTATGTGATTTAACAGTATTCATTACAGGACTTAACCTTCTTCCATTAACTGCTGTAGCATTCGTTGCTAATAATGATGAACAACTTTCCATACTACGTAATCTGTGTAAATTAACTGAACTACCTCCAGTAAATGTACTTGTTGTAGCCATAGTTGTACTTTTCCTAGCTGATGCTGTTTTAATACCTATTTATATACATATTTTTTATAAATATAAAATTAAGAAATTTTCAAATTAATATAAAATGTATAATACCAAACCTATCCAATACTGCATACCAGACACGTCTTTTAAATACAAATACAAAGAATACTAATACACCTTGTAATATATTTGAAAAATCACTTATATACCATAAATATACATTCTTTTGATCATAAAATATTGTACTGATTATTTCTAAAATCCATGTTATACCCATTACGATAAATAATTTTGTATTCATAATAAAACGTGTTTTATCAACAGTAAAACGTGTTTTTATAATTGGTTTATCAGCATTTGTACTTTGCATCCTTTGTATATCTTTTTTAACTTGATTACAATATTTTAATGTTAAAATGAATAATATTAAATTAAATAAAAATAATATTCCTACGGGGCCCAAGAAAAATACTAAATGTGGTTTTGAATGAGCATCTAAAATAAAAATAAAAAAAAAACATTTATATAATAAATAAAAATATATTGTAATATTATTTACATTGAAACCAACAACGTCCTTCTCCAAATTTTGGTTGTAAATCATCACTAACTAAATTGAATCTTGTCACTGACATTGTTAATAATGTGATTAAAATTGGCATTCCCCATCCATATAAAGAATACATTAAAAATCTTTTAAGTTCCTGATTACCAAAATTACCACGAGGTCTAGATGTTGAACTGTAAAAATTTAAAAAATAATTAATTAATTACAATATTAATTTTATTCTAATAAATTATTAATATATTCAATTAATTTTATTTTAATGTAATTATACATTTTGTTACACCCCGTAATTAAGAAATTGCTACTTTATAAAATTTAAATAAATATTGCACTTTACCTGATGAAGTTACTTATTCATATTTTTATAATATCAAGGAAATAAAATGTGGTATATGAAGCTTGTATTAATAAGTAACGAAATCTTTACTTAATTTTACAAACATAATTATCGTAAAGATCAAGATATCAAAGTCGTAAATAATATGCTATTTTTATACAATATGTAAGTGATAAAAATTTATTTGCACAGCATGTAAGTAAAAAAATTTTAATTATGAATTTGCACAGCATTTTACTGAAATTTTCGATATTCAAGAAGCAATGAAGTATTTTACTAATGTCAAAAATCATATAATTAAGAATTACTATTTTGAAAACTTTCAGATTTTTGTAGTGGCAATTCAAATACTACATTATTATTACTATTGAGGATAACTTCGAAATTGCAGCGATACCTGTATTAATACACATAGTATTAATATAATAATGCAACTTATAATTGTCGGATTACGAATTAATACAGAATTATACTGCAATTTTATAAGTCACCGTGTAGCTGTAAACAATTAAATGTGGTTTGGGTATAGTATAAAAAAGTTTTTACATAAAATTGAAAATACTAAGCCAAAATTTAAGTATTTCAGTTCAAATTAAATTTTTATACGTAAACGTCCTTCGAAAATTAAAAATAAAAAATTAAAATTAATATTTATTAATTGTTATTGTTAAAATTATTTACTTATCGATAATCACTTGTTGAGATATGAATTACTTTTTAATGAAAATTTTATTTTCGATATTATTTTTTTTTTTTACAGAGAATTTTTATATATACGTATATATATGTATACATATAAATATTTATAAATATCTTTGTCAATATTAATCAATTCATTATTATTGTTCAATTATAGTGAAGAAATATAAAATTTATTTATATATGTATGTAAGTGGATACAGAGAAATTCAATTAACAAAGTTTAAAAGAAATCAGTGGGTGCCATCAACACATCAAATGATAAATAATCGAATGAATTGTTCGTCATATCGATATTTTCAGACTTTCACAGTCATTTTTCAGTCAGAGTAATTATTAGTAAAGTAATAAAATTGTGAAAGGTGTTTAATTTTAATGAGTATTTTTGATTGAATCTCATAAACATACGGTATAAAATTTGAAATTATATTCGAGCTTTGACATGAAACCAAATTGTGAAAATAATTTAATAGTTTAAGTTGAAATTATGTGATTTAAGTAAATAATTGGAAATTATAAATATTTTTATTTTTAAGTTAAAAGCAATTTTACAATCACATTCCAATAACATAACTGTTCTACTTAAATTCTAAAGGTGCCTTCATTTGTTCTTCCAACAAATAAAAGAACAGTGCAAATTTTCATTAATCAATTTCAAAGTCATTATCCTACAATATTCTTATGCAAATTCATACGTTTGTATGGGTGGAATAGTGTGTATGTATTATGAAATTATAAAATTTAATTTCTTTAATAAACAAAAGAAAATTAAGAAAAAATATCTTCTATTTTACAGACGGTCATCTAAATATTTTTGTAACAACAGAAAAATAATTAAAACTTAAATATAAATAGAAAATGTTAAAAATATATAAAAAAAAATTTTTTTGTTTATTTTATATTTTATAAACAATTTTCAATAGTTTTTGAAACACAATCTTAAAAAAATTATTTTTCTGTTTTACTCGATAATATTTTATTAAATGCTTTTTGGTTTTCAAGTACAGTGCAATTCAATTAAGTTTAACCGCACAATAAAAAAAATTACTTTAAATTGCTAAATTCTATATTTTCTATATTTTCTATAATACAGAGAACAACACAAATACTTTCAAATGATACATGGACCTTAATTAATTTATAATAAATACGTACATATATTTTACATAATTTTAAAGCTTAAATTACTCATTGTTCTACAAACAACACGATTGGTTATACATACAATTTTTGCAAACGGGGTTTCACTATATTTTTTCCGAATTTCGGTAAAAACAAAATTTTTGTAGGATTTAAACCTTTTACGCGAAAATTACTTTTTTGTGATAACATAATTGAATTGTATAAAATTTAGATCAATCAAATTATTATCCGGCAATATTTTCGGTATTAAAATTTTACATTTAACAATTTCGGACTTCAATATTTGCAAAAGAAAAAATTGTGTAATAATTATGTAATAATATTGTTAAAAGCTTGCAATATAAATTAATTTAAATTGTATGGCACTGAAATTATCTCTATATAGTACTAATATAAACCTAACAATTTATCAAAGAATATTAAGGCCCTATAGATCAACTTCCCAGGTCGCAATGCGTTGTTACCTGCTGTAATCTAATATTAGAGTTAGAAAAATTTTTAAAAATATCAAAGGGTTAAATTTATATTTAATGGTTTCCACCCCCCTTGGATATAAATGCAAAATGTTAATGTTTATAATATAAAATAGCGAAATTAGATTGTAAATGATTGCGAATATGTTATTAGAGCACTAAAAATGTCTAAACACCTTTTTGAAAATATTACACAGGTGTATAGTATTGAATGAAATAAAAAAAAAAAAACGATTTTATTTTTCAGAATTCAAGAAAATTGAATTTTATGAGAATTTTTTGCATTAAAGATTTTCAACAACATACAGTCAATTATTATTTTTGAAATTAAATAATTATAAAATGAAATTTTGTGACTTCAATATTGCCATAATAACGCATATATGCATATTAATGTTACACTATATACAAACTGTTATTCTAAAGTCATATGAGCCTTGCTATAACTTCTAAATAATAATTCATTCAGAAATTGCAGTCATAGGTAATTCATGCATATAAATATATATATGTACAGTCAGTAACAAACACATCAGAATGTTATATTACTCAAACTGTCCAAATTTTCTTTTATCTGTACACCAAAAATTATGATAAAATTGAAGCCATAAATTTAGTATAAATCCAGTTCAAATCCCAAATTTTGTAACAATAAAATTTAATTTTATTATTCATAATTTTTTTATTTTTGCACATACTTATATGAATATGAGCAAGCGTATTAATAAACAAGTCCGTAAAGCCATTTAACACCCAAAAAAATGATTTTATGTTTATTACATAAAATATGTACCGTATTGTCATTTCATGACTGTAATTAATTATTATTTTGTTTTATATTATTAAATATTTAATTAATTTGCTATTAAATTGTATTTAATTAATTATACAATTGAATAAAATATCGGTAAAGAATATATAAAAAATTTGGTATCTATAACGGTAACGATATAAGATAACAGAATTAAATGAGATAGCGAAAAGCGGATTGCATATTATAATAGATAATACTCGGAAGACCACACATTTTGTGAAAGTTTTCTTAATCAACAGCGGCGTATGAATCAAAATTCCACTCAGCTGGCGGTGATATGCATAGGTGTATATTTCTGAATTTAATATGAATATATGGATATGTATATATATATATAATATGAATGCACATGAATATGTATATGAGACTACCATTTCATATTTCCTATTAATATTAATATTTCATTGTTGTTTGATATTTCATATTTGAGTTACTTTATTAAAAATTTAAAAATATTCTTTTATAAAAAAAAGTAATATCTCTTATGTAATGTAGCCGAAAATTGGATTAAGTGTTTGGGGTTCTTAATTTTAAATTTGCAATTTCAAATAAAATTCACAGTAGCGGGGATATCAGTAATTGGCATTTTGATGGGGCATTGTTTATTAGCAAATATTGGAAAGAAGAAAGAGAAAGAATAGCAAAGAGGCTGGGCATTTGGTTATCGGATGTTTGCCGAGTTCGGACATCGGGGTGGTTGAGGACGTGCAACAGGCACTCTGCGCTCTAAAAACGAACGCACAGGCAAGTGGTGCGCTCTAAAAACGAAGCAGAAAACACTTTTTCTTCACGAAGAAAAGAAGTGCAGGTCTTTGAGCAGAAGACCTCCCCTTATTAATAAGAAAATCAGTAGAATGTAGCATTAAAAGAAAAATATTAAAATATTTATATATAAGTATATCTTTAAACCTTGTAATTGCATTTATATAGTAAATTAATAAAAATCTTCTTAAATACATTTGTGTACTGTAGTTTAAGTGTATTACGAGTATATATAATAGCATGTATACTTAACATTCGTTAACTTGAGTAAATTGGCGTCAGACATAAATTAAATATTATATATGAAAAAAAAAAATCCTGTCAAATTAAATTTTTAAGTAACTTAATTAATTTAATAATACCATGTAATAATAGCTGTAAGAAATAGATTCCATAAGGGAACCACAGGTTCATTTTTTATATTAAAAGATTAAATTCCCCACAATGAAGTCATAATTTTTTTTTTGCACTCCCACCTTAATAATTCTTGAAATATTAAATTGCAAAATGTATTTTTTTTCTCTATTTCTTGAAAAAAAAATGAAATGAAATGAAATTTGTCCTTTATTAAAGTTGAAATAAATTTAAATAGTGGGATTTAAAGATTAATTATTATACGAGTACTTCTTGTTTATAACGATAAAAAAAATGTCAGAAAACATATACTTTGTGGACATTTTCATAGATGAGAATTTATAAAAGTAATTAGTAATTACATTTTGTATTCTTTTTAATATTTTATGTACTTAGTATTACAAGAGGAAATTTTATTATCCATCAAAAAATTGTGTTTTATTAAATATCCTTTAATTACATAATAACATAAGCCAGTACATACCCAAATGTTAACCAAATATCAAAGCACATTATATTCATCCATGAAAATGCTGCCATCATACTGAAATATATAAAAAACGCTTAAAAGCAATATAAATTTTATTCATTTTATATATACATAAAATTTGTATATTTAAAAGGATAATATATATATATATATGTGTATATGTACGTATAACAGTATTATAAATAAATTGATACTTACCAAATGAATAACATAATTTATCATTATTTGGTGGTGATATTTGACCAATTGCTATTCCTAAATAAGCAACAAGTAAACAAGATACTAAACATATTAAAATTTTTCCTGGTAAATTTCTTAATTTCGGTACACATATATATACTAAAAGTGTTAAGAAGAAAAATACACAGGATATTAATATTCCAACTGAATATATTTTAAATTTTATTTCGGTATTTTCTGTTGTCGATGGAAAACATACGAATGTTCCAACCTTAAAAAAAACGACACATTTGAAAATTGAATAAATTAATATTATATTTTTTTTTTAAATTTATTTATTATATTGTATTCAATGAAATTTATAATATATTAAATATATGAAAAAAAAATATTATTTATTACCTGTGTACTTTTTGGACCCTCTAATTTTTCAATACAATATTCAGAATTTGTAAATGAATTTTGTTCATCTTCATTTGGTAAATATAATGAACCATCCTTATAATTAATTAAATGTAATTCTCTTGGATCAATATTTGGATCTAATTTATAACTTAAACAATCTTGACCATATAATGTTCCATAAACTATAATTGTATCGTAGTATATTACAAATGAAAATTAAAATAAATTAAATAAATTGAAATTTTTTTTAAAATTGTGAAGTCTTTTTATAGTATAAAATAAAATATTATAGACGTTGATTTTTCTAATTCATGTTTTATGATTTCAAAATTGTCTGAGACAATATGAGCTGAGTTTTGTCATGATGTTTTTGAAGCGAGACGAATTTCATTGCATTGTTGGTACTTTTAATAAGAAAACTGTATGTAATATTTATAGGAGATAAAGCACCGAATTCTACTACATATTTGCATCGGATCATACCTGTAGTTGCTAAATAAACTAAAATATTTTGGCTCAGAAAATTGGAAAAGATGCTTACAAATGCGGACAAAAATCCAAATATGGTGGCCATCACAAAGTTTACACGACATAAAAGAAAAGAAAGAAAAAAATTATACCGCGCAAATCATCTCAGGCACTTCTATAATCTTTGACATTTAAAAATTTGACATCCATCTAAATTCTCATCAATTTTTTATTGACATATAAAATTGACAATATCCTGCCAAAATCCAGTTTTAATTTTTAAGTCAAACAGCATTAGTCAAGTCAAGCTGAACAAGACAAAAATCATTCCATTAAAATGAATCTGAACTAAATTTAATAATTGTATAGGTGATAATTACAAATTAAAACATTAAATACGGTAAAATTATGCTAAAAATTTTCATTTAATTATAATTAATTCGTAACAAATTCCAAATTGAAAATATAAATATGAATGACAAATTGCAAAAATTCACTATTTGCGCATATAGAAAATTAATTTCTTCTTCTATACATTTTACTTAGTTCAAATAAACATGTTAAATAAATAGAATAAATTCAATAAATTAAAATTGAAATCATTAAGAAAATCGTTAAGAAAACAATTATAACAATTTTATACTTTTAAATTATTTAATATTTAAAAAATAAACAAAATTAAAAATTGCATTTTTCAACTGAAATTCGCCATAAAATTAAAAATAATTTGAAAAACAATTATTTCTCATTTGATGTTTGAAATTTCATTAACAAAAAATTTTGCCAATTGGTATGAGAAGGTGTGCTTTTAGTGTATAAACGAAGCCAAAAATAAATTGAGAATTTTTGGTATTAGCAAAATGAAAGAGATAACGATAAAATTTTTGTAATTATCCGGACATCATTAAATTTAGATCGAAAAAATATAAAATTTGTTTTTGGTCAACTACAAAATTATTAAGCGGTACGAAATTGCACAAATTAACAAAATTTATTAAGTATATACGCAAACAAATTCAGACCCAGCACATTTGCTTTAAACAACTACATACATTCTTACTATAGCAAGGTAGAAGCGTCTCTACAAATTATCCTACATATGTATACTGTGTTTAGCTATCACTTAAAGTTTTACATCAAACTAGTTACATTATGTCATATCGTTCGGATATTTTATAAACCATTAAAGTAAACAAGATTTGTGTGTGCAAAGGAAATTGTGCTGTAAGTGTGTGTTAATTGTTTTACAAAATATTTGTGTAACACTTTAAATGTTTATATAAAATTTTGTTTTAAACTTTTTAATGGTTTATAAAGAGGAAAAACTATAAACAAATGTTTACATTATTTTGCTTTTGTTTATACAAACATATACATATATAGCTATATATATGCAATATATTTTATTGAATTTACTAAGAATTTTTAAATTCTATATTGTGTGGTATGTAAATGTAATAATATAATTAATTTTATTGTAATATAGGCAAAACTAGTAAATTAGAGATTTAATAAAAATGATCCCAATATGAATATTTTGTAATTACAATTTTTTATTTTTTATGAATGTACATAGGTATATACATATGCAAATGAGGAGTTTTATAACGTACGGTGAGTTTGCGAGAAAGCAAGGATTGCCTTTGGCCGTAAAGAAGTCGTTTGACAAAGAGCACCAAGATCCGAATATATTTAATACCTATGTAAAATCGGTACTTCAGTACGATTGTGAAACACGGCATATATCAATAATAAAGCACAGTCATAAATTTCACAGACGCTTCAGAATAATATTTGCAATATTCTGATCTAGAACAATAACAAACAATGAACTATATGGGCGAATACGGACCAGAAACTTATAAATGTGACTATAACAAAGAAAATGGAAAACTTTCATAAAAAAGAAAACGTAACAAGTTAGAAAGTGGAGAGTTACGCAGGCCAAATAATACGATAGCCAGGCAAGACGACGAACCACACTTAAGGAGACACTAATATAATGTGTAATTCAATAAGTAGTATAAACGATAATACACACCTTATAAAAAGCATGTTTATAACAAACTCTTAAAAATTTATTTTTCTTTTCAATTAATTTAAAGTCTTAAATATGTATCAAAGGAAACATGTAAAATATCTGCAAGTCTGTGTAACAGAGAACATGTTACTGTTTTTGAAATAATAGATCACATTTAATCAATAATATATGTATGTTAAGTGTTGTGTTTCTCATAAATCAATCGTGTTATATTTTCAATTAAATGGACATAATATGGTGATATAAATGCTATAAAAAAAGTATAGAATTTTAAATTGAATGGGATGGGTTCTTCATGTATTGTAAAAATAATTAATGAAAGTACAGAAAAATTTTACACATTTGTAGACATACATATATACGCATATGCATATTTTATTGGTTAAATAATTACATTTACGTTGATGATAGTGATACTGATGATAGTAATGAGATAATACGACAAATATTTTAATTGTGGTGTATGTTGGTTAAATATTAAACATCTACATATATGTACATTTAGTTTAGAAACTTAAAACAGATTAAACTTTTATGACTGATTAAAGAAAACAGGACAATTTATAAAATTTTTCTGGTATTTTACAATTATTGAATATACAATTACCTTACAATACAATTATGGGGAAGTTAGATAGTAACATTGATAAGTAATTTAACTGTTATGAAAATTTTGTCCGCTATCAAAATAATAATTTAATTTTATTTAAGTAAAATAAGTTTTAAATTTGAAATTTTCTTAAAATACTTTAAAATACTTTGAAATATTTTCTAAGAAAAAATACTCATGCAATAAATTATATATTTTATTTTTCGTTATTGTTATACATACAAGCATTATATAAAACTTAAATATCGAACTTATCAAATTTATTTTTGGTAATTGTTTACGGTACACATGATTCACTCATTAACCATTGTATGAGAACAGCGCCGTTTCATTAATTTTTCTACATAATATCTTCATTAATAAAATATGTACAGTTGTATAATTGCTTAAATTCAGAAATTCTCAATTTTCTATTATTATTGATAATATAATTATGTTTGTTTAATCGTACAAAAAAATATTTTAAAATTTTGGATAAGATATTTAAGAATTTTTATTAAATGATAATCTCGCTTACTGTACAATGTACACAATAATAATAATTCGCGATAAATTATATTTTAGAGCGTACGCTATAATAGTTTATGAAAAATCTCATAATATATACCATGCAGTATAATATGTAAATATAGTAGGAAAGCGGTAGACACTATACAAACATAATAAATAATAATTACTTATAAATTATTCTAATACTTATGAGTTCAATTAACAATAAAATTATTTAATAAAATTGAAAATTAATTAAAATCGCAGTAAAAGTAAATAATGTGAGCGAACAATTAAAAATCACACGTTCACCATATGCAGAAGCTTCTAAAGGCGATAAGAAATAAAAATAATGAAATTTATTGTTAAATAAATAAAAATGTGCACGTCATTATGTTGTATTTAATCAATCGTTTCGTATAAAAAAATTTATGAAATCACCGACATTACTAAAAATAACTTTTTTTTTTAAATTTTATCAAAATAATTATATCCCAGTAAGACATAATGTTATTTTTATATCCGCATATACGAACCATCCCAGCTGTGGCGTTAAAAAAATAGTGTTCAAGATACATACATATATAGGCGCAGAAACACACATAATACGAGTAATATTCTTGCTTATGGTTTAATACTATAATTATTCTAAATTTATAGAAATCTTAAAGATTCTGTAGAATATTTTCACTCTTAAAATTTTGCCCATATATTCTGTTATTTGCTTCACTCGTTGTGATGAGCTGTTATCCAAAAACTTTTTGAATGAAAACAATACCGAAATTCAAAATTTTATATGAAAAATAAAATTCTTTTCAATAATGTCTAATCAGCTCAAGTGATCAGCCCAAGATTATACGACCGTATTTAGATTATATGGAATTTACGGAAATTGACACGTTTTTATTGAAACTCAAAATATATATGAGTACCTACATTCAAAATATTTAAAAATTTCTAATATCAAAGTAGATTTTTTTTTTTGAAACGCGACCAATTTTAATATTAAAAAACTATTAAAAAAAATTTTATTTCTTTTATGAAAAGATTTTCTTTTAAATTCATAAATAAAATATGAATTTTTTGTGTGATAAAATTTTGAGAAAAAAAAAAATAAAATTATGAAGAATTTTTTTATATTTTTATATAAACATATTAATTAATAAGAATATTACGTTGTTTTGACTATAATAAAATGCAACCTACATTAATATTTTCATATTTTAAAACATATGTATCTAGTATGTATATACCAAAAAAAAAAAAAATCAGAAAATTCTTTGATATTTTGTGAAAATTAAATTTTAATTTATAATATAAGATTTTCTGTCTTAGAAACATTTGGAATGTAATTAATAAGAGTAAAAATGTATGTACATAAATTTATTAATAACAAATAATAAAAACATATGTTAAATTCAAACGAATGACTTATTGTACAAGAAAATATTTATATATTAATTTTTAACTAGTTAAGACTTAAAAGCCTTAAGATAATTTTAGGGCACTACTATATTTTGCCCATAATTTGCTCCTATCATTTGAATGTGTTCAAACAGCAATGTTACAATTTTTTTAAGAATTAGATTTTTAACTAAAAATGTAGAAGAAGAATAATGATTCCCTAACATGTACTACTTATTGTGTAAGTACAAGGTTTACGTGGCTCGCTAACGAGTGAGATATTTCGGTAGTGGCTTTGTGATTCCGATTCAATTCTCACGACTTGGGTTATAGCTGTAATACTGCAATTTGTCAGAAGCCTGGATGTAATGCTATAATGTAAGTGAAAATGAGAGTTACAACAGATATTATGGATGGATATGAGAAGATGGTCAATCTAGTAAATGGAAAAAAAAACTTACTATACCTATTTACAATTATAATTTTATAAAATATTTTACAAAACCATATTATACAAGTACAAACTCACCCCTCGGTTTAATAACATCTGATATAATTTCTTTATTAATTTTCTTATAACTATGAAATATAATATCTATATCATTATTACTTAAATCTGGTACACAAATTGCTGTACCATTATATTTAATACGTTTTTCATTAATTTTACAACAACGTGGAATACATGGAATCTCATTACATATTAAATCTTTTTTATTACAAGTTCTAACCATATATGAATATTTTAATTGATGATCAAAAAAATTTTCCGAAATTTTCTTTATTTCACCAATATTATAATCATAATCAAAAACAATTTTAAAACATATATCATTTAAATTATATTTTTTATTTAATTCATTTATATTTAATATATTATTTTTAAAATCAAATTTATAATATTTATAAAAATAATCAACTATAACATTATTATTATCATTTAATTCAGGACATTCTAATTTTTTATAATAAAATATAGTTGGTTGTTCAAAAAATATTTTAAAATAATTATTAAATATTATTTCACTATTAATACATTTTAAATTTTTTTTATCATATATTTGACCAAATGGACAACATTTTTTAATTGAATTTATTATTAAATGATTATTATTATTACTATTATCATAATTATTATTATTATAATATATTGGTGTTGATATAATTTCATCATCATCTAATTCTATTATACAATATAATATATAAATTTCATTTAAATAATATGTAATACATGATTCTTTTGTAATTATAATTGTTGTATTTAAATTTTTATTATTATTTAATTTAATAAAATTATATTTTTCACAATTTGGTAAATTAATTATATTTGATTGTATTATATTAATACCATTTATTATGATATCTTGTTGTAATCTATTACTATCATTATAACTATTATAATTATTATTATCATTTGAAATTTGTGTATAATTAGTACAAGAAAATTTATCACCACGATATGTTTGAACACCATTTATTGTTTTTGTTAATACAAAATTATTTGGGCAACATGTTGATATAACAGTACATTTAATTAAATTTATATTAAAAATACTTATAATAATAATTATGATTATAAAATAAATATTATAAATTTTTAGTAAATAATTATTATCTTTATTATATTTAATCATGTTTTTGTTTTTTTTTAATTTTTCATCAAATATGTGTATTTAATTATTATAAACACCGAAAATTTTTGATCAAATTACTGTTATCGCATAATGTTATGTTTTATGTTGAATTAAATTTTAAGTATAGCAACATTTTTATATTATGTACGGTAATTATTTTGTTATTATTAGTGTGACAATCCCTTTAATACTAAAGTATAATTGAAATGAGAACTGTATGATTCTTTATTGAAATTTCATAGCATGCATATACTCATATACATACGAGTATATGTATATAATATATACATATAGAAGAGTATAATAATTCTTGAGTAAATAATTGTTATTGATATAAAACTTATACTTAAATATTATGATTACAAAACTTTTTGAACCTTTTGCTAAATTTATATTATAGAAATATAATATGTAGAACTTTATAAATCCATTGATATTTATTTAAGTAGAAAATAATAATAATAATAATGTAGCTATATAAATATATGTATACCTAAGTATATAGAATAGTTCAGTTATCTTTAATTTTTGATACCAATTTATTGAGTTTTGATATAATTTTATTATAGCAGCCGAATTACCTATAATTTTTTTATGTTTTTTGCTTTAAATAATTTTTTTTTATTTTTAGAAATAACTGTAATTGAAAATAATGTGCAACACGCTTATATATGTATATACAAAAAGGTGTGTTGTAAATATCGCACATTGGGAAGAATAACGACAAAATTCAAGAATAAGACGAATGTAAATTATTATCGAAGGCTAAAAAACGTTGATTTAGAGCTATTCTACAAGTATTGATAAAAAACAGCTTTAAACATACATATATATTAAAGTATAATAGTAATAAAAGCAAGTTTTCGACTCTGGATTTTGACTTATGTCATTCTTCTCGCAAAAGTGCGATATGTAATATCTATATGTGTATAGATGTGTATATATAAACATAATATTAATCAATCAATCATTTTTTATCTAAAAAGCAAATTAATTTTTTTTTTTGAAATTTTTGATTGTTAAGTATTAAAAAATTTAAGAATATTTGGATTTAGTATTTTAAATTAGAGAATTAGTAATTTTAAATATGTTTATATGAATATTAGGGATAGATGTGTATATAATAGGAATTTAAGAATTATAACAGTATTGTATAACAGTTTTACATCCTGTAAATTACAATATACCCATATATATATTTTTATTTGAATTCCTAACTTAGTTTATCTTATGAGTAATCTTGGGAATTTTATGATAATTGAAATTTAAGTTGCAAAATAATTTTAGATTAATTGCTAATAAATCTGTGGCTATAAGTAAGAGCATTTTAAATATAATTAGAATTAGTTTTAAATTGTATTTTGAATTAAAATCTTTTAGTCTGGAATATTTAAAATAATATCCAAGATTTAAATTAATTTTCATAAATATTTGTAATTTCAAATCTTAAAATCGAATGGAAGGAACGAAAATTTTTAAAAAATACTATGATTATTGATACATTTTATAATGTCTTTAGTTGAATATTAGCATAAGTACATACATATACATACATATATAATATATTTTACGCTTTAACATCAAAAGAGCTAAAAATTCTTAGAAAAATTTCACTTTTTATTACTTTTTCCTAGACATTTTAGTAATTTTTTTTATGAATGGAATCAATTTTATTCCATTTTATTTGAAAAAAAAATGAGAAATAATTTGGAATACGCATGAAATATTTGCATAGTATTGGAAATTTTTATCAAAATTACTATATAGGAGTAGTGAAAACTTTATAATTCCTTATCATCTAAGTGATTGTAAAGAAATAACATCTGCTTACATTATTACATTAAAAATATACTAGACATTATAAATGTTCTCATATCTATAGTAACATTCAATGCTGAAAGCCGGGTTTTGATTGCTGCACAAAACTTTTTTAAGAAATTCTCATTTCAGTAGTCATCTATAATTACTTATCTAAATGGTTTAAAACATTAGCATTTTAGTTTTTGCGAAAAATAAGATATTTTTCCTCATAACCCAAAGTAATTTTAGCCACCATAAAAATTCCATTTTAATATGAAATTGTAACAAAAATAAATGTATGATGTTAGATTACATACATACTTTAACAAGTAATTCATTAATTTTATAGTTTGTGTATGCATGAATAACGTATAATAAATTTACATTATAAAACTTTTATAGCTCACATTTAAACATTGTGACCTAAAACTATTAATTTGTAAATGCATGTGTCAATTTCGAATTTTTAGGTAAACACAGGGCTTTACATAATAGGATGGCTAATATAACTATTCAATGTATTAGGGTAATTAGCAAATAATTTCTTCTTGAATGATAGTATACATATATAATTGTTATTAAGCAAGAATTTTATTTATAAAGTTTATTAAACACAAAAATGTTATTAAGAATCCATAAAAAATCATTTATAAAATACAGAAAAAAAAATTCAAGAGATATATTAAAAATCACCCACAGTGCCTAGTAAATTCTAATTATTTGATATTGGATTCAAATGCTATTTATAAGAAATTTTAAAAAAGTAAGGATAAAATATCGTCATTATTTTAATAAAGGGAATATTTAGAATCAATTAACAGAATCCTGAAAGTTTGGAAAATTCATTTGAATTATTTTAAATACAATATTTAAATATTCTTACTATAGAATACGAAAATATTCTTCTCTTCTCAACATTAGAATAATATTAAAAATTGTTTTTAATATAAAGAATTGATCTTCTTAATTAATGTAAATAAAAAGTAATAAAAATTTTACTTACCATGCGGTTTAATTATATTATAACTTCCATTTGTTAACATATCAATATCATGAAATTTATATTGTATATCAATATGACTTGAATCTGGAACACATATTCTTGTACCATTAATTTTAACACGTTTCTCATTTCTTTGGCAGCAACGTCGTACACATGGTATTCCCATACATATACTAGGACGATTACATGTTCTAACCATATATGAAAAATCAACTTGATGATCAATAATATCATCATAATCATATACTGATTCAATACATATAGAATTATAATCATATTGTTTATTTGTACCAATTATATTAAATGTATTATTATTAAATTGAAATTTAATATATTTATGAAAATAATCAACTACAACTGTTTTATCATTAGAACATATAATATCTTCATTAATAAATATTGTTGGCTGTTGAAAAAATTGCCTAATATGATAATTAAAATTTTGTTCGCTTTTAATACAACGAGAATTTTTTTTATCATATATTTGACCAAATGGACAACATTTTTTTATTATATTTGCTGTTATATAAGATGATGAATCTTCTAATAATTTCTCACAATATAATATATATGTTCCATTTAAATAATGTGAAATACAACTATTTATTGGTATTTTAATTATTGGTTTATCATTTGTTATTTTTATTAAATTATATTTTTCACAATTTGGTATATTAATATTATTTGTATCAATTATATTACTACCATTTATATAATATGTATTTGTAAATGTAAATGATGGATTTTTATAATCATCTGTTGTTATATTTTCATTATTATCAATTCCGCCGGAGTCTCCACTGATTCCAAAATATATTGAACGATTCGAACATATATATTTGTCTAATTCAAAATTCTTATAACCACTTATCACTTTATTTAATTCTAAATTATGTGGACAACATGTTGTTAATATAACTGAAGTATTAATTAATTGTATTTTTAAAAATATTAAAAATAATAATTGTAATATTAAATTAATATTAAATTGATTTTTTAAATAATGGTCTTTATTATATTTAATCATAATTATAAAAATATTCTTCAGCATGGATTAAACTTAAAAAATAAAACCACTTATGTAGATGCAATTTTGAATTTTCCTATACTGTATATATGTATGTATTAAAAAATTTGTATGTATATTGAGAAAATTAACCAGGAACCGTTATTGAAATGCAGATTTTAACCGTTATTTAATTTAATTAACGATGTTATTAATAGAAGAGCTACGTTAATACTAAAATAATAGGATAAAATTGAATTATTGGAAAATGATGGAAAAAGGAAAGTTTTATTCTTTCTATTCAATTTTCTTATTTTTGTTATTATTATGAGCAAAAAATTTAAAAATAAGCTTTCCTAAATGTAAAATGATGAGCTTTTCCGTTAAAATTGAAATGGATGAAAAAAATAATCTTTTATCCCGGAATTACAATGTTTAGGTTGATTTAAAGTGGAAATTGATTATGTATTCAAAATTAATGGTAGGTAATGAACCTTATTTATTAAAAATGTCATTGATTTTATTTTGATTATATTAATTCAATATTACTTGTCTAGATATTTTTATTTGTAAAGATATTATTATTTGCTCTAGTATTACCGGAACTAAACTTTGAGTAGTTAAATGTTACTGCACTTTATGAAAATGTGAAGTTCTAAACCTAATTAAGTATTTTTAAATTTTAGTGAATAAATGCAAGAATTAATGTAAATAAATCACTATAATAATAGTTTTAAATAGAAAATTTATTTTCTCTTAAAAATAAATAGAAATCTAAAACATTATTGATTAATTTCTCTTTTTCCAAAAAGTTTATTAAAAGGTAGTAAATACAATATAAAAAAAAAACAAACTATATAAAAAAAACTCAATAGTTTTTGCACTTGACGTCTAGTATTAAGAATTTTTTTGCAGACTTATAATTTCGCTGAAGTTCCAGCTGGTTTATGGAATTTCTTAGATGGATCTTTAGCCATATCAACTAACGTTTGTGCTGCCTTAAATGGTGCTCCATATAAATCAGCATATGAGTTCATTTTATCAACAAGTTTCGCTGCACCATATTGATCTACCCATCTGAATGGCCCACCTGAAAATGGTGGGAAACCAAGACCAAATACAGCACCAACGTCACCTTCTAATGGACTATGAAGTATTTTTTCTTCTAAACATAGTACAGCTTCATTCACAAAACGAGATACCATACGCAATTGCATATCTTCAACTGAATTAGCACCTTTTGATGTTAAGGCATATTTTTGCTTAAGAATTTGTAAGGCTTCCTCATTTACAGGACGACTTCCTTTACTTTGACCTTCATATATAAATACACCTTTACCAGATTTACGGCCCATAAATCCAGCTTTGACTAAATCCTGCATTACAGCTAAATTACCTCCAGAAAATCTATCACCAAAAGCCTATATATCATTAAAAACGTAAAAAAATACTCAATATTTGTTAAATATTTTATAAAATTAAATTATACTTTAGCCAAATCAACTGAAATATGTGCCCCCACATCAATTCCAACTTCATCAGCTAAAGTAGCTGCTCCAACTGGGAAACCGAATTTCTTTGTCATTTTATCTAAGTCCTTGGGGTCTACTCCTTCTTGCAACAATCTATCGAATCGAAAAATAGGTAAGTTAAAGATAATTTATTGATTTCATACAAACCTAATAGCTTCAGAAAGCATAGTTGACAAAATTCTGGTAGTATAAAAACCAGGACCATCTCCTACTGTAATAACAACCTGAAAGTGATACTCATTGATTAAAAATAATTATTGTTCCAAACTTGTCAAATTTATACCTTTCCTTGTTTTAATCCTACAGCAACTGCTGCCGCAGTCGTGTCCTGTGATGTTCCTGGATGAGTAATAATTTCAAGAAGTTGCATTTTATCTACTGGTGAAAAATAATGCATTCCAATTACTTTTTCTGGTCGTTTACTGCCTGCTGCAATTTTGGTGATTGGAATAGCGCTAGTATTTGTTGCAATTATGCAGTGATTAGGAACTACTTCTTCAATTTCTTTTATTACTTTATGCTTAATATTAATGTCTTCAAATACTGCCTCAATTACCATATCAGCATCCTTAAAATCTGCGTATTTAAGTGTTGGAATTAAGTTCGTCATTATCTTGTCACGTTCCAAACTAGTGATTCGTTTTCTTTTGATTGAGTTTTCTAAACCTTTTTGAATTTGTGTAATACCACGTGAAAGACCTGCGTCATTTGTATCTTTCATTGCAACTTTATATCCCTTATCTATGCTTACTTGCACAATTCCAGCGCCCATTAATCCAGCCCCTAATACACCAATTGCCTTTGTTTCCACTTGTGGTTTCCCGAAACGATTCTTCTTGCATTCTGTTTGACCACGGAATAAACTTATTAGTCCTTTAGACTCTGGTGTTGCTGACAACTCTCCAAATCCTTTACTCTCTGCCTCATAACCGGCATCAGGACCTTTATCTATACCAGTTCGAATTACTTCGATTATCTAAAAATTAAACGAATTTAAAACTTTTTTTAAACATTTTCAAATGTTCAAAAAAACAATTCCCATCTAACTATCATAATGCGTTAATATAGTTATGTGATGCATTAATATAAAAGCACATTCTTATGCACTTATGTTTAATTAAACAAATTTCAAAATTTTCTTTCATGCTTACTTTTAAAGGTGCTGGATACAGTCCTCCCGACATTTTCATAACTTGTTCACGAGCTTTTCCAAATACTTTATCTTTAACCCAATTAATTCCAAAAGCGAATTCCATAACGTTATTCATTAAACCGCTTTTTTGGCGATCAACCTAAGGAAATACATTTAGAACATGCACATTTATAACAAATTAGCAATAACCACATTATTTACAATCTCACAATGTTTACCTTCAATTTTCCTGCTGCTAAATCCTTAGCTGTTTGAATAGCGACTTTTTCCAAATACTGAATAGTATTTTGTTCAGCTGGTAATATGCCAGGACCCAATGGACTAACTAGTAAATCAACTAACCCTAACTTTTTGGCGCGGTCTGCTTTAACTTGTTTCCCTGTAAGAGCTAAATCTAAAGACGTTGGGATTGATGTTAACTTTGGTAAACGCTGGGTTCCTCCACCTCCTGGCAGTAAACCTAGCATTACTTCTGGAAGTCCTAAACTTGTTTTTCTATCTTTTGTAGCAATTCTGTAATGACATGCCATTGCTAATTCTAAACCTCCGCCTAAACAAACACCATTTATTGCCGCCACAACAGGTTTTCTTGATCTTTCGAGCCTATTAAACATAATTTGTGCATCGTGTGATATTTTGGTTGCCTCTTGAGCCGTTTTGCAATTTTCAAGCATTCCAATATCAGCTCCAGCAATGAAGCAGCCTGGCTTTGCAGAAATCAAAACAGCTGATGTAACTTGAGAGTTAGTTTCCAATTCTTTTAATATTTCTTGAAATTCAGCACTTATTTCTTCACCAAGTGAATTAACTTTCGCATTTGGAGAATCCAATGTTACAACTAAAACACCGTCTACAATTTTCGTCGAAGTGTGTTTTTTAGCTGCCACTGCCGCCATAGTTCTCACCAAATTTAATGTGGGTGCTATAATAAGATTTATTTTTAGTAATTATAATTTCATTATAACTGTATATATTAAAATATTTTGGGCGAAATGGTCCACAAAGTCTTTATGAATATTGACATTTATTTATTTGAATGTTGTCTTTTATTTTTTTTCGATCTGATAACATTAATAAGTAGAAGATCAACAGAAGAAAGTACATACATATGTATGTATGTAATTATAGAAAGTTTTCTCATTTTTATTATCAATGTGTCAAAAATAGGTAAGGCCAAAGTCCATTTTACTGTCTAAAATGATTATAAAACAAGTTTACATCGGAAAGATTTTACGGAATATAGCGTAAGTTATTTTGTAATCTTAACATTTATTAAGTCTTAATTGTCAAGAATAGGGTAGGTAGTCTAAAAAATCTAAGATTTTATGGTATGTACTCAAATCATGCCTCACCTTTGCTATATTTAATTCCAATCAATGAACTTTTTGCAGCTAGATTAAAAACACTCAATATCCTTGATGCAGACATTTCAACAGAATGTGTAAACAAATTAGGTTAATGGGAATTTAATACTTAAAACAAATAAAGAAAATAAATGCAAAATAAATTTATATTAAAGTTATTTTCGCCGGGATGAAAAAACTCAATCTCGCCAACCCGTTTTGCTTGCACTACATTTGCTTGCCAATTATTCAACTAGTCAAGTACACCAAGTACATTTATTCGATGTAAATTTTTTTTCCCAATAAACATGTATTAGCTCTGTAAAACTTTGACACTTGACTCTTTATTATAGTCCCATATTTCAATGCAAATTTTTTTCCGCAATTTTTTTTAAAATTATAAATTCGAGAAATTCTTAATTAACTTAAAAAAATTTCTTTATGTAATGTCAAAATATAAATATTGGCGAATAAAGGAAAATTTTGAAATTCTCTCTGGCATCTACACCTATAAACTAAGTAAAAATCATTCCCAAAAAACATCTCGGGTTATAAAAAATCTGGCAACTCTTAAACTAAAACATTTTTGGCATTTAAAGCAAATATTTGACAAATCAATTTTTTGATTATCGTACTCGTGTTTACTAATTTTATAAATTTTGATTTATTATGTGGTTTTTTAAATTAATATAAACTTTTGTTATAATGGATTCTAAATACGTTATAGTAGAAAAGTCAAATACAACAAAACTAACTAATGGTATTTTTAACGGATTCACTCTAAAAAGGAAAAATGGTACCATACCTCTTGAAAAATCGCCAAAAAAAGTTAAGAACAACGTGACTTATGTTAATGGTGGTCAAAATGATTCAAGCCCATCTAGTTCTAAGAAACACGTAAATGAAACTAATACTGGTCAGCAAAAGTCCGGAAACAATCAGCATGTGCCAGTAGCTATAAATATAATTAAGCAACGTCAAAGTTTACCAGTATTTTTATGTAAGCAGCGAATTGTTTTTGAAGTTATGAAAAGCGATACAGTGCTTTTGATGGGAGAAACCGGATCTGGAAAAACTACACAAATACCACAGTACCTGTATGAGTCTGGACATTTTAATAAAGGACAGATTGTTGTTACACAACCGAGAAGAGTAGCAGCAATAACTATCGCCAAAAGAGTATCACAGGAAAAAAGTTGTAAACTAGGTGATTTAGTTGGTTATACGGTACGTTTTGAAGATTGTTCGTCAAAGCAAACAAAAATTCGCTTTATGACGGATGGGATATTATTACGAGAAGCAATTAATGATAGGTTGTTACAAAACTATAGTGTTATCATGCTAGACGAAGCTCATGAAAGAACAATAAATACTGATGTGTTATTTGGTATAGTAAAAGAAGCTCAAAAATTAAGAAAAACAAAAGGAATATACCCGTTGAAAATAATAATAACATCAGCAACAATGGATATTGATCATTTTGGGAAATACTACGGTGTGAAAGGTATGTATCTTGAAGGAAGAACATTTCCGGTTAAGGTTATGCATGCTAAGGAACCTCAAAAGGACTATGTTCAGTCGTGTTTAGTAACGCTCTTCCAAATTCATCGTGAAGCACCCCCCAATCATGATATTTTAGTTTTTTTAACTGGTCAAGAAGAAATCGAAGCCATGGCAGTACAAATTAGATCAATAGTAAAGGTAAGAATAGTAGTCATTCTACAGATATCAATATATTGTAAGTTGAAATTTTTTTTACTCTGTATTTGTTTAAAAATAGCCAAAAAAAAAAAAATTCCTAATACAAAATAATCTTCAATTACAGTATAATGAATTAAATGCTCCAACATTAAGAGTATTTTCACTATATTCACAAATGCCTCAAAATAAACAATTAGAATGCTTTATATCAACTGGACCAAATACGCGAAAAGTTATTCTAGCAACAAATGTTGCTGAAACGTCAATAACAATACCAGGAATAAGATATGTAATTGATAGTGGGTATGTAAAGAGAAGAGTTTATGATCCTATAACTGGTATGGATTCCTTAAAAGTAGTTAGAATATCACAAGCTCAAAGTTGGCAAAGATGTGGTCGAGCAGGACGTGAATCAGAAGGTACTTGTTATCGTACATATACAAAAAGTGAAATGGAAGATTTTGAACTCATGACAAAACCAGAAATTTTACGCAGTAATATCAGTTCAACTGTATGCATTGGTCTTTAATTTAAATTCATATTTTAAGCTATTTACTTAACTATTTTAGGTTCTTCAATTATTGGCAATGGGTGTAGATTGTAGAACATTTGACTTTCTAGACAAACCCCCTCCCGATATTGTAAACAGCGCTTTTAAACAACTTGTTGCCTTAGGTGCTATTAAAAGCATTAATAATGCAGAACTGACTAATTTAGGTAAAAAAATGGTATTATTTCCATTGGATCCGAAATTTAGCAAATTATTATTAAATGCGCCGGAGTTTGATTGTTTAGAAGAAATGTTAAGCCTGGTTTCAATAATGTCAGGTGAAAATGTTCTTATTAAGCCAAATAATGAAAGAAGAGATCAAGCCGCCTTAGCGCATGCAAAATTTGAATCAAAATCTGGTGATCATTTAACTTTGTTAAATATATATAAAGCATTTTCAAAAATTGAAAAAATTCGGGTAATTTTTTTTTTTTTTTGGTATTAAAAAATATATTTTACATTCAATGAAAAATTTATTTTTAGCTTTGGTGTACCGATAATTTTCTTAACTGTAGAAATCTTCTTTATGCTCGTGATGTACGCACTCAACTTGAAGAAATATGTAACAGATGTGAGCTAAAAATTACCAGTTGTGGTCAGAATTTCGATAAAGTTCGAAAATGTTTATTATCCGGTTTATTTAGTAATATAGCAGAATTTCAGCAAAGGGACAATTGTTACTTAACATTATCTAGTCGGCAGCGTGCAAAGGTTCATCCATCAAGTATCCTAAGTGGAAAATCAAAATCAAATTATGTAATATATAATGAAATCGTAACAACTGATAAAAATTTCCTAAGACTAGTAACTGCCATTGAACCTGAATGGATTGAAGAAGTTGTACCTAATTATCCATTTTTAAGTAGAATACAAAAATCTTTTAACTAATAAAGATTTATAGTATAAGCAATTATTGTAATTATAAAATATAATTTAGTATTTTTTTTTAAGTTCTTAGATTTTTACGTACTGATTTTATTAATTAGAAATATTGAAATAATAACAAAATGCATTTCAAATAATATTTACATGTATATATATATATAAATATGAATTTATATATGCAAAAAAAAAAATGAGCATTAAAAATTTATTTAGTGTAAAATAATATTAAGTTACTAAATAACATAATACAAAAGAAAAAAAAAAGAAATCAATGTAAAATTTAATTTAGAATCAAAAGAAAATATTGTCAAAAAAAAAAAAAAAAACAAATTATTATTTAAAATATTTGATTCTTGTTTTTTAAATATTTCGTTAAGTTCGATAATGTAATTTTTATAAATAATAAAATGAAAAAGAAATAAAATTAGAGTATATTAATATTTAAATAATTTTTATGTAAAATTTTCATTGATATAATGATAAGCTGATTAATGCAAATTAAGCTTTCATTAATAATAAAACAAATCTGTAAATAAAATTCATGTAAAAAATTTGTCAATTATATTCAACCAAAGACTATGAGGTAATGAAAGACTTTGTATCTAGTTACTATAATAGCTTTTTAGTTCATTTTTTTTGACATTGTTAGCAAATGATTGTCTTAGTTGAACATGAAAACGTTTCTTCATCATATCGACAATTTAACAATGTTTATAAATTTTTTTTTGTGCATGAATTTATTTTATATTTTATAAATTACATGTGTAATATGATACTGAAAATCTTAAATATATGACCGTATTCTGAAATATCATCACTTTAAATTTTTATATTGGTTTATACTTACTAATTTTTTTTTTTTAATGAAAGAAAGCATGCTGCAATGATTTGTTATTTAGATCAATTGAAATCTGTTCCAAACTATCCTGCATTAAACAAAATGTTAAAAAATGTACAGTATGGAAAAATAAAATAATCAATATTACATTTATTAAATTTCGAATAATATGAAAATTACAGATCGGATATAAGAAGTTCTAATTCCAAATACTTATGTAATTTGTTTATTTTGAACGAGCAAATTATTAATATTTGACGAAAATATTGATATGCATTCACGAGTATACACTTTCTTAAATTCTAAGTCAAATGCGTATTATTTTTACATTTTTTTTTGCATAAATTTAGGCTAGCACTTTAGAGAAACGACAACACTATAAAACACATACTGTTTTTTTTCCAATTTACTTATTCTTTTTTTAATTTAAATTATGAATGACAAGTTACCGAGTTATAATTAAAGCTTAAGAATCTAGTTTTCAACTTTATACTTTCAATATTTTTTAATATAACACATATGTATGTACAGCTGAAAAATTGATAATTTATCTTGGAAGAATAAGTAATTTAAATCTGGTAAGTGATTATATAAAACTTTCATTTAAAAACGCGTGAAATTTTGGAATTATTTTCAAATTATCTGGAAAAAGGTTAAAATTTCTATTATTAAATACCTACAGACGGGTTGGAGCAATTTCTTCTAAACCACCACCTTACTATCAAAATAAACCCAATAATTTGTAATGGCGGATAGTTATAATTGAGCCACTATACAAAATTGGCCATAATTGAGCCAAAATGAACACGATTTGAGGCCAATTTAAAATTTTTTAATTTTTCTATTTTTGAAAAAAATCAACAACCTTTTATTTTTTGTTATTTTTCCAATTGAATTACACATTTTTTTAATAGGATTTTTGTATTCTCATATTATTATCTGAACTTTAAAAGCTTTAAAAACAAAATGAATTAATTATGATTAAATTTTTTAAAAATTTTTACAAGAACGAAAAAATTCTTAACACTCAAAAATTACATTACATAATTTTATTGTACATATTTGTAAAAATTCTTTAATATCTTTTTGAATTTAATTATTTAATATTATTCATTATTTCATAGTTCATAGAAATCAGAAAAATTTAAATTTAAAAATCACACCTTAACTCTTATACTATGTATGTAATTAAGAGTATCTTCAGAATTGCATCTACGACGTATCAGACACATTGTATCTGATCTGATCTGACATTATCTTCGAAAATATCAACAAAAAAAAAAAAAATTGACAATATGTTATGCTCAGAATTTATTTGATGTTGAGTTTGCGATATTATTAACACTGAAATATTTTTCAAATTGTGTATCCAAAATTTTTCTAGATTTTGACAAAATCGTACACTTAACTCCGACTTGATGATTCCGAAGAACTCCAAAAAATTTACAAATAATATTATCAATCAAAGTCTTGAATAAATTGAAAAATTTTGATCATTCTCAGTTTACTTTCGAGAGAACTTAATTAGGTTATAAAATTTGGATAGCCAGCCATTTACTTCTCTCACTTGGTGAGTAATATAGCGGAGATACACGACGATCACGTCACGCCTTAAATAAAAGTCTCTTGCTTTTTGTATAATTTAAGTTTCAACAATTTTTATTTATTATTTTTGTTTTTTTTTTTTATTTATTTTTTAAATCATGTTTTTCAACTCGATTTTTCTCATTTATTTAATATAAATTGTATATACATATTTGTCTATACATATACAAATATACATATTGAGTATATATATATATTTATAAATTTATATTTATATTTTTTTTTATATAAATGAAAATTAATAATAAAAGTATTTTCTTTTTTTTGCAATGCTTTTCAATTTTTTTTGTTTTTGTTTATTTAATTTTTTTTCTTCATCTATTTATTTTATATAATTATACAATCAATTAATTTTTTCCTAAAAATAATATTTAATTTTTCTTTTTTATATTATTATAATTATTATTAATTATTCATATTTTATTTTGTTTTTCTTTATTATTTATTAAAATTATATAATTTAATTAAAATGAAATAACATTTTTATTAATTTTTTTTTTTGTTTTTAATTAAATTGTCCTTGTTTTATTTTTCGCTTACCATATTTCTTCTTCTTTTCTGTATTTTCGCTACTTAAACATACAAAAACCGAAAAAAAAAATAATTATTTTTTTTATAATATTATTTAATTAAATTTTTAATTTTTTTTTTTAATTTTGTTTTATTATTTTCATTATACAAATTAAAAATTTATAAAAATATAATAAACAATTTTTTTTGTAAATGAAAAATTCATTTTTAATTTAATTTTATTTTTTTTTTGTTTAAAAACAGTCATTCTAAATAGACTAAAAATTTCTTTTCATACTTCACAGCATTTTTCATTTTAATTTGTTATTAAAAATATTTTTTTAATTTTTTAAATTTGAAATAATTTTATTAGCGTTATTGAATTTTTTTAAATTATTTTTAATAAAGTGAATGATCATTTATACATACTTAATATTTTTAATGCCAATAAGAAGAGCCATTAAATATATTTATAAAGCAAATTCGTGAAAATTAATAAATCAAATAGTTGAATTATTAAAAATTATAAGTAGTGTAAAATATATTTAGGCGTTTTCATAAACGTCAAGCAGTATTTTGAAAACTGCATTTGATTTGTGTTCATAAACAAATTTTGCTAATCAAATGTATAACAAATATGGCTAATTTTTCCCAATAAAACGAAATATATATTAGATATGAGTAGCGCAATTAACTATGAACTATTTTGATTTTATAGAATAGTTGAAAATAAATAGAATATCCATGACGTTATTTTTTTGTGTAATATTACGTTTTACATTTATGCTTTTGCAGTATGTATTTCGTTTATGAAAATTTCTATTGTGATTTCAATTTCTATTGAGAAAATTTTTCTTACAATAACTATTCAATGGTACTAAAAATAATAAGTAACTTTGATTTATTTAAAGAAAATTAGTAAAATAAAAATAATTAGAGTTTAGAGAAGGTTTTTTGAAGTTACCGTTAATAAAATAATTTATTTTTCAAAGTAAAAAAGAAAAATTATTTTATTTTTAAATTATTAATTATTGCTTATTATTAAATTGCTCGGATTTGTTTGAACTACAAGAAATTTTTAAAAATTTTTTATTGACAGTTTAATAATTCAGAGTCATCTGATGGGCATAATAGGCACTATGTATAAGAGAAAAGCAATCTTAGTCAAAATTATTTTATTTTAATATTTTAATTTAATAAAATTTTTGAAAAATAATTTAATTATAAAAATTTAAAAAAAATGGAATTCTAATTAATGCTACATTAATGGAACTCTAAAATCCTTGGCTATTAATTAGATATTTTTTGTTTTATTATTAAAAGTATGTATAAATGTATTAATACACTAATTATTATTTTTATTTATTAAATTAATTAATTATTAAAATACATTTTAAATTAAGTATTTTTAAGTGTTTTTCTCTCTTGATTTTAATCCTGTTTTTATTTTTTAATTTTATTTTATTTTTATTTAAAAAATAGATAATCATATTTTATATTCTCGTATGAAATTTTTAATTAATTATTTCTAGAATGCTAAAAAAAAATATATAAGAAAAATAAAGAAAAATAAAAGAAGAAGAGTTTTATTTTTTATATTATAAATTAACAAAACAAAAAAAAAATAGACGTATATAAACCAATGTTGTGTTTTTTTTTATAATTTTCACCATTATTTTATGTAAAATAAATGAAAAGAAAAATTTCATACTGATTAAATATTTAAAATTAAATTTAAGTTTAATTAAAATATTTTTTGGGAATTTCTTAAATTTGTTAAAAAGTCAAATCCATTAGAAGTCAATATAAAACTTTAAAGTAGAAATAAAAAAAATAATTTACTGCGTTATTAAACTTTATAATGCAATTTCAGTAAGATGCCAAAATTTATAAATAAGAAATAATCTAATATCAATTATTAATAATTTCTGAATTAAATAGATTTTTTTAAATTGTTATAGGTCTATTATTCAATTGTTATAAGTGTAGAATTCAATTTAATAATTGTATTCGAATATTTTTTCTAATATTTTTTTTTTTAAATAGCATTGAAAAATAATAAAAATTCACAAAACAAAAAAAATATATTTCAAATACAAAATTTAAAACATTAATTGATCATTTTGGCAAATAAGATTAAATTAATTTTATTAAAATTAAATTAGGATTTAATTGACTGCATGAAAAAATTTATTAAAAAGTATTCTAAATTAAAATAAAATGGTATTTTAAAAAAATACCCACTCCTCTTCTATTAGTCGCTCCACTTGAACTAATTGGAGCTCTTGAACTAGTATTATTGAAAAACCATTATTTTCAATATAGAATTTAAAATTTTGAATTAAATTTTATTAACAAAATTACAAAATTTATGAGGAACAACCCATCCACGTCAAATTATACGAATAACAGATTGTTTAAGATTATTTTAAAATATTATTAAAAAATTGGAAAAAAAAAAATTTTAATTTTCACAAAACAAATCCAAACTATATATTCACCATCTCATAATATATTTCTGTACATATTACAAAAAAAAAATAAATAAAAAATTAAAATAGCAGCACAATTAATTAATTATTTTTCTTTTCACAAAGACAAAAAAAACAAACTCATATTTTTAATTTTTACATAAAATAATGGATTTAATATTATCATTAAACAAAATAATTAATTATAAAAAAAAAAAATAATAACATCTTGTTCTAAATCAATAAAATAAAAATTTTAATTAATTATTATAATAAAATTATAGTATTGTAAATAATAATTTTAATAATAATAATAATAATAATGTAATTTGAATTTAATTTATTAAATATAATAAATTTTGCTTCTGCTTTTAATTTTCTATTGTGAAAATAATTAAATTTTAAGCGCAACAAAAATTTTTATTTTTATTATATGCACTTTTATATAATTAAGTATTAATTTTTTTTTTCTATATTTTATTTTTTTATTTATATTAAATAGTGAGGAAAACAACAATGAATAACGAAACTAAAAATTAAAAAAAAAATACATACAATTTATAATTAATTAAAATTAATACCAAAAAAAAAAAAAATTACATATTACAATTACAATTATATTTAAACTAAAATAAAATTTGTAAAATTTATTGAAAAAAACAAGGAAAACAATTTATATTTTTTTTTATACTATTTAAATTATATTATTATTTTTTTAATAATTTTTTTTGTTTAATATTAACTTATTTTTATGTTTTCATATCGATTACAAATGTTTTATACAATAGGTGTGTAAAATAAGACATAAACTATTCAAATAATTTGTTTTTTTTTTATTTAAAATTAAAATAATTATTTTATTAAATTTGTAAAATATTTATTTTTTTTTTTATGTACATATTTATTTATTTATTTATTGCATAGTTTAATATTTAATTTTAAATTAATGTACATAAATTTGTGTTGATTTAATAAATTTTTTAATAATTGTATTTTCAATTTATTTTATTGTTATTTTTTTAATTTTGTGATGAAATAATATTAAATTTTTTTTTTTAAATAATTCCAATTAATTTTTAAAAAATATAAATAATATATAAGTGTACATTTTTTTTTTGTGGAAAAAAAAAAAGAAAAAAATGTTATTAATATTGAAAATTTTTAATAAAATAATTTTTGTTGTTTTTTGTCATAATATAAATATTACAGATTATTTTTGTATGGTTTGTTTTAAAAGTGACCTAAAGTCCATCTCTTCTATTTCCAAAGAAATAATATTCTCAATAATTGAAGCTGAAATTAATATTTTGCTGAATAGGATATACCATTTGGTTATAGGATATTTACTTGATTACTTTAAACTTCAAACGGGGCAATATTTCAATTTTATTTGAAGTGGACCCCAGATCACTTTCAAAATAAACCATCTAAAAAAAATTTTTTTTTTTTTTTTGAATAAAGAAAAATCTTAAAACAAAAATATTTAATTAATTATTTTTTTTTTTTTTTGAAAATTTTACAATTTAGTTTTTCAATTAATTTTTCTATTATTTAAATGAATTATTTTTGAGTTTTAATTATATCAAAACATTTTTATAAAAATTTTAACAATACATTTATTTTTTAATAAAATTATAAATATTTCGATTGCATTAAAAAAATAAATAATAATATATTACAATTTCTTGTTTTATTTTTTTTTTTATTTTATTTTTTTCGAGAATATGGTATGCTTATAGTTCAAATTTATTGCAATTCACAATTAATTTAATAAAAAAAATATTAGAAGAACCGTAAGACAATTTTATTTAAAAATAGAAAAAAAAAATATATTAACATTTTTTTAACTCATGTAAGTAATACAGTGACTGACGACTATCTAAAAAATTTAAAACTATGGAAATGAAATAAAACTTTAAATTAAGTTTAAATCAAATTGATATATTACAAATATATATATATATATATATATATATATATATATATATATATATATACATATAGAAATTGTACACATTAATTTATTTATTTATTTATTATTTATTTCAAATTGTTCATTTCAATATATTTAGAATAAAAGAAATTTTTGATTTAAATTAAATTATTTATTACCAATTACTACTCGTATAGAATAATAGAAGTAATAAAAATTATATTTAAAATTTTCATTTAAAAAAATATTCAAAATCTTAAAATTTATGAATAATACAATATTTATTTAAAATTAAGGGTCATATTTTTTATAAATCATTAATAAATAAAAAAAAATTAATTTTTAAATTCAAATAATAAATTTTTGCAAAATTATAAAAAAGTATTTAAGAAATATTTTCATTATCAAAATTATTTATTCAATTGTACGTTTACAAAACTGAGACAAACAAAAGGATTGATTTAATTGGGTGTAATCGATAATGTAAAATACACGTTGAAATCTTTTGCATCTTAATCAATATTGCAATTAACAAAAGCATTATAACAACTTCAATGATCAAATTAATGTTATCAACAGGATATTTACATTTATACCGTAACTGATAGTGCAAAACAAAAAACAAATGTCACGTAATTAATAATGTTAATTAAAAAATTTTTTTTTTTGTATTTTTATAATTTTAATTTTATCTAATTAGTTCTAGAAATATTCAAAACAAAAATTATTTCTGGTTAAGGCAGTTGTCGAAAGTTGATATACAAAATAATTTTTAGAATAAATTATTGATTGCAGGTTGTTGGTGACACTCAGATGCAATAATTGTTATCGACTGACATTTGATAATATCGATTACACTATTGAAAATTAACAAATGACAAATAATTAAATAAATAAATAAACAAATATATATATATATATATATATATATATATATTATATATGTATATATATATGCATATTATGTACATATAATGTATATAAACGAGAATTTATTTTATATTGCTGTGTTTTGTCTAAAAATTTTTAAATTGAAATTTTTTAATTTTTTTCTATTTCCTCTAATTTTAAGCTTTTTTTATTTGTTTTTCTTTTCAAATTTATTTTGCAACTGTTTTGTTAAATTTTTTTTTTGTCTGTTTTGTCTTTTATTTAAAATTTTCATATATTTTGTTAAGAATTTCAGTTTTAAATAACATTTTTTGTTTTTGTTTTTGTCTAAAAATTGATTTTTTTTTCTAAAACTATTTTTTAAATTTTTTTTTTTTGTATTTTTTTTTTTCTTTATGATTTATTAATTTTTTTTGTTTTTTTCTTTTTCAATTTATTGTTATGTTGTGTTGAATTGTAAAATTGATCGTGTTGAGCTGACCGTAATGTTTGATAGTACAGTGGTGAAATTTTTATTTATTTTATTTATTTTTTATTTATTAAATTTATATAACATTTATTTCTATATTTTTTTTGTATCATATACTTTTAGTTTTGAATAATTTTTGTTTTTTTTTTTTTTTAAAGTTGTAAATTATTTTTTATTTCTGAAACGATAGAAAATAAAAGTTGCTATTGTTAGTAAATTTTTTTTTAAAGAAATAAATTGGTGAAGCAAAAACTTTTATTTAAATAAAATAAATTAAAAGAAAAAGAAGGAAAAAGCAGAAAATTAAACCTAAATTAACAAAATTTAAATATCTATTTTTTATTAAAAATTCATTAGAGAAAAAAAAAATACTAGGATATCGAAAAGCGTAAATAGCATATTGCTTAAAAGCCTGAAAACTCATCAAAACTAATGTGGAATTGGAGGCTAAGGGCTTATGGGAATAAATCTGAAATTTAGATAAGTTGATATATGTATCTTGGTTGTCTAAAAATACTGAACTTTTTAGTATTGTTTTTGAGATAAATTGGTTTTTCTTTCTTTTTGGAAAATTCATAGAGAATTCTTGGATTGTTTTAAGCTCGAATTGTTGGCTTTAATTTCTTTAATAATTTAAATTGCTCCGTTTTGAATGCTGAATTAAATTGGTTTAAAAAAGAAAGAAGGAAGAATATGCAAAAAAAAAAACATTTCGTTTTACAAATGCAACAATCAAATGAACTAAGTAGCACAAAAAAAACTAGGAGCAAAAAAAAAATCTAAATTGATTTTGGTTTTTGAAAAATAAAGCAATCTAAATTGTAAATGACATAAGAGTTTATAACTTTATTATTAGATTTTCTAATTATTTTAGTACACGACTAAGTAAGCAATAAAATAGTTTAGTTATTTCATTTTTAAAAGTGTCAGTAAAAAATATGTTAGTAATTAAATTGTATTTTTTTTATTTTAAAGGTCAACCAAACCTATTCAAAATGAATTGATTTTTTAAAAAGGTGTTTTAAAAGTCACCAACCCTGTTCAATATAAATTTAGTTATTAAAAATTACATGTCTTAAATCGTTAAATTTTTACGAGTTTTCTCATTTTTTTATGATTTAATGAATTTTTAATGTTTAAGAACAAATTTTTTTTATAATTTTAAACTATATACCTATAATATAATAATATTTATTAAATGTAAAAAATTTAAAGCATTAAACTTAAAACGCCGTTTAAAAAGTAGTAAAAATACAAAAATGATTTATTTAAAAAAATGAGAGAATTACAATAACGATGAAATTAAAATAATATTTTGTAATCAAATTTAAACAATGTTTGTGCACATTAAACAAAAAATAGAATTATCATTTTTACAATATTAGAAATAAATTGGATTAAATTTTTTTTCTATTTTGATTAATAACTAAGTTTAGAGGTTATAAGGCCTTGAAATTTTATTAAATGTTACATATGGCTTAAAATAATGATAATGATAGCGTATATTACTTTAAAAACACAAAATAAACCAAATTATAAAGGGCCAAATACAACATTAAAATTCTAAGAATTTAACAAAAATATTAACAGAATTATTTTAATTATAAAGTTAACATAAATTTAAACATAAAATTGACAAAATAATTAAGAAGTAAATATTAATAATTTTTAATATAATAAATTGGAAGAAACCATCACCTTTTATTCTTTTTTTTCGTATTACAAACTGACCTACCGCATTACTCTATCCATAAGCGTATTTATTCGTGTTTCTGAAAATCCAGGAACTAATTTATGTATAATTTCTTTTATTAATAGATCGCTAATTCCAGGACTGGCTCTTTCAGCTAACTCAAAAGCAGTTTTTAATTCAACTACATCCACAGGACTTGAATTAGATGAATAATAGTATTTACGTTTAAGCTGCAATCAAAATAAAAATAAAAAGTAATTAATATTTGAAATAATTTTATTAATTTTTAAAAATTTTGGTGTATATAAATTTAGAAAATTACCTCCGACAGAATTGGAAAAATAAAATTATTGAGGCACGGACTATTTGTCTGAGCAATTCGATTGGAAGCATCTTTGCTACTCGGTGATAATTGATTACCATAATTATGTGATGACATTGAGTTACCACTTGAAGAGTTTCCATTATGGCTAGATGTCGCTGTCACTGATGATGTTGGAGACATCGATGATCTATTCGCAGACGATGATGACGCAATTGTTGGCGATTGTGGAGATTGCACTATTTGTGTTTGATGATGCTCTTTATCACGTCTTAATAAACTTGAACGTTTTTCTTCTGATAATTCAGTATTTCTAAGGTCCAAGTGAGTAAACTACAAATTAAATTATTTTCAATTAGGTTATTAAGTTGGGTTTTAATAATAATTTTTAAATTACATCTTTTGATGTTCTATTGTCTCTTGTCTCCTTTTCCCGTTCTCTATCATCTTGATGTAAGTCTCTTTGCTGCTCTAATAATAATTCCTTATCTCTATCTTTATCACGTAATATTTGTTCCTTTCGACTTAAAGAGTTATTGTCCAATACAACGGAAGTGCTACTACCCGATGATGATATTATTTGCGAAGGCATCTCTTTATGAGTTGGAGATTGTGGACTACCAACTAATGTATTACTGGATGGTGATTTTTCAAGTTGCCCACTACTTGTTGATAATTTATAATGATTTAAATTAGTATCTCTACCATGAGAAGGCTGTTGCTGTTGCTGCTGCTGTTGTTGTTGCTGCTGTTGTTGTCCTATATTAGGATTATTAATACCAGGTTGAATTATACTAGTTGAACCATTTTGATGTTGAATTTGTGGTTGTTTTGTATTCGTTGAACAGAATATTTCCGAATGATGATCAAGAACTGATGCAGCTGTTGATTTATTATTTGTAAAATTATTATAATGCATTCCTTTAACGGTCATTATCCATGGTTCATCCATATCACTATCTGGTTTAGATTCCTCTCTTTAAATACATTCAAAATAAAAAAAATTATCATAATGGAAAAAGCAAAAATTTTCTACATTTTATATAAATATTATCTAAACTTACGAGTCAGAATTTTCGGATTCGGTTTCACTTTCTTCACCTCTTTGTAATTTCCATTTCTTATATCGATCAATTAAATCAATTAAATAAGAATTCTTCTTTGCTTTTTTAATAAATGGAAATTTTAATAGTTCTTTAGCTGTCGGTCTCTAAAATTGTAAATAAAAAATTCAAATACAAAATTTAAAATACAACAAAAAATTTAAAACGTTTACATTTTCGGGATCTTTATTTAGGCACGCTTCAACAAAATCCTTAAATGGTTTCGTATAATTTCCAGTCAATTGAGGTGGATTATTTTTCGGTATTAAGAATAGTACACGCATCGGATGTAATTCTGAATTTGGTGGTTCACCTTTGGCTAATTCAATTGCCGTTATACCTAATGACCATATATCAGCTTTTGAATCATACATTGATTGTTTTATGACTTCTGGTGCCATCCAAAATGGAGTACCAACAAATGTGTTACGTTTTGAAGTTGTATTAGTGAGTTGGCCAGCAACACCAAAATCGGCTAATTTAACATCACCCATTTCACTTAAAAGTACATTCGCCGCTTTAATATCTCGATGTAATTTACGTTCTGAATGTAAATAATCTAAACCTTTTAAAACTTCACGTAATATTATGGCGATATGCATTTCTTCAAATGAACCTGCTTTCATAAGATCTAAAGCTGAACCACCACCCAAATATTCCATAATAATCCAAAGTTTTGTTCCCTATAAAAGCAAATAAAAAATTTTGTTTTGAATTGTATATATAATAAAAATGATTGTAAAATAAAAACTATTGGAAATATTTTTACATTATGCTTAGGTGAGATAAATTTAATCTTCTGTTGAAATTGAAATAATGCCTGAAACAATCATATAAAAATTGGTCTCACAGTTTAAATTTTAATTCAGAATCGGATTTTTTTTACCGGGGAATCATTAGAAATGCTAACGTAATTTAGATCTTTCCTACTTTTTATTATGCAATATCGTATCACATAAGATACCAAATAGTTTCCGTAATTTATAATCTGACAATGAAATGAAATATTTCAAGTAATTGCATTCGAAGAGAAATAATATTTATCTAAAAGTGAGAGAACGTCAAACATTCTCGGTGAAGCGCTCTAATCGGCAAATATATTAAAAAGAGAAAATTCAAAAAATAAATATTAGAGAATTTATGTGACACGTGTGAACTTTTACTCTTCAAAATTTACGTGAAATTGTCTACTTTTTTTTCAATTTAACTCATGTCAATAAAAATCGTATGTGGATCCATTAAAAATACAATTGTTTTCAAAAATTTCTACATTATATCCTTCACATTTCTATCTTTTTTTTAAAGGTTAATAACGTTTATTATTATTTTTACATTATTTTAACCTTGACCAAAACACTATTAAATATATAAATTCTTAGAACAAGGTTGTACGACTTATAAATATGAATGTATGTATATGTAATTGTGTAAATATACTGAAGAAGAAAAATATCATTATTTATTCGCAATATAATTTTTCAAAGGAAAAACACAAATATTAAACGTTCTTTGAGAATTAGAAGGACAAAAGAAAATATGAATAGAAAATTTTTCATTTTTTAAAGAATGAGTTTTGCTTTTTCTGGATTTCATTTAAATGCAAATAGACATATCCCTTACATGTCGAATGCTGTTGAAACATAGACAATTTTATGTATAAATAAGTATTTAAATAAAAATAAAAGAAATAAATTAAAATCAATCACTTTCATGTGGTTTTCCATGACAATCGAATATATTATAAAAGTTTGTTGTTCGAAGAAACGGTTGTCGGTATTTTGTAAAACAAATTTTACGATATTACGACAAAGTTAAAATATTAATTTCTTAAGATTTATATTTTTTTTTTGTTCTTAGTTATTGCTAAATAATATCATTGCATATTTATGAAGGTCGAAGAAAGCATTATTATTTATTATAACATATTAATATGGAATAAACAACAGTCTGGGTTTATGAGCAAATATTTTTTTATTTATAAATAAATTTTAGTGAGTAATCAATGATATTCTTTAATGATTGATGATCAGAAGTTAAACATATACAATATAGAAGCATACGTGGGAAGAGAGATACGAGTATACGTTAGAAGAGAGGCATACGTGGAAAGAGAGGCATACATGGAAATAGAAGCCTACGTTAGAAGAGAATACGTGGAAAGAGAGGTATACGTGGAAAAAAGGCATACGTGGGAAGAGAGGCATATTATAGACGCATAATATAGTGCGTATTGCAAATTTGGGTGTTCGACTGTATTTATGGAGATAGAATTAAAAACAAATTTTAAAATAATTATGGAAAATACAAAATATTTTTAAAATGATTTTTAATTACATAAAGAAATTATCATTCAAATATTTTCATAAATTTTTTCAAATTCTCTATACCTAATTAAAGAGATAATTAGTAATTTTAATAACACTATCATCATTATCCATCAACATCATTTTGTACAGAAAATTTTCTGTTTTCGTTTTAATGAATTTTTTTTTTGATTTCAGCTGTTACATGTTAACTTTTGCCATTCAAAATAAATAGTTTTCATTTACATGTATTTATGTAAATATATTGTGTATATGAATGTCTACAAAATACTGTACATATGTTGTTGTATATGTAATTTTGCTTTAAATAGAATTATAAATGTTCATAACAAAAAGAAAATCAATAACAGATGTTTACATTTAGTTATTACTTATATAGACATTTTAGTTATAGAAAATTTAAAAGTTAGAGAATATTGAAAAGTTTTTATGAAAATTTTTATTTGTTTTTAGTTTAATATTAGTAGACTTATGACAATTTTAAATTGGAAATGTCATTTAAAGAAGTAAACGTTAAAAGACCATGATACACGTCTTTCAACGTTTACAGCATTTTTCTTAATGACCGTAAATTTCAAATTAGTATTGAAAATCTGACATAATTTTGACATTTTGTCAAAAAAATTCCTGAAATTGATTACATATTTTATTTATTTTATGCATGTGCTGATCTCATGAGTGATTAAGTTTATTAAAGACACATTTATCAATGAAACTCTACCAATATATAAAAACACCGATAAATAATTTAAGCTTTTAACGACATCTGTTTTGCAAGAAATCATGACGAATTCTTCACCAAATTCTTAAATTTGTATAATACGAGTACACTGAATCCAATGTTGTACTGAATAAAATTTTGTAATTAAAAACTTATAATGTATATGCAAATCGACGAATAAAAAAAATTTTAGCAAAAATATTATTATAACATTTTCCAAAAAAAAAAAAATTATTTTGATTTTTTTTAAAGCGCCTACGAAACGTCGTATTTCACAAAACATCACTGTCAACAAAAATATCATAAAAGTAAATGAATTTCTTCTAACTTTGTTAGTTAGTGGCGTGAATTATGAAAAATCCATTTTCGTGTTAAAAATTGAAATAATAAATGGACTTAGAAAATGGACAACATGGGCCGGGAAAAACAAAAAAATGAAGCAGGATGAGTGTAAATTTTTCATAAAGCAAAAAGGAAAAACTATTTGCGTCAATATGAAAATTATTGTGTCGGGAAATGGAGGAGGAAAGAATTGAAAATATTTTTTTTAAAAATATACGACGGACTTTTTTCTCTTGTACACCTTTTTGTTTCCAGCAGTATTAAGTAAAATTAATATTTTTTATTAATTTTTAAATTTTCACTAATACAAATTAATTTGAGGAATGGTAATCAACTTGTTGAATTAAAAGTTGTATAAAAAACAAAGTTTTTAAATTAAAATTTCCAAAATTTTGAAAAAATTTTAAATAATTTTAATTATATTTTAAAAATCAATAAAAAATTTATTAAAATCTTAAATCGGAGCATGTACAATGAATCTGATATTTCTCCGACGGGCTAGTTCAAATGAGGAGCGGAAAAGAAGAGATCCGGCAGTACTAGAATGAGCTCAAGTGTACTCTTCGAGAGTCCACGTTAACTAACCTAACCTAATAAAAATCGGGGCATTGTTTTTCAACATCGCGTTGACGTGATGTTTGATGGTGCTTGACTTTGCTAAATGCTCAAATATTATGTTACATATACATATTTTATATGTATAATTTACAATTTAAATTATTAAATTTTTAATATGAAAAATCTTAATATTTCCAAAATCAATCATACTGTTAATTTGCATATTATGGTAATTGTAATTATAATAAGGCTATTTATGGCATATTATTCTTCTTCAGTTTTATTTTAATATAATTGAAACGAGTGTCTTTTATTATCTTATGTAATCAATAATGTTATAAGAGATAAAAATAACTTCTTCAAAATATAATTAAATGCCCCTTAATTATACAAATTCTCTATGTTATATGCCTGATATTTTGTCAGTTGAATATATTGATTTTCTATATACTTACTACACGAGTAAGAAATATCTATTAAACTATTATACCTTAAGAAAAGTTGAATGAATCATACATGTGAACACAATGTTAATATGTAGATATAGCTATGTAAGAGTATTTAATTTAAGGATAAAGAAAAAATTCATTCACATTGAATAGCAATTAGATTTTTACTTTATCGTTTGTTTTCTGCAACGCTCACATAACTCAAAATTTCTACATTTGGGAAAATCGACTTTTCAAAGTTAATATGTTTTCCATGTATATGAGATAACATTAAGATTAAGTATATAATGGTAAAAGCAAAATATATAGAATGCATACTTTAAAATAGCTTGGAAAAAGAAAGTAGAATAGAACAGAAATAAATTCTTTTTTTTTATATTTTAATGCGATTAAAGTATAAATACTGCAGAATACAGCAATTTAATGGAAATTCTTTCAATTAGTATGTTACTAAACTGGTATATGTTATAATGTACTAGTTGTTACAAGATATCTCAATCTTAATGGCACCGAAAACTTTGACTTTATAGAAAATAAGCGCTCTCTTTTTTTTTTGGAAATTGAATTAAAATTTCAATTAGCTGTCATTAGTTCTTAATATATGAGAATTTAGAAAATTTAATTTAATGAAAAATTTGCGTATATATTGTGTATTATGTAGTAGGATCGAAATGTGGTATCAAATTTTCTTTGTTAGTATAGACGAATTTAAAAATGGTGAAACACCAATTGGTTTCCATATTTTTCGCGAAATTTTGAAATATTTTTTATATATTATTAAATAAGAAAAGATTTTCAGACTAAAATAATTTCCAAATTCTTCACTTAAGGAAAACTTACTTTCAAGTAGGATCCATAATACTTTGTAACATATGGTGAATCACATTGTGATAATACCATAATTTCTTGTTGTATATCTTCAATTTCATCTTCAGCTTCTTCTAAATCAATTATTTTAATAGCAACAACCTTAAAAAAATAAATTTTTTTTTTCTAATATTTTCCATTTACGTTTTAATGATTAAATTAAAATTACCTGTTGCGTTCTATTATCGATTCCTTTAAATACCTCACCAAAGGATCCTTTACCTATTCGCTCCTGTTTTGTAAAAATCAGCTCAGGATCCACTTTCTGTAATAGACAAAAAAAAAAGGATTATTAATAAAATATTCTTCATTTTACGTCAAAAGTTTATAATTAAAAATTTATATTGACAAAAGTCCACCTAGTGAGTAGAATTTAAAATAAAATCAATACAATTTTAAGAATATGAACCGTGGTGAAAAATTTTTCATGTAATTATGAAACTGACGCACATAACCTTTTTTTTTCTTTCATTTTTTTTAAATAATTAATAATTAGGTAATAATTATTTTAATATATTAGTATTTAATTTAATTATTAATTTGTCAGTTTTCATGAAATTTTTTAATGGTTTTTGTAAGGGTTTTTATTATACTTGTAAACCTTTTTTGAGGAAAAGGAAAAAAAATCCAAATTGGTCTACCAAAATTTTAAATTTCACAAATTTTTTTTTTTTATTATAATTTTTACCTGCTTTGAACGAAATGGGTAGGTGTATAAAATAATTTCCATTATTCGTAGAATTTTTTTTTGAAATATTTTTTTGTCCTTATTTTTAAGGTTGGAAGTTAGAGGATATAAAATGTTTCCTTTAACACTAAAATTTGGGTAAAGAAAAATTTTTGACATGTCAAAGTTTTTGATAAGTTTATCGTAATAAAATCATGGAGACGAATTCAATTACAAAATGTAGATACACAAATTCCAATGCAGTTCATTGTTCCAAATATTTGGATTTTGGACATTAAGTATGCAGTTATAGTTTTCTGTTTTTCATTCAAATTATTGATTAATTACTTTTCAATCATATTCATAATTGACAAGATTGATTATTAAAATTGTTTATAATCACAAATGCTTGTCTTAGATTAATTTTGCAAAGTATATTTGAAGTAAATAATTATAAAATATCAATAACAAGAAAATTAAATATTAAGTACAAGCAAAATATTGAACATTTTAAACGTGAATTCAAAAGCATCACATTTATTTATACATATACAAATACATATTTAAATATATTATATTTATGTGCATATACAGTTTTTATTATTTTTATGTTTTTATTTTAATTATGTGAACTTTTCATGATCCCTCTATCTTTGACAAACCAATAAGTCTATTAGAATTCAATAACTAAAAAAACAAGTATGGAAAATATAAAAATATTAAAAAAATGCTAAGTGCTTTTATTATATATTAATATGTATAAAAATTTAGACTATTGCAATCATTTATTTCGCAAAGAATTAACATAAATAGCTTTAAATACAGTAGAATTTTTAAAAATATTTAACCATTACGAATAATTTAGTGTGAATAATTTAGTGTAAATTAACAAAACGTCAAATTACATAAAATTTATCTGAATTTTAAATCAAATAACTGTTATAGAGGAAAAAAAATTTTCAATATCGATCCAGGCCCAACCAACCATTCAGAATACGCAGCCATTGTACCAACTACCAACCATTAAGGACACGCAGATACGTCACCTTGGCACTCCAAAGTAATCCATCCAATGAAAGCAATTGTCTTCTTCAGGCTACATCGTTAGCTTTCTCATTTCCAATATCTCAGACGAGAGGATTCCAAAAACGACCTTACTGTCCGATATAATAAAGAACCTGCTCCTGCTGAGGTTTCTTCTGATACACGTCAGATCACATAATTCAATAGTATATGTTTCAGCATGAAATATTGATGGATAGTGTGCGAGGGCTTTTGCGATATTTACGTTCCCGCCATATACAACTTAGATCACCTCTTCATTGCTTTTAGGTCCATTTACCCAATATTAAACAAATATTATTCTAAAAAACAGTGTATATCTGTATTTAATGCAATTACTTTGGTCTGCAAATTTGGTTTATTTTTAAGTTTTTTACTGTTTTCAATATTTTTAATATAATAATTTCTTAAATGGAATAAATGAATATGTATGAGAATATTTTTCTCAAAAAAGTATATATATATATACATATATTATATTTATTAGTAGATTTTTTTTACTGTAATACGAAATAATTTTCCAATTTTTCATTTCTTAATCACATTTCGACTTTGCTGAATAACAAATCGATGTGGCGTGACTAAAATTTTCCAATTTTTTTTTTTAATTTTTTTTTTAGTTTTTACTTATTTCTCGTTGTTTTTATGAATTTTCTATTTTGTTTTTTTTTTTTGTTATTCGTTTACATTTGTTGGAATCATGCAAAAACAAAATTTTTTTTTCATATCTTCTTATATCTTTTTTTCTCACATAGGTTTTCCTTTCATGGAAACTCTAGCTATATTATGGGTACTAGTGCATTGTTTTTATATAATATGAGAACACAAACATTCAATATATCATGAGTGTAATGTTTTTTATTCTTACCTATGCAATATATGGAATTAGTGTTGCCTATTTATAAGTAAATAAAACGTATAGTGATGGTCTACCAAATTTAGTTTAGTGTCTGCTTATGTTGTTATATTTGGATAACACAAAATGTCGATAGTGTTCAAAATTGAATAAATATTTTCTAATTTTAAATTAAAAATTATGTTATTTTAAAAGGTTTGTTATTTTATAATCAAAATTTGTTCAAAATTCTTATAAAGAGAATTTGAAACGTCTATTGCCAAAAAAGGTGTGCCCTAATATTATGCAAAGTGTTGGTTATTCCCTAAAAGTATGCAATATATGAATTAAGTTGCACATTTGTACATAAATAAATAATAATTTTAATATGTAGTATGTAGTAATATTAAATATATGATTTAGTTTTAATGTTCTTTTCGCATATTGTCAATATTTAACAAAATGCAGAATAGAACAATGAAATTTTTGTATTTCAAATTTTAGTATTGCAATTAAAACGGCTTTTTTCGGCTAAACTAGAAGAAATATAATCGTCTTAGGTAAATTTTTTTAAATTTCATTAATTTTGTATTTTTAGTATGAAAAGTATATTATTCCTTATGAAAATTCTTAAAAATTAAAAGTACTCATATTTTCTAGTTAAACTGCAAGAGAAAAGAGTTTTTAATAATTATTTTACAAAAATTTGAATTACGTCTATTGTGAATAAATTTTCTTCCTTTAAAGTAAAAAACTATTTGTATCATCACAGATTACTTTTAATCATAAGACCCATCTTTTGAATTATATTAATCACATTTGAACGATTTATATTAAACAATATAATAATATTATAAATTAAGTATATATGTATATCTACCTACATTTAAATATACTTAATAATATGGTGCTATAGGACATATTTCAATTACATACGTGATTCAACTTTTTCAATATCCATATGTATAAACTATAAGTATGCTTGCACTCGTACTCGTAATACGAACCCATATTATACTCATGTTCGTTTATTATAGTTATTTTTCGACGAACTCACGAGAGTTACATTTTTTACTATAAATATAAATATTTTTTTTTTAAATCCCAGATTATTATACCTTTCTTTTATTCCCTTTTTATAGATCGTGTTTTTTTTTTTTTGCTTTTTCTTATTTTTTTTATTCTATATATTTCTTTGTCTTTACCATAATATTCACGTGTATGAAATTAAACTTTAATATTATAGAAAAAATTTTTTTTTCACTATTTATACATTGCACATGGAAAATTTTTCTTGATGACGTGGTAAAGATTAACAAGTAAAATGTGACTCATATACTTACCTATCTACAGTAAAGTTCTAATTTACAATGTTAAACAATAAGAAAATAAAGAAAAGAAAAAAATATATGTAAAAACAAAAATTACAAATTCAATTTATGCATGTACATAATATTATTAATAATTCAGAAATAAAATATAATATAAGTAATTTATAATAATTATTTAGAACACGGGTAATTTATTGATTTTGGAGGCACATGACATATATATGTATACAATAAATATAAAATAATAGTTGTTAAAAAAAAAGTTTGTATAATTGAAATTTATCAAAACTAACAAAGTACATACTTATGTACAAATATACAGGATACATAATGTAAACGCATATATATATAGAAGTTCAGAAGTTGTAAAAAATAATTTATGATCATCGTACGAGATGATTAATAGTATCAATATTAACTGTTATTAATTAAGAACATTTATGCAAAACAATAAAACATTTAAATAATAAAATATCTCTTTGTTTAACTTTTGTGTATAAGTAGATATACTTACATAACTAATATCCTAGAGAACAAAAGACTTTTTAATATTACAATTTCAAGAGATTTTTAATTAATAAACTTAATATTTTTTAAATTGTTTCACGTTCGATAGAATTAATTAAATAACAAAAACTGTAGTGTCATACAAAAAATAAATTATTGTAAATATGTAAAACTTTTTTGAATTATTCAATTCTTCTTGGAATATTATTGCGAGAAGCTATTCAATCATATTTAAATTTTTTCTACAATTTACATGATTTTAAAAAATAGATATGGATCTTATAATTTTTGTAATTTTAATTTGAATTTAAATAATTTTTTTTGATTTTCGTTGCATTAAAAATGATTTAAATAATTTTCTTTTATTACACCTTATAATTATGTAGGTTATCTCCAGTAATTATTTATTTTTCTTAAAAATTTCTTATACAAGTTTATAATTCCTACACAAAAAAATTAAAATCTTAACATACATAGTTCAAATTGTAAACGACACGTGGTTCTTTTTCGGTTCTTGTTTTTGCTGAATATATACATATATAAAATTAATATTTTATGCTAATTATAATTCTTTGATAAATCGTCATCATTATTTTTGAATATTTAACTTTCTAACTTTCAGATTTCATTACACTCCTATAATATCAAACAAGAATATTTCGTTTTTGATCTGATATACATAATGTATTGTGTAATATATTGTCATAAGGTATAGGAACATATAGTTTGCTCGTATTAAGATATGTTTGTAGGTATGTATCTATACAATCACACAAAATTTGTTATGCTTAAATCTTGTGAATGTTACCTTTTTCTTCTTTTCTATAAAACGCATCTGATTGATGGTGAAAATAAAATAATCATGTTTAGAAAATATGACCCATATTAAAATATGTATATAAAGATGATGATTCTCGTTTCATGTTTCAAATAATCACAAATTTTTGATCTGATATACATAGCTAAAAGAAGCGTTATTTTGCTTAAACAGTTTTTTGTTGATAAAATTAATCTAAAAATTTTAAATTTTATTATAATTTTACATTTTCATAAAAAAGCATAAATAAAAAATCTAATATTTTCCTTACTTTCCCTCTTATTCAACTCTTTACATTTTTATATAAAGCCGAACTGAAAAATTGGATAAATTTCCGTGATTTCACTAAAAATTCTTTAAAAATTCCAGAAAAATCCAGTCAAAAATTGTAACTTATCATTCAAATTTCGGCAATAGATTTCAGCTTTACAATATTTCTAATATTTTACTATCTCTTCAACTAAATTTTTTCTTTAAAAAATAAAATTTTGTTGGAATACAATTTTTATTTTACAAATATTTAAAATAAGTAACTAAGTGTCAGTTATAGTTCAATGGAATATCAAATACAATGGGCTTGACAGTTGATATCAAGCAAAATATCAAATATATCGAATATAAGTATTGCCATATATTTAAAATATAAGCAGTATAAAATGATATTCACACATTCAACATGTTTTAGTACAACTACAATTTCATTCAATTCTTTCTTCTTCAATTTTAATTTGATTCTTCATTTTCTTTTTGTATTTTTTTTTTATTTTTTTCTTAGATTTTAAAATTTGATTAAGTTAAAAATAAGGCACAGTTTTCACATTTTTCAAAATAATGTATGGAATACATTCATTCTCAACTATACATATATATACGAAATTATACATTATCTAAAATTCATCATATTTGTGTTTAACATTAAAAAAAATATCTATTATAATACCGTTATAATTTAAGCTAAATTATGCTTATAATATTTAAAAGAAAATTAAATAGGAATAGATAAAAAATAGGTATACGTATTTCTTCTAAGATTTACTAATAATATTTAAAAGACAAGTCTCACAAAGGCAAGGCTCATTTGATTATCTTTGACATTTTATTAGCATAATAATTATGTAAAGCTTTTAAACTCTACGTATTTTGTATATTATACAAAATTAATTTATAAGAAAAAGAGAAAAATAAAATTAATATAGTTTGTGTAGCCTAATATTCTTCTCTATTTTCTTTAATTTATCGCCTAATTAAAGAACGATATAAAATTCTATAGAATGGAACAAAAAGTAATTTTTAACAAAAAAAAAATGAACGAGCAAAATATGTAAGTCCTTTTTTTTATTTGTAATTTAATACAATTTTTTTCTTAAATTTTTTGCGGTAAATTGATGGAAAATTTATAAGAATTTTGGTATTTCTTTTTGAAACAAAAAAAGAACGAAAAACATTTCACCTTGAAAATACCAAAAAAAATTAAAAAATTTTTGTTTTCATATTACGCTCATATCGCACATAAACACAATATAATGTTGCTACAATTTCCATTAAAAGTTTGTATGATTTTCATATACGTACGCATATCCACATTATATTTATACATACATACATAATATTGATATACAATATAATGTAAAATTAATACAAGAAGGCACCAAATACATAACTTTTTACAATTGCCTTATATGTTAAAAACAAATCTTGTAAAATAACGGTACATTCTCAAAAACCATAATGAAAAGGTTTTTTTTTAATTCGTTGTTGTATCCGTATGTACTCATATGTATATTTATACACATGTTAATATATGTATGTATGTAGATACATATCAACGTGTACTTATAGTAATGCCTCATTAAATTTTAGTGTCACCTTCGTGACCATCAGGCACACTGGGATATAATGATTACCAAAAAAATCATAAATATCATGTTAAAGTATACAAAATATTCGTTCACATTAGAAATTTGTGTATTGTACTATACATACATATGTATAAAAGCCACATTAAAAATATGTATATTGTACTATTCATTTAAGCATAGATGTACGCAAGATAGTGATCTACTACTAAAATATACTTACCGTGTTTAAATCTACCTATATATGTATGTATGTATTTGAGTGAATAAAAATAAAAGAAAATAACGGTAATAATTGAATATTTAAATATAATAATAAAAGAAAAGAATAAATATATGTATAAAATACGTAGAAGGAATTAGGAAAATTATTTAGCATTTCATAGTATTTTTATTTTATTCATGTAAAAATACCCCATCTATGGGACAATTTCGGAAATAAATTGAGTTTTTTTTATTTAAAGTTATATATGTAAATATGTATGAACAGTAACCAAAATACCATTAATTTTTTCGATTTGAAGTAATCTGAAAATGGGTCCGTTTACATTTGTTTGCATTTAGTCCATGCACAGCAATTCTTTTATGCTCTCACATTATTAAAAAATTATTTGTAGAGATATTTACAAACACGTATAAATAGGCCAAATAACAATGTCATTTGAGTACATATGGCACTACTTGCGCTGCTTACTAGGTGGCGATTTAAAATACATATCGTCGGCAAAACTGTGATACCTCGTAAGTGCAAATATTTCCAAAAGTACTTTATCAATTTTCTGTTTATGAAATCTCAAACAGTCAATCTTTAAAATTTACGAAACAGTAAAAACTAATAAATAATTACATATTCTTTAAATAATTTTCATATTTTCATAAATTTAAAAGATGGATTGTTTGACATTTCCTAAACAGAAAATTGGTAAAGTACTTTTGGAAATATTTGCACTTACGTGGTATCACAGTTTTGCCGACGATATGTATTTCGTGCGATTACTCCCTTATTTTCAACCGACAAAAATAGGCAGTAAACTTATAGAAAATTAAACTTATAGTAGTATGTATGTATGTACGTGTTCATAATTTGCTTTATTGATTAACAAATCCCCTCCACATTTCTGTTAACAAAGTTAATTGATTTAAATTTAAGATGTTATCTGAAATGCAAAAGTGAAATATTATTATAGGCCCCTTATTACAAATCTAAATAAATGAAATTGTTACAAAGTCAAGAAATGTCACAAATAATACATATGTATGTAGTTTTCGCGAATCAATTTTTTGGGCATGAAAAAGCACCCATAGGGAGTTAAAATCATTTTCATGTTTCATTTTTATAGTTTTCATTATTTTTAAGTTTTTTTATACACATATACATAAATATGGACGTATATATATACATATTTAGTTTTTCCTATTAGTTTTTCCATACAGTCGGATTTTTGCGTTGTTTTTTTTTTGGTAGATATTGTTAAAACGATTTTTTTTCGAAAATCGATTATGATACATTAAAATATCGTTTTGAAGATCTTTTACAGTACACAAAAACAAAAAATAATATAATATACACAGAAAAAAACGTGCGAATTTGTGCTTCGTTTTATATTTTCCTATTATATTTTCCCGAAAATACATAGTTTAAAGAAAATCAATTGGGATTTACTCAAAAAAAAAAACGTGTACACTATTACGAGTAGTAAAAATGTGCATATTTTTTTACACATTTTCATATAGTCACTTACGTATGTATGTATGTATGTTTGTATGTACATTTGTAATGGGTGTAATTTCTATTCTACTATAAAAATTATAGCCAATTTAAGAATACATTTAAGAGAAACAGCTAAGAAAAACAGTTTTTTTTTAGATTGCTTATTATGAAAATTGTTGACAATAGGAAACGCACCCATATGGTTGCTTATTCAGAATTTGTTTTTTTTTCACATAGCGGAAAAAAAACACAAGAAATTTTTTAAATAGTTAAGGTTGGGTTTACTTAAAGAAATTTAAAATTCTTTTTTTTTTATCTACACATACATACACACATACATACATTATTTGTTATTATTATATATTTAATAGATGTAATATCCTAGGTTCATATTGTATTTTTCTGCTCATGAATTTACTAAAGATTTTTAACACGTAAACACTAACAATAAAAAAAACAGAATAAATATAACATGAGAAAAAATAAACTTTAAAGGCAAAAATTAGTCATCAAAAAGATTTTTTTTATTGTATTTTTCAAAATTAATTTTATTCTTTAAAATGTTCAGTCATACATACTTATAATAAATTTGAAACAATGGGCATGCCAATTGAAAAAAAAAAAAATGTTTTTATTAAAAATAATCTGGTATTTTCAAAATATTAATAAATTGCTAGAAAATTTGAAATATAAATTTGTATACTTAATTGAAAACAAATTTTTGTAAGTATGAAAAATTTTAGCTGAATTTTGGATTCCTGTATCTATTACTTAAATTCTATGGAATAGTGAAGAACGTGATCTTTCTGTCATTATTACCTCTAATAAAAATTAATGCAATATGCAACTGACCTTTTGATTGTGATCTATGTGAATATGTTATTCAACTTGAATAATATTATTTAATAAATAGTTAGAATTTTAATTGTTCGTTCTAAATTTGGTATAGCTCCTTAAAATGTGTAGTTAAACAATAAATATTATTCTAGAATTAAATAATAAAGAAGCCATTTAAAGTGAATAGTAATTAAAAATGTGAATGAATTAAATTCACTTATACATAAACTTTTTATATATACATACGTTACACATATGTAAAAATATGTAGCGCAAATTTACGTGTGGCAAATATTAAATACATACATATGTATACGTTTTTAAATCAGTAACAACAATTTTAAACAAAGCAAACAGTTTTTTTTTTTAAGCACAATTTTATAAATCATAATGGCGAAAAGCAATTTTATCAAATTATTATTATAATTTAGTGTGAACACACTAAACCGATTATATTTTATCGATAACATTATACTTAATTGACACAATTTTCAAGTGCAATTAGTAATGATCATAATTTCGATATTTTATTGCAATAGAACAAAACCATAGACTTAAACCTATAAAAAGTTCGATAGTAATTTCTCTTTATTAACTAATTAATAATAATTATTATGATGTTCAATCAATATCGATTGTTTACTCTCTATAATTCTACTGTCAAAATTATTTTTTTTTGATGAGAAAAATTTGAAATTAGAATTAAAGTTTATTAAAAAAAGCAAAAATGTTTTTAATTTTTTTGTTAATTTAAGTTTATAAGTTTTAATAAAAAATTTTTTTATGATTACTAGTTTTATTACAGTACAAACACGATGATAAATTGTAGGACGTGCTGGATAATGATATACATAAGTATTGGAAAAATGAAAAATTGAAGAAATTTTAACAATATAATGGGTAATGCTTAATAATTATACTCATTTATTATTAATTTACAAGTCATTTATAGGTTTTCTTTTTAGAAATCATCCGAAAAAACTTTTAGATATCAATATTTTCTGCATATATACACAAGTTCATACATGGATGTGTAAACATACAAGTTAATAGAAACCTCAAAACTAGTTTATCTGATATTATAATGAATAATGTACATTATACACATACTTACGAAGATTGTCCACATTATAATTGGAGTACTTTAAAATTTAATTCAATTTGTGTATATTTAGTTATACCTGATAACGCAATGGAATTTATTATTAATTTATAAGTATCCACAATGTATAAGTGCAAATAATAAGCACCTTATCTTTACAAATAATGATTTAATTATATAATGGAAAAACAACAAATATTTTAACAATTTAAAATTTAATTTTGAAATAAAAATGGAAAATTTACTAGACTTCACACAATTTTATGATTATAAATTATATGTAAACATGAAGTTTATAAGTAAATTAATTAACAACTTTAGCACAACACAAAATTTTGAAATCTTTTTAGAGAATATAATCGTCTCTAATATATTTCAATACAAAATCATTACACTTACAAATAAATTTATAATATTTTTACAAATTTCCATATTTTTTATATCTTTAAAATTTCAATCACTGAATGCTACTAGATATAAATATATTTTGTTATACTATTTATAAAAATTTATCATATTACTCATAGAAAATTGGCCATTATTCAATAATATACAATGGAAGAATAAAATGGCATTATACATATTGTTCACATTTTTATTGTATATAATGTATAATTATTTTACTATATTTAATTTTCAAACTTTTTCTGATATTTTTAAATTGCGATAATTATTGTTATTGCATCTATTCAATTTGTTGATAACTAAAGTATAATAAATAATAAAAAATTTCTTATAATGTAATAAAAGGAGTAGGTACTTGCTTGTATTAACATTTCTTTCAATGCATTAATAGTCATTGCTTATCAATGATAAAATTAATTGATAAAAAATTTCTATTTTATGTGGAAAATTGATAAGGAAACCGCAGAATTTTATTTCGTCAAAAAAAAAAAAAAACTCATGACGTTTTGTGTGTTTATTTTAAGTGTGAAAGTAATAAATAGAATTTATATTCAAATATTTATTATATGTATGTATATTTAATTCAAAATATTGTAAATATTGATCATAATGAAAACTTTATGGGAAAAAATATTTTTAAAGAAATTCTTTCAATATTCCGAATATATTAATCACATTCGGATTATTAAGGGAACTTCCTGAATAATGAAATAGAACACAATATAGTAAATAAATAATAGTTTAAGTTCCTTAATTTCATTTTTATTAATTATGTATTACATACTTGTAGCCGGAGAGAAGCGAATAAATTCAGCAGAAGGTTAACAATAATATAACTATGTAACAATAGTTATGTTTCTAATTCATCAATTTTCAGTCTACAATATTTTACTTATTTCTTCAATAAGCATACGGAATTGAGTGCAGAATCAAATACACATATAATATGTGAGTATGTCTTTTAATTATGTATAAAGAAGAATGGTGTATGAGCTACATAAATTTTCGTTTTTTATTTTAGTTTTATTTTAGTATATATATGCAGATGCAGAAATTATCCATTTACTACAGTAATGTGCCTCCTGAATGTTTCTAAAGTTATTGGATAGGTTTTAGATTAAAGCTTTTTAAGAGCCATACAATTAATTATGTATAAATTTATGAGTATATATTGCTGTTATTCTTTTGTATTTATTATACTATATTCAATTTCAGATATTTGTATTGGAATCTTCAGTAATAACTATATAATTTTATTTTACACAATCCTAAAAATATTGTGCATAAAAATGAAAAAAATTACTGTGCAGATAAAATATTTTAATTTTATTTATTCAATAGTATTTTTTTTAATACCAGCACAGATTTTAGGATTTTCAAATTCTATGTTTTAAAATTAATAATTTTAAAGTAAGATTCAAATAACATTGTTAAAAAATGAATGCATATGTATATACCAGAATATTTGCATATGTAAACAAAATGCGAAAATTTTAAAAATTAATAACGCAACTAAATTCTCGTATTATTGAAATTTTAATCTCGGAAAATATGAACGCAATTAAATAAATATACTTAATTTTTGTACAGATTTCACTTAAATAGACGTATACATATTATATTCGCGCATACTGGACATTCATGTTTGAAGTAGGATTTTTAATATATTTAAATGCTGCATAATAACACTAATTTTCCTATACACGTATATATACACATACTTAATATTACAGTATAGATTACAAGTAGTTTCTATAATATGTTTTAAAATTAAACAAAATATTCCAATTTAAATCTGAGAAATCAGATGGTGCACAAAATTATTATACATTTATTATACATTTATATAATATATCCCCATTACATACAAATAAACACATTTACATAAACAATTTAAAATACAAAACAAAATTTAATAATTTAGGAAAAAAAAAGTCTTTTCAGGCTTTATGGGGTAATGATGTAAGCATGAACCCATTATATATTATATCAGGATATAAAAAAAGGAAGCAATTTAAATTCAAAAAAAAAAACAGTTCAGTTCATTATGTTCATTTAGAATATATAGTGTATGTAATCCTACATACATACATACATAGATATTTTTGCTTTTTCCAATTTAGTTTATTTTTTTATTTGCATCTAGATTTTTTTAATATTCTTCTGTTTTTTCTTTTATAAAATAGCAACAAAATCAGAACTTTAATAATTTTACAGGAAAAACTGTACTGCAAAGATATAAGTATAGATATATATGTAAATACGAGAAGTATATAGACCTGGGTAAAAAAGAGATATTAACTAAGTACGACATACCTAAATTATAGTTCTATCCTTATATTTATATGCATTAAATTATTAAAAAAAAGCGGCTGTTCTCTATATATAGAGACTATGACCTAAATGAGGTTTCACTTCATCATTATGATTTATTTCTCTCGTTTTGTACATTTTTTTTTTAGTAAAAAAAAATAAGGCTATTTTTTTCCATTCTCTATTCCTCTGCTTATGCCTTTTTTCCTTTCTTTCATTTTCATTTCGTTGCAGTATAAAAAATGAAAGCGAAAATATTGCATTAAAGTAAAAAAAAAAACAAAAGTAAAAAATTATGAAGAATTGTGAATGCAATGCAAAAAGAATTTGTAGTTTAAAGAACCACTCATAGTGTATTTTTAGTATAGCAAGCAACATTATAAAAATTACAAGTGTAAATCAAGGTAAATAAAATGTACAAAAAAAAAAACGAAAAATGAGAGAATATAAATGATTTGTACTCTAATAACCTAAAAACAAAGTCCTAGTGTATAGAACTATATAGGAAAAAGAGGGAAAATAAATAAATAAAAAAAAATTGGGATCTAAAAAGGAGGAAAAATTTATGTGTGTCGCATAGTTAGTTGCATATCTACCCATACATAGTTAGGGATTTCAGTTTTTAATATTTAAGGGGTCTTTAAACTTATTCAATAGAAAGTATTAATTGAAAAGAGGAAACTTTTTTAAGTTATAACAAAAAAAATATAAATGAAAAGTGAAATTTATTTACTTTGTTTCACAAAAAGAGAAAACTAAAATTTTTGTTAGTTTTTTAATGTGAACTATGTAAAAGAGAAAAATTATAGGGAAAACTCAAAATTTGAAATTCCAAGTAAATAATCATGCCATCACTAATTTATAATTACACTTTTTACATTTAAAGTGGGTAAAAAAAAAATAATACTTTTAATCACTTATTGCAAAATTCTGGCTTTTTCAAAAGATGAAATAATCTCGGATGTATTTTTGAAAGGAAAATATTTTTATAAAACTAAAAAATTTTTATATAGAACTTGTTTGAAGTAAATTTAGCTTTTTTTGAGGAACGTTATCTAAAAAAAATCTTTAGAATTATGATATTTTTTAATTTAAATAACTAAAATCCTAGTTGAAAAGGGCCATCATTACGTGTAAATTAATTTGACTTTCAATATGTTTCGGCTTGCAGCTCCTCCCATAGTAATTAACGATTGGAATATTTTTAGTACTTTCCTTCAACAACCTTCCCCGAAGGCGTGTCATTTATACATTTTTGAATAAAATATTATTTATCTAAAAATAAATTATTTAATGTACAAGTGTTATAAAAAATTTATTTAAAAATGCTTTAAAATTTTTTAAAATTTTAATTCAAATTAATTTTTTTTACATACACATGTATAAAATTTGATTTTCGAACTATGCAGAATAACCTAAAAAATTTAATTAAAACCATAAATAAAAACTAATTAAAATTCATGACAATAATTTTAAATAAAAAAATTCACCGTTAATTACAGTTGCATATACTTACTAATAATAAACTAAAAAGACAATAAAAAAATAATCAGGTGGGTCCCATATTTATATTATACACGAGAACTTACAATGTCCAAAAATGTATAAAAATTTTGAATTTGACTTCCTCATTTTATATTAATTTTTTTTATTATTAGGAGGTGTTTACACTCATATTTGTTTATCCGCGACATTCCATCACATTTTTTAAGTAACCAATTTTCTTTTTTTTTTTTTTTATTATTTTTATTATTTTTGTTTCTGCCTTTTATTAATCAATTATATTATCAATTTCAAATTGGGTTATAAAATTTAATATGTATATACATTAATGCATGCAACATTTACAGTCATACGAACGTATATGATATACGAATATTCGTTTCGTATATGTATGTATATGCGCATGAAAGCTATAGGCATATCAGATTATATTATTATAAAAGGTATAAGTAAATATAATATGGAACATTAAATTTTATAGACAGTACAAGGTCGCACTATAAAACCGAAAATTAACAATGAAATTTTTTAAAAATGATGGTTAATAAAAAATTAATATGATTAATAAAATTTATAATTTTATAAATATAAGGTTGAATGCGACTGGGTATTTTGAAATCAATTATACTGTCTGAAATTTAGTAAATTGTGTTAAAGATTGTGAATTTTTTATAATGTACTTATTATAAATTTGAGCTGTCATTTTGTGTTACCTTTTGACGTTGATATTTGTAAGGAGAGATGAATTGTAGCTTTGAAAGTGTATTTAATTTAATATAGATTTTTGACACATTTGTAAAGCAATCAAATTGATTTACTTTTCAGAATAAGAACGTGCTAAATTAAAAAAGTTTAGATGTACAATGGAATGGCGTTACCTACTATTCCGACCATTGTTACGTCCACGACTGTCATAAAATTTTCCATTACATTTCTATATCAAAAATTATTTCGTCAACTTAAATATGCATTAAATATTTTTAATTATAAAATTTCAGTTTTAATTACAGTATAAATTTCTCATTAATACAATTACATATATTTCAGTAAAAATATAAATTTAAGCTAATTTTCAGATTGACTAGCGTTAATTTATTTTTGATTTTCTTAAAGCTTTTCAGGAATTTTATGTAATATGAATTAATTTGTGTTATGACGTCCTTGAATGAATGATTTCATAAATACAAATAATTTATAAGTATGTAAATAATATTTTATGCACATTAATTATTTTACGCACAAAAGGTATGTGAGAATCAATTATATTGAAAATTCATTAGGTATATTGTAAAGTATGTATATTATTTCATAAGTATTATAAGTATATCATAAATTATGTAATAAAAACATTTCCCATAGTATATTAATTAAGAAAAATATTATTTATTTATTCAATATTTATTTATCGATTCAGTAGTTTTTTAAAAAAAAAATATGGTAACTATTACGTAAGACACACAATATTGGTTGTTTTTATCAAAATAATTATAGTTTATAAAAAGTTTTGCTTAACTATTATGCTGCATATTTAGTAATTCAAGTGTTTATCCAAAAATTGGAGATATCTGTAAAAATAAAACACTTTATAAAATGTATTAATTTTTTTTTTCAATTTTAGCTCTGTATAACTTGAAATTGTAAAAAATATGACATAAAATATGAATGGAAAAAAAAGTATTGCGAGATTAGTGAATAGCGTTAAATCCGAAAAATAAGTCACAAAACCTAGCACTTTTTAAAAAAATAATTTACAGAAATTTACCGTTGCTCTGCAAAATAAATAAATCGTTTTATTATCTTTAGTGCTATAAGAATGCTCAATGAATCTTACCACGGTGAAAAAGTGAATTATGGTAACATCTATGTTATCTATGCAAAATTGTTAAATGATATTTGACATAGTAAAAAATACTTTATTTTCAAATTTGCTTTTCTATGTTTAACACTCGAAGTGCAGAATCGAACTACATACATATAATACCTATGTACAGTTACCTAGGCATATAAAAAATTTTTCTGCATAGGTACATACTTCCTATTTTCGAGTTCTCTTCCTATATTACATTATTCTTCTTATTTTTTTGAAAATTTTTACCCAGAACATTGTAATAATTTTACTATAATTATGGTTCATGGTTCTACATCTGCACATATGAACAAACACAGGAATTATTATAAATATCATAATTTCAATCGATATATGTACATTCATATATAAATACCTAGATACTCATCAATTTTCTATCCGTCAATATACTGTCCATATTATTCAGTTTCACACTCTTAATTTGGCAACTTGCAGAAAACTTAAGTATGAACATGCAAGCACAAGTGCATGTATTTTAATCTAAAAAAAGTGTTAACAATTTTCTATAATACCTACATAATATACGTTAACCAAATAATGATTAAGAAATTTATGATACATACACGCACAAGTAAGTATGTTGGGTGAGAATTATTGAAATGAACTATAAATGGCTCTCTCTATACAACAAAATTTTATATATAACAATAATAATTGGATCACTTTGTAAATAAACCTTGTAAAATGTATAATATTACATATATACTTGAAAATAAGCTTGTATTAATTGAGTAATAAGAATAAAATTTTACATTACGATACCTTTTATACCTACATACATACATATGTATTTCATTGCGGTATCTGAACATTATCATTCGAACAAAACATTATGAGTAACGTTTAGCGTTAAGGTACAAGAAATCTTATGTAGTAGTGATTTATGTATGGGGGTACGAAATTATATGGATGTACATATGCTTTCATATTATACTTATTGTGTACGTAAGTATGAAATAAACGAGAATGCATAAATCAAAATAAAAGTAAAAAGAAATTTTCTTTCAGCGAGATTCCAAATATAATATTCATGTATAAAAAAAAATTTCTAAAATAAAAAACGAAAAAAAATCAAGTTACGGCAATAAGTTGGAAAGAAAAAGAAAACTCACCACAAAAAAAAAAATAAAAAAAAATCGAAAAAGTTGATCACCTTTTTGGTCATCATTTCCGTAATACGTTTTTTTTAATGTTATTATTGTTGCTTTTTTCCTCTCATTTCTTCTTTTGTTTTAATATTATTTACTTTTTGTATTTTCTTTTTATTGTTATCTTTTTTATTTTTTTTTTACTCCCATCGCAATTATTGTTAAATTCCATCTCACACAATTTTTTATGCTAAGCTTAAACTTATTATTATGTTTTATAACAGGGCTACAAACACAATGTTCCAATAAAATTATGCATTTGCTGCTTTGCTTTGTGGAAAAAAAGACGTAGATTAACTCAGACGTTTTATTTCTGATTGTTTTGTTTTTTGGTGTTCTTCTTGTTTGTTTTCAGTGTGCTTTGATTCTCCTACATTAAGGAACCCTAAAAAAAGATTATTGACCTTTCGGATGATAACATTAAAAAAAACACATTCAAATACATAGACGTGTACACACAATGAAAAAATGTCAATAAAAATTATGCAGTTAAAAGAAAAAGTATAAAATAATAACGATAAAAACAGTAATATTGAAATACATACATACATATGTACATAGATATGTAACGAATATAAAAGAAAAGAATCAAGTGTTTGTTTTGTTGCGTTGCTCGGTTGCTGATCAACAAAAATCAAAACAGCAAAATTTTTTGTAGATAATTTGAGCCTAAAAAAAATACAACGGAAAAATCGAAACCAGTTTTCTGAATTTCATTGAATCGAAAGATAATGTAAAAAAATATTATGAAAAACAAAAGCAGAAAAAAACAATCGAAGTCGAATCGAAAATGAAAAAAAAAATTTTGTTATCGAAAAAAGAAATTAATCGAAAATATAACGATTGATAATATTTGGGTGACATTAAAAAAATATCGATACTGTGCTGGTGATTATTGATTTTTACTTAAATTCACGGCTCACATAATTTGTACTTGTTTTTCAAAAGTTAATATTATGTTTTTTTAAGATAAAAAATTTGACAAAAATTATTTTCTAATTATAATACAGTAATTTATTATCTGCTTAATTATAATTAAAATCCATTTAACTTGTTAATTATATCGTATATTGTTGACCTTACTTCAAATGGAAGACATACATAAGTAGTTCATAATACACATACATATTTAGGTATAGGCATGTACAGGCAAAGATGCATGTGAATAAATGCGCTTTTGTAATTTATTAATAGAAATTAGAAAATTAAAATTTGAAACTAAATTTCATATCAGTAAATATATACATACAATACATATGTATGTACATAAACATCACATGTAAATTGTATGTAAATTTAGATATAAACTTAATTATGTAAATATTTAAAATGAATGCGGTGAATGTACCTAATATAAATTTACTTTGTTATATAAAGCTTAGGCATATTTTCTAATTTTTTGTTCAACCTACAAACTTAAGCAAATAAATTTAACATTATAGTTAATATCCCACAAGCACGAATTATGTATGTATGTACATATGTATTGTATATATTGTGTATAATGACAATTAAAAATTATAGTGACAAAACTAAATTTTTGATATTTTTCTTTTAGGACAGATTGCACTTTTAACCGCTTAACAAATTTATCTAATTTACCTACATGTACTTATAAGGAGAATACCCGAAGAACAAACTTTAAATTACTCGTATATTTGGTAATGTATAATATGGTTAACCCTTTTTTACTAATTACGTTTTCAGTTTTCTCAGAATGAATGAATGTTATGCAAATTAAGTTGGAAGCTTATACAACAGATGACACTACTCTGAGCACTATTCATTACACTATTGACTATAGAGTGAGTTAGAAGTGACAACTATAAGTACTACGTTTTTGAATATTACCTTTTTTGATAAAAATTTTAAGTTTTATTATTAAAGTAAAGAGGGATTGCAGTAACTGTTATCGTTTTTAAATATATGTTATTGAATAGGAAACGATTTGTATTAAAAAATTTAAAAGTAAAAAATCTGTAAAATTCTAGCCGGGTTAATATTATACCTAATTTATATTCAAGCACGATTTTCAATTCTTATATACTCAACGCTACAAAGCTATCGCTATATTAATTTTAAAAGAGTGATTTACTTTTCTACATTATTTATACCGCTGTTTTTAAAGCATTTAAAAAATTGATTTTATTTTTCTTTAAAAAACAAAATGTTATACAAGAGTGTCATCCTAAATTTAAAAAACGAAATAGAAAACATGAAAAAAATGTTATTTAAAATTTATCTAGTAATAGTAAAGCTGTTCTTCTATTACATTGTCTTTTTAAGTTAAAAATGATGACGACTTCAAGGTGTGACAGTCATTTTTTATGTGCTCTTTTCTTGTTTTCCATATTATATAAAAAATGTATCTAATTGTATAGAATTAGAATGTACACGATCAATGTTTTTTTTTTGTAGCTTTATCTAAAATAAACAACAACAACAAAGCTTTTAAGCGTCTCCCACATATTTTTCTACGATTGAATAATAAATTGATGAAAATGAAACTTTTAAAAGAAAAAACAAAAGAGAAAAACAAGTTATGAGATAGATGGACTGTTCGGATTTCTTAGATCTGTATCTACCTATGTACATAAGCACATATGTTTATTTATACATGCACTTAATTAATTATGTGAGTATGTTATCAAGAATGTTATAATAAAATTATTGAAATTGCTTTGCTCAATCTAGTGGTCAGATACTTTGGTAAGTTTTAAAGCTTTTTATTTCACGTTACTTAGCTAGTCGTCGAATTTCGGTTTTACTGTTCTATTTAAAATATTAGCACTTTTGTAAATGTAAAATGTACTTTTTGTTTTTCTATGACGTTTTTCAAATTAGTAAATTAAAACGCAATAGTGAGAGTCATATTAAGGAAGAAAGTGTTACCAATAATAGTGTTACCAAACAGATATTACTAGAGAATCTTTAAGTACTTATTGTATTAACCATACTGATGTGTCAAAAAAGATTACTTTTGAGAAAAATTTTAAAATTTATTGGTACCGCTGATAATTTTTATATATACATTCATATGTTAACGTTATAAGAGCATCTAAAATATAAACACTGACTGTATACTCGTATGTATATGAATATAATTTATTCATATTCATGTTATGTATATTTAATAATATAACATTTTTGAATGCAAAGAAAATAACACCTATTGTCCGTTAAATGAACCACATTTTTTAAATGTGGTTAAAATAGAGCAAATCGAGCACGAATTTGTGTGTAATTTATTTTGCGCTGATATATATATGTATATACATAAATATAGAAAATATTTAAGCATAGTTATATTCTTATACATACGCTCATAAAATAATAGTATATTTAAATAATAATACTTACTTATATGCATACACTTAGATTAAAAATATTGTTTTGGTTATCTGTTATATCTATTGAAAATTGAAGGGTATACATTAAAGATTTTTAACATATGTTTGAATTGCATTAATATATATACATACATTCCAAATCGTAACTTCGTAAATATACATATGTAATTATTGATTTTATGCATTATTATATTCTAGACTTGATATATGTATGTAAATGCATAAGGTTGTAAGATAATGTTAAAGAAATTTTAATACAGCATGTGAATTTTTTTTGCATAAATATTATAATTGTATGGTAATACTTAAAATGACAGCATTTTTAACAATATGAAAAATTTCAATTATTATATGCATAAGTGAATATAAATACATTATGTATATACATGTGTATATATGTATGTTAATCTTATTTTCGTTATACATATCATTTTTAATTGTCATATTTCATTTTATAAATAATCGATGTAAATTTTAATAACTTTTGCAATTTTTCATAAATTCTCGAATAAACATTATTTTTCTTTTCTAATTAAATTTATTTTAGCGGAAAATATTGATATTGAATGTTTGAATTAAATATTTATTGTTGAAAAATTTAGCTTTAGTAATCTAATTAATATACATTTGCATGACATAGGTACATATATGTACATATATTTTTCATAATATTTATTAATACGAATAATGTTTCTAATTCTAGGTATAAAAATCATGTTTGTAATTCATTTCTAATTCATTATTATATCAAATTTAATAAGCTGATTTAAATTCAACAATAAATTCAAGAAATTCAACAACAAATTAGAACATTATAGACTTATACAATAAAAATTTTACAAGACAATTCTTAAAATTATTCAAATTGATTGTGTTAGGAAACCTAATGGTAGATTATTAAACAGCTGAACAGGTTATTCTTCATAAAACAGATTATCCCGTATTATTTCTCCTAAGTCGAAATCGAAACATACTGGATGATGACAAATTGCATTCGATTGCTTTCCCAACATCTCTTTAAATACTGTGGCAATATATCGTTTTCTACTTTGAAGACGTTTTATATATTAAAATGAAATACCTGCACCTACTATAATAGTATGACTTATTCATATGTTGTACGAAATATTACTCATTCTGCTACAGCTTTATCCGTACATAAATAATTAAGTTTTCTCTTATTAGTGCGCTAAAGAACTTTTGACATATCATGTACATACGTTGTTAAATCATTTGAATTTTTAAACATCATAAATGTCATTTTTGTGTCATGTCTAGATAAAGTGAATTATATTTTGTTAATTTTTTTGAATTTTAATTTTATTTTGTTATGTTGCCGAGCATAATTTAAATTCAAATTGACCATGAAGATTTCAGTAAATTCTTAATGATTTTGTATAACTTAATATGTATATATACAAATATACACACATATGTATTTATGTATATGTAAAGAGCAAAAGGTGTTATTTTTAAAATTGATTTTTAATTTTATAACTATTATCAAAGTAATTAATTTATTTATTATTTTTTTTTCTAAACTATGAAAATAACATATAAAATTTTTTTGTAGAACCACAAAATATAAATATAATGAAGATAAACCTACTAATATAAAATATATGTACACTCAAAAATATCAATATTTTTAGAATATTTATTATGTAATTATTGAAATATAAAACCGCCTACACGCACACAATTTTTGTTTCTTTTTTACCTTATTTCTAATACGAAATACCTATGAAATTTTAGTTTTGAAAATAGTATGTTGTAGAATACTTAATTTATTATGTTATTTTGATTTTATAACATTTCGATATAGAAAATTTTTTGAGAATTTATGAAATTTAAAATGACTCCCACACGGTTGTATTAACTATAGTTCTTTCTTTAAAACAACAGAAATTTAGTTTAGTATCAGTATTTTAAGTATACTAAAGAAAAAAATTTAATATAGCATCAGGCGAAATATCAAAAATGTTGAGAGCCTAATGAACATTCCATGATTTACTAAAAATTAGAAAAGGCAATAAATAGTAGAATAAAACATAATCGAAAAATTTGAGAGAATTAAAATTTTCTCTTAAATACAAAATTAATGCTCTGATTTGTTCTATGTTTCCCCCACTTAATATCATAACAATAATTATTTTGTATTTATGTAATATTATTATGCTACGCAGCCTTATTTTAAAAACATTATTATAAACATATGACGTACATTGAAAGAAACATTTTTATAAGAAGTGAATATACGTACGTACATACATAAACAGGCTTGTGTTGTTATATTCTGCTGAATCATAATTTAGATTACAGTAAATATGGATGATGAGTATGCGTGTGCACTCGTTTTATGTAAGAATATTTAAAATGAAAATTTAGTAGGTGATTCAATTGCAATTTATTTTTTATATTTCAGATTTTAGGATGCAATTTTAAATAGTATATTTTGTGTAGTTAAGGTGTGTTGTATGTAAGTATAAAAGAAAATGCTATCCAGAAAAATGTCCTGTGTAATATAGAGGCCGGTTAACGAGCATATGTAAGTATGAATTATGATGTATTTTTATACATATGTATGTAAATTGAGAATAAAAAACAAATTGATTTAAATATTAAAAATCCTTAAAATTTAAATTAGATTATTCATTTGTCTTACTTTACTAATTTCTACATAAAAATCAGTATTTATACACTTAATTCCCAGCTTTTACATTAATTCCAAAATTGTATATATACATACATATGTACATATGTTCAAATACATAATTATATAGATACATAATATGTATTTATGTAAATATACATACACATGAACTTATTATATAACTTATACAAAAATATAGAAGATAAATTATAATTGTTATAAAGAAAACTGAAAACAGAACAAAATCTTAAAAAAAAAAATTGTATTTAAATGGCCTTTTTCAGGTAAGTGTATAACACATACAAACATATGTATACATACTTTAAATTTAGGAACAAATACACATCCTATAAAATATATTCCGACTTTATTCGTACAAATTTATAAAATTCTCTCATTTATAATTGAAATCAGAGTCGGATTTACTGTTTTATTTATCATAAAATTTTTGAAATCAATGAAAATCGTGTTAAGAGAAAAATTGTCCCATTACGGGATCTAAAGAAAGTCTCTACAAGAGTTGAAGTCTGCAAACTTTTGCGGAACAAAATTTAATATTGTAACTTAAAGCCGAACTAAGGCGTGTATTTTTTCAAAAATAATACAAATTTTATAGGGATTTAAATTTACATTTTAAAAGCCGTAAGCTTCATATCGTATTGCGTATTCAATTATAAATTATGAACATATGTACATTCTTATGTATATAGAAATTTTAAGCAAGACTTAAATTTTTTTTTTGTTGTGTTTGCTCTTTCATAGCAAAAACTATTTGCTAGTCAAAATTGCCTCTTATTGTCATAAAATTAATTAAATTTGTTTTTTTTTTTTTTAATTTATTCCATGAACATAAATCCCAAAAATTTCATATACATACATATGAAGAATTGTGTTGATTTATTTTTTTCCTTTTCTTTGGATAAGTAGCGATTCATTCTAACTGAACTAAATCCGGCACTGTCTGTAATGTTGCACTAGAATATTATGATAATAAATATTATATACATATTTAAACATATGGATGTGTGTATGTACTTATGTTCATTAAGTCTTATGTATGTATACAGATGTATTCGATTGCTTTTAGATTACCATGTAGTGTTCATTTCAACCTGTTTTTTTTTTCTCTTAGCTTAATTTGCAAATTCTTTTAAGTACGTTCATATGTTTGTATGTATATATGTATGTATACATTATCATATTGCCTTGCCTTGCTATGCCAGTATTAACTGTGATTTATTGTTGCAATTTGGTGGTTGTTTTTGCGCATTCAAAAAAAAAATAACATTATTTACCGTAAAAAAAATATAAAAGGAATAAAATAAAAAAAAAAGTTTTGTTGTGGTTTTTTTATGTAGAATTTTTGTTTTTTCGGTTTAAGTACTGGATTTTTTTTTACGATACAAAAATGGTTAAAGAATCACGTTTACCTCGGATAAAAAAAAATATTTGAAATATTTTTTTCTGTTTCTGTACACTTTTTTTTTATTTTTATTAATGAAACAAAAATTTTAAATACAAAAGTTTACAAGATGAAGAAGCCGAAAATGAAGACGAAGAAGAAAAAACAATAATTCTTTTTTTAGAATTTTTAATTTAAAAAAAAAATATTTTAATTATGGTTAAATGGTTATGTCATAGAAAATGTTGCCAATATTCTCTAAACATTAACACACACACACACACATACAATATTCATTTCATATTTAAAATATTTTATTCAAAAAATTATATTTAATGTTTAAAAAAATATTAATATTAGAATTAAAATTACTAACATTTTTGTAAAATTTTTTATTATTAAATTTAATATTAAATAAAAGAAAAATATTTTCCTCTCATAGCGGCAATATAGAAACGTGTGATTTATTGTGATGATTAAACTATAGGGAGGCTTTAGTTACAAAAATGGAATCATTTTTTTTTAGTTTTAAATCTCTGATTTACAAATCTGATTCACATATGTATGTAATATACAATGTTCTTATATATTGTAAGTTCAAATTGAAGTATGAATACAAATTAAAAATTATTATAAAAATTACGTGAATAAATTTTTTAATGTTTGAAGTATAAATATTTTAGTTGATTTTACAGTGTTGATTTCAATTTAAAATAATTGTAAGTTCAAATTTGAACACAATATGTATGTAATTTAATTTAAGATGCAATTGTTATTATCCAAGAGATGACTTCAGCAAACTAATGTAGAGTACTTACATTGTGTATTCAATTAGAAATATTATAATGCTTAAGAGGTTCAATATTGTTAGTAAGAAGTTACTAATCAAGTTCTTATATAGCTAATACTGTTTTTTGACAACAGCTTTGCATTTTTCGTCCCACCGTTTGAGAGTGAAGAGAATGAAAATTATTTTGAGAATTATTTTAAGGTAAGTATAATTAATTCACCTTAATTTTTAGTTCTCCAACGGCGAAGATGAACGGCAACGGCGAACGAATTCAATTGTTAGCAAAAACAATAGTTAAACGGCAAATTCTGTTTTTAGTATTTGCCATACAATGTTACGCACAAGTGGAAACAGATGATGTAAAAAAAAAAAAATAAACAATAAGATTTTAGACTATTTTACCACCCTTCCTTTAATTTCTTTTCATACTGGACAGATCCCATACATATATTTGTATTTTATAGGAATTTTAACATTTTGCCGCTGAAAATCACACTTGTTTCGCTTTCATCTTAAATTAAATTGCCTTTTATTGATTTCCATTATGACATTTACAAAATACTTGAACTACTTAAAGCAATAGTTAGCATTTTTTCGGATAATCGAGTATCGAAATAGTAAACTACTTGATTATAATTTTAAATTATTAAATTTTAAACTTTACCGAAAAATTTTTAAATAAAATATTGAATTGTAATAGTAGATATTTATCGGTATTATCCTATTATTAATATTTAATAAAAAAAAAATTTATAATTTAATGTGGGTAGTTAATGAAAATCTTATATTAATTTTTTTTTTAATTTTATCAGTATAAATTAATTAAACAGTTAATTAAAAAAAAATCTTGTAATCTTATATTTAATTTAAAAATATAAAATTAATTAATTTATTGTTTACTAAAAGCCCACCGATTAAAAACAATGTACATGTATATGTACAAGTTCATTTGTATGTATATACGTACTATAAATATTTATAGAATTAGTAAATGTTGCGGCTCATATAACACAGTGGTGATTGGTGACCTAAGTGTATTCGCTAATTTATAATCATGTTTTGATTTTTAATTATCTTATATATTTATACACTTCGTATATGCACATATCATATCTATACATACATATGTGTGTATACATTATTAAATCATTGCGAAATGATGACAAAATTGGTAAATATTTAAAAAAAAAAATTTTTTTTAAACTTGTTATAGGAATTTTTAATATCGATTTTATGTACAGTACAGAAATATTGTAAACATATTTTAAATTTAATTTTTAGTTTATTATACACCAATATGATTAAGGTTAGGTATTTTACATATACATATATATACTGAGGTAATATTTACAAAAGGTGAGTTTTATTTACTTATCAATATTAATTTTTGAATTTTTTTTCAATTGAAAATTACTTACACAAGCATATGATTATTAAAATCAATTTGCAATGTACAGATATTTTTTGACATATTACAGAAAATTACGTTCACACTTTCACGTTAATATTATATATTCGCTTCCGAATATAAATATTTACATACACAATATTATATTGAACAACAATTTTTACCGACCGCATGGCGTACAATAAGGGGAGGTTATATGATTGCGCTGAGTTTCACATGTAAAATTAGAAACGCGTTTCTCTATGCTAGAGAAGCGTAAATAAAAATTTTTTAAAGAGATGTTTATCGGTTTGCGTGTCTGCCTGTCTGTCAGTCTGTTTGTGCAGATCAATATCTCTAGTTCGGCTGGACCGATTTGCATCAAAAATATATAACTGAGTTTTCTTTAATGATAGTTTGATCAATTTTGGGATGTGTTAGGTCTTTGGAATTTCTTTACAATGGGTCGATTTTACTCTTTCGATTATATTTAAATTTCATGTATGAGCTTTGTCTGACAATGCAACAAGTCGGTCATGTGCTGATCACATCAAATTTTTTTTTTGATAGTTAACCTGTTTTTAATTCCAAAAACAAAAACACAAAAACAAGAATGTCAACAATAATAATAATAAAAAAGGAGAAATTTCGTTAAGTTTCGATAAGATTATTAAAAAATATTTTTATCTTATTATATATTATTTTAGATTATACACCTGTCAAAACGATTGTGGTGAATTTTAATTTTAAAAAATATATTGTATAGTGATTTGTGGTGATATTGGTGGTAGTAGAATTCAATCGTATAGGTATTGTTATGGTAATGGGCGAAAAAAATTGTGAATTGGTGATCTAATGCCAAACGAATGCAATGAAGACAAAAATACATGTTTGTTTTTCTATTTGCTTTTGATTTTTTTTTTTATTATTTTCTTATTAATTTATGCGGTTTTTTAGTAAAAACTGGCATCATTTGAATATGAGTAAATATACATATATATATAATGGGTACGTATGTATGTAACGTAGATATATATATGTATATTTATTATAAAATGTGAAGGTTATTTATTTTATTTTGTTTAATAGTTGATTTCATATTAAAAATATTAAGTGATTCTAAGCGATTTATTGCTAACATTTTTTTTCTTTCAAAAAGACCATTAAATATTCTGAATTTATTATAATCATGTAATCGAAATTTTGTCATACATTATTTTAAATTATAAAATTTATAATCTATCGTTTTATCTATTGGAAATCAATATTTCTATTAAAAAAATTTATTATTCAATAATTCTGATTGATTCCGGGATTTTACAAAAATTTATTTAAAATTTAAAAAGAGAATTTTATTTTGAGAAATGTAAAATAATGTCAATAGTCGAATCGCTGCTAATAAAGAAATAGTTTCGGTGTAGAAGCTGTGTACAAATTTTACAGAGTTGTTTAAAATGAAGTATCGTGTTGTAAATAACTTTGTTCGATTGATAAACATGCTAATATCCCAGACTAACATGCAAAAATTGCAATTTTTTTTAAAACTTGGAAAAACTTTGTATTCCTTGCCGTAGAAATTAAAAGAATATTTTATGATTCTATAATTAAATTCAGTTTTTATTTTTATTATTTAAATTTAGGTATATTATTGATTAATGAGCATTATAATATCGACCTTATGCTTTGACAATATGTAAAATACTAAGAAAATTATATTCCCCACGACTGTGTGGGGAATATATGTAAGCTATTATTAAAAAGGTTAAACATATTAATTTAAAATTACAAGAGTATTCCCAATAAAAGAAAATACTTTATATATTCAATAACTTTTTCATATTATTTTACGTTTCGTTCCTAAAATTGTTGAGTTTAGTTTCGCAATAAAAAATTTTTACATTAAATGCATTTACAAGTTTTTCACAAATCTATTTTAATTTTTATTAAATGCTATTAAAATGCTTATTAAATGCATTATTCCCAAATGTTTTTCATTCACAATTAAAAGATTAAATATACAAATTGATAGTTTGCATACCACTTAATTTGCAAATCGCTTCAGAACAAGTAATCGTTTTTTTTAATTAAGTTACAATGATAATTTCACCGACTTAAAAGTAATTATACAATAATTTAGATTTTGCACTTGACATTTCAATGGCATATATACTCGTATATATATGTATATATATTTATATATAACAATATTGTTTCGTAAAATTTCTGAGAGTTATTAAAATCATTTACTAATATTACAACACTGGCAACCTTTATAAAATTTATCCGTATTATTTGTAATTTTTAATAGTTTCTTGAAATTTAAGATGACCAGAAAGGCTTAATGTTCAGTCGGTATATTAATTTTCAATATTATAAGAGGGAAAAAAAATTAACAACTCACATAAAAATAAAGGTGTCAGTTTCATAATTAAAATTTTTCTACTTACAGTAATTTCTTACATATTTTATGAGTACATTCATGTGTAAAAAAACTGATTTTAACGATATAAGAAAAAAACTACATTACCTGAAAATAAAAAAAAAAATAAAATTAATTAATTTTGTAATTTAAAATTTAATTTTCAAAAATTTTATTAAAAATAAAAAATATTTATTAAATTTTCAATTAAAAATTATATACATAAATTTCATTAATATTAAATGAGTTCATCTTTTCTCTGCTATATTTTTAGTAAATATGCATTAAAAATTCATCGATTTTGGTTTCAAAATAATTTAAAAAAAATGTGAATGTGAACGTACGTATGATGAGATCAATAAAACAGGAGGCTACCTGCACCTGGTGCAGCTTGAACCCAGATATCATCATCAGATTTTCTTAATGGTTATCAGACCGGAACTACTGTGAAACGGAGACGATGTGAAAAGTTATAAATGAAAAACTAAACAGCCGAAACCAAACGTATGTACGACTATAATAGTATAATGGAAAAAAGTTTCACCTATAAACTAAGAATATAATTAAAGAAAATCAATGCTAACGTATACACGACGTACAAAATACTGACTCATATATTTTGCGCAACATACGCGTCATTGGCTCATGCATCCCATAGTCCGACCACGAGCTCCACCGACATGAAACAATTGGAATTTTCCCTTTAAGAAATTCGACCCAATAAAATCGGAGCAACCACCAATGAAACACAATATTTTACGCTGTGCATTATAAAACATTTAATATTTTAAGTATAAATTATATTTAATTTTTAAAATTCCAAGAGTAATCATATATGTACGTAATGACTTTCAAAAAATCAATTTTGCATTAAACCAACTAAATTTTGCTAAATTCCATTTTCTTAACATGAATCGAATGTAAGACTAATAAGATAACAATATAATCTAGTCATAGGAGGTGATTAGTCCTTCACTGTCAATAAAAAATACACAAATAGAAAAGAAAAAAATTTACAGTTAAACTAAAAATATGTGCGTGTATAAATAAGAAAAAATTTAAACTAAATTGTTTAAGTATACAAGCATAAAGTATAATTTAAAGAAAAATTTCATACCCCATTATGAACGTAATTATAAAAAAAATTACTGAGGAACAAAAAAAACAATAACAAAAACTTTGTTGTATTCATAACCTCCAATTACAGAATTTTTCTACACATTATGAATTAAATTGTTATACAAAATTTGACATTGAATACCAAGAGTCAATATAGTAAATGCTTTACCTACAAAATAATCATATTTAGTTTACCGCGATTGGATTGAAATTTAAGTAACTATTATTTTTCACTTTTATATTCAAAAATTAACTATTTACAATATTATCTAAATACATTTAAAATTTCAAAGAGAATACAATTTAAGTATAAGGCCAAATCACATGAAATGCCCATATAATAAAAGTTAAAATTGAAAATTTAATTTAGATTGCATGTGTAGTTTTGCAAAATTTGAATGATTTTTATTTTCCAGTTTTTTTCTTAAACAAAAATTTTGCTCTTGTATTTTAATTGTTTTATACAATTATAAAAATAATATGCACATACTTATACGAGTATCTTATTAAATTAAAACATTGGAAAAATTTAAGAGGCTAAAACAGTTAGTGGGCTAGTTTTTTCTATTACTTGCTTTTATCTATTGCGGATATGTTAATAATTGTAAGAAATAAAATGTTTTTTTTCAGATTAACCTATAATTAATTTTGAATTTATTCTTTTTAGGATTACCAATGTGATTGAATTTTTGAATGTGAGCCATTTCTAGCGCATTTTCGAGTATTAGTGTCAGTTTAAGTGATCAACAGAGAATATGACTGATAATTTTGTTTAATAAAAAATCAAATAGAATAGTGACGTCATCAGGAAGAAATATTTAATTGATGATTAATGAATTTAAACTAAGTACAATAGTTGATAACCAGTTAGTTTAATTGAGATTTCTGTGTAAGAGATAAGTACCAAGGCAGTGAAATTAAGAAATGCTTCTTGACGAATTGGATTTGAATCATAACGAGCCATCTACTGCTTTCTAGATGATAGTTTTATCAACTAGAATACTAATTTATACTTATGCAATTCTTAAATTGAAAAATTTAATTTGTTTAGCAGATTGTCAAACCATAGTTTGAAAAAGCTTATATAAAAACGCCGATTACGAGTATTAAAAATTAAGAACTCACAATACAAACTACACTTCTGAATATTATTTAAACAATCGAATACTTTAATAATTTCATATTGTATTCTCATGTATGTAAACAAAAAAGATTTTCTAAAATACACATTTGTAAATAACATATACACAAAGTTGAATGCAGGAGGCACATATTACACATACTCGCATGTAAGTAACCATATACTAACAAAAAATTTCCGTCTTCGTGCGCAACTAAAAAAGCTGTTCATACTTAATAAATAAAATTAAAATAACTGATATAATATGTTGGTAAAGAAATAAAAATAAAAAAAACAATAAAAATAAGAAAGAAAACAAAAACAAAAAAAAAAAATTGTTACTTTCTGCTGATTTATTTTAAAAGAAAAAAAATTAAAATCGAATCGAAATTGTGATATGCAATAAAAATAATAATAATAATAACAGTATAACAATAATTGTAAGTATAACAGATAAAAAAAAAACACATATACTTCAACTAAACTTCGGCTTAATGGTCTTTCAGATTTTTTTTTTTCTTATTTCAATACTTTTTAATAATGATAGTATGGCAGCAAGTTAACCATAAGAAAGAGGTAGGTAATCTATATATAAAATAATTTTTATAGTTGAATAGCATGGTGGTAACCTAATGTAAAATTGAAGTTTAGATGAAATCGCGAACGTATTATGGAAAAAAAAACAGAAAAAAATATCGATATGTATAATCTAGTTAACCTTGTAATTATAGCAATGGCATAAAGCTTATGTGTAGTATTTGTAAAAAAGTAAAAAAAATTGTAAGCAAAAAATAAAGTAAAGTAGAGTTTTGCTCATTTTTTAAGTTACATGGCTATCTGTAACCGGGGAATAAGTAATGTACGTAAATCGTACAACTATTATGTTATTTTTTTTCTCTTTGTTTTTTTTTATGTTTCTTTTTTTTTTTGTTACAATAGTTATATTTTGATTTATTTTCTTTTTTAAGCATACATACATAAAATGAGCTTTGCCTTGCTCTCCTTATTAAATATGAATAATGAATATGTAGGCACCCTGTTATTTTTCATTCAATTAATTCACCATTCATACATACTTATATTGTGAATTCAATTAATTTTAATCGAAACAAAATTTTAATTTTACTCAATTTTATTGGTAAATTATTTATTAAAGAAAATTAGTTATGCTATATAAATATTCAGTTAAGCTTTGTTTTCGGTGTTACCAAGAAAATTTGGTTCCGGAAACGGTATGTTATTTGATTTTCATATAAATTTAATAATGTACACAAATGATAAAAATTCTTTACACAATAGCTGTGGAAAATCTTGAAATACAATGCCGTTTTGCGTATATTTATGCTTTGAAGGAATCTGAAAACCAAATGACACTTATATGTGCAGTCTTAAACTGTTACCATGATATCCGGAGAATTATTGACCGTCTCATTCTGTATTTCTCAATATTATTCTGAATAATGTAACATTCAGCCGGATAAAGTTAATTTTATAAAACTCGAGCAATAAATCACTGTAATTTTTATAAAATTTTCGATTAAATTTTGAAAGAACGAGCATAATTTTATCAAGTAAGGCTATTTATGTTATTAAAACTTCCTATCTCCTCTCTTTACTACTCAAAAATTTCTCTTTTATTAATATTCTTTAAAAACTGTGCTTATAAAATAAAATTTCTACATTGTTATAAGTGTATACACTTTTAATTATAATATTTTGCGGTTTTGTATAAAAAAATTTTTAGCAATTGGATACGATACTTAAAAAAAAGTGTGCCTAGTTAAAAAAAATAAGAAAAAATTTTCTGTCGTTTTTGACCTTTTTTTTTTTTTGTTGGACTATAACTTTTAACTCTTCTTATTGCGTTTGCCTAAACAACAAAAACATAGTGAAAGACCAAAAAGTAAAAATGTAATTAAATAGATCTTTTTCTTGCCTACCTACCTACCTACCATTTGTATATACATACATATGCATGAATATACAAAAAATAAACAGCCTAAAAATTAACTGACATTTTATTTGATTTCAAGTAACTCTAACCTCAAAAAAAAAACTATCCACAAAAAAGAGTAAAAATTGAAACGGTAAAAGAAAAAAAAAGGTTGACATTTTTGTTTGCGAATTTAAAAAAATGTTTACTTTGCTGCCTCAGTTCAAAATAAAGTAAATATAGCTGAATATGTGTAGTGCTATTTTAATGCCTCTAACAATTTAGTTGTACAATATTAATATTGTTAATGTATCATAAGAAGTACATATGTATGTATATTTATGTAAGTAAGTAATTGTTTGAAACAGTATACGTGCAAATATTTGACATTATTTGGATTTTTCTTTCTATACTTAAAATATTATAATTATTTTAGTTTAAGGTATACGAGAGTAAAGAATGATTGAAGACTCGGATCAAAACAATGTCATATAGCACGTTTCTAAAATTTGACGAAAAAAATCCAGGGTAACAGATTAATTTCAAAGACCATTTTATGTAACTCTAACTTGTCTATGAAATTTTGCAGTAGAAAAGGTATAACGCTTTCATACTAAGTATACCAGCTTTAAAGTATAACTCATTTTTTTTTTAGACTGGCGGGAAAGTAAAAATTTAGGAACAGTCGGAACAGTAGTTAAATTTTATTAAAATTTAACTACTGTTTTTATTAAAATGGCAGCTTCCAGGCGCAATACCGCAATTAGACACAAAAAAGGATGGACAGAGTGAAAATTAAAAGTACATTTTTTCCTCAATTTAATTGGAAATGTGCTATTCATAACCCATAAATATTCATATATGTATGTATAAGCGCACATATAGGCATAAAATATAAGAACATACATTATATGTATGTATGCATGCATGCCTATAGACATGTAAGTATATAAATAGAAGTTAAAAAGTTGAGAAAAAATTAAAAAATTAAAAAAAAAACAAAAAAAAAAACTATTGCCGTGATGGTTACTGTTATGACTTTCACTTCTAAATTGCATGGAGGAGTTTTTGACGTTTTATTTTATTTTTTATTTTTTTTTTATTTTTATTATTTTTTTTTTATAAATATAACTATTATTATTACTATTATTATTATTGTTATTTTACAATTATTATTTTATCGTGAATGTATCAAGCTAACTTGAAAATAGTTTATTATTAAAAATAACAAATATATGTACAACATTTGTACACACATATACCGTATACATATGATCAGTATGTACACGTATATGCATTCAATAATGTTATATTCCTGTAATATCAACATTTATATTCAAGTATACATATATGTAGGTGCATTTAAATAAGCATGAAAATAGTTAGAAATCTGAAATAAGTAAGTAAAAAAAAGTTTTTCAGGAAACAGTTTCCTTTACTTAAATATCGGATTTCTTTTATTCTATACACGCAACATTCGCATATATTTGACTTTCAGCAAAATTTTTTATTTTGTTGACATACATAAATTTCTAATTTAATTTATTAGTGGTGGTGGCAAAATTAACAATATTAAGTAGCACTGTTAATATAAGAATAATAATAAATATATATAATAAGAATATAATAAGAATATATATAATATTATCGTTATACATAAGAATTTGTATATATTTAAGTTTTACGCAATTAAAAATATTTGTATTATATTCCTAACCTATTCGGCTGACACAATCAAAAACACGTAGTAATAAAGTATGACAAAAAGAAAAACGTATTTTGACAATCGTGTATCGTATATAATGCAAGCGTATAACGTAAATTGTAAATAAAATACCCATATATCGTATACCTACAACTTTTAAAATATTTTCATACCTTTCTGTATATACCAATTTTTAATAATTTCAGCTAAATACTCTTTTCTTTTTAAAATGTTAGTTGTACAAAAACAAAAAAACAGAAAGTCTAGACAAGGTTAGGTTGCCGCGGCCGCCGCACAGGTACGTTTAGAACTGTTGTCTTATCGCAGGATCTCTTCCTTTCCCCTCCATTAAAACTAGCCTGAACTGCTCGAAATGTCTCTAGCATTTTAACTAGTTATGTCCGTAGTTGTCTAAAGGAAGCAAACTCTAAAAAAACTTTTATCTGTTATGCTGCCAGCTCTGGGAATTAGCCAAACAGATGGGTCTTCGTCACAGCAGCGTCTGCAGAAATCATTTGCGGGCTGGCCCACTCTCCTGGAATGTTCGTCAATTAAACAGGGTTCCGTTAGAGATCCTTTTACTGCGTTGATACCCTCTCTTTGAAAAGATATCGAATATTTTTTATAAGAGAATATATTTAATAAGAGACGTTTTACGAATTAAGTGTTCACTAATAAATTGGAAACTAAACAATTTTTTATAAAAATCTCGGAAAAATTCAAAAATAAAAAATTTTCTATTTTCTTGTTTTTTCTTCCCTAACCTTAAGGCCAAATACAAAGACAATTTAAAAAAAAAAATTTACTATGAGAACATTTTTACCTCTCTTTCTTTCATTTTCCAAAAAATTTCTTGTATTTTTATTTTTCTATTTTACTTTTTTTTTCTCTTTATTTCGAAATCTTTATTCACTTTTTACCTAAAATTTTTACTTTTTTCGTTTTCTCTCGTTTTGCCTCTACAATTTTCATTTTTTAAGGTTTAGTAAACAATTTTTTTTTTCATTTTTCTTGATTTTAAGTAACTCTTACTAACAATGGCTAGAAGCAAAATTATAGTAAAGGCCATTTACTTTGATACCTTTCAAGCTTGTTTTTTCTTTACTTTTTTTTTTGTGAAATTTTTAAAAAAAATTGAAAAAAAGTTCATGCTTATTGTTGTAGAATACAAGACTATGTAATAAACGTGTGTGTACATTAAATTATAAAATGAATAAGTGGTATGAAATTTTTACTTTCACATATAATTTACAAGTGAGTAACATTAAAAAAAATGAAAATAGAAAAATTACAATTTAAAATTAAAAATTAAAAAGTTGCGAAAAATTATTTTTGACGTGTTATAAACGAGTTCTATTCAATAGAAGATTTAATTAATTCCTATCTAGGCTGTTTACGGGTTACAATATGGTGGCGCTACTGTATAATACTGTATTGGAATGAATAAAATAATTGAGAGAGCGGGGAGCGACCCTTTGTATACATGTGTAATTTAATTGCTTTTGTTTTTGTTTCCTCTTAATTATTATCCATTTTACTTACATTATTATCACCATGATACCATATTAACTTACTTAACACAATAAACAGACATCAAACATTATCTACGATTTAATCCTAGATTTTGTCGTATATGTTGTCGTAAATATTGTTTTCACAATATTAATTGGTGTTTCTCATTAATAGGGAGAATAATGTTGAATAATTTCTAACAATTTTAAGAGGTAATATTCTCTTGTATATTGTGAATATTAGAAATACTGATAATATTCACAATGGAACGAAAAATTAACTAAGATGTTCACAAGAGTACGGAATGAAGATATTCACAATTAAGTATGGAACGAACAGCTCCTTTAATATCCGATCCGATATCATACAAAAGAACTTTGACGTTTTTATGTCTCAGCATCACCAAGGGATTAAATTATTTAATAAATTAGCATGAGAAGATGATGAAAATAAATGGATGAATTTTTAATGAATTGCAATTAAAAATTTTATGTAATTTCTCACTTTTTAAGGAAAAGTACCAAATCTGTTTAAACAAAACAAAAATAACAATAATGAAAATTATCATTTATAAGAAAACAATAGAATTGTTTAAATTCAATAATAACACAAAACAAAAATTCAAGAGAAAAGAGAATTTTTTAAATTATTAAGTTGTTTTGCCTCAAATAATTGAAAAATTCATTAAAAAAACAACAAAACAAACCATAAAAGTAAAATGTAACAAGAGAGTGATTAATAACAAAAATAAACGTCAAATTTTTCAGATTTATAATTCAGATACACACTTACAAACCTAATAAAAGTAACAAGATCTTTGTATTTTTAAGTAATGTAATTTTTTTCCGAGTCTATTTTAGAGAAAGAGAGCAACAATTGCCTTTAAGCAAACTTTTAATTTATCATAAATTATAACATCTAACATTTTTTTTTGTGTTTTTATTTTTAACCGAAATCAAGATTGGTATCAAAATGAAAGAAGACATTTCTAAATTATTTAGTTATTTTAAAAATGGAAGTAATTTCCATTTATAGTAACAAAATGAAATAAAAACAAGAAAACTCAAATTTCAATTTCCCCATAGTTTTGTTCAACTTTAAATTTAGAAGAAATATAGACAATTTTTCCTACAAAAAAAAATTATATTTTAATAAAACCGACTTAAACATTTACATCCAATTATGAAACTAAATTTCTCAACAAATTTTGCTTGTAATTCAAAATATTCAATTGAAGAATGATTTTTATTTACTTGCACTCAAACTAGTATGATCAAACTTGTTTGTTCATTAAAGCTATTGCCAACATTATCTTTCTATTACAAAATTAATTTGACTGTATTGCAATCAATCACAAATAACAATTAATTGTAATCGATAATCATTAAGTAGGTATTTTTTTAAGCTTAAATTGATTAATTTACTTAAACCTTAAAAGTTAATTGAGTACATAATATCTATTGGAATTTAATTAATTTAATGTTAATAAAATTAAATATAATTTAATAAATTAAAAATTTTACCTGAGTTGTTGTTAAAAATTTATAAAAATAAAAGGGGGAAAAAATATCAAGTAATCATTAAATATCAATAAATCATTGTTGTTAAAAATTAATAAATTTTATGACATTTTTTTTTGTTGTCAATATTTTAAAAAATAATTAAACAATCAAACATGTTGCTTTACAATTTCTATTAATCAAACATGTTGCAAATAATTTAATTTGAATAATTTGAATAATTTAAATCTTGATGTCACACAATATATTAGTTGTTAAAAAAACAAAATCCAAAATGTCTTTTAATTTGAATACAATAAATTTTAGCTTGACTAATTGTGAAGCTCTTAGAAAATTTTAAATAATTGGAATGTTCACATTTAAATTTGATTTCCTATTTTGTAGTTTTCAAAATTAAAAATAACCTTCAATTAATAACAACAATGTTCAATTTTTTATGTTTTTTTATTTGGGATTTCTAATAGTACTTAATTATAGAAATCACCTTATTTTAAATCCAAAATTATTTCATTAAAGGAAAATATTTGTATTAAAAAGAATTTTATTATTAAGATTATTATTTTATTAAGAAGAATTTAAAATTTTCAGGGCCAGGAATTTCAACAAGCAATATAACAGTAATAAAAATATTTAAAACAATTTTGCATTCAATCAATCTCTTCCAGTATCAGTTATGAACTTTACTTATTAAAACCTGCCACACCAACATTAGTCACAATCAATCATCAAGGCCCATAGAGAAAGGAAAATAAGGTCACCAAATATATTCTGTTGACTGGAGATACTCGTACTTAAATACGGAATTAAATGTCACCGAACTTTTTTCTAACGTTTCATCCACCGAAATTTTTTCTAATGTTCACAGAGTCTAATTATCCCAAAACTTTACAACCATATGTAAAAAATGATATTAACATTGATTATGCCAGAGAACTCCTGGCCGAAGTCGGCAATAAATCGATTAATATAGGCCATAACGAACAGAATCCACCACAATTTTCATAATTATTATACGAACTTTGTAATATAACAATATGACAATGAACTTTGTCTTATAACAATACAAATTACAAAGATTGACAAGTTAAAATTAAAATTAAAATTTTTTAATTAAATTAATGAGTAGTTAGAGTAGTTGAGATTATACTATTAGTAACATTTGTTACAACAGTAACTTGTACTTTATATTAATAGTAAAAAACAAAGTAGGGATATGAGAATTTAATAAAAACATTAAAAATTCTAAGATATTAGCTGGTGTAATTACTGTTAAAATTAAAAAAACTGAATAAATTTTCAGAATTTCTTATAGCAATTTAAAAAATTATTTAAATTGCTATAAGAAATTCAAATTTTTATTTAAAGGCAAATGACACCATTAGTTAAACTTTACAAAAATTATACAGAGTTTGTTTCGCCTTGTTTTTTTATATTTTATGAACACAAGTAAAATTTAAATTTCATTTTATACTTTGATTTGCTTCTTTTCAAAGCTGAGCCCTAAAATTTAACAAAAACTTACACTTAACTAAAAAACGAAAAATTATACAAGAAAAAATTTAAAATGATTTGTGTTGCAAAATCAAATTATAACCATTTTTTGATGGAAGATAGATTTTTATAGACATTTTTCTCTACATAGCCTAGCTAGCACAAATACCATATTTTTCTCGGAAGAAAATAATAATAAATTTTAATAATTTGAATGTTGTTAAAACAAAAATTGCTTAAAATATAATTGAAAAACACAAAAATTCATTACTGCAATCTTGTAAAATAGCACAAGAGAATTCGTTGTCTAGCTAGAGGATCATATGATTAAGTTTCAACTCAGAAAACACTTTAAAAACTTTAAACAACAAATTTAAATTGATTTTTCATTTCTTTATGCATTTATGGTAGAAAATTATGGTATGAATTTTTGTAACATTTAAATTTTAATAATAGAATTACAGGAGTGGTTATACAATATATTGGAAAACAATAGACAATAAGTTATTTAATAAAAATATAATAAGGTAAGTAGGTTATGAATTTAAATATTATGAAAAAAGAAAAAAATGGAAAAAGAATAATTATAAAAAATTCTTTTCATGTTTTTAATTAACCACATTTCCTTGTCTTATTTGGCAACAGGTTAGAATTAATAAACCACTCAGTCATTTTCTATTGTTTGAAATGAAGATGGTTTGGCAAAGGGGTCCCAATATCAAAATAAAGGAAAATCTGGACTGATGTAACTCAAGAAAGTGTCCTAGGACCTTTTTTCTATCTCATTTATACTAGTGCCATTCCGCAAAATGATACTTTTCTGGCAATATTTGCAGACTATACAGTGATACTGGCAACTGGTAGAACAGTTGTAGGTTTAAGCTCAATGAATCTAAGTCAGTTTATTTAAACTATACAAATAACAAAGACGAACCGATTACCGTCCTACTAAACGGCTTAGAAATTCCATATGCCAACTAAGCAAAGTACTTTAGAATGACTGTCGATGCGAAACTAAAATGGAAAGGGAACGTTAAAAAAAGAAGACTGAACTGAATATTAAACTTAGGAAAATGTATTGCCTGCTAGGAAAGCAGTCCGTGCTCAATATTCATAATAAACTTTTCCTCTACAACCAGGCACTTGAGCTTGTATAGACTTACGGTATTTAGCCCATACTCAAGATAGGAAAATTAAAGGTTCTTAAAATCATTGCTAATGCGCCATGGTACGTAAATAACGATACTCTGCATCAAGACCTGAATGTGCGAACAGTCAAAGTGGAAAAAGAAAACATCCAATTAATCATCAATCAAGATTATTCCAGCATGTTGATCTCGAAACACTGGAACTTTTGGATGTTAGTCATGTGGTAAGACGTCTTAAACGTACGAAACCCCTTGAACTCATCGGCTAAGCAATATAAAATTTATAAAAGGGGACTCATCAATGTATCATGCACCCATAAACACTATTTCAAGTCAGAAGAATTGCTAGATGTGAATTAATTTCTTAGTTGCAACACAAAAAAAAAATTGTGAATTTATAGATGCTGCCACCAGATGGTACACTATACAAATAATTTTTAATCACAGATTTACTTTCTTCTTCTTGCTTCCATCAAATTTAAAAAGAAAATTTTTAACTATTTTTTTTTTCTGTTTGCAATTACTTTTATCGTATATGCACATAATTATAATGGTGTTAATAAAAATGTTAAAAATGCATGTAAAAATATTTAATAACACTAATTTTATTATTGTGTTTTTTTATTTTTTGACAAGAAAAACAAAAATAAAAACAAATAATTTTTATTGTAATTCGCACATAAAAAATAATTTATTGTTTTCAAATCCTAAACTAACATTGTGTGTATTTTCTTTCTGTGTATATTAAAAACAAGAACTTAATTTATTGCAATACTGCAAAAAAAAAATTAATAATAACAAAATAGTAAAAAAACACAAAAAATTTTGTACTCCGAAAGTTTTTTTATGCATAAGTTACTTGTAAAAATGATCGTATATTTGGTATTTGGTGGAAAATAGAGAAAAAGAAAAAAAAAAAACACTTTTAATTTACTTATTGTAAAGAATGTTTTAAAATTAGTACACCTGTACACTTGCTACTATGTGATTAACTATGTTTTTTTTTTACCTTTCTTTTTACAATTTTTCACTTTACAATAAACTTTTATATTACTAATTATAGGTATTTACAACTAGATGCACATAACACATACATAATAACATTAAATACAAAATTTTCTCATTTACATGCTATGATAACACACACACACTCATACACAATGATATAAGGAAATATCCCATTAATGAGAGAAGAGAAAAAAAAACATAAAAGATAACTTTTATGAGAAAAGTTTAATTAGCTTTTGTTATATCGTAGTAGCAGCACCATAGCAGTCAGTCAGGAGGTGTATACGATACTTTTTTGTTACGATAATATAGTGGTGGATTTACTTATACTTATATGGTAAAGGTAAGTAATAAAAAGGTTTTTTTTTTTCTTGGTATTTTTTTTTATTGCATACCGCAACAATAATATTGCTACAATGCAAAAAAAATGAAAAAAAAAAAATGGAAAAATCAAAAAGTTTTTCTCTTGATTCCGAGATATCTAGATTTCTTTCTACCCAACTCTAATAAAAAATTAAAAAAAAATTTTTTTATATTTTTGTTTTTTCTTTTTTTTTTTGCTTTGTGTACGCTCTTAAAGTTTTTTAATAATCACGTAAGTATTTGGAAGTTTTTGTAATTTTTTTGCATACAAATTATTTGGTATTGGTTTTTTGTTTTTCTATATATAAAAATGGTAAAATTAAGTGAAAATGGTGATGAAATTCAAAAAGGTGCAGGTATAAACAATGATAGTCCTTAATAGTTATAAGTTTCCTTTAATGTAATGTAGATAAAAGAGAGAGAGAGAGAGAGAGAGAGAAAAAAAGAGATAAGTAATAAAATTTAAAATACTATTAAGCATAAAATTATTTTTTATATTAAATCCTTTTTATATTAAAAACAATGATCCTTTGATAGTAAAAAAAAATTCATATTATCTTTTTTATTACATTATTACCAAAAAAGAAGAAAAAAATGCATACTTTTAGGGGCATATTATGAGAAAAATAATATTTTCACTGAGATTTTTAATATTTAAGACAGAGTATCTCGTATATAAGTGTACTGTTATATTCCATTGTAGTGAGTAGACAAAACTTTTGTGTTTTAGTCTTAAAGTCAACTCGACTGAATTTTTTTACTATTTAAAATTTCGAGTATAACTCCATGTTTGCCTAAGGTAGGCGCATTATTAAAAATGATTTAAAAATATCAAAATAACGGCTTTCTCATGAATAAATATAATGGTTTCGGAATTAAATTTAAAACTTTAACATTTCGCTCACTAACTTTTATTTAACTTTTAGCTAACTTAACACTACGTCTTTTTCTAATTTTAGCCCAGATGGGAACTATGTTAATTGAGCTGTAATTTGCTTTATAAGTAAATCTCCTATCCTGGAGTTGATCTCAAGTGGGTAATGTAAGCGCTGGCCTCGCACTCGCAGATGGGAGTAGAAGGGAAGTGGGCACAATAAATCCTTATACGTGGTGCAGTATACTACCACCCCGTTTGTACAAATCTACAACCTTAGAAATTCCTAAAATTTAACCATTTTGTTCATTCTTTTAGTTTGTAGGCAAAAAGCCCATAATTTTTGTTATATGTTTTCTTTTGTATAGAAACATATAAGCCGTTTTTCATATAACAATATCAACTAGTTTTTAAGATTGTTATTCAATGACCAGTTCAGCTATGACAATATGCTGTTCCGTATTATAGAATAGACGTACGAGTATTAAAAATTATACTGAAAATAAAATCAAAAACATAGGATATAAAAAATTTACTGTTAAATTTTTTAATCTTGAACTTTATAATAAACTACAATAATTGTTTTTTTTTTTTGTAATTCAATTTTTCCTTATAAATATTTTCCAATAAAAGTGCTATACCGTAAAATTAAAAGAAAAAGTCAAATTTTTAATTATAGTATTTTATTATTTTAATAACATGTTAATTAAATTCATTAAAAAAAAAAAAAAACAAAAAAAAAATTAATTCAATTTTATTTAATTTTGCAATAATTACTAACTTAATAATTATTTAATAATAATAAGAAAAAAAAAAGAGAAAAGATAACAGAGCGTGTGCTATAATTAAATGGTAGCTTTTTTTGTTCCCAAATATTGAAAATTTACGATCATAAGTATTTTTTTGCGCTCATGTTTAACTATGGGGTTCGAGAGGGTTATTTTTTTTCTTGCAATTTTATTTTTTGGTAAATAAAAAAAATATTATACTTGCTTTTTTCTCGTTGAATAAATTGAAGGATTCGCATTCAAATAATTATAAGTTAAAAAAGTGTTTATCTAGGTTTTTTAAAGAAAAAAATTAATTAATTTTTTTTTTAAATCACGCCATTTTTATATATTGATTTCACTTGAATTAAATTGTAGAAAATTATATGTGAATGTGTGCAATGTTTACTCTATATTTATTAACATTAAATGTGTTGAGAATATTAGTTATATTTAATATTGTGTATGTGTGTTATAAGTGAATTGAATTTCTAAATGTGTGTTATTGTCTAAGTTAATTTAACAGTACTTATTATAATTATGCTATAAAATTTTATTAATTTTTTTTAATGTTTTTAGATAAAATGAATTAAAGATTCATTCTGGCAGAAAAAATTTAAAATTCTGGCGCAAAATTTTCACCTTAAAACTGAACTCGAGCAACAGTAACTGAACATTTTCTAAGCAAACAATTTGCCAACATTGAGATTTGAGCGTATAAGAAATTTATCAGTTATTTGTATAATATAACTAGATCGCAGATTTAAATTAAATTTTATTCATCTGGCACTTCTATTAGCATTAATCTCATTTTTAATTTCTATGAGATTTATATACTTACATATTGGTAATAATAGCCTCTTTTACATAACAGTGATGATATTGTGAATGAGATTTGAATTGAATGTTTAACAATTAAATGCCACACATATTGCAAAATTTAAGATTTTAAATGCCTATTGAGTTAAGAGAAAATCAATAAAACTTCCCACAGTTCTTTTTATAAGTGTCTGCACAATAAGAAGAGCAACACAACACAAGCATGCATGACAATAAACTATATAAAATATATAAGAAATTTCTTTGTTTTTTTTCTTAGTGCAAGTTTCCAACAGATGTCACCACCATATTATATAAATCTTATAGTGACGTTAGTATTATTATGAGTGGCATAATAAAAAATAATATGTTCTAAAAATTCTGTATACTTACATATTTGTATATATGTATGTATAATGTATTGGATGGAATTGGATTGAATAAACAATATTATTGAGCATAAATGTATGTATGCATGCAATATTGTAACATATGTATATATATTTATTGTCAAATATTTACTATCATAAATTGAATTCAATCATTTTTTTTTATTATAATAAAAATCCTTGAATATTTTGTTGTTATATAAGAATTACTCGCAATATGTACATATGTATTATGTTGTATAGAGTAGATATGCTTACATTTTCATATATGTATGTATGTATGAATGTATGCACGAAGAAGTGGAACTAGATATGAAGAACAATGGAATGAAAAGTGTGCAACAAATCATTTAATATCGAATACAATATTTAAAATTTCATATTGCAGTAAAAAGTTATTTAAACTTTTATTATTCATTTTAGTTGCATTTTCCCGATTTAATACATAACACAAACATATACATATATTTAGGAAAAGAAAAGAATATTGATCGATCATATTGACTTTAACTATCCTCGAACTCCAGAGTAGTTCGAGGAGAGTTGAAAAATGAAAGAGAAAATTTGTAGCAGAAATTCTGTTATACACACATAAATGAGAATAGAAACTTAGCTACGAATTTTGACAATTATTTTCTGCATATAAAAATACAAATCCATTTACTAGAATAAATGTATACATAATTACTCGCAAATGCTTCTTTATGAAAGCAAAATAATGGCGAAATGTGTTATACACACGTTAAGATTCAGTTTACAATTTCAAAATGGAGCACATATACATTAAGGTATGGGTATAGACGTATGGTATCTATATAAAGTATAACTTCTATGTACGTATAACACTATACATATCATGTATATTATTATAGAAATTGTTTTACATATTTTGTTATATTGCTCAAATTAGATTTAAATATAGCATATTAAATTGTTATACATGTTATATGTAGAATAAGAAATTGAGTTGAAAATAAAGGAAAAATAAGTGAAATTGCGGCAAAAGCACCTAAACTATATACAACGTATATATGAGCATAGACAATAACTAATTCATTATATATGTACATAAATAGTGTTATATTCCATTGTAGATCGTGAGAATATATTTATACAAGAAAGAGAAACAATATAATCCGAACCGAATATTTTTTTACCAATTTCTAAGACGTACGTGTATTTATTTGCATGTGTCAAATTATTATGGTATTGTCGTGCATTAAAATATGTTTAAATTTTTTTAAACAATGGAAGAAACGCATACTGTAAATATTTTTTTATAACGAAATATTTTGTGTGTATGTAAGTATTTGGAGAATTTTCAAGAATTTTTCATTTCAAATGAACCAAACTATTATTTTTATTACACTTTTCGTATGTAAAAACTTACATATGTATACTGGCATGAATATTGAATATTTATGCATTCACAGGAATTTAATTTGGCATATGGTTTAACTATTTTCGCGATTTTTGACTCTTTTTTTTCCAACTATGTATTTTAAATTTTTAAAAAGAAATATCATGGTTGGTTATTCATAAATAAATTTCAATTTAATATTTAAAATTTTATGTCAAGTATGTAAGTAAGAAATTTTGCAATGAAGTAAAAGTAAAATGTTTATGAATTTTTTAATAAAATCCCAAAAATTTTGCAGTTTTAGCAGATTTTTTTAACTGTACGTATGTTGTATGGCCGGTATGAAAGAATTCCCCATTTCCGAATATCTGCACAATAACGAACATTTTTTCGAATTCATACCGAATGTTTTAATCGTCGAATTTTATTTTAATCTAATATTCTATTTTTTTGGAATGCCGAATTTAGTTTCTTTCATGAATTTCTGCAATACGAAATGAGTTTTTCCGAATTTCTGCAATACTTATTGAAAATTCTAACATTACTTTGAATCTAACAATTGGAATAACAACTTCTAAAATTTTTGTACTAGGAGGGCTTTTTAAGTTTTAATTTTCGATTTTTTTTTTGTTTCCCTAGATTTTAACTTCAAAAATATGCAAAAATTTAAATTTCTAAATTAGATTTTTTTAAGAATTCAAGGACAGTAAAAGTAAAAAATATTCAAAATTTCGATTTTTATCCAATCCGATTTCATAACGATATATACGAGTATATACAGTCGAACACGTTTGTACTTATACGCACACCAAATTTTTTGTGCTTGTAAAATTTTTGTGTTATTAAACTATTTGCGCAGTAGTGTCACAAACATTATGAAGAAATAGAGAAATTACATGTGAGCAAAACATATTGTGTGTATTTAAAGAAGTTTTGCTCAAATATGCGCCTTATAATTAAGCGTGTTCGATTGTATATAAATCGATTTATATATAAAGATAACAAAAATGTTTAAAACTCTTCAAAAAATATTTAATAATCAATTTATATTCAATTTATTAAAATAATTAATTTGTTTTGGAAATATTTAATATTATTCACAAAAAAAAAAAAATAATTAGTGGTTTCAACTTTATCTCGTAATAATTATAACAATAAAAATTTTAATAATTTATTTTTCTACTTATAATATTGAAAATTTATTAAAATATTCATGTAAGTTTGTACGAGTATGTATAAGTAAATATTTTAAAAATTCAATAAAAATCAGTTAAGAAATAATTTTTTTTTTTAATGATCACACAAATTTAATTTAAGAAGCTTTAAAATTTAACAAAAAAGTAAAAAAAAGCGCAGAAATTTAAAAAAAATTTATGTAAAATAATAAACTCCCATTTAATACCAAATAAGGTTAATTGCATAAACCAATCGTTTCAACATGCACCAAAAAAAATCAAAACAAAAATTAATAAGAAAAAAATTATTCGCGATACGGGAGTTTTGTTTTCAGTTTTGTCTTGTCTTTTTCTTTAATGACCTTGTTTTGCTTTTCAATTTTATTAAAATTTTTATTCTTAAATTTTTTTCTTGGATTGCCACATTGACAAGGGTTTTTATATCGGTTTTCAATTTTGGTGGGTACCTGCTAAAAAACTTTTTCAACTAAACAGTTAAATGTAGACCCAAATGTCAAGTTGACATATCTCAGTCATGCAATTACGTATTTGAATACAAAAATAAACAATAATTATTTAATTTAATAAATTAAATAATTTGTGTCATAAAAATTAAATGATGCCAATAATAATTAATTTTACTGTTATAATTGGTATTGTGAATTCAAAAAATTGTGTTGTGATAGTTATTGTGATGATAATTTTGTTATATAATAATAAACATGAAAATTCATTGACTATCGTATTTTCTGATTATATACGAATACTAACTACTCGATATTTCAATACTAATTACTTCGAGGAATCGAAGTAACTATGGTTACTTGTAGATCAAAGCTCAATACTCGCATAAAATCTTTCATATTGTCTCGTTATGTATCGAGTATTATTTTTTTAAACGTGGTTAAAGAGATAATCAGAATGTGACAGACAAATATTAAAAAAGCACAAAGTAATTGACAAAATACCACAAAATAATTGGATTGCACATCCCTAATACTTTTCCCATTCAAAAAATTAAATAAGAGAGTGAGAGGTGAGAGCATTAAATAAATTCCTTGTAAAAATCAACAATGATATTCATGCTATATACACTCATTCAATCATCTATTACAGATATTCAACATTCGGAGAGGTATTCTTAAAAGAAGAGAGAAAACTGTCAAATCACTAATAAACGTCTGCCCCCAATTAAAATATTTTTGATTAACATATGTAATTAAATAATTCAATTACAAAAAAAATAACACATTTTAAACAGTTTGGTAGCTCTATGAACAGTAAACACTGGCATGATGCAAATAAAATATTCTGTACGTTAAGCTGTACAACTCTTTTTCCTTTTCCCTTCTTTTGCTTTGATTCTTTTTTTTTACCATTAAAAATTCAAATTGAATACAATGTAAAGTTGAATTCCTGCATAAAATGCGTCGTAGTGCGAATTCTCAATGAAAAAAACCACCTGTGAAGTTTTTATTTATGCTTTCATTGAACACAAAAAAAAAAAAGATATCAGAATTTTTTTTTTGTTTTCTTAAAATATACAAATACACAAATAAAATATGTATGCATGTATGTGTGTATAATAATTTTGTAGTTAATTGTGTTAAGGTGTTTTAAATATTTCGGTGGTTCTTTTTTTATGATTTTTGTGCTCTTTTATTTATCAATAAAACAATTTTTTTTATCAAATGTGCGCGGTTAACAAAAAAAGAAATACATAAAAAAATTTTAAGATAATAAAAATAGTTGGGTCTAGTAAATTTTATTGATTAGATTTTAAAAAATTATTTTTTATTTATAAATTTTTTTTGTTTTTGAATTTCAATGACTTTTTGGCAATGATTATAAAAAAATTTTTTGTGAATTTTTAATAATTTAAAAATACTTAATTTATTGAAAGCGAAATGTCACTGTAATTGAGTGAAACAAACGGGAAATAACTCGAAAGGAAAACAAAATAATTTACGAGATCAATAATGTAGATTTACAGAATTAAAGAGTATAGTTTTTTGAGAGATTTCTTGCCATTGATATTCTCATACTCATGTAGTACTCAATGATTCTACATGTAGCATTGATACTCTCATAGGTATGTAGTACTCAAAATTCAAAAAAAAAATGTACTTAATTATAATTGAAAAAGTATATCGTAGTTGTTGTTTTGACACAGTAATTTGACATTTCATCTGAATTTTCTGCTAATTCACAATAGCATAAAATTTTTGATTTTCTCAATATACAAATTAGGTAAATTTTCAGGTTTAATGACACGATAAGTAGCATAATATGTCTTTTCGCATTTACTTGAAATGGATTTTCTCTAAATGTCCAAATGTGCGAATAATAAAATTTTTAACCAATTTGAATTAACTTAATCGTTATCACTAATACACTTGCGTCACTTCTGCGTCACGTCTTTACATTGAGCGGAATTGAGCAAATAGGTTGAAACTTTGAGAAATTTGTAAACATTGAGTCGAAATTTTATTAATATTGCGATTTAACTGTTAAGTTCAGTTAATATAAAATTTTTAGGTCAGATAATGAATTTATTTTTTATTTACACATCAATTATTGAGATGTGTTGAAAAATATTTCATTTTTATACAGCGCACAACAACTAGTAACAAGAGACAATAATTTTCTCTTAATAATATTTACTTTACCAATTAATAGGTATACTAAGTACTTGAATTCATATGATATACTCGTAAAAAGCAAGATTGTCCGTGATAATTGAAGTTATAAAAAATGAAAACAAAAACAAAAAACAGAGAAGTGAAATTTTTTGTTGTTTTTTGCTTTAAAGTTTAATGACTGGTGGTTATTATTATGGGTGACATAAAATTAACAATGATAATCTTCGAATGCGTTCATAAAAAAATTTTTTATACCTTAAGTACAATACGCGAGTACATACGTGAATATTTGTATTTGTATTTTACGACTCATTTATAAAAATATCAACAATTTTTTTTTTATAATCGAATCTACTTGAGAACTTTAAAAAATGATGATGATTTAAGCACAAAAATATTTTACTTAAATGAAGAAAAACAAAAAAACTTGGAAGTTACACAATTGTGAAAAAATAAAGTAATTATTAAACGATTACGATTGGATTAATAATTGAGTGGTTGGCATTTTCTTTCCTCTTATAAAAATAATAAAATAATAAACACAAACAAAAAACAACGTAAAAAAAAAGAATTAAAGGTAATTTTTATTTTCATTTAAAAGCAAAACTAAAATGTATAATAAATAATTGAAATTTCTGGTTGATACTGCCATTAGTTTTTTTTTAATTGCTTGGAACCTATAAAGTGTTAGTAAAAAACCACTTAACCTTATTATGAAACAGAAATAGTAAAAAATTAAGAGTAAAAAATATTTTAAAAGTGAAATTGTCATTCTCTTATACAATTATGAGTGAGACTGAGAGAATACTGGAGATCTTTGCTGCCTGGAAAAAATTTAGTCTGTTTTTGTTCTGTGCCCTATTTATGAGAGATATTAATATTACCGTTTATAACTGTTATACATAAATATGTAATTTTAATACCGAATATATTGAGCCATTCGCACTGATTTACCGAAAATACCCCATATATACTTATACATATGGGATAATACATTTACTATTATTTTCAATTACATCAACAATTGATTATTAATAAGTGATTATTAATAATTGTTCCATTTAACATAGTTACTTATACTTGTATTCAATAATGTAATCAGAAACATTTCTCAATTTCATTTTTAATTTCTAAAATACTCTAGTACTTGTAATAACTATAAAATTTATTGGTTTATTTTCATAATTACTTTTAAATTTCATAAATTAAAATATCAATGTTATGAGATAATTTTTAAAAAATATTAATAGTTGAATTAATATTGTTCATTAAATTGAATAAGTAGTTAAAAATGAATTTCTGTTTAATTTAAGTAATTTATAAAAAAATTTAATTAAAATAATAATTAAGGTACTGAATTTAATTAACAAGTACTTATGAATATATAATAAAGTACTTATTAACGAAAATTAATAAACAGGTAAAACACAAGTAAAAAAATATGAGAGTAATAAAATAAGACCTTTTTTTTTTTAGGAAATTTAATACTAATATAAAATGAGGAAATTTTTTGAGTACTTATACACAAAAAATTTTAAATTAGTTCTATTACTTATATAGGTAAACAAATCTGTGGCTTTAAGGAATAACTCATTAAAATCACAGTCTTTATATTTATTTTTACTCTTAATTTATTTATGGATTCAGAATCTAATACGTTACACGAGCTAAATTTTGACAGATTACGTTATATATCAATAATATAAAGTACTAAAAACTCCGACTTAAGTAGTTATTATTTACAACCACAGAAATACTTATTCAAATAAAGTCTACATACGTATACAATTAAAATAGAATAATGGAAATAGAGGAATGTTTTTTTTATTTTTTGTTGTTTAAATCAAAATATTTGAAAAATTCTATCTGACTGTATCTAGTATAGATAACGAACTTGTTCTATTTTTTTTTTTTTTCAAATTTATTTTAAATTTATAAAGTATATATAAAAATTTAGATACCAATTGGAAATTACTTAAAAAATACCTTTATTCTTTTCAAATTATTTATGTATTCAATTATTATGCCATTAGGAAAATTAATAATTATTTAAAGTAATGAGTAGATAAAATTGACTGGAATGTAAGTTTTGAGTAGCATGTTACGAGTATGAGCTGATAAATTTCATTATTATTATTGATATTATGTTGGTACATTAATGGTTGTCTAACAATTATGCGTATGCATGTTAGAACTATAATGTTTTTTATATTTTGAATATCTTATTTTGAAATTAATTGAAAAAGCATGACGTTATTGACGTTTAATTTTTGTTTTAGTGTACTTAATTATAATCAAATAAGTTGGAAACCTTTATTCTCTCTCTATATTTCAAAATTAAAATTATCATTTTCTTAATCAGATTTGCCAGTTTTGAAATGTTTACAAAACTACCTGAATTTTCTGTAAGCATATTATGTAACTCAGTGACATTTTTGAGTAAAATGAAATACGTACTTATTATAAAAAAAATTCTCACACGGAAATTACTCACTCATACTCTCTTCTCATACGATAAGTACAAAATCCTATTCCTCTCAATAGGAAATTTTCTATCACCTACAAGATTTCTTATTGAGAGGTTATTTTTCCTATTTTAATGGTTTCCTAATATTATTAATTAAAATAATGAATAACAATTAAATGAAAGAATAAAATAACTAGAATTTTACTTTTAAAAACGTGAAAATAATCTAAGCACCACATGAATTTGGTGGAGAAATGTCACAATACAAAATATATTTTCATTAAAATCTTATTAAAATTTATAAAAAATCAATGAACGCAAAAAAATTCTTACCAATTCACTTGGGCTTTGTCTTAATCCATTTGATATTCCTCTTACATTACTGTTATTGTTATTATTATTATAATTATTATTATACATTACATTATTATTATTATTTCTAGATTTCATAGCTGTTACAACACTTGCATTATTATTATTGCTATTATTATTATTATTATTATTATTACTAATAATATTATTATTGCTACTACCACGTATTGGTGGTGGTGGTGCAATACCTAAACTTCTTGCTGGTCTACCATTATTACTGTATTCATAATCATAATTATTAGGTGTATCATACATTGATGCTGGTCTTGGTCTATTAATATTAACATTATTATTATTACCAATTCTATCAATAGAATGTTCTCTATCTCTTAAATATCTTCTATTATTATTATCAAGTTGATCTAATGACATATGTGATGCATATGGTGATGGTGGTGATAAACGTCCACCAATACCTCCACTTATAACATTACCAACACCACCAACACCACCACCGATATTATTATTATTTAAATTACGTGTTGATGATGATATATTATCATGTTTTTGTGACCATCTTAAATTACTTGATGCATGATTTGGATGTGGTAAAGAATATGAACTCCTTTGACCTGGTACATTCCATTTACTTGTACTACTTGGTGGTGGTGGATATTGATGATGATAAACAATTGGATTTGGACCAGATGATGCAATTGTTGTTAAATTACTTGAATTATGATCACGCCACATTTTTATAAGAAAAATTTTTTTGTTTTGTTGGGTTTTCTCAGTACAATTGGTAAAAGTGGTAATTTATTGGTTTAATTCGAGAAAATTGAAAGTAATTGTTGTTATAGTCTCAATTTTTTTAATTGTAATTTTTATAATTTATTTAATAATTATAATTAAAAAAAAAATGAAAATTTTTTTTTTGAAATTTTTGAGTTTTTTTTAAGTGTAATGACTAGAAATTAAACCTTAAAAATTTACTACTTATATTTTTTGTTTTTGAATTTTATGAAAGTTTTCTCTTTTGTTTTTTTTTTACATGTATGGGTGCTTCTCTTTTATTTCGATTTCATTTGCACTTCTTTTTAGTGTTATGGCACAATAAATACTTTTTAATAATTTTAACATTATTTTTAAATCGTAAAAATTTATTAATAAGAGAGAAATGTTTTTTTTGAAAGAAATTGTTATACAAGCCTAAAAATAATAAAGAAAATTGTTTTTTTAAATTAATTAAATTTTAAAACTTAAAGCCTTTAAGGCAGTCTTTAACACTAAAAACATATGTAATGGGTTTTTCAGCTCATATTCAGCTCAATATAACACTTAAGTTAATAATGACATTTAAGTATCTAGTTGTTATGTAATTTATTCACAGGAATTAATTAAATTCAACGGTTTTTCTCTTTTGCAGACAATAAATTATTCAAATGCATAGCCTATCTGTCATTGCAGGTTACATTTAAGAATATTTCTCAAATTTGTTGATAATTGATATCAAATAAATGAGTTAAAATAATGTGAGAGACCACTTCTCTGAGAATTAGTTCCGAAAATAAGTACTCATTATTGAAACAATTCACAATTGAATTAACATTTTCTTCTGAATTTCTCTATATTTACATATTTGAGATAAATTGAGCATTAGTAGAATTTTATTTTTAAAAAAAGTTGTCAGATTCGGTAATTGAATTACTACTTTTAACACACCTTCAAATTTTTAAATTATAATTAAATAACATTTGGCACTCATTACATACTTATATTACAAATGTGAATTTGATTGTTGAAAAAACTCTATATAACTAACTACTTAAAATATGTTACTCTCCTATATGAAAATGGCATAAAAACCCTATAAAAATGAATTATTCGCGCTCTTTAACTTTTGATTGCTTCTGTTATTAAAAATTGTAGAAATTCTTGAACTTTTTTTAGACCATTTCTCATTTTTCATTACTATGTATACGAATATATGATGTAATAATCAAAATAACAAAAAAATAAAAAATCTTAATGTAGAGTTTCCACAAAAAAAAAAATTTTTTAATGATCAAATCAAGGTCAATAAATTTAATTTTAGTCAAAAGTTAAAATAAGCAAAAAGAGCATAAACTCAAACAAAAACAAAAAAAAAAAACAAGTCGGAGAGTTCTTTATGACATTTTGCCGATAGTGTGTGTGGAATGTGTGTAAATTGAAAAGCAATAAAAAAGAGAAGAAAAATATTAATAAATTAAATTTTTTTTCTTATTTTTGCTGGGACATTGGAAAACTTTTAAAATAATTTTTATAATGAAGGACATGAAATTTTTTTGTGTTTTTGTCTCTTCCCCCTTGGAAATAATTTCTGTTTTCTTATTATAATTAGTAAATTTAATGTAGAATTTCTATTCCGATTGAAGGTTCATGGATTCACACATGTTAAAAGAAATAGATTCTTTCCGTTCTATGTTCTTCGAGATCTAAGGGTGTAAATGTTCATAGATATTTATTAAATTATAAACACCTAACTTATATATGATTATTTTCTGTCATATTTATTGAAAGAATAAATATTTTAAATATTTCAAAAAAATTTAATTTACATTTCTAACACCAGATGGTTTTTAATTCCAATGAATGACAATTTTTCTTAAATTTTTATATTGAGTGACTTATGGTTCATTTAATACATATAAAAAAAATCATCATCGAGTGATCGCACTAAAATTCATTCAAATTGAATTTAATAAAAATTTTTACGGTTTTTGAGCAAATTATACTTGCTCAAAATTGTATTTATGCACTTGTACAAGAAAATATTTAATTATTTTAATTATTGCTACATTTGTTTTTCAATTAAACACGTTTCTTGAACTTTTATGTAAATAAATCGAAGATAATTAAAAGAAAAGTGAATGTAAAATTTCATTTCTTAGTGAAGTAATTATAGAAATAACGAACAATAATTGCAACGAATTGATTAATGTGTGCGACGAGTGTACAATTGTGAACGATTAAGGTCAGATATTTAAATAAATAATAGAGATTAAAAATTTGTCATTAATATCTTTCATTTTTCTCTGAATTTACAGAGCTTTGAGAATTTAAATTTTAATTTATATCCTTCTCCTGAATCTTGATTATAAAATTGTTCTCATGATAAAAACAATTGAATGAGAGATAATATATGTTTATAAATTGTACTTCATTTTAACGACAGCTCGACTTTGGGGTGAGAATTTAATCTCAGTAAGTGAGTGTCTTAAGTTTTGTTCAAGTAATTTATTCAACATAAAGAAGTAGTAATTATAACAATTTTTTAATTGAGATTATTGAGAATAATAATTTCAGTTCTATTAATATATTCATATGTATAATAATTTATATAAATATAAATCTTGTAAAACATCTACAAATTTTATATATGTAGCACATACTGTTGTTTGCCTGTGAATTTTAAATAACTATTTCATTTGATATTTTTAAATTGAAATATAATAACTTATATAAATTCAAAATATCATTACTATTAATTTATAATAATTAATTTTTAATTTAATGTATTTTGTATATAAGTACGTTATTTCTACAAAAATATTTGATTTATTTAAAAAATTATAATTAAATTTTAGTTATTCTTTCAATCAATCAATATTTTTTTGTATAACATTTGTAATAAATGTTCTATTCTAAAATAGTTTACAGTTTTAAATTGTTCTCAACTGGCTAAAACTGGATAATTTATAATTAAATATTAAGTATGTAATTATATATTATATATACATATACATATTTTCCTGTTAATGAATTATTTTAATTCCTATGAAATAATTTTTGTAAAATTATTTAGAAAATAATAAAATAAATTGATTAATTGATTTAAATTTTTTCTATGAACTAAGTATTTGTTATACAAGTAAATGAGTACCGTAAAATATTATTAATATAGCATTTTGTTAAATAATTTATTTTATAATTTTTCATAAGTCTTAAACTGAAATTAATTAATCAGTAATTTTTTGAATATTTTATTATAATAATTAAGGCGTTTTTTAATTGATTTTTATTTAAAAATCCTGGAAAATATTATTTTATTAAAAAATAATTAAAATTTTTTTAGAATAGGATAGCAGCTATGTATACTTAAATTTGTAATAATTTTGCCTCTAATTCAAGAATTTTTTGTCCAACTTAATAATGGGTAAACTTAACAGGTGATGAAATGAGCTAAAATAAAAGCTTACAAGGAACAAGGGTTATTAAACTCCAAAATTTCTTCGAAACTTGGCAGATCTGTATCAATTGTACGAAATGTATTTATTTTAAATTTTTCCTCTCAAAATTAATATATTATTAAAATTGAGCAATTATATTATTTTTTAGTTATAAAATTTTAATAATGATTTTTTTTATTATTTTATTATTTTAAATATCAATTTTACTATTGTAAATTTATTGTTCAATATACAAAAATTTTAAGGTTAACAATATTCACAATCTTATTGTTTTGTTTTGTCATTAAAGTATTGCCGTTTTTGTTAAAAGAAAGCCGTGTGATATAATAAAAATTTCTTTTGTCACTTGAAAAATGTAAGTATAACAATAAATTTTATTCAAAATTTTAAATTTATTTAAATCTCTTTTAAAATCACAATAACTTGGAAAATAATAATAGATATTTATTTTTTTTTTTAATTCAGTGAAAGAAATTTCACACAAATACAGTTAAAAACTCTTTCTTTATTTCGCTTACTATAAGGTATAACTATTATGCTTAGTAGATATTAAAATTTCCATTTGAATTAATATAACAATTTTAGATTTATTTTATTTTATAGGTACATACATACATATGGATTAAGTATAATTTTCAATTTTAAATAATTATGTCAAAGAAAATGTAAATTTATTGTAATAATTTTTTTGCTTTGCACTTTTTTTTTAGAAATTTAGATCGTAAATCATATAGAAACAATATAAATCTAAATAATAAATACAGAAAAAAAATAATAATAATAATTAATAATGATCATAAAATAACGGTATAATACATTTCTCTATTTTTTTCTTATTATTTGTTCGTTTTCTATTTTTATGTCATATGCACAGAGAAAAAAATACAACAGTATTTACACTAATTTTAAAAAAAATTGCAATAAATATTTTAATAAATTAATGTTTTTAAAATAAAATTTAAACAGGTATATGAATGTATAACAAGTTATGTAGATATGTATAACATGTTATATTTAAAATAAACAATAAATAAAAAAAGAAATCAATAAAATAAACAGAAACAAAAATTCAAATATTTGTGCAATGTCGCCAAAATTATAACAATATTTTTAGTATGCATAAATGTATAACTGTTTTAACATACTGTCACATAATATTATTTGTTACTGTTTATTTATAAATTGTATAACAATAACATAACAGTTATATTTTTTTTCTTTTAATAATATTCTCAAGATATTTTCACACTTTATTTCTTCATTCCATTCGACTTATGTATTGCATAAGCATATTTAATTTATGCAACATTTACATATGTAGTTTTAAGCCTTTAAATATAGTTTTAATTTCATATTAAATTCAATTTTAATGTTATTTACTCGTATATCGTAACAATTAGGAATTATATATTATATGCATAGGATAACAATGGTATATATGAATGCAAAAATTATGCATTGAATACTATAAATTGCAGTGACAACATTTTTATATAATTTACACTTTATTTGCAGTACAAACAATGGTAACACTTTGTATTTTTTTGACATAATAAGAAAAATGAAATTTTTCGATTTATTTACCACGATACTGTCAACTAAATTATAAAAAAAACAATAACCGAAATAAAATACTGTATGTAATGTTTGAACGTTTATTTATGCACATATGAAATTGTTATACGTATACATGTTTTAAAAACTGGGTGCGGCAACATATTAAATTTTTTCATAATTTATTTATTTATTCTTTAATATATAAAAAAAAAATTGTAATTTAATTTAAATGAACTGCTAATAAGGTATCAAATTACACAAATATTTTTGCAATTCTAATTCTAAAATCATGTATAATTTAATAAGTAAATATAACAATTCTATAAATTAGAATAATAATGATTAATAATTTAATTTATAATAAATTTTATGTATGAATGCGCAAGAGAAAATTATCACTTCGTAATTTGTGTATATTTTTTATTATATATTAATTTAAAAATATAAAAAAAAATACGATATAATCACTAAATAAATCTTAAAATATAAGAGTTTGTAGGTACCTTCTTATTAACAAAAAATAAATAATTTAAATATTACGGTATTTAGATTGTAAGTACGATCGTACACATATCGTATGTGCGTATTGTTTTTTAACGTAACATCATTTCAAAATTAGCAGACATACGATAACTGTAGCAGCTTACGATTCGACACATACACAGTTTTATGCGCGTTCGATTGTTTTCGAGTATACTTAATTTTTCTTTTTTAAAAATAATTTTAAAATTATTTTTTTTTATATTTAAAATATAAAAGTTAAACTTAAATTATTTTTACAAATTTTCGAAAAAAAATTTCAAACGAAAAATTATTAATATTTTTTTTTTTCATAAAAATTAAAATTTTTTTTTTATTTTACTTTTGAATATTTTTATAAACAGATTTTTTTTTTTTTAAAGAATTTATAAACAAAAAAAAAAAAACAAAAATTCCACAAATTTTTCTGTTTGGTTTCTGGTTTTTTTTGTTTTTGCTCTAACTTGCAAAATTCATAAAAAAAAATACACATAAAATTAATTAATTTCAAAATTTTTAATATTATCTCGACTCTCGATATATTTTGACACTTCCCGCAGAAGTGTGATAGGGGGAGGGAGAAAACACACAGAAAAACAAAATGTAAGTAAATATTTAAGAAAAAAAAAACAAGTGACAAAAAAATTAAAAGCACAAAACACAATATTTAATGAATATTTGACAAGATAAATTAAAAAACAAAAAAAAATTAAAACAAAATTTTTGTCTTCAAATAATAATAAAAGCGCGCTAAAATATACGCGACACCGTATATCCGAAAAAAAAAAATACAATTAACAATATTCTTAAGCGATCCAATACAGCGTAAGCTCGGTAATAAACTGAGCGCGGGAGCATAACTTTAACTATTTTTTAGCTTTTCCTTTTCTTGTTTTTTTTTTTTTTTAGTTTCTTGTTTCATTTTTTTTTTGTATGTTTATTATTATCAAAATGTATGTAATGGAATACGAGGGTTAAATGAGTAGATAATATTAGTAAATTTTGATTTTGGAGTAATGTAAAAATAATTGAAATTGGTTTATTCTCATCAGACTTACTGTCAGATAGATCAGATCGGAATCAAATAATTTCGGTCTGATATGTAAACAATCATTAGATGTTATCTACGATTTAATTTTAAATTTTATTGTGTTTGTAAACAGTACCTTAAAAACGTTAACAATTATTTCTATATACTCTTACAAATTATTCTTGCTTAGAATCAGATACAAAGCCAAACTAACCATGTCCGTTTGCCGATCTCATTCAGAACATCTCATTCACAAACAGAAAGAAGTAGAGAGAAATATTTATTTTTATAAAATTACATTCATTATTGATTATTACCAACAACATTAAATTAATTTTAAATATAAAAAAAAAAATAAATATTTTGAATGTTCAAATGACATTTTCTTAAACGTCAAATGAGTTGGCATTCTAATAAATTAAAAATATTTTTTTAACAGCAAAATTTTATCACATTTTTTTTTCCGAAATTTCCAAACATTTAAAATTATTTACGATATTGATAAAACAAACCTGAAATTCTTGAATTTCTATTGTTTTAGAGAATTAACATTATTAATTGTCATTACACTTACTCATTATCATTACTTTTGTCATTATTTTTGTACTCAAACTTGTTACTCACCTAAAACGACAAGAAATAGAGAAAAAGCAAAAATTAATTAAATGTATTTTATTTTTATTTATAAATTTTAATAAAAATTTTCAAATTAATTTGCATGTATAATAAAAAGATTAATATTTTAAATAGATATCCAAATTTTCAAATACACCTCGTAATTCCGCTCCAATATACAACATTTAAAAAAAAACTCAACCAAAAAGCAACATCTTTTCAGTAAGTTTGAACGAATGAAATGTATTTTTTTTAGTTTTTGAGATTTTCCTTTATTTTTACATTTCAGTTAAAAAAAAAATTACAAGAGAATTATTGTGGAGCTGGAGAGTTTAGAGTTAAGATCAAAATAACAACAGCATAATAATATATGCATACATAAATATAACAAATTTAAATATATGTATATGTACAACACATACTCATGTACTGCTATGTGTTATACATTTATACCAAAAGTTATAAATGTAATAGGCTTGTATTTTGTAGGCCTGCATACAAAATGCATATTGTTTGCTTGAATGTTATATAAATGTTATATATACATAAAGAGAGCAAAGAGCCGAGATCCAGCCATGAGCCAATTGTGTTATTTTTTTTGCTAACAAAAATATTAAAACAAAACAAATACCTGTGTGAGTCATTTTTTGTTTTTGTTGTTATGTTTTTTGTTTTTGTTATATTTTTAATCTTACGTGTGTTGCACACAACAAATCGTTCAGTTTCAGTTCAGTTTTAATTCAGTTTTGTTTCATTTTTTTTTTTTGATATTTTTATTTCATTATAAAATAGTGGATTTGAATTTCTGTTGTTGCTGCTTTTGTATGTATTGTGTATATGCACGTATACTAAATTTTATATAACAATATATATATGCATGTACATTTATTTACATATGCACATACAATATCAATTTAAAAAGTTTTATATTAACTTCATGCACGTATGTATATATGAATATATTATAATAGTTTTAATATTAAGGTATTAAAGATTATAAATTTTAATATTTTGCTGAGTGTGGTGAGTCTAAAAAACCATTGAGCTGTTGAACAGCGCAAAAAAAGAATTCATTTCAAAACTGAATAGTGAAGTTTTTTTTTTGGCTTAGTTCATTTTGGTTTTTTTTTTAGAGATTTCCGATTTTTCTATCTTTTTCTTTTTTGTTTTGAATATTTTCTTTAAATAATTCAAAAAATTAAGACTTTTTTTTTTCTGTGTTAAATTTTATTTAATTTTTTTTTTTTGATTTTTGAAATTGGAATTGTTGAGAATTGTTCATAGATAATAGTGTACGTTTCTTTATGTATAAGTATGTTTGTATACAAAAAATACTGTCCTCTCTTGCATTCTTGTTTGTTAGTTGTTTGTTACCATTGCTTTTTGAATGCTCTTCTCTTCTGAGACTTTTATTAATAATACACAATAGAAATTTTTAAGCATATAATTTAAAATTCAGTTAGTCCAAATTTAGTACATTTTGCAGCCACTTGAATATGTCAAAAATGATAATTAGCCACATACATTTACACATACATGCATTGTAATCGTTCAAAATATGCTGTACATACAATGTTATTCTTCTTAATAAATTCAAATTTGATTATTAAATTAAATGTTTTTAAAACAGTGTTAAATTTAGTTCGCCTAATTAGTTTCATGGTTAAAATTTTTTGCTTTTAACAAAAATGACATTTTAATAAGTGTAGTTCAATTCACAATCAAACCAATTCACTAAAAGTGAAATATACTAAAACAAAAGAGGCACAGCAAAAGTCTTTCAATTAATACTCTCACTTTTTTTCACATTGGCTACTATGTACTTTACTGCCGCAAAAATGTGAGTAACTCTTAAAATTACTCTCTTGTTTCTCAAATCCAGTGACACTTTTTTGACAGTACAATAAGTAAATTCAAAAGTCTAATTTTGAAAGTGGAAAATGCTAAAATATTCGACCGTAAAAAAAGTTCTTCAACTTGGTAACGTACGAGTATGTATGTACATATTTTCTAATTCATAATTTCAATTTTGTATGTTACTTTTGATTTTTGAATTTTTTCCGTCTTCTCTCTATTCTTCTCCCTCTTCATCGGTCCAATATGTTGTACAATAGTATTAGGCTATATAATTGTATAATTAGATGTTGCCTTATCGAAACATCAATGTAAGCTTAAAAGTTTCTTATGCTTTTTTATGCTTCATCATAAAAGTTTTCTTTTTTTTTGGGTTTATTGTTTTTTTTTTTTTTGGCTATATCTTTCTGGTAATAATAAAGATAAAGCATCTTTGAATTGGATTTAAATTTATGTTTAGTGTTGTAATTTTTCTGTTAATTTTGCCGATCTTTCAATTTCAATTTCTAAGTAACAAAAAAAAAAAATTACATAAAAACATAATAATAGAAATGGTATACATAAAATATTAAAATAGTATGTATGTATGTATGTATGTAAATGAATAGGATTTTTAGTTTTCTCTATTTGTTTTAAAATAAGAAGAAAAGAAGATGAAAACGAAATTGTAAATAAGTACTAAACTCCTAATTTCTTCTTTTCTAATTTTAATTTTACTCTTCTTGAGTTAGTAACACTTGTATACATATACAATTTCACATAATAGAGCGCTGCAGTATGTAGTATACTACATGCACTATACTATACATAATATAGCGTGCAATACTATTAAATAAATTACAGTAATTTCGGATAAATTTTGACAGCGCGTCTGTAAACTTATTAATATTATTACAACTAATTCTATTTGCTATATGATATGACGGCAGTAGAGGGTAAAGTTCTTTAATTTAAAATTCATTATGCAGTTGTATGAAAAATTATGTTTTTCGCTCAAAAAAAAAAACTTTCGCTGAGATTTCACAAAAAAGTTGAGTGTTGACACCTCACTCTGCAAATTAGACTATCGGTCCAATTTTCTATAGAAAAATCTCGCGAAATTATTTTGTTATTGCGTGTTTGCTTGTGATTTGTCTATGATTTCAATTTCAATTACAAACCAAATTTTCGAGAAATTTGTTCTCATAAATATGCAATACATTTATGTGCATATGTTTTTTTTTATGTATAACGCCTAAATTTATGCAACAGTATTTCTTTTCAAATAATTTTTCGTAGTATCAGGCAATATTCTAACAAATTGTTGGTAATAATGTAATTCAACACATTTTCCGTCTTGAGTTTCTTGACAGACAGATTGTTGTTCTGATGTTTATAAACTTTGTCTCTACACAATATCGATAGCGTCGAAACATTGGGTACGAAACATTTTTACTAAAATGTAGTTTTTACCTGATTTGGAGAAATTTTAATTTTTTTTCTGTTTTCTTTACTATTAAAAAAAAAAAAACAAATTTTTGTTATTTTTGATTGAATGTGAAAATACTTATGAAAAACGAAATAAAAAAAAATTAAAAATAACACTTTAATTTCAAGGTATTTTATTCGCAATTTACCTGAAAAGAATGAATATGAACCCGTTATATGAATTTCTATACCCAAACAAAACAGACACCAAAAAAAAGAAGCAAAAATAAAAATTACTATAAATTTGTGTAAAAAAAGGTTTACGGAGGTATTCTGTGTATAAGTGTACCTTAGGTACTTTTTACAAATATAAGTTTTTAAGTAACAATAAGTGAGTATTAACCAACTCATAGTGGGAGGCAACTTTAAAAATTATATGAAAACACGGTAGAAAATTGCCAGTAAAAGAAAAGAAAATTAAAAAAAAAATCAAACAATGTTTTTACGCAATTCATAGTATAACATAACAATCATATATCAAAATACAGTTATTAATCACAATTAGGGAAAAAAAGAGCATAACACAATTATAGTGAAGAAAAAAAAAAAAGATTTTTAAAGTGGGTTGCAGAACTTTTATTAAACTACACAGTCAAATAAACACTCACACGCATATTGTAGTAAAAATTTTCAAGAAAAAAATCAAAATTTTCAGGTTAGTTTTCTGACAGTTTTATTGTTATACTGCGTTATTATTCTTGTTATTATGTTTTTTTTTTCTTTTTTTATGAAAAATAATTTATTTATAAAAAAATCATATCAATGGTAGAAAAGCAAAAGGGGACATTTAAAATTTAAGAAAATTATGCAGGAAAGACAAAAATTTATTAATATTCAAATTTTAAGCTATAAAAGTATTACAGTAGTACAGTCATAATATTTGCTTTGTATTTTGGAGATTATGCAGAATTATAGCCGTTTCTCTGTATGTCAAAGATTTTACGATCATGTTAATCATCTGTTAAGCGTACGTCATGTCGCATATAATGTACTTTTAGATCTATATGTTTGACATATTTATGTTTTCATGTAAGTATTTCAATGTACTCGTATATTGCCGGATCATTCATTTTTCTTGAACTCAGGGCTGCATGTGTGTACTTAAAAGTTGAAAAATGTTTTAAAAAAACCGTTCCTGTCTTAAACCCAATTCTGGAGAAAAACTGGACGTACACCTTTTTCTTCTTTCACAACAGATACATATGTGTATTCGTGAATGTATGCTTCTAAACGGTAATAATTAAATAATTTGAATATCAGAAAAAAATTTTTGTTTTGAATGCGTCGAATAGAATGCGTTGTTGTATCGATTCGGGTGGTACTACATAAAATATTGGTAAATTTTGTAACTATTCAAAACAAATTTAAATTTGAGACGTAAGGTATATACATATGTATAGTTATGAACAGTGCATGTTACATTGTTAAGATTTTAGTTTTAAATATTTAAATCAGGCGGAAATAAAGTGAAAAAGAAAACTCAGAAAAAAAACTTTAATTTTTTTTTTATTACAAAATTTCTTTCATAGTCGACTTGAGGGCATTTCAAATGTAAGTTCATAATAAATATGTGGTTTGTAGGTACATATGTATTTAATTTTACGGTTTAATATTTTTCAAATTTACGATATATATTTACAGTTAACACATTGTAGGTATATAAATAAATTTTAGTGCAAATTTTTAATTTTTTTTTTTCGTTTGCAAAGTATTAGAAAATAATTTTTTATTATATGCTTGTTATATAAGAGAATATCGCGAGACCGTACTCACTTGTGTAGGTATGCAATGTATATATGTGTCAAAATTGTATTTGATACGGTTGTCAAAAAGAAAAATTATTATCATTTTTTAATTTATTTGAAATTAAATCAAAATTTTCGTAATTAATCATATAAAAAATTAAAAAAACTGTTATATAATTTTTAATATATCGTATAATTAGACGTTTTACCGCTAAAAAGAAAAGTTGGCACTGTGTGAAAAATTTTAAAATTCTAGCAGCTAAAGTTGCAAATGGATCAATCCAAATATTGCAAGTTTAAATCTATTTCCCGCATGTAAATTTGTAGGTTTTATTTTGAGCTGGCGCCCGAACAGCAGATATTCGGAATTAAGTGCGCTTATTTAGGATATCTTGACCGAAATCAGCAAAAAAATATTTCACACATGAATTATTCGAATGAACAACTAAGAGCAGGTAAATTACCAACATTTACATGAAATTATACTAAAGAATTTAAAAGCGTTGCTGTCTATTTTTTTTCGATTCAATCAGTTGTTATATAAGTATAATATAAATGTTAATTAAATTTTTATGAATATCAAAGTAATTTTTTCTCTATTAAAATAGTGGTAATTAAAACAATTTACTTTCATTAAATTTTTGTGTTTTTTTGTTTTTTCGAAAAGGATTAAGTATTTAATTGTTATAACAACTAGAATATTGACATTTTGACATATAGTAAATTAGAAATTATTTTGTATACATATTGCTTTAACCCCTTTCTTATACAAATAATTATCAGCAGCCCCTATTATCGTATATAATAAGGAGTAGTTATTAAATGTTGTTAGTTGAATTTAAAAAAAAAGACTTAATTTTAATTATGTAAATAATATAATTATATACTTTTCTTTGATCTTTACTTATGCCACAATATTGAATTATATTTCAGGCATAATTTATGACTATATATGCTGGATTTCATATACATATATAGGCACATATGTATAGGCGCACAAATTAATTAAAACAGCAAGAAAGTATGGTGTGTTTCCACTCTATTTTTTAGATAAAAATTATTTCTTCTGTTTCTTATTTTATTTTTAATTTGTAACCATCATCAAAGGAGTGTTATTTACAAAACTTATATATACGTACTACTACATAGGCTTTATAACCTCCTATGTATAATTAAATTGTAATCTTTTTGAAATTGAACGAACAGACAGTTGTTATTCCTTGATTCAAATATACTTGTACATATACGCTTTTAAAAGAAAAACTGAGGAAAATTCCAATTTTAACATTACGAAATGAACTGAACAATATTTTAAATGATAAATGTTGGCAAAAACACACTGACTATGTATATGTAACTATGAAATTTGCTTTTGTTGTTATAATAATCTTATATGAATTCCTTAAGGAATCAAAATATTTCTTCTTCTACTTATGCTTCTCTTCATTTTCATATTGATGCGTGTATTGTGAACATCATGACGCGAATATTCAATATTTATTACAAATCTTGAGAATTTATATTCCTTTATATTTTGATTTGTATATTATTATAAAGCCAAACGCACACTTGTATATTCGCACTTAAAAAAATGCGTGTGCCTGTGTATATATATTTAAGTAGACTTTGTGTTCCCATCTGTTTAATAATGTCTCCTATATTATTATTTTTTATTATCATTATTAAAAATGATTTCACATAATGTTTTTTTATAAAAAAGGAGAAAAATTTATATTTAAATATTGATATTTATCATGCATAAATAGGAGCAACTCAGGCTTCTGGTGCGTATAGAGACGAAGGAGTGGAAGGGATAGGGATTGACTGATGTAAAGTACTCAATCATTGATTTAAGTCCAACAATATTAAAATATATTATTTTATATTCTTAATAGGATCTTATATTATTTATTGTTTAATATTATTAATTTTCGTTGAATTATTTTGAAATCTTAGAAAGAGCAGCTCATATTTCAATCACACTAGAGTCTAGATTATTTGCAAAGAAAAAATAGGGGAGAAATTTTTCAATATTATTCGTAGTCAGTCGGGGATGCAATTATGAATGAAATAAAATTTTTATTTTATCATACTGCCAAACGAAATAAGAGTTGATAGAAAAGAAATTTATTTGGAGAGCTTCAGTGGTAAAATCTTAGATATAGTACAGCATTTTAATAAAAGACACCACTTTATGAAAATTAATTCCGAATTTGAACATTTTCAATTTTAATTTTCTAAATACTGAAAAAATCAAACAATATTTTCTCTTTTTTTAATTTAAAACAAAAAAAAATTGCATATGCGAGAAATAAAGGCTTATTTTTAAAATGTCAAATCTAATCATAGAAAAATATAGCAATTTCTATGCTGTATTGTTAACGCAAACAATGCGTTCAGAGTCTCCTAGCGATAAAAATCACAAATAATCAATTTTTTCCCTACATGATTCTCTTTTTTTCACACATGACAAACGTTCTCCTTACTCTCCTTTTTAATAATACCGCACCGCACCAAACCATATAGAATCGATCATTTGTTTTTTAAATTTTTATTATTATTTTTGCTCCTTTTGTTCATTTTCTCGTAATTGTTTTGTTTTTATTCTTTGCTTGTTTTTTTTTCTCTATTTTCTCTTTCATATATAGATTTTCATTAATTCCCGCAAATTGTGACATTTTTTATATTTTTTTTTTATTTTGCAGTACAATATACTTTTAATGTTAAGTAAATATGTTTACATAAATATTAAATGTGCATGTGTGTTAAGTGTACTGGATATATATTGTGTTTTGTGAGAGTTTATTAATAGATTTTTTCATCGAACTGTACTCTTAAAATATTAAGAGTATATATGTACTATAAATAAACGTCTAACAGAATTAATGAAAATAATGAAGAAAATGGAAGACATAGAAGCAATTTAAGTTTTCAGGTCCTTTTGCATGATATGGAACGGCATTCATATAGTGCATGCATATGCAAAGAAAATTTTTTTTTTAGTAAGTTACGTTACGTGAAATTTTGAATTTTCTTGACATCACTAGTTAAAGGATGCAAACGTGGTAAGATTAAAAAAAAATTTTTCCAACATTATATTAGAGTTTAATTTTATTTGCTTTGTTTCAGTGTGCATTACAGTTTGCATTATACGGCATTAATTTCATTAATTGGACATTTATTCTGCTTTTAATTAAAGACGCTTTCATTTATGTTCTGTTAACCAAAGAGAGAGAGAAGGAGAACTCGAGAGAATTTTAAATTTAATACAAACAAACAAAAGAAATTTAACCAAATTATAAATGACCGCTATAAGTGCTTTTTATGAGTGAAATTGCCCGTAGATAAACAATAGGAAACACTATCTCTCGGTCGGTATTACAGTCAGTCATGTAAACGCTCCCATTCGGAATAATGCAGTCAGTCGTCTTTACAGTTATATTATTTCTTTTGCAAACAATTGTTCTAAAGTTTAAGACAATATTATCATTTTTGTAACTTCGCTAATGGTTAGGAATCAAAATAAGATTTTACAAACTCAGATGCAACGCAGCTATTGATGTCGCATTCAGTATACTTATTGATGTAAGTACACGCACTTTTGTAATTAAATACAGAATTTCTATGTATTTATTTTCAGTGTAATTAGAAAAATATATTATGAAGAGCTTTCATTTATTTTTTTACTCAAATGTTAGTACTAGAAGAGTGGAGAATACTTATGAGAAAAAATTTCACTTCACATTTGAGACATGACACTTAAATTTCTAATTGTAGACGTAAACATTTTCAATGATTTCACAAAACTGTCATATTCCTACACCACATGTTATAATAGAAAAAGAAACAAAATCAGAAAAATTTTTATAATAAAAATCAATAATTTATGAAAAAAAAAACAAGCTAAGAATTAAGAATAGCAAAAATTTATACAGAAAGGATTCAAATCATCTCCAATCAATTTTGATTAGGAAACGAATAAAAAAATTGTTTTAATTTTTAAAATTTCCAGAAAAAAACAAATTCTGCGGACTTTGACAGAATTTTTCCGCATCTTTTTTGATTATTCCATTTTTTTTTAAGGTTTAATGAAGTGTTATTGATTTCAGTCTCACAAAATTTAGTATAAACCTTTTTTTCCATCGAATTTGGATTATTTTTATTCAAAAAAATAAAAAAAAAATTTTTTTTTCAAACTTCAAAGAAAATTTTGGAGTTCTATAAATATCTAGTACGAAAAGAAAGGTGTCAAATTAGGATTACACAGTAAAAAAATTTTGATTGATCTAAAATTAAAATTTTTTTTCTCAATCCTTAATTTTGGTGAAAAATTAAATTAGGTGGAAAAAATAAATTTTTTTTTTTTTTTTGGTCCCCTAAAAGTATGCTATATTAAATAATATTTGACAACATTTTAATTCCAATAAAAATGGAGTAATTCTGCACTTATTAAGTGTACCCGAATCAAATGCAAATCCTATTATTCTTATTTTTTTGAAATTGTGCGAGAAAAGCTGCTCTTTTTCGATTTTCATTAGTATTTTTTCTTTTTGCTAGTTTTATGCATAATTTACTTTGGTTTACTGGGAAATAATCATATAAATAAATAACATAAAATAATGTCAAATAACTTCACTTTAAAAAATATGACAAATGAATAAATAAAATATGACAAATGAATGACTCTTACGATATTTTTTTTTAAAAATTTATTAATGCAATTAATTGGTATGTTAATCAAATAACAATTATGGCGCACTAAATGAAGACAATTTTTGTTATGGAGGACAGACGCATGTCAAATTTTATTATAGAACAGATGAATGATGTGGACAAAAACATGGTATTAAGAGCGAATTTTTCTTCTCAAACGGGACTCGGACTAGAGAGATTTCTATGCCTCCCTCACAACTTGCTGTATATGCCTCTTTTTCAATTTCTGCTTGACTCTCTTTCAACCTGCTGTAGATGTAGAATGGAATTATGACATACTATTTTCCTACAATTTCAATTTTTTGTTAAATTGGCAACATTGTATTTTCTAATATTTGCATGTGTTGAGAAAAATGGCGAAAAGGGTAAGATTTAAATAACATTTAGATGCAAAATTAATTAGTTTTTAAAATTTTTTACCCAGTAAACAAATTTATACTCCACTCTCTTTATGTGTTAATAATAATCCTTCATTTATGTATTAAGAATTAAGTATAATTACTTAAAAATCCATTTGCAAAAAAAAATCTATATACGAAATTAAAAATTTTAATGTAGTTTTAATCTTTGATTGAAATCTGACTGCGTCAATGTATAAAAAAAAAAACGTTAAATGTATAAAAAAAAAAATTCTAAAAAGAATTTTTGCTTTAACATTTTTAAAGGATATTTTTGTATATGTTTGCTTATATATTCAAAATTATTTATATACATAGCATATAACATAACCTTCAACTGGTATTTGTGTTCACATTTCTTGATGTGCTCGCTTGACATACATCCTGTGTGATTTGCAAATCATTCTTTTATACAATGAGTGACTTGGTTCTACGTACACCGAGTATGTGTACAAAGGCAAAACAAAAAAAAAAAAGAGGCTTTTGTCAAAACATTTCAATTTACATGAACAAAATTGAAATGAGAATAAAAAACAAAAATATGAAAATACTTTTTTTTTATTCTTAAAAACGTCATACTTATAAGCAATTCATACAAACGAACAATACAAGTTCGTACGTTTGTATGAACGCATAATGATTTCGGTAGAAAATTTTCATATAACGTCAAGGTGTCAACATTTTACTTTTTTTTTTCTCCAGCTAAAAGTTCATTTAATATTTACATACTTACATATATGACGTGTATATATAGTTTGCTGCTTTTGCTGCTACATCGCTATGCAAATAAGTATGTATAGAATTTCCTCAAGAATACTCTTAAGTCTTAAATATGTTACAAGTTCAAGTCAGTATGCAATTATTTCATATTTCTGACTATTCTAAATTTTTTTTTATATATATGAGTTTTTCTTGGTTAAATAAGCATGCAGCTATTCAAGTGTTGAAATTTTTTCTTTTAACTTTTAACTATGAAAAATAAAAATTTTTTAAATGTCTGATTAAATAAAAATGTTTGAAAGTTCATGTTTAACTCTTGTTAAAATAAAATTAAATTTCCTTTTGAGTGAAATGGAAAAATTTGGTGTTAGAGTTGATTAGGAATATTTTAAAACTTTTGATTAGTTGAGGATAGTTTTGAATCTTTAATAAATTAAATTGCTTCATATAATGTGAATATGAGTGAATTAAAATGTTTGTTATACAAGTTTGATATAAAGAAAATTCAGTTGAAGATCGAATTCATGAAAGTTCAATTAATAATTCAGAAAAGAACTAATAGCTCATCAAACTTTTAAGTCGTTTGTTCTTTTCTTGTTCCCTAAACATCATTGTAGTTGTTCAAAACCATTACGACACATTCATTATATATTTTTAACTAAACCATTCAAACATGTCTTTCATACAAATTTGTAGTGTATCAAACAAATATCAAACTAATAATAAAGAAATTGAACAAAATGTTGTATGGTTCAACAAGTGTAATTTTCTTTAAAACTTCAACCTTACATAAGTTCATTCACTAATAATTAAATGGTTTGACAAGTACAATAATTATTTTTAGAATTTCAAACTGAAGTTCGAAAGCTGTCAAAAAATATGTTCAAATTTTCTATCTTCATCACCCATATTAAAAATATTTCTTCTACCTATTTTATACCAACTTCTTTTTCTAACTTCACGCTCTTTTTTTCAGTTAATCGCATTAAATAGTAAAAATTGTGCACAGGTTGGAAAACAATTGACATTTAAAATGTTACATGTCACCATTTCACGTTTTGTTTTTCGTTTTCTTTTGTTTGTTTTATATTTTTATTTTCTGGTATTTCAATTTTGTATTTATTTACTTTTTGTAAAAAGATCTAAAATGCCTCGACACTTTAACAATTTATAAACAAAAACGATTCCTTATTTCTTATCTTAAATAAGAAAAAGACAAAAAAAAAGAATTTATGTGTAATCATATTTTTCCTCGGTTTCAAAGTGTGTCTTATGTAAGTATATTCAAATAATATGTTGACATTTATTTTTATATACGCACATTTACTACTAAATATATTTAAGAGAAAAAAAATATCACCTTTAATAAAATATATACGTTTATTTTATGTATGTAAGCGCATCAATTATTCTTAAGTGGGTTATTCTCAGTCAAATTTGAAAAAAAAAAACGGAGTGATATTGCTTTACAATTTGCATCTCGATATTTACTGTTATTGTCCGGCATAAAGTCGGATAGATTATTCGACTGAAGATGGAACAGCAGCACTAAGCAATAGAAAATTTTGAGTTTATATACTTACTACTCATAAATTGTCTGAACTAAAAATGGTTCCACCCTGTCTAATAAAAGCACTGTCTTAATTTTGAGCACGTTATTTTGTCATACAAATCCATACCTACTTTCGAACATGTCTGTCAAACTTTGCATGATTCATGTTGCATACGGATAGCGAACGTGTTTGATTTGAACGAAGCGTTGCTTCCTTGTTTTCAGTTAAATGGAAAAAACTAAATACTTTTCTTTTCAGCGGAATTGAAGATTGAAAAAGATTTGAAGTTTTTGAAGAGAAAACTTTTTTCACATATTTTTTTCGCTGAATCTTCCAAAAAGACTTCCATACCCCTTATTAGATTTCATTTCTTGGAAAAACAAAAAGTTACAAAAGTAAAAAAAAAAAGTAAAATAAATGTAAATAAAAAAGCAAATAGTACCGTATTTTGCGTAACAATTTAAATTCTTTCGAAGTGTTTCTGATAAGGCAAAATAAAGAGAAAAAAATAATAAAACAAACAAATATCGCAAAAAAAAAGAAAAAAAAATATAGAAAACAAGAAAAGTACAACAAGAATAAAAATGACTCTGTCTATTTGTAAGACGTGCAAACAATGCGTAATTAAAATACAATTGGCTTTTACAGGTGGCTGGCGTATAAATAGTTATATCTATAGGTATGACACGTACATACATACACATAGTTATGTATTTAAATAAGCGTATAAGTGACTGTTTGTAGGCTTAGAAGAACATTCATTTTGTTGTTTTCTTAAATAAACATTAAGCGTGTATGTGTGGCTGTGTATTAAAAAGGGAAAGATATATTGTTGATTATTTTTTTCTTGTTTTGTTCCTAACACAAAGTGCCTAATCCGATGTTCATTTTAGAAGTTTTTCTGCAAAAATTTTGTAAATTAAAAAATACGGAAAATATTGTGAAAAACAGCTAGTAGACCTGTGTGGGACGAAAAGAGGGAAATAAAAAAAGCAGAAAAATATAAGTAAAAAATTTTTTCTTTCAATTAATTCAATTTTTTGATTAAATATTTTTATTTTCTTAAATTAAATTGACAATAAAATGAAAAATGTAAATAATTTTTTTTTTTAATTCTAAATGTGTGAGTACACGTACACAAAATTGCTTGTGCTTAGCGAATATATGAGAAAGTACTCAAGTCAAATTATTATAGTTACAATTATAAAAATTTGCACCAATTGTACTTGGTACTCAATTGCGGTTTGCTTTGCGCTCTCAAATTAAGTTCTTATTCAATTCTGATTTTGTAATAAATATTTTCTCCATAATTGAATTCCATTTCGTAAATTTTTAACTAAATTTCCACTACTTTGTAATATATGAAAGTAATTAATCAGTTTCAAAAAAATTATAGTACTTAGAAATTGGATTATGTACATTTTTTAAATTTTAATTGAAAACATTTAATTAGAATATAATTTTCATTAAATAAAGTGTTGCCATACTGTACTAATCAGACCGCGTGTTGGAAAATATTTCAATTATGTAATTGGGTATGTAATTTAAAATTTTTAACTTGTAGTTAGTAATTATTATTGTAAAATATTATGTAATTATACTCAACCGTACATAATGATTAAAAATTCAATATTCTTTTAAGGAAACCAACTGTTTTATTCAATAAAAATACTCGTACTTGCATGCAAAACAGTTGTTTTGTTGGTTTTTTTTCGAAACCGGATTAATTATTATAATAAGTACTATAGAATTTTTATTGGAATTTTCATTCTTTCTTCATGTTTAAATACCTTCATCCTCATATATTTTTCATTTAATTTTATTTCTTACTTATTAAAATAATTTTATTTCTTACCTTTTAAAATAATTATTTTTTAATAATAATTTCTTTAGAATTTCAAGCATAATTAATGCGAAAATATGCAGTTTTTTTTATAAAAGCTGTTTTTTTTTTAGTTTTTCTACTTGACACTAGTGTAATTTTAACCATTTGTGTATGTATGGACATTATTTACATATGCATATATGTACGAGTACCTACTGTTATCTAATTTACTTGTAAGAAAAAACAAAAATATGTGTGATCTTATTAAAATTGCATATTATTTAACTACATGCCATACAATATGTCGGTATTTTTTAAATATAACGTAAGTACAGAGGATTTTGTATTGTATAATGGATAGGAAATGATAAGGAAGTAATTATCTTCTGAAAATTTTATAAAAACTATTCCACGAATATTGTAGGAATTCTACAATGAAAAGTTAAAATTTTTTTTCCAAAAGAAGTTATTCTGCGAAGCAAATCAAGAAGGCAAAATTTTTACGCAACGATTTACACAATTACTGGTATAATTAAATAATAACCCAGGTTTTATGTAAATTCTCGCAATTGATGTCTATTTGAAGTTAAATTTAATACATTCGATTGGCCATCGGTAAAGTAATTTGCCCGCTGCATTGCGGGAATTATCTGCTGTACTTTATGTTAAAGTATGTACATTTAAATTATTTACATTGCATTTTTCATTTCAAGGAATAATGTTCACTAATAATGACTGACGAATTTATATTTTCCAGTGGTGAGTAATTACATATTATTTTATAAATTAACATTTCTCATAAAGATTGTAAATAAATTCATTTGGCATGAGTATTACGGAAGAATTTCGTATAATTTCATGGATTCCGCTGACAAGAGAGAGATGAAGTTACGTTAGGAGACGCTGAAAATAGGTAAATTCGGAAAGAGATTACATAACAACTACAATTTTCTAGTTAACATCATTAGTATACAGTAACGACACCTATGAGAATTAAAATAAAATCAATGCAATTTTCATCACTTTTAAATTTATAAAATCACCCAGTTAATTATTTTAATTTTAAAATTACAAAAAGTTTAAATGTATAGGAACAGAATTTATAAATTTGAACTTGACAAACAAAATTTCATATGTGCTGAATTAGAAAAAGGAAACCTTATTATATCTTGTATAATTATTATAAATTGTATAACAGAAAATGTTTCAAATTAAATAAACAATCGTAGTAAGTATATGCATGAAGCAAAATTCTAAAAATAAAAGTAGAAAATTTAAAAACGTATGTTTTTCTTAATCTAATCTTTCGCTATAAAAATTAAAGTAATTTTAAGATTAAAAACACGCACATAATTATTGTTACACTTTATTAAACTGTCAATGTTTATAATATCAGTGAGTTTAATTATCTATGTGGCATAGTTTACGAATGAAATAAGAAAAAAAACAAAGTTAAAATTATTGCGTTACTTTTTTAATTTTTCTACCTTTATAATTGTTAAGATACCGAGAGGATTAATTAAGATTTATTTTTGTTTCTGTTACTTTTTTAGTTTTTTTTACCTTTACAAAAGATTATAGCGTGTGCCATTGTGTTTGAAATTATTTTACAACACTAAATAAATTAGATCGTACATACTATACCATTTTAGGTTATTATATGAGAAAGTAAATTAGAAACAATTAAACATGACACATAAAAAATATTGGTATGTAACGAAATTTTATTTATTTTTAAGTGATGGCAATTTATATTGTTGAAATAGTGAGTAACAACGGGATTATTACAAGTATAAACAAGTAGTACTTTTTTCAACGAAATTCTGGGAAATCGATTACACTAGCATTACTAAGTAAGTAGTGAAATAAGTGATTGAAATAATATAGAATGGAAATAGGTAACTTTGTGTTTTTTTAAAGCACATTTCCTTCCGGCTGGAACAGTCTTAGCTTGATCGGTTGGATCAGAACAACCGGCTCACTTTGTACGGAGCATCTTGACGTGAGAGGAAATGAAAAAGCAGATGTGCTTGTAAAGCGCTAGGCTAGGGTAATTTCTGCTTTGTTTGGTCGGAGCTCTTTTGCGAGATTGGACCATACAAAATACGTATGGTGGTAAGTAGTAAAGTGGAAGAGAAAAAGCTGGAGTCAAAAAAGACGCATTTGGGGTTTTGGAGACGGAAGACGCATAACACCTAATTTAACCGGTCTTAATAGCTGACAAGTCTTGAAGGTTCTCTGAAGAAGAGAAAGAGAACCAAATTCTTGCGTTCTTACACAAGAAAAGGGACAACTTAGGTATGGCTCCTCGCTCTAATTGCATATTATTTTCATTGTTTATTGTTTAAAATTCACAAAATAATTATCACTCAATTCTACAGTTATTTGCTTCAACTTTAAAGTAATTCACTTATAATTTTATTAACCACCAATATTTCTATATGAAATACAAAATTTGTGTAAAGGAAAAATACTCCATTTTAAATATAAAAGCACAAATTATTATATTTTTCCTATTTTCTCCATTTATCTTCTTTCTCTTTCCACTATATAATTAAATTATTTACATCCTTTCAATTCCAAATTCCAATAAATTTAAAAAAGAATATAAAAATAAAAGATTTTAAATTAATTTTCATCATTTGAATATTAAAAAAAAAAAATTTTTTTCTATTCACAACCAGGATTTTTTTTTTTACTTAGTAATAAAATAAAAAACGATGTTCTTTATAAAAATTTATTAGAAATAATTTAAGTTCTTCAGTTAAATCATTTTCCTGGTGCACACACATACACACACACACTTTTCTCTTTATCTATTCATTCATATTTTTTAATTGAAAACTGAAATTGGTCATTGAAAAAAATGATGCCATCTATGTATTTTTTTTAGTACTCAGTTATTCAAACAAAATTTCCGACTTTGAAATCATTAATTATAGAGTTCTTTATAATTTCAATTAAATTCATTATGATAGTACTAAAAAAAAAAACAAAAAGAGGAAAAACATGGTTGAACAAAAAAACCAAGCTCAACCCTATATATGGAAAGAATGCAAGTCAAAATGAAATTTTTTTGTTTTTTTGCGATTTAATTGTGCTTGGATGAAGAGGAAAATCAAAAGAAGTTTATTTTTTTTTTCAATTCAATTCAATTCGATTACACATTCAATTTTCAATCAATTGTAAATATGAATTGCAATTTTTTTTTTATTCCATTGATTTTCTGCCTCTGTACATATGCAGTACACTCATTGTGATTATGGTTTTTTGTCTTGCAATAAAGTTCGAATAAAATAATATTGAATCGACCTACGGTTAATTGACATAAAATTTTTGGAATTTTTATTTTCAACGTAGAGTAATTTTATTTTTACCAAAAATTAAATTAAATTCTTTTGTTTGAAATTGCCAATTTCGTAAAGAAAACTTAAATTTTTAAAAATATTTAATATTACCGGGGTTTTTTGACTTTATTTAGATGCAGTTACTCGGTTTTGTAAATTTAATTAAGTGTTTTCGGTGTTATATTCGTTGGTTTTATTTCACGGACACCATATTAATTTTTTTTTTAATGTACCTTCTTCTGCAAATACTTTTCAATTATATTGAATACAGTTTTAAATGCATTTTCTATGTATACCTACATAATATATATATATTTAATATTTTTATTATTATTTATAGAGAGTTTTAGTAATGATAGTAGTTATTGCAAAAAAATTTCGATTATATTCTGTGATAAATTGGAAAGTATTTACAGTGATTCACTGAGAATATTAAAATGAATATCAAAATAAATTTCAAAAGAACACTCAAAATCTGATTAAACGTAGCAGAATTCGATAATTTTTTCTTTTATCGTGATATTATCCAATATTTTCTGATTTGTTAATCAATTCTTGTTCAAGGGAGCAAAAGTTCGTTTAGAGAAGAACAAAACTTTTCGAAATTCATAGTTAAATGACAAGGAAACGATAACCAAAAATATTAACTCCTTTAGATAATTCCTCTATAATATAGATGGCAGTAAGCGTATATATTGGTTTTCTTATTAAGCAGAAGAGAGAGGAAGGGATTAGAATACAATATTTACTGAGAATAGAGAGAGCCTGTTTTTCCCAGTTTTTTGAGAAATACAAGCTCTCCCTATTCAATACTAAATACAGTAATGCAAACTTGTAAATTTCCTAGATTTTCACTTTTTGTTCAAGAGTTATTCGTATACGGCAATTCTGTATATATTTGTGTGTTTTACATAAATATATTATTTATAAACAAAAATAGGAAGGAGTGTAAGTTAAGAAAGTGAAAAAAAAATCTATTTCCGGAAGAAACTAGAAGGTATGCGTGTATATTTATATTTGCTTGACTAAAATTGGAAAATATGAAAAAATAAAAGGAAAAACAAGTAGGAGTAAATAAAAAAAAATACAAAGAACAACCTCGACATTTAAAAATAGAAAATTGAATTTTTTTTTTAATAAAAGAAATAAATAGTTTGAAAAAAAAATCATTTAATAGAATTTGAAAATAAATTCATTATTAACTCGGACTTAAAAAAGGAAGAGTTGTAAAGGAAAATTTAAAGTAAAATAAAATTATTCAATACCAAATATGGTTTTATTATTACGCGGCAACAAACCGTTAAAGTAAGTTGGATTTGGGTTAAATTTAATTTTGCTTCCTCGTATTTAAATTTAAATTTTTAATTTAATAATAAAATTTAATTTCCGTTTTAACTGTTTAAATGATTTTTAAAAGGAATAATGTGGAAATGAATGTGGAATTTAAATTAAATTCTTGTTAATGCATAAGTTTTGGATATCTTGGCGGTAAGCATGTACTTCGGTTGGTTTAGGTGAATAGTGCGATTTGCCGTTTTGTTAACACTTATTAAGCCACGCTAACCTCACTCAATGAAAACAATCTACCTTTTGTAGAGCCGGATACACTTAGAAGTAGTGGAAAAGCATCTCTTTTTTACCAGACCATGACACATGTATGTCAAAAATATAAAAGTCATTTGAATTTAACTTTAACTTCTCTTAAAGTCTCATATATCGGAAAATAAAATGACATCCAGCAATTTTTTTAACCCCATGGTTAGTTCAAGATTTTGTTTTAAAAAACAACTTAAAGTTGAACTTATAACTCTTCAGTTTTATGAAAAAAAAAATTAATTTGTATATAAAAAATCTCTCTTATTTATTTTAAATGCATAATCCTATGCACGTTCACACACACTTTGTTAAAGGATATTATAGAAAAAAAAAAGTATGTCAAACCGCTTTGCTTACCAATATTTAAATTAATATTAAAAATAAAAAAATAACATTCGAATAGCATTAGAAACCGGCCATTCCATATGAAACCAAAATGTATAAATAATTAAAACAAAAAAAGCAAAAAGAGAAACCAAAGTGGTTTAAAGTCATTTTTATTTAATTTTAGAATTCTGAACAACCTATAGGAAATTAAAAAAGAAAATTTTTTTTCTATTAAACTTTAAATTAAATTTTTTTTACAATTAAAATTTAAGTACAGAAGTGTACGAGATGTCATTGGTAAAGAAAATACTCATACTTCCTGAGAAATTCTTAAATGAAGAGAGTTGAAAAGAGAATTGAGTTTAACAGAATTCTTGCGGTTAGAAAATTTGCTATAATATGGTGAAAAAAATAATGTCAATTTAAAAAAATATTCACCATAATTCTTTTTTGTATATATAATTTTTAAATATATAGAAAATATTTGAGCATTTTAGTATAATGCAGTCATCATTCATGAAATAATCATTATTCTTCCAAAAAAAGACAATAAACAAAAAAATTATTTAAATTTGTTAAAAGTGTGGTGACTGGTGATGTGATGATGCCATTCACTGCTTGATTTTATTGCTATTGTCATATAATTATTTATAACAGAACTTTTTGCTTCTTGTGCTATTTTTTGACTGACATTCAAAATTTATTAAAAAAAATTTTGTGTCATAGATATTAAGCATGAGGTGATATAATTGCAGTAAAAACCTTAAATAATATTTTGATTTAATCATTTTGTGGGAATAACTTTTATTATTATTTTATTTTAGGAAGACGGTGCTCAAATAACTTACATGCCCTTCTGGAATGTTTGGAATTGAATGTTGCAAAAAAATATATTAAACGGATGAGAAAAATTTTTCGGTTCTCCATCGGAACGATTTAAAACATGATTCTGTAAGAGTCCAGAAAGGGGCCCAAAACCGCACTGTCACCTCCTAGTGGTGGGCCCCGGTAATGGCGGAGGATAAAGGGGTGATTGAAACGATCAAAGTTACCTCTTACTTTGTAAATTTTAGCCCTATATCTATACGTCAGCTGACGACAGGCGTCCCAAGTTAAGGTGAAACAGCATATGCCGATGACTGCGTGGCTAAGGGGGAGCTTAGTCGTTAGTATGCGGTCTCAGGATACCAGGCGCCCTCCAGTTTAAACGAGCCTTCCCATGGTATGACGGGCTCTGCCATGGGTGACTTTACTTTCTCGCGCTATTCGTGGGACCAAAAAATGGAAAACATACACAATAACAGCAAAAACAGCAACAACAAGAACAACAACTGTGACAAACACAACAACTGCAACAACAACAATAACAACAGTGACAATTACAACAACAACAATACTAAGGACAACATAAACCCAGTTAGTGCTCAAGGGTCTTCGGAACCAGAGCTTCTCTCGACTGACGCAGAGGAGGAATTCTTTCTTACGCCAGTAGAGGAAAAGGCGGCGCCTCCGATGGAGACGGATAATCAGGATCCTCTTGGACCTATTATCCAACAAACTGAGGAGGACCTGAAAAGGTTGGACATCAGGGGAAAAAAACAATATTTCTCCGGTGCATCCAAGCGGCGTATCGCGGCTTATATCAGGGATAGCATGTCCCCAGAGGAAGCTCGCAGATATGAGAAGGAAAGGCTGGAAAAGCTGAAGGCCTGTGGATCGGGTGTTGTGGCCAACCACCCCCAGAAGAGGGAAAGGTCGGAAAGCAACACCCCTGATGCAGGGCCCTCAAACAGAGGTCGATAAAGGGCAATGTTGAGGAAAAGGTCCCTGGGAACATTCCTTAACAAAACCCGAAAATAACTTCTTATCGGGATGCAGTAGCACAGGTCAAGGTGGCCATCACTCATAGACTGCATCCAGAGGAAAGGCTTTCCGAAATTCAGATAGGGAAAATCAAAGTAGCCATCATGGATAGATTTATGAAGGATCACCTCGATATTGCCCTTATCCAAGAGCCTTACATAGTGAAGGATCAGGTTAAGGGCCTAACAGGTGAGCTATTGTATGATAATACAATTGGGGGCAGGCTGAGGGCTTGCATTTTGTTTAGTAAAAGGTTAACGTATTTTCTCATTCCAGATTACTGTTCTAAGGATCAAGTAGCTGCGTTGGTGAAGGTGAAGTCCTCCGGGGGCTGAACAGAGTTCATTGTGTGCTCATCCTACCTCTCGGAGGACAGTGTCCATCCGGACGAGCAACTGAAGGATCTAGTGGACTTTTGTGGAAGGAGGAACTTCCAACTTATAATAGGAAGTGATGCCAATGCCCACCACACCGTCTGGGGAAGCAGCAATATAAACCAAAGAGGTGAGTGCCTACTTGAATTTATATATAGCAATAAATTAATGATTATGAATGAGAGCAATAGGCCGACATTCATAAATGCAATTAGGGAAGAGGCCCTTGACATCACCCTTTGCACTGAATTTATCGGCAGTAGGGTTGGTAGATGGCATGATCAGACATGGATGTCTCAAATGAGATGTGATCCCAATCCACAGATTGGAGTCAATTCGAAACGCTCCTCATGGATGGGATTGGATCCGTTCCTGCTTCTGTCAGCACGTTGATGAATATCGAACTGGCCAGCGAGGCCCTGACGGCGGCTATTACTAATGCCTACCACGGGAGCTGCCGCGCTAAGCCGAGGCGGAGCAATAGGAAGTGCCCGTGATGGAATGAGGAGCTTTCAAGGCTTAGACTAAAGACCAGAAAGCTATTCAATTAGGCCAAGGCGTCGGGTTCGTTGGAAGAGTATAAAAACTCACTCACAAAATACAATAAAGAAATTAGGAAAGCGAAGAGAATCTCGTGGAGGGCATTCTGCAAGGGCATTGATGAACTCTTCAGCAGTGCGCGTCTTCACAGGGTGCTTTCCAAAAAGTATGCCAGCGGGTTGGGCCTAATGGAACGTTCTGATGGCTCCATGAATGAGAACTGAAAGCAGACGTTGGAGCTTATGGCGTCAACGCACTTTCCTGACTCGGAGATTCTTCGGAATCACTCAAATGCGGTCATTGAACCGAAGGCATCCTGGCCCAGGAGGGATGACTGGCAACGATCCTGTCTAGTCTTCACAATGGGCAGGGTTAGATGGGCTGTTTCCTCTTTCAGGCCCTTCAAATCTCCAGGTGATGACGGGATATATCCTGCATTTTTGCAGAGGGGTTTCCAACATATCGCCAGAGCACTGTTGGAAATTTTTCGTGCCAGCTAAAGTGACGTATATTCCGAAGGTGGTTAGGCGACCAAGCAACCACCCAAGGTCTTTCCGTCCAATCAGCCTTACTTCTTTTCTATTGAAAGCAATGGAAAAAGTGATTGATAGATTTATACGGGACGATGCACTGGGAAGCAATCCCTTGCATGAATCTCAGTACGCCTATCAGTCGGGAAGGTCTACTGTACTCGCTCTGCAGAGTCTGGTGGGGGTCCTCGAAAACTCACTGGAGGTGCGGGAGGTGGCACCCCATACTACAGGATAGGATTATTAAGTCCACCATAGCTGACGATATACTCTTCATCTCCGCTGCAAAAGGATGTCCGCAGGGCGGGGTTCTTTTGCCCCTCCTGTGGTCCATTGTAATGGATGATCTAATCGCTACTCTCAATGGCTTCGGGGCGCGTGTCTAGGGATACTCCGACGATGTGGCCTTCGTCGTGCGGGGAAAATTTGAGAGTTAAATATAAATCCAAGCAAGAGAACTTTAGTCGCCTTCACCAGACGCAGAAGCAGGAATAGATTAACGAGCCCAATTCTGTTTGGTGAACGTATTAGTTACTCTAGGGAGGTGAAGTATCTGGGGGTAACCCTGGATGATCGTCTCTCTTGGAATACCCATATAGATAGAGTTATCGGGAGAGCTACGGTGGCCTTATGGACGTGTAGGAGCTTCATCGGGGGACCTGGGGAATTAGTCCCAGAATAGCACTGTGGCTATATACGGCCCTTGCTAGGCCCATCGTCACCTATGCGTCGATTGTATGGTGCCGTAAGGCTCAGCAGGCGGGTGTGCGGGCCAAGCTAGAAAAGCTACAGAGGCTGGCCTGCCTGGGAGTGACCGGGCAATGCGGACGGCTCCCACCGCTGCATTGGAGGTGATGATCAGATTGCCGCCACTGCACCTCCATATATTGAGTGAAGCTCGGCTAGTGACTTACCGACTTCTCTCTGGCGAGGACGGGGCAGGGCTAAAGTTGGCCCACAGAACTCACAGAGACTTCATTAAGAGCGATCCGATTCTAAGAATAACCATGTCGGATACCTGTCTGCCGCGGTACAACTTCGACCACAGGTACAGGGTTCTGTTTCCCGATCGATGGACGTGGGATCGGGGTGGTTCGGTACTTAGGTCGGGTTCGACCGTGTGGTATGCGGACGGGTCCAAAACGGAGTCGGGTGTGGGTTCGGGCGTATACGGTGTCCGCCCGGACACGCGTGTATATGCAACCCTTGACCCGTATTGCACAGTGTTTCAGGCCGAAATACATGCAATAGAGATCTGTCTGAAAATCAATTTGGAAAGGGGGTACAGAAACCGCACCATCTATGTGTTCTCAGACAGCAGGGCTGGACTGCTGGCGCTTCGTTCAGTTCAGGTTACATCCAAGCTAGTCTGGAGCTGCCTTGCTGCACTTATGGAATTGGCTTCGGAGAACAGAGTGACGCTCATTTGGGTGCCGGGCCATAGTGGCCATGCGGGCAACGAAGTTGCCGATGAGTTGGCGCGGAGGGGATCTGGGGCTGACTTTGTGCAGCCGCTGCCTTTCTGCGGTCTGCCTTCTTCCGCCGTGGGGGCTAGGCTTGCCTGCCTGCTCACGGCGGAATGCGGCCGTCACTGGCGGGACACGAAAGGGTGCCGTCATGCGAAAGTGTTTCTTTCGGCGTGCTCCAGCGGATTCACCGCAGAGTTGCTGGGGATGAGCAGGAGCCGGGTTCGCACTATTGCGAATTTCTTCACGTGGCACTGCCCAGTGAAGTACCACCTGCATAGGCTGGGGAAGTTGGGCTCCCCCCTGTGCAGATTTTGTGGGGGTGGCGATGAGACCGCCGTGCACATTCTCAATTGCGGCGTGTGCCGCAATTGTCTTGAACATGGGTCCCTAAGTGTTCGGGAACTGTTGTCCAACTCCCTTAGGGATATCTCCGGCTTTGTGATTGGGACGGGGATATTATAGACGGGAGGGTGGGGGGGGGGGCTACAATAAGTCAAAAATGGCTGCGGTGGCTTGTTGGGTTACTCCTGTCCCACTCGGTTCCCTTGGAATCTACGAAATCTACGAAAGAGTCCAGAAAAGTAAGGCAACAATTTGTTGATTCGGTAAGAGAGTTTGAATAATTTCAATATTGGCTTGTGAATTACAATGATTTCAATGAGGAAGACGCAACGCATCGTGTAGAAAACTGGAATATACTGGAACATACAAGTTAAAATAAAGCTGATATTAATTTATTCAAGCCCGAACTTTTAGAAATCAACTACGAGGTGTTCTGATAGAAATTTCGTAGAAATGTCTACAAAAATTTGTACCTAAAATTTATATACTCTAATTTTACGTTTTAATTTCACTTTTAATGTACCGGGGAATCTTAAAATGCCTGTGGTATTTATATAATGTTAAAAATTCTTGCAAAACAACAGAAATCTTTTCATTTGCATCGGATTGATGTTGAAAAGTGGAAAAAGGAAAAAAAACTGATTCATTTTCTTTTTTATTGTTTTGCACTCTCATGTTTCTCGATGGCAAGACTTAATTAAATCAATTTCCTCTTCTTCTTAACAATACGAGTACAATAATTTTCTTTTCTTTCGCATATGAGTATATAAAAATTTCTATCATAAATGTAATAAAATTAATTAAATAGTCGATTTGTAATATAGGAATGTATTCTACTAAACATTATTTGATACATAAACATATGATTTACATATAATTTTAATATGTAAATGAAATTGATAAACCGACACACATCGTTAATATACAATAAGTTAAAATAAATTTGAATAAAATCAGTGGTTTGTAAAGTAGCACATTTTTCCTTCATACTACATTATTAAAATTTCATTTTTTTGCATATTTTTAGGATATTAATAAAAATCTAAAAGAGTATTAACGAAAAAATGGAATAATATAGTTAACTAACGAATAATTTAAAATAAAAGAAGCACTTATATTGATTTTAGGAGACTACAGGTCAGCAGGGAAGAAAGGACCTGTAACTCGGAAGTATACATAAAACAGATATTGTGCTACCATAACAAATTATTTTTTAATGAGAAGAAGCGTATTTAATGTATAAATAATGAGCATATTTAAAAATAAAACAGGACCGTTTTTAACAGTCAATCTGTCAACATAGCAGTTGCGTGGGCCCATTTTAGATTTGTATTGAATTCTGCTCTGTCCATCTTCTGTTTATAAGACTTTAAGAGAAGAAAATAGGAAAATAATTTGTTCGAGAAAAATTTGTTTCCTCCAAAAAAAAAGCCCGTTTGTTTACAAGTTTCACAGTTTGCTATTCGAAATGATGAATAGAAAATCTAAGATCAGACGGAAAAATTATATTTTGTCCCAAAATTTTATTGGAAATTAGCACATTTCAAAAGAAAAAAATATTAAGAAAAACAAAAGAAAAAAATATTAAGAAAAACAAAAAAAAAAAACAAGAGAAAAATGAAAAAACATAATTTGCATACAATACACACCTGCAAAATTTCACTTGAATTCTCAATTCATTCCCATATCATAATATCATGCATAAATGTATATACATGTATGAAAAACAGAGCAACACATACAACACATCTACTCACATATGTATGTATGAACATGAAAAAAATAAAATTAAGCGGTAAACACTGAAAATATACTTACAATATACAAGAAAATCAAGCGACTTAGATTCATTCTTCTATTTTTTTTTTAAGAAAATCATTTATTTAATATTATTCATAAGACACCACCACCAACCATACTATATACATTATAAATAAAAAATGGCATAAAAATGCTGATAATGCATCCCCGTTCCAAACACTTTTACCCCTCCGTCCACTAATTTCTAATATAAATTTGTTTTAAAATTATATGCTCTCATGTTCTACATGTATGAAATGAAATGAAATTGAAATACAGGTATAATATGTATGTTGTTCACATATGTATGAAATAAGAAAATTCCACGGTATGTTAACGAAAACTGACGAGTCATATCAGAAAAAAAAGAGGAGAAAATCAACAAAAAAAAAGAAACCAAAATAACAAAAACATTTGGTATCTAATTTCAATAAAAGCATAAATATAAAATACAAAACAACTTTAAGAATTATTATAGAAAAAAAAAAATATTTTTTTTAGATGAAGGACTGAACACTATATACAGAAGACAAGGAGAGACGAGGAGAGACGATGAGACACAAGAGTTATTCAATTCAAGAAAATAAAAAATAGCGAGTGATAGAAATCTAAAAATGTTAATGAAGAAGATACGATAAAGAAGGTGAGGCGAAATATTTTTGAGGTATGAAAATGAGTACAGAAAACAAGAAACAAAAAATCAGGTATTTTTAATGTGAATTATGCTTTAAATTAGTTTGAATTTCATACATTTAAGAAAAAAAAAAAGAGAAAAAATGACAACATGTGAAAAAATGAAAAGAAATTGTAAAAATTTTTCCAAAAAAAAAAAACAGAAACTAAATAACAAAAAGAAAATCATAAAAGAGCGTTAAATTACACTAACCTATTAAAAAAAATTTACTTTAATAAAGATGATTTTCTATTCCCATCCCATAAAAATTAAAGCAATAACTAACCTAGCAATTTGATTATAAGAGAATTTGGCGGGCTTCTTTTTCTCTTTTTTTTTGAGAATAAACCCAAAAATTTAAAAATGTATGCAAATACTTAGAATTCTTATTCGATAATTATGAAATTATAGGCGTTTTTTTTAATGTCAAAGTCATTTAAATGTCAGATTCAATTATGTCAAAATATTGGGAAAGAGTTATAATTTGGTGTTCAAACACTTTCATAATTCAGAATATTATTTACACACTAAAACATTGTCTTAAAAATTTGATGTTCAAATTTAGTAATATCGAAAATTGAACAAAAACAATAAGGATAAATAATAAATAAATACAACCATTTCCATTTATTTACCATTACCATTTCTGCTGCATTCTCTTATATATTTCAAACACTATTTACGAGTAAAAAATAATTTTCATATCAAACTTTAATCCAATCAAACAAAACAAAGAAAGTTTGTATTTAAATGTTGTTTGACACGACAATAATGACGTTTCAAGCGCTTTTCAATATTGTTTAAACTTTTGATTTTTTAAAATCTCTCTCAATATTTCTCTCCCAAATCACAGATGTTCAAATTACGTTTTGACAATGACTTAATTATTACTCGTAAATAGTGAACTAATTTTAATATAGGTTAAATATTAATTTTTCTATTTCATTCGGTTTTTCTAATTATGTGAGCTTTGTTCATTCTAATTTCACCGAAAATAGCTCATCACAATTTAATTAATAACATTTTAAATGTATTTACTAAAACTCTATAACCAATATTAATTGAGATAATTGATCAAATTAGATAGCATTTTAAAAAAATTCTTTATTAATGAATTTATAACAAAAAAAACAAAAACTTTTAAAAATCGAAAATATTTTATAGTTTTAGATTGAAGAGGTGATTATTAAAAATAATCCGTGATATATTTAGATGAACCGGATTTTAAACTTATTTGAAAAATATACTTATATAGTATCTAACATACACTCATATGTACGCGTATTTAATTTCTATTTTGAATCACTTTTAGCCAATAAGTATGTATGAATGAACAATTTATTGCGTATTAGAATCGTATTTGAATATTATTATAAGCGGAAGGAGTGTTAAAAGAATTTGAAATTATACGAAAATATTTCCGAAAATAATTTATTAATAGAAAGAAGTTTTAAGAGGTTTTAAAGTGATTGAAACTAGTTAGGTATGCTTTGAATAAATATTTGAATTAAAATTTAATAATCATTTTCAACAAATTTTAAAAAGTATATATAGAACAAATAATATGCTTAAAATAAAACATTGGCAATACTGCACTGGCAAAATAAAGTCTTTGTTATTTCATTCTCACAGGAGATAATAAAGGTGCACATACTTAAAAATCTCATAGCAATTACTACTATTTTTCTCAAATATACGATGTATTTTGATATGATCAAACGACACACCAGTAATTTGTCACGACAAATCGAATCAAAAGCACTTCTTTATTAACTATTCACTATTTTTAACAATTGACGTAAGTATGAATATGTACATTATATTGAGAGAGGAAAAATATTTACACTTTTTGACAGCATAATTGCCACTGAGTCTGGGGTGTCAAACTTCATTTTACATAACGTAATTTTAGAATAAACTATTCAAACTTAGATAGCTAATGAAACACAAGTTATATACAAAGAAAGCTATATAGTCGTTCTTCATGATAACACAAGACCACCTACGAATTGGTTAATTGATCGTATCATTGAATGTTAACCATGCAAAGGTAATCAAGTTCGAGTCATTAATCATTATCGTATATTTAAATTGGAATTGCTTGTTGTTGAGTTTTACGTCAAAAATTTTGTTTATAATCGTAGTTTTAAAATTTATTTTACGATATACGATATTTTACGATTACGATATAGTACTTCTATTCATAGAACTCTTATATTTATGATTTTTTGTTTTTTTTCATATTTTCAAATGTTTTATATACCAATAACAAATCAACATGTTGATTAAATTAGTAAATATTTAAATTAAAAAAAAAAAAACAAAATAACTTATGTAATTTGATAATTGTTATATTGCTGTTTATGTTGTTGTTCAAATAGTGTGATTTTTATTAGCATGAATGTAGTCTCGTTTAAAAACTTTTTTTAAGTAAATAACAATTGTTTTACAATAACCTTCAAATTTTTTAATAAAAAATTTAAAGCATATGCTTTAATTTAAAATATAAATATGAGTAAATAAAAAAATAATGATATGAAATTGAAAATATGAAAATAAAATTTTAATATTATATAAAACAAGATTATTAAACACGTCAACTCTTTTTTTAACTGCGGAAATATGAGAGAGAGAGATATTCTAAAATTTTCATTCCTTCTATTCACAATAATTTTTTGGTGAACATTATATGACAATGGGAGAATTTATATTATGGTTTTGCTCTGTGAGATATTTGTTCAATGAGAATACTGAGAGAATGTTAATATTTATATAAATATTTAAATTAATTATAATTTATAAATATTTAAATTAATCTATTTTCAGGAAATTCTAATAAGAAAACAAAATAGTGGATTTATATTTACAGAATTTGTCAAATATATGCAGTTAACATGACAGCTTGTCGAAGCCTGGTTGAAAGATAACAAATTAGATTGTCATTTAAACGAAGTATTGATTTTCATGATTTAAATTTATTCAGAATGCGTTTTTAGAGCGCAACCAAGAAAAATTTCATGGAACATGATCTAGCATTATTTTCTTTTAAACAACATATTATCACAGTTTTTGGGATATAGACGGAATTTTTCTCTGTAAATACGCAGATGGTTAGAATGACACAATATCAATTGCGTTGCACACAATAGTTGTAGTAAATGTCATTTTCATTGTTAAATTGGCTAATTGACTAGTATGTTCGATCTAGGCACTTTCATCCTATCGATCACTCAAGGCATCTTTACTATTGTAAATTGCAAAATAATTACAGAATATTGGATTTGCACTTATATTTTTAAAATCAAATAAGAAAGTGAGTTGGTGGACTTTAAAATGTTTTAAATTATTTCATGAAATATATATATATATATGTGTATACGTGTAAGTGTAATAAACTAATATTTATAACTTGAATTTTGACTTAAAGTAAGTATTATTAGATTATAATCAAAATATTTTCGCATTTTCACATTATAAAATTTTAACATTTTTTCTTTTTTAGATTTATGAGCCTGCAGTGCTGGTTTTTCTTTAACTGATTAAATTAGTAACCAAATAACGTTCAGTTAAGCCTAGCCATTTATTTTATTACAATTCCTGTTGTAAGCAACTTAGAAAATATACCAAACGTTTGTATTTATAATTTTCATTAAAAAAACTGCATAAAATTTTCTAATTTTTCTATGGGAATTGAAAAATTTGCTTAAAGCCATAAAATGTCCAAGTTGCTTTTTAGATATAAATCATATATTTTTATTTTAAAATGAAAATATTTATGTATATTAAGAGTATTTTTGTGTACGTACTTGAGTTTACTTTATTTAAATTTATTCAGAATGCGTTTTTAGAGCGCAACCAAGAAAAATTTCAAATTCTTTATAAAACATACGAAAATAATTTGATGTGAACGTATTAATTTACCTTTTATAATAAATATTTCACATCATAAGATAAGTATACTACATACTTAGTATAACTTATATACATAAAAAGTAAATATAACTAAAATATCAAGATTAACAAGATCATCTGATATTTTTGAACAAAAATAATATAACATGCATACATACATAGACACATGAAACTTGAATATATAAGGTTTAAATTTGAAACTTTTGTTTTTGTCAAGTATTTTACTTCGTATTTATGGCGCGAATATATACGACTATATACTTATGTAAATACGCGAATATATTCTACATGGCTATATAAATTAACTTTTAAATTATAACTTAGAAATTTATGGGATGCATTTCAAAAAATGAGTGGACATTATTCTATTGTTTGTAATAATTTTAAAATACATACACGTATATGTCATTATATAGAAGCGTGAAATAGGTTTGTGAATTTTCTATGTCCTATGCATTAAATACAAATAATATGTGTGTATGTACAGAATATTATAATGAGCGTATTATTAACAATCATCATTCCATTATTAATGTATATAAATATTAAATTACAAGAATGTAGAATATGATTGTATTTTAAAAATGTATATTATTAATATTAATATAGAAACGACAGTGGTTGCGAACAATTTTCAGTGTTATACTAAAAATATAGCTCAAATATTAGGAATTTTCGATAGTTTAGACATGAGCGTGACACGAGCTCATCTGTCAGTTTATATGTTGATATCACTTACAGGAGCATAGGAATACATATACAATGGGCTTCTTAATTATTTGCGGCACATCGGCAACACTATAAAACTAATAAACAGATGCTGAAGCGCATATCTACGCCTTATTTGAAATACAACTATTTATTGATTGTTATTATATAATAATGTTGCATTTAGGTTGCCTATAACTGTATTTTAACATAAAACAATATGAAATATTAGTATAAAAGTAAAAAAAAGAGAGAGAAAGAATAACCAACCAGTTTACCGTTTTCAAATACATATTTTATTTCTTTTGTATTTTTCATCTGCCCAGAACAGAACTTTCAATAAAAATGTAGATATCTAAAATATGTAGTATTTATACTACAGGCACTTGTGTATTCAATGTTATGGCAAACGTTATATGTACGAATGTATGTAAGTATGTATATGTAAGCGTGGAAAATGAAAAACAATCAGAAACTGGACGTTATACTAGACGACTACATTGTTTTGTTTTCTATTTTAATATTCATTTTTTTTTTTTAGTTGATTTTGTTGCCTTTGTTTCCTCTAAGCAAAACAAGATATGTAAAAATAAAAAAAAAACTGCGGTTTGTTGCTTTAAATATCAAATGGTGAATGACGAACAAAAACATAAGCTATAAGTAATAATTTCAATGTTAACCTAAATTTGAAACCTAGTAGACAACATGCTATTATGCATATGTTAAAAAGTGTTGCCGTTTAAAATTTTTTTTTATTAATTCTAAATACAAATTTGTGTTCAATAAATAGAAGTTATTTATGTGATTTGCCATAATTATAAAATATTTCAATGTGTATTTGACATTTTAATGTTCACCAAGAATGTCAGAATTAAATATATTAAAAATATTACATATACATAATATATATCATAAAAATTCCCTACATATATCATAAAAATTTAACAACAATTATTGAATATTCCAAATTAGTATTAAGATTTATTTTTTTGCCACCTTTATTGTTAGTATTCTGTAAACGTTCCGAATTCGGAGTAAAAATACAAGTGTCAAAAAAATAAAAATGTCAAATTCGGAGTAAAAATACTCTAAATAAATTAACAACGGCCTCAAAATAAGATGTTGATTACGATTATGTATAATCAAAACACCATTTTTAGCAAATACAAAATATTGAAGATAAAATTGCCTTTTTGAATAGAGCAAAAGAGTTCTTGTGTTGTTTTCGTATTTTTGTTCTATAGAAAACTGAACTATAAAATAGACATTTTTATAGACATAGGCAGGCACCTATTTCATTTAAGCGTAGAAATTCAACCAAATATGGTAATGGTGCCCCATAAAATTAATTTTTTTGTTTTTTGCAGTTACCTGTCATTATTTTCCATTTTCCTTACATTTCAATATTCAACTTTAATTCCGATTCCTTTGGGTCAACATTTATAATGAAAAGAGGTTCTTTTTCAATATGGCTAGCTGGCCGGTCGGTTAATATCACAAATTTTTGAAAAACAATATTAAATAAAAAATTTATATACCTGTCATATCATACAGTTGAGTTCAATTATAAATTTTCATTTCTTTCATTTTTTTTTTTCATTTTCTTTATAATTTTATTGTTGTAGGTTTTGTTTTTTCTTTTGATATGTCAGCATAATTAGAATTTTCATTTTTAATTTTAAAACTATAAGTAAAACCACTGTTAGTATATTTTAAAAAAATACATTGTTGTTGACAGAAGCTAAAAGTACATATAAAAGTAAAATAAGAAAATAATAATTACATATACTTCAATCAACATGGTTGCTTTCAGCGCTGCAACGATTACAGAAATCAACTTTTATAAGAATGACCGCAAAATAGATTGAATAATAGCTATTTAGAATTTTTACTTAAAAGAATAAATGAATGAATGTAACAAAGATTTGGAAGAAATAAATTAGTTCCAGTATTTCTTTGTAATTCAAAAATATGTCATTTTCTGTTTTGGATTCGGCATGATTTTAACCATTAACTACACACCAACAGGGAAAATATATAAAATTTTATGTAGTACTTTATTGATATACGAAGTTGAACTGGGCATCATAAAATTTTGAGGACTTAGTGGAAAAATCTGTTTAAAAATTCGCTAAAAACATCGCTTACTCTTATAATTTTTCCATAAAGCTAATCCAGAGGTTCTCAATTTTTTTTCAAGTATAATAAAATGCAAACATACTGCATAAGACTTAATGAAATTTTCAAAAATTCGTTCAAAATAGTCCTTAACTCATTAATGTATGCAGTTTTGCCAGAAAATGAATTTTAAAATTTTCTAATTTTTTTCGTGATTTTCCCAAATTCCGAAAAATTCGCTCAAAAGCTCCACCTGTTATGAATTTTAGCCAGAAAATGCATTTTAAAGCTTTTTTCAATTTTTTTTTTAATTTTCTTGTTAAGCAGAATTTTGGCGGTGAATTTTTTTTTGACACAATCGCCATCCCGAAATCGTATACTGTCGTACCTTGCAAAATGAAAAAAATAATTTCATATTGTCCTCTGGCACCGCAGAATACACCAGTGGAAGAGAAATAATAAAAACCACTTTGCCGAAGCAATTTCTTTCCGGAGAGTTTTGTTTCCAATTACTTATACATTTGTTTGCCTGTTTCGCCTTGATTTTGCAGAGTTTACAGCCTCGTATTCTTACATCATTTTTTATAAGATGTGAGAATATAACTTCGAGGAGACCAAATGTTCTTCTTTACAATTTAACAAATTTTCGAAAATTGTCACATGTATTTTGTCATTTCACTTGTTTAATCAATTCGAGCTAGAAATTCTATCTATGCTTTTATCAATTCAAAATTATTATCAGAATGAAAAATATGTCAAGGATGTCGCATAAAACAAATTAATCTTCTCTTTGAATTTAAAAAAAGAAAAAAATTAAAAAAAAAAGGCTTGCAATTTTTTCCCATTTTGATTTTTTGTCCCCAATTTGTTCCAATATTTAGAATAGTAGTACAATATTGATTTCAATTTATGAATAAATATTTTAAGACCCTTGCATGCATACTTGCATATAATTTATGCTAAAATAATATTTTTAATCTATTAAAAGGATTCGTTACAAAAAAAATGAGAATAATATTTCAAGGATATTTTTTTTTAATACAAATTGAAAATGTTCCAAAATACAAAAAAAAATTTTTTTTTCGGACAAATTGCAGAATTTTTTTTGCTTGAATTCGAAAATTTTATTTCAAAAGAAATGAAAGAATTTTAAAATTGAAGATTTATTTTTGCAATTTGAATTTTTTTTCAGTAAATTTAAAAATCAAATTTATGTAAAAAAGTTCAAAATAAATTTTTCATTAATTTTAATTTTTTTCTTTTGGTTTTTTTTGCTCTTGCATACAACGTTTAAGAAAAATATTATTTTTTTTTTACTGTTTGCTTTTTTTTTACTTTAATTATTAATAAACAAAGGATTCTTTTGAAATATCAAAAAAATATTTTTTCCTTTGAAATCAAGAGAACGTCATAACCGTTTTACATCATTACATTATTAACCATTCGTACATCATACAGCTATATACCAACATTCATACACAAATTAGTATGTTTTCGTTTTGTATGATTGCAATGCAATACCGATCTGATCTTTTTAAGAGCAAATGTTTGTTTTATTAAGTATTTTCCAAAAATTTTCTCTTTAATCTCGTAAAATAAAGCTTTTACAGCATTTAATCTGTGCAAAAGACTGTATGTTTTTCGTAAATTGAAAATTCCTTCATATAACTACTGAACAGGTGGATAACGTACCAAAGGAGCAAGTAAATTGGATTTGAAATAGTGACCAACTGTTTTCTAGGTAGATTTACCCGATATGAGGAGGTATGAAGAAATTTTCTTTCAAATCGTTCTTCACATTCAAGAGAATATTCAAGGGAAGTAAAAAATCGGAAAATAGAGAAAGTTTTTGAATGAAAAGGATGGTTTTGAATAAAATTTTCATCTTAAGTAGAAATCATTACTAACTTTTGTCTGGAATTCTATGGTGCCATAAGGTCACCTTAAGAACTTGCTATTAAAAATTTCAAACAATTTTATTGAATCAACATTCTAAAGAATTGAAAGAAATTCTAAATTTTCACGTAGTAAGAAATGTGGTTTCTTTTTGAGAGCGAATCACTTACTTGCTCTCAATAGCAAATCACTAACTTATAGTGATAATTATCGTAAAAATATAGTAGCAATTACCTTAAACACAAACCAATTCGCTTAAAATCTTAAATGAGCATAACAACCTAGCTTCCTTTCTGGTAAACAAGAAAATTTACTGGTTCGAGTCCAGTTTGATTGAAAAATTTTCTAAAATCACTAGTCTTAAGACTTGTTTATAAGTATTAGTTTCTGTTTTTGTTGAAATTTCTAAAAGATTAAAAGAACCGATTGCTATTTATACTTTTATTAATTTTTTATTTTTATCACTTTTTCATTTTTATTTTTTTTTTAAATTTGTTTATACACTCTGAAGCAATTTTATGCCACCCATGGAAATTTTCTTTTTTTTCCCCATTTATACGGTCGTATCCTTTTGAAGTATTTTTTTGAAGTCATTAGTTGTTAAAATATTATTTTTCACTTTTAAATAAGAAAATAAATAAAAAAAAAAATTTTAAGACTTCCAAAATTACTCATTACCTCTCCTTTATGTATACACAGAAATTTCATTTTATTGCAATATTTTAATAGTGTGGCCAAATTATTTTATTTTTTTAAATTATTTAGTAATAAAAACAAATAAGAGATGATAATTAAGTAATTATGCTTGCTATACTTAATTAATATAGTTATGTAACAGAAAAAATATTGAATAAACTGATTCAATTAGAAACCAAGAAACTAAGACAGAAATTTTAAGAGTAAATTACGCAATCTCGACAAAAAAAATTTTATACTTTTATGACATTTTTTTATTAAATAATTGAATAATATTGTTAATTTTGCATTATAAATGTTTTAAAGTATGCACTTAACAAACTAAAGCAACGTTTACATTTATCAGGTTTTGTTCTTGGGTATGAGGTACGAGGAAATTATCAATGATTTTCTCTGTACTAGTTACAGGTTATGTAGCATTTCGGGTCAATCGATTTGAAGCAGATATTATGAAACTTAAACTGGCGAAGTTATAGTTTGCACGTTCCACATTTTCTTTTGTATTTACTCTCTTATATTGCTCTCTCACACTTTCATATATTCTCTCTGTACCTTTATACTGTTTTATACTATCATACTCAGTGTTTTTGTTTTGTTATCGTACGTAACACAATTACGGAAAAATAGGGAGGACTGTGTGAGAACTATTACTTCATCGACGAATATATCAAAAAATATCAATCCGCGGGTCAACCATTTTATCGGAATCTTATACAAAATTAGATTATCTTAAACAAATTATATCACAAGAAAACAAAGTCTGATTATGAAATCTTGATGTCATATATTCCAATTAAGAAAGTCCAAAATATAAAAAGGCTATCAAAAGTTTAACAGAATAATAATACGAACATTAGGTACACCGGGCTAAAAGAAAACCGCTGATTTCATTTTAGTTATTCTATGGATGCTTCATGGCACAATGAAGTTTTAAACAAATCCGAATTGATCATCTACTTAGGTATTCATGATTTTTCTAAAATTTCAAGAAATATCACTTGCTATCGGACACCCAATCACTCAATATCCTTAAAATTTTCAACAACTACACTTGCTTTTGTTGACCAAAAATATTGCAGAAAAATTTTGAAAATTTGGTCACCCCATACAGTGGAATTTCTTACCTTGACCAAGAGAATAATGAAAACGAAGCAAAACAAATAGGAAAAATATTTTTGATTTTATTTTTTATTATGCACAAAAAAAAAATCCTTTTAGAATAATTCTCAAATTATACAAGTGAACTATAACCATACAAAAACCAAATTAAGTAAAGCAAGAAAAAAAAAATTTAAATATTTAAAAGCGAAAAATGATAGAATCCTTTTGAATAGCTCATTTCAGTTGCCTGATCCATTAAAGAAAAAAAACGAAAAATTCGCAAACTATTTTTCATAATTTTTTTTTCTTAAAAAATTTCTTTCAGTTCCCAATGCTTAATAAATATGGCTGTCAGTCATTAATGAGTTCACCTGCTCCATACCAAATGCATGGTATATAATGGAAGCGTAAACTTCAAAATCCTGAAAATTAACACTGAAAAAAAAATATTTTTTTTTTCTCTCTCTCTCTCTCTCTCTCTCACTCTTCATGTTTTTCTGCATTTTCTTTTCATTTGCTTTTAAAAAATTACTGCAGCTAATATCCTTTTTATAGTTGCTTTTCACGAATTAAATGAAGAAAACGTACATATTAAATATATGTATGTATGTATGTACATATGTAAGCGAAAGGATTTATAATCAAAGGAGGACAGTTGCTAAGCTTCATTATTTTCTGTTTTCGTTTTTTTTTTGTTATTTTCATAATTATTCACGGACTGATGAAAATTTAAAACAAAAAAAAAATTATTAATAAATTTTCCTCTTTTAAATTCAAAAAAAAAAATACTTTTTCAAATTGTCTTTGAACCTCTTGAAACGTTGTTGAAAATATATAAAATAACAGGACAAGAATTATACGTGCACAGTGAAACACCGTATAGAGCATAAATTAAAACAATAATTATGCATTAATTATTAAGTGATGAATACCAGGCGAGTGAAGTTTATTTACTGGAATTTTAATACTTGAACAAGATGGAATGCTCTTGGATGAATGAAGTAACAACATAAAAAATTTGTTCCCAACGCAGAAATTTATTAAAAACTTTTGGGAATTTTTAAAATGCCTTTCATATCATTAACAGCCTAATTGTATGCAACATTCATGAAAATTATTAATTATGAAAAATTTTTTCTTTCACAAGGAGATGGATATTTGGAAGAAAAGAGAAACAACATGTTGCTGATTGCTGAATCTCACACCCTTAAACTGCGTATAAAATTCAAATTTAAAACTTATTCGATTGCACTTAAAATGAGGCCGATTCAAATTTTTTAAAGGAAGAGAAATCGAATGATACAATAGGACATGCCTCCAAAGACTACTGGAGTCATTCGAGACTTATTGCAGCTTCCCCACGCTCCCACTCATAATATCCTTGTTCATAGTATAAAACTGTTGATATAGCTATTGAATTAGACAGCATAGTTCCCGAATGCTTAAGAAACCTTGTTCAAAATAATTGTGACTTTGGACCACCAGTTCCGGGCAGTTGCAAATAATGTAAACGGCGGTTTTATCACTGTTCCCACAGAATTTTATAGAAAGAATGTCTCAAAAATTGCTGAAAATTTTTCAGTTTGATTTTACATTGGCATGTTATTCTTGATCAGTACTGTAATCAAACAAAATAAGTGTTTTTTTTGTCTAAAAATACAAAAAAATGGTTTTGTATTCAACTTTTTAATAAATGATAATTAAAGCTAAGCTGTTTTTTATTATTATTACTTTTTTTTTGTTTTTCATTTCTAATATTAAAATATTAAGTTTTATATTTTTTTCTTTTAGATTTTTAATATTAACATTTACTAAAAATAATCAGCTTGAACGATTTAAAATAAATCCGTTTTTAAATAAAGTTAAAGTATTTTATACTGCGGATTAAAAGAAGGCGCCTTAATATATGCAATATTTAAAACTAAAGCAATATCAACTTAACGAGTGTTTGATGTCGGATTAGAACAAGGTTAGTAAATGCTCTCTCATATAGCATGCGTAGAATTCTCACATTCTAAATTTTTAGGAAAAATTCAAGGAATTGAAGAAGTTGTCAATATTGAAAATGGAAGCCCTCTTTAAACGGTATTAAGCATAATGAAATCTCGTGGGTTGAAAACTTATGATACAAAGTTTCCACCAGATACGATGGAATTTAATTTATTATTAAAAATTCTTCTGTTTCTCCGATAATTCTAGTAAGAGAGTCGATTCAATACTCAGATTACGAGCAAAATATTCATAAAGAGAACAAAATTTTGGTGTAAACTTCAATTTAGTCTATACAGTTATACTATAGAGTCAATCATATTGTAATATTTCCACTGACATACGATTGACATTTCGATGACATTTAATATTATTACGAAAACATTGTGTTTCCTTATACTTATTACCTTTACTATAATTATTTTTCTTAATCCCATTTAATGGTGGTTTTAAAAAGGATTTTGTGAAAGAAATCATATGAATGCAATTTTTTTTTTTAACAGAATTATACTGTTATTTATAGTTTTTATTAAATACATGTACTTACATACATACATACTTAAATAAATGTAGGTGTTTAATATTCAAAATAAAAACAAAATTAGCAACAAAATAAACGGATTATAGTTGGAAATTCAACTGAAATTAATGCGAAAGTAAAGGTAAAATTCATGATGGATAAGCGTTTTTTTAGAATTTCAAATTTTTTTTTTTAAACACATTCAAAAGTTAATTTATTTAGGTCGAAAACGTGTTATTTTAATTTCATTTTAATTAAAATTTTATGTTTGAATACACACCTACCTACCTATATCTAATAAAGCCGCGTATAAGGCACAGGCTATGTATGTAAGGTAAATAAACTAAAAGAAAACGTTAAAGTTAATTTTTGTTTTTTTTTTTATTTGAATTCTTTACTAAAAGTAAGCAATTTTAAAAATAAATTAAAATGCAATATAAAAATAAAGAACATGAATTTTTGACATGTTGTATATGCTTGTATATTGTGAGTCATTTGAAAAAAAATAATTTATCTATTGAGAATTGCCAGACAGTAAATAAAATGTTTATTGTTTTTTTTCTTAATAAAAGTATGAAGGTTATATTGGCAATTAAAATCACATTTAAATATAATTCTAACATAGATATATAAGTTTGTACCATTTAGTAATATATAAGAATTTTAGAAGAACAAGCAAAATATGAAAAAACAGATTTATATTTTTGAAAATTTCTTAATTAGTATGGATGTTTTGTTAACGCTTGTTAAATAGATCATTAAGTTTTAAAATTCATAAAGTTTTTTTAAACTTTTATACCATGAAATGTTCATGAAATTCATATTTTATAGAAAAAAAATCATATTTAAAGGGGAAGTCTTGAATATTTTCTAGAGAAATTTTAAAATTGCTGGTATAGGTAGTTTTTTGTTCATAATTTCGAAACAAAATGAGGTACAATCATAAAATTTTGACAGGCAATATATGACACTGGTAACAACATAAATTTAAAGTAATTTTAAAAAAAAAATTAAATTTTGCTTAACAAAATTAAGTTTGCCATTACGTTTAAATTTTTTTCAATTTTTTTTTTTTTTTGTTTTTTTGCTCATAACTTCGAAACTAATTCAGATAACTATACAAAATTTTGACAGAATACAGATATAAGTGTAGAGAATTCGAATTTGTAATAAACTGAAAAACAGTAAAATTGGACTTAGACGATTTTTATTCTCAGGTAGTAGTTTCTATTAAATATGCTCCTATCTCTACATATTTGAGCAAAATATTTTTATATTTATGAAACTTACATGCAAAATGTAAACAGCGACATCTACTGCAAAATTGCAAAACAACACTATCATGTATGTTATACAGTATGTTATTTGCCAGAAGAATACGAAGAAGTAGCATTTACAACAAATTTTTTGCCAAAATTAATTTTTTGTCCTTTCTCCTTAAACTTCTTACATTTTGCAATTAATTACTAATGAGTTTAAAATACCATTCAATTTTGTTATTATGTAGAGTTGCGAAAAATTCTTTTAGCTTTTAATTATACACAGGGAAAAATTTCATTACAAAATATTATTTGAGCATAAATTCTACATATACTCGTATGTATGTATGTACTCATATAATAAAATTTTTTCATATTTTTATTAAGAATATTTTTGGAAAAAAAGTTTAAAAAACACATTAATAATGGAAATTTAAAAGTACACAAAATATAAATTATATGTATATGGTAATTAAATAACATTCACTGCCATCTTGATTCTGAAAACTCAGAATCAAAAATTAGAAAGTAAAAATTTATGTATTCACGGAATTTTAAGAATTTCATTCGAGAATTTTACTGCTATAAAAGTTATTTTATTTCCAAAAATTTTTATTTATTTTTAATATCGTATATGTATATGAGTTTTAATATTTCTTGTATAATTCATAAAAGTTTATTAAATTGTATGATATATGTATTTGCATGATATAAGAATGTATGATTAATTATACGCATAAATATTCGTACAAAAATTATGTTTGAATGCATGCGATTCTGATAGATTTGCGATATATGTATGTAAATTTTTAGTGTTGAATACAAAGAAATTTAATTTTATTTACATATTTCGGACATTTTTAGTAGACAAACAAAATAAAAGTAGATAGACAAAATAAACTTACTCTAATGTTGAAATGAAAGTTATTATTGTAAGCGAATTAGGGTTGAAAATTTCCTCCTATATCATGCACATAGACAATTCAATCAAAATCAGTAATGTTGTGTGATTTATATTATATATTCCTCACCAATAAACAGTTATACAGAAAAAGTTCATGATTCTAAATTGAAAAATTCCAAGAATGTATAGAAATTATTTCTATTTTGATTTAAAATTCATTTACATTGTTGAGCAATGGTTGTAATGTTATTGAATTCTCGAAATTTATATTCATTATTAAATTATTGATCAACTATGTATTAAAATTTTAGAGATTGAAATTATTGGCATGAAATCATTTTAAGTATGATCATTTAAGGCTGAAAACCAATTGCAAAATGTGCAAAACATGAAATAAGATATTGATGTCTCATCAATATTGTACGACATCTGTGGGTCAGTAGAATCAATGAGGATACTTAAGCCAAAGAATACTGCCTTGACACAAACAAAAACTAATTAAGAACATATTAAATTTTTTCAGTAAATTTTTAATTTATTCTCTTCGGACCTGAACATTTCATCCGACAATAAGCAAATCTTTTGTAGAATCAATAAATTTCATAGTTTATTTTATTGTTTCTTTTTTTTAATTTTCTTACAAACAAAAACTTATTAAATTATTTTTTATGTCGTTTATTTGTTGGTAAGAGCAGTCAAATATTTTATTGGAAGAGCAAAGCTTAATTCCATCTGTACAAGTTCATACGTACGTGTGTATTCTGGCAGTTCTGGCAACTTAAATAAAATAGTTTTTATATGTAGACAAAATGTAAAATTTTCTTAATACTTTCATATATTATAAAGGATGTATAGAGTGCACATACAAGAACATGTTTAAAAAGGTATTAGTGCAATTTAAGAAACAAAAGACAAAATAAATTTTAAAAAACTTTGCCAAATACTTTTTTATAGTTCTAGATATCTAAAATTAAGGAAGCAGACAACAACATGTTAAGTTTATGCGTTCAAAATTAAAAAAACAAAAATTCTATTCTTGTGTATATAAGGTGAAAAACTTTAGACATATAAATATATTGGAATCTCTACAAAAAATATGAAAATTTAAAAAAAAAGTTAAAATCGGATCTATATGAACGGCTGCGCGACGCAACGAGGCAAAAAAACATTTATGACTGTAATTTAAAATTGGAAAACTATTATTGAAAATTTGGCATTCTTTCTCTCCTACTCAAGTAGAAAATATTAAAATTCTCTAGCTCTACAGCATATAAGAAGAATGAGAAGAATGCTGTATAGTTCAAAAACGACAAAAGAAAGAAAAAACAACACAAAATTCTTGTAAATTATTAGTTTGTTATTTATGAGAGAATTTTTTTTTTCGCATCCTTTTACTAGGAAGAAAATACAAAACAAATATGAGAAACAAAAGATGAAGAGGAGACGAAAAAAAATGGTGATTTTGTAATCTTGGCATTTTTCAGTACCAAAGTTTTGTAATAATTTTTCCAAGTATAGGAAAGAAGAATTATTTAGGATTTAAGAAATTCATTAAAAAAGAGAGAGAAAGATGAAGTTCATAGACTCCTTAATTTTTATTTTTTCTTTGTGTAAATAGATCTTTGACACCATTAAACACTAAAGTTTAAGTTAACAATGTTTAGTAATTATTTTTCTCTGAAATTGAGTTCAAATTTCCAAAAATCCAGTAAGGAAAGTAATCCAGTAAGATTCGAAAATAAAGTATTGCAGGGTTAATTCTGTTTGCTTATTAAATTAAGGAGGAAATATGATGATTTCTGAGAGAAAATATTCCGGAATAAAGCCTTTATGAACTCTCTTCCAGGAGGTTGAGAATGTTATGTAGTGGTTAATATAACATAACTATCAACCAAGTAGTCACCGTGTTTATTATACTTTTCACCATGATATGATAATATAATAGTGTTGCCGATTATGACCACAATTTCTGAATCTCTACAAAAAATACAATCACTTATAATCAAAATCATTTAACAATTGAATGCGAAATAAATAATTAATTTGGACAAGATATTCAATAAACTTACATGGAATCCAATATTGTATATGTATTTATATACGTATATATATATATTATAATAAAATTTAAAATATGTAAATTAAAATCTAATTAAATCATTTTGCATACTTATTGATTAAAATTGAATCGGAAAATAACAATGATGTTAATTAAGTAAATTTTTTTTAACAATGTTGGAGAGACCAAAACAATCAAAAAAATAAGTGCTAATTAAAAACAAAAATAATGCCCTCATGTATACAAAATATGAATAATTATGTATATATACACAATATATATGCGGCTACTTATGTACACACATTTAAACTCTTACTACTGTTTTCCTTTTATTATGTAAATTTTAAATCAAAAATTAAGTAAATCATTAAAACCACTGATAAAAAACATTTATCGAATTTATTCCAAAAAAAAAAAATTTTATTTTCATTTTCAATTTTTATTTGTGGTTTATTCATTTATACATGGCGGGATATGTCATAAACACAGTTGAAATTTTTATAAGTTTAATAAATTTATAATTACAACGTGTTTCATTTTATTTACACACACGTACTTAATTTCGAAACAAAAGTAATAGACCAATATTATAGAGAAATGTTTCATTCCAAATATTTACTCTTTAAGTGTAAAAACGTCAGCGGAGTTTTTACTCTTTAAGTGTTAACACAGAACAACAGTCAACTCGGATAATCAACTGTTCAATGTTTTAAATTTCACCGTTCGTGAAAATGCTATATGAATTTTGAGATCCCACCGCGGAAAATTCTTACTTTGTTCGGTTTTCACTTATTTTTCCCTTCTTGTGTTTTCACCTTAATTGTGAGTTGAATGAAAAATTTAAATTAAATGTTTACTAAAAACTAGAGAAAAATTAATAAATTATTGAAGAAACTGTGATTTACAAGAGATCATTAAATACTTATACTCATACACTAAAACAATACAACACCTTACTTACAAGTTCATGTTTCCCCTCAACATTAGATTAGGTGAAATTTTATTGGTAGATAATCACTCCAGAGTATAAATTTTAGCTCAAGAGTGAAGAACAAAAATTATTAAGATGAGTGAATGTCAAATATAAATAATGTGCATATATAAATAACAGCGACATTTTATAATTTGCCTCACAGTGAACAAAAATTTTGACAGAATGGCGCAGTATGAAAGTGTTCATCGAGCAATAATCATGAAAAGTAAAATTTTTCAATTTAAAGTGTCAAATAATTATTAAAAATAATTTCAAATACTCTTTATTACTTATAATCCTACATAAATACGGATTCAATAAATTTCATAACAACAAAAATTTCTAAAACATGAACGCTACAAATCTGTGGTTTTCTATACGCAAAATTGAATTTAAAATAATATTTTTCACAGCCATAATTAATAATTTTTGGAAAATTAAATTATATTGCGCGGAACACACAAAATCATTTGGTGATTTTTATAATGAAATTAATGAAATCATTAAGATGAATAATTGAATACCAAAAATTTTTATTTAACATGCACTTGAAAAAAAATTTTTTTGCCATGAGGCTGAAAAACATGGACCAGAGAAAGCAAATTGAAACAACATAAAATATAAATAAAACCAAAAAGTTTCAATATTTTTTTTTACATTAAACAATTAAATCCTTTTGAATCCCTTAAGGATATAATTGTCAGGAATTAAAAATAATAATAATATTGTTAAAGATTACCAAAGAATTAATAATAAATTATAATTTTTAAATAATAATAATATGGAAATGAGATAAAAGAAATTTTCTGTTTTTTAATTGAAATTTTAAATACTTTTAAAGAGAAAAAAATTATTTGGAAATTTGATAATGTGTGCGATTGGATTTATTTGGATATAGGCACGAGCCAAACGTACGAGAATAGGAAATTTTTGAAATTTTATTAAGTAAATTAATTGGTAAGTTTAATAAATTTTGATTTAATTAATTTGTACACATAAATTTACTTCACATCATTATATTACAACTATTTTAGGGACTGGAAATAACTGAAATCCAAACGGTACCAACACGGAATATTGAAAATTTTAATTATGCCGATATATAATCACCAAATTTGAAATTAAATAAAGAGCTCCTGTGCTTTTTCTAATATACAATTTCAAAAAATGATGTGAATAAGAACAAGATATTCACTGTAACTTCGAACAGACAGAGGGCCACCGTCTTCGTTTGAATTTAGAGTTGGAGTGACTACTCTAAGAAAAACATTGGACACCCGTTGAGGAGAGGCACACAATCTTTTAGGTTCCGGTGTATCATCACCCTAATGTGCAATCTACAATTGGTTATAAATTATTAATTCAGAATATGGTAATCAAGTGTAATTTTTAAGAATATTTTAAAAATTTTGTATTAAACTTTATGATATAATCTATATTTTTTTGAGTGAAAGAATTCATATACATCCATTAATGTTATTTTATCTTTTATAATTCAAAAATTTCAAATATTTATAACCTAGAGTCCTAAGACCCTACAGACTTGTATACATATAAAGATATTAATTTTATTCGAATAATGTATAAAAAATTTTTATTTTATTTTAGAATAACAAATCCCAATCAATTTGTTCCATACATATTTATACAATATGCAAATATGTATGTATAACGTATATGTACGCAGAAATAAAAACTTTGCAATTCTATAAGGATTAGTTAACTGTAAAACATCTTAAGTGCATATTTAAAATAGATAAAAATCATTGGATTAAATTTTTTATTATGATAGAAATTTTACTCTTATGTGATATACAAACATATAGCAACTAAAACTATATAGTAAGAGGGGGCTATACTATAAAAATTATAATATGCACTTTACGTATTTCAAAATCAATAATAAGTATTAAATGGATTTTTGCTATTTTATCTACTTTGAATACTATTCAATTTCCATCTTTTTAGTAATCCTTTCCTAGACCAACTTTCCTCCTTATATACGTGAATGTATTTTTGAAATTTTCCACTCGACTATGTATATGGCATAGGTCGTATTATAATTAAAACAAAATGTACAGTTATGTGTACAGTTATAAGTACAAATACCGTAATTCTTTATCACATTTTGCTTTAGGATTAAAAAATTTTTTTTTTTACTTTTCAATTAAAAGTATACAAAATATTTAATTCTACTTTCCGATAGAATTTTTTTAATCGATTTTTAAGTCTGTATAAAAACTCTATGGGATATTAAAAAATAAAAAATAATTTCTGAATAATTGTGAATAAAATTTCAAAAACTAAATTTGAAATAACAAAATATAAATAGAATTCTAGGTATTTGTATGTAAAATACAGTGTTTCCGTTCAAAGTGAATTGCACTGATAAGAAGTAGAAATCTATTTTATATGCTTACACCAAACTAAAACTCAGTTTGCATGGACGAGGATTGCAGTAACATTTCATTATTTTTCCAATTTATCAATTCAAATTTTGACGATTCCTAAAAATAAAAATTTAAAATTGGAAATTTGTATTCTTGACGAGGCTCCATATAGTTGCAAAAGTCATATTAAATCAATAATTCTCGTCTTGCATAAAATTGATTTTATATTATTGATTTTAAGCGCAAGTACTTCAGAACCTCTTCGGCTGGAAATATTAGCTTCATATAAAAGTTTTTTCCATGTTAGCTTAATATAAAAGTTCTTGCACATAAGATTGGCTATGGAACAGTATATATAAAAGTGGTATTAGAACTGGAACACTTTGTATCTGTGTAAATGAGTACGATTTGAAATGGCATGGGGTATGGCATACACTTAGACTCCCTTTTTTTATTATTTAAAATTCTTAATTTTCAATAGCATTTTATTTTGTCGGCCCAGTACATACGTTCCAATTTTTGTTTTTAATTAATATCCAGATATAATCTCCTTCTAAATGCAATAAACAACATGTTAGGTACATGTACCTACTCCATGTATTAATTATTTATACACGCCATCTATTATTTAATATTTATACCTATACTGGCTACTGCTTTAATATTCTGTATTTGGAGTAATAGACATTATTGTATTGCTTTATAATTTCATGTATAAGCACTATGTGTCGTGGCGGACGACTATGAGAATTTGACATTGATGAATGCTTACACAATAATGGATGTTTTCAAGTGTCACTTACCTGTAAAAAAAAAAGTAGAGTAATAAAATGAAATTAGATTAGAATAAATTAAAAATAAAAGTGAAAATGCTTTTAAATCAAAGAAATAGAAAAATAAAATTTCATGTTATCCTTTTTTTTTGTGTTATCGTGCTTTTGAAATGTTTTACGACTTAAGAGATTTATTTGTTTTTTTTTTTTGCAACAACAAGTTAATAATGTTTGTTTTGTTGTTAGTTTTAGGTGACACGAATTTGAATTAATAATTTGTTTTGAATATAAAACTACAATCAAAAAACAGAGCAATTCATTGTCTGAGTCTGAGTAAAAAAACAAAAAATTTTTAATTACCACTGGAAATAAGTGATTTCAATTTAAATGTGTAGAGCTTATGAAGTTAATTTAAACACAATAAGTGAAGTTTCTGTAGATTTATTTTGAAAGTAAGAGTAATTAAATTGGATTGTTGTGACAAGTAATATTGCAATTAGTTGTTAAGCAAGTATTTAAATGCATGTTGTCTCATGTAAATATGGTAAAGTGTATAAAATAAATCGGTTAATACAGCAAGAGAGTTAGGACAATTTTAAGTTCTTAAAAATGATTCAAAAACCGTTAATTTTTTGCTTCTCTATTTATTCACCGTCTAAACTCCCTTGTCTTGCGGAAAATATATAAATAGAGAAATTTCAGCTGATTTTTAAATGTATTAACGAGATGAAATTTGACGGGCTTATACTCTCTAAAGTTTGAATACATTCTGAAACGAATCCTGTCAACACTTACCATAAAACAAAAATCGTATGTATTCATTTAAATCGAAATCTTAATTAAAATTAACGATAGAGAAAGACCAAAGTTGGAGAAAATGCTAATAAATAATTGATTATCAATTAAAAACAGAAAAAAATCATTGATAAATTTTTCTCTTATCTACTCACTAACACCTTTTTGTAACTTTTTTATCCTTTCTATACTTTTGGCATCAATTATAGCCATTAAATGTTGTGTGTCATCCTTTAACATTTTTCATTTTGTTATAAAAAAAAAGGAACTTTTTTAATACAAAAATCGTTTTGTCTCTCTTTTTTCTCTTTGTTTTTGTTTCTTTTTTTTTGTTTTTTGGTGCCCATGTCTAATAAATTTCTAATTGGATTTCAAAATCTGAGCCTCCTTCATTATCGTTTAAAGAATGTATAAATAATACTTTTTTTTTGGGAAAACTTTACTTTTTTCTTCGATAAAAATAGGAGAAAATGAAAAGAATTTTTTTTTAAAGGGAATCACAACCCTCGTCATCACATTATTTGTCTACCCATTACTGTTATTTCCACTTATATAGAGATAGATTTTTGGTTTAGTTTTTTTTGTGAGAATGGTGTTGCTTGACATAGCTATTTTAAATTTTATATTTTGTTTTAGATATTAGATCTATTAAAATGAACAAATATAAAAGTTTAACTTATATAACGATATTATATAGGGTTACCAACTCATTCCGATAAGTTCAATAAATATCTTCCGAAGTTTTAGGTCTCGAAAAAAAATCCCAGAAGGAATCTCAGATAAAATTGGTAAAATACAGTCGTATATGAAATGTTTTAAAAAGCTTTGAAGAGAACATTTGAGAAACTCGATGGTTTGTGAAAAAATTTTGAGAAAGTCATCTTATGAGAGGGCACCCCTAGAGATTATCTGATTCTGAAAAATGAACTTTCTGAAATCCTGAAAATAAATTTTCTCAAGAGTACCAAACTAAAACAGGGTATATAATTTTTGGTTTTATACTATGAAAATGTTACTCAAGAAAAATCTCTTTGGAGCTGCGGTGGATGGATTGAGATGAGGTTCGTGTTAGTATTGGCTTCTTCATTGGGCATTGTCTGGTGAAATATCACTTGCAAAAACTGGGAAGATCGGACTGCCATTTGCGTAGATTTTGTTGGGCGGGACTTTCTTAGTGTTGGAGAATTGACGTTCAACTCCTCGAGGGTTATTTCCAGGTATTTATTTATGACTCGGAATATAGAAGGGTTTCAATAAACCACGGTTGACTGCTTGAAAGGATTGGAGGAGTGGAGTTCATTTGCCCATATGTCTCTTCAGTAATCTAGAATCTACAATAAAAGTGTTGAAGCATGACAATACCTATAAACCAAGGAATTTCTTAAACAATTCAACATTTTTTAATTATTTTGAGACAATACACAAGACAAGCATTCTGGTAATCCTGATTCTATTTACAGAAACTAATATATAAATCTAAATATTCGCTCAGTTTAAATAAGAATGTAAGTGTATATATCTAATAAAATCAATTTATGTAATAAATTTAAAATAAGACCAATAAAGGGTTCAAATAAATATTATGTGTACAAAAAAAAAGGGACCAAGCGAGCTTTAAAAGAAGCCTAAAAAGTGAAAATAAATTTTTATTTTTTTTTTATTTTTCTGCTTTTATGAACAAAAATTTACGATATTGTATTAATAAAGTAGATCAGAAACTTTTTTTTATATTTATGCGTTAGTAAAAAAATTTTCATAAAAATAAAGATTATTTCTCGTTTCCTTTCCGTTTTTGTAACAAATTTTCACACTATTTGCCTCCTTATATTAGAAATTCAATAAAAACAGCGTTATTGTATCTTTAAATAATTAATATTAAAGTTTAATTTATTTTTGTAAAACTTTTGAACGAGTAACAAAATAATGTTTTGTACTTATAGTGGCACAGTCAATGAATACATTGAAGAAGAGAAAAGGAGGGAAAACACCAGCTGGTAATGAAAAAAATATATTATTATATAAGTACTTTTTTTCAAAACCATTAAGGGTTTATCCTTAATGCTTTTGAATTGTGTACTCTGTATAAGACATTGCTGAGAATTAATGAAAAATCACCAATATGTCTAAAATATTCAGCATACAATGTAAATGATCACAATGGTAACAAGGGAAAATCACTGAAATTTGTTGTGAAGCAAATGTTGATTATAGTGGAAAAATAGTGATTAAATACCAGGTACTTTCCCAGAACATCATTAATTCGACGATCAGTCAATCAGGTGAATCACTTTCATTTACAAGTGACAGTCATATGCAAATAAAATAAGTCTCTTGCCAGCCATTTTGAATAAGTGTCGAATTTAATACATAGTTGAAAAAATATTAACAATTATAAAATTTACTCTCGCATGAAATATAAAATTTAATTAGGAAAATCTGGAAGGAGGAATAGTTATTAGGAAACTCACTAAGTTTGTTTTTTTAATTTATGAATTTATTATTGAGAAGTATTTCTTTTAAATTTTTACTTTGCACACTGATAATTTCTATATAAAATAAATTGCATATATTTAGGAAAACAATTGTTATTTTCTTACGATATAAGATAAGTTGGATATGCAATATAGATGACTAAGAAAAAGATATACGATATATAAACAAAGTACAGGCGTTTGGTGATATTAATTTTAGTTTTCTTTGAATTAATTTCATATTCATACCCAATAGCAAAGTTAATACGAGTAATATTATTAAAAGAACTTGTTCTGGTAAATTGGCATACGTTTGCTTTGTTTAATATTGGCAATGATATTTTTACAATGTGCAATTGCTCTTTGATTTGATCTAGTTTGTAGTTTTAGTCTTCAAATTTGTAGTCTTGATTAATTGAGCAGTTTAAGTATAGTATTTAAATGAATAAATATCATAAAATTTTTCAAACGGTAAGGAGCTATGCAGTCATAGTGAAAACCGGAATTTTATATATATTAGAAGAACTGCTTATGATCAAGCAGTAATTATCATGTAAATTAATACGACGATGAAACAGTGTTCCACTAAACAAATTGAGAATAAAAACCACGTCAGCGATTATCATAAGAGAGCGCAACATTTGAAGTCTTACAATAATAGCATATCTTCATATGACGGCAGAGTAATATTTAATGCGTTCCGCTGAGTATAATCTAAAAATGAGTGATAACAAAGTATTAGTTTTTTACTAAGTAATGAGATTTGTAGCTGAAATATTTCAAGAATTACTCAATTGAGACATAAAATTTTCTTGAAAGCATCACTTACAAATACTTAATTAAATTGTAAATGAAAAATATTCTTTACACTAAATTTATTTGAAATTCAAATTTTTGTGTAAAGTAAATGAAAAGAGAAAAAAAACAACAAAAAAGAAAAAATTACTTTTCAGTAAAGTAACGGTTTAAGGTTTATGTGGAAAACAAAAAAAAAATTTATTCAGTTAAAATGAAAAAATTGGAAAATGGAAAAATTATTAGATTTCTTTGGAAATTTTCTGGTTTCTTGTTTGCTTTCTTATAAAAATGTTAAAGACTTTGTAAGTAAAATAAAAAAAAATTTAAAATATTTTTGGATTTTTTAAATTTTTAATATGAAAGCAAGAGAAGGCATTAAAACAAAGTGCACATCTGGTGAAAAAAATTAAAAAAAAAAAAAATTCATTTAAATCAGTCTTAAACTAAATTGCGTGAAATTTTTCAAGTGTTTGAATACGAGTCCTAATGCAAATTTAATATAACATTATTAATGTTGAAAAGTGACACCTAACACTAGAGTACTACTTAATTATTGCACTGTACTAACTAATGAGAGAGAGAAAAAAGAGGAATATTGGTTTTATAACAAGGCATGGCAGCGATATTCGTAGAGACTGCTACGAGATTAAGATTTAACGATAAATGCACTTATAATTTTAGTTATAATAATGACCACTAGAGGTAACAGTATATTTATTTCTTAAAGACAAAATTAAAGACTTTGCACCCTCAAATGCCATTCAACCAAAAAATATTATGCCATTTATATTATAATTATAAATAATAATTTAAAGAAAACTTTTTGTTATAAAAAACAAGAAATTATTACAATAAATTTCATATAAAAAAAAACATAGAATTTTTCTATATTAATGACAGCAAAAATTCTCTTATCATATAGAATTTTAAATTAAGTAATAAAAATTAAATATAATTTTTATCTTGATAAGAAAACACCTACATATACCTATATTGTGACGTATCTATATTTTGTAATGTCCCTTAATATTAAAAAAGTGTTTTTGTCAAAAAAATTTTATAAATTATTAATAATTTCCAAAAATATACAGAGTGATTCATCTTTTTTCCATTAGATTTGCTTTTTGGATTGAAATTGTGGAAGAATGAACAAACTGAAGCAATCTTATAGTCTTATAGCAGGTAGCGTAATAAAAAATTGTTAAAGAGTAAAGTGCCCAGTATTTCCCATCAATACTACGAGCGAGAGCATTACACTTGTCCGAGACCCACCGTGAGAGCAAAGCCCGTTAGAATTTCTCATTTCCTTTATGGGCGAAAACATCACACCCACTCGAGACTCATCGTGTGAGCAAAGCCTCAAAGGTATTTCTCCTCTCCTATGAGCGAAAACATCACACCCATTTGAAACCCACCGTGGAAGCAAAGCCCCCCAGTATTTCCCAACTCTAATCCCAAACTTTTAGACAATGAAGTTTGGAATTAGTTTGAACTAAAATCTGTAATTTTCGGAATTGAGTACCAAATCAAACAATTTGTTAAACAGTAAGCATTACGTTAAATTTAATTCATATTGTAGAGCAAGAGAAATAATTTAACCATTGAACATTATTTATTAAAATAACAATAATTTTTGAGCATTTTGCATATTTAGTAAACCCTTTAAATCACATCTAAATTTTTTAATACCTAAACAACTATACTATTAAAAATGAAAATCATTTAAATACAAAGTATATAAAATTTATATAAAAAGTATATAAAATAATTTTCTACTTTAACTCGTACATTTCAGTTCTATATAATATTTTTTATATAGTGTTTAAGTTTTAGTTAAATTCATGCATAATTAATTTTAAATCAACATTTCATGAAAAAACATTAATTTTAAAAGCAGAGCACAAAATTCAAAACAGGCAAAATATACGAAAAAAATGGAAGCAAAACGTACACCATTTTTCTTTTGTTTTATTATTTTTTGTTTCTAGTTGTTAAAGGATATTATTGCAGTGAATTTCATCCCATAGTTGCTCTATGGGCTTTTATTGTATTCTTTTTATATTTATATAATTTTATGATTATGTAAAAAATACAACATTTAGAATCAACACCACTTTTATTTATATATTGAAGAAACAGAAAAAGTTACCAATATTAATCACGCTCATAAAAAAATGAAAAAAAAGTAAAAATAACAATATAACTGTATATAAATTTCTTAAATTGTATAAATATTTTACCATACACAAATATTTTTTTAAATGTTTAAAGAGTGCCCCGTTTGTTGATTAAGTCGGAGAAGAACCGAATGAATATCAAAATCACCGAATACCGAACGAATATTACATAAAAATCGCATAACCTTCCGATTTCGATGAAAATTTGAATTTAAAATTCGGTTTGTGTCCGCAATACCATATAATTACAAAACTTACGATTATTTGATACATATGCAATTAATACTGGCAGCACCGTTCATGTAGATTGATTTCATCATGCTTACGTCCCCGAAAGAAAGTTTTCCGTTGAATAAGTCGGAGTAGAATCGATTAAATATCAAAATCATCGAAGACGGAACGAATATCAAATGAAAATCGCATAATTTTCTGATTACAATGAAAATGCGAAAATCAAATACGGTTCGTGTCCGCGATATCATAAAATTACAAAATTCACGATTATTTACTAAATAAGTATTTAATGACGATAGCATTGTTCATATAAGTTTGATTTTCTTACAGTGATATACCCGAGCGGTTTCGTACATATAAACGAATCGAATTTACGGTCTCATTCAAAACGAATCTATTAACTAGATCCATTGTGTAGTTGAACTGATGTCAGATTACGATTTTTTTTTGACTTGATATTAAAAATATGTAAGCCGATGAATACAGCCTTAAGTATTCGGGAGCGAAACAGTGTTTGAGTATACTTCAAAGAACAGACCATAAAATATTGGAACACCGTTCATTATTCTTATGCATTTAATTCTGGAATACCTGGTAAGAAAACTTTAAAACAAAAAATAAAGAGGCTTTTATTCCAGTAGTTTCGAAAAGACTGTCAAAGGTATGTTGAGGCTGTTTAAATCTCATTTTCTTTACTTTCTTTTTTTTTTGCTTTGTTGATTATATTATTTTTTTATTCAAGGTAAATGAAGTACAAGAAGAAAAAAAAGGGCTTTTCTCCTTACCTTTTTTTTTCTTTTTTCTTGTTTATGTCGGTGTTCTTTTTTTAGTGGCTTTTCATTTATTGATCGGTATATTATGATATTTATTTCAAAGGATATAAATTCACTTTTTCTCGTTATGTTTATGTATAAATGATAGCTCCTTATTATAATAATCTAAACATATATATGTATATATATAAATATATGCAAAAAAAATTTTATTTCATTTAAAAAATAAATTTTTGTATTCCATTCAATTCATTAGTATTCGTTTTTCAGGTCTACTTTGTAAGTTTAGATGAGTTTTATTATTCAAAATACATACATAGATAAAAGTAAAAGAGAAAATTCTTAATTAAAAGAGAGATATGAATGTAATTAATGAGATGACAGTACATATGGCATGACATTTAATGTTCATATTATACTTATGTAAGAATATGAAAATTAATGAATTCACAATGTTTGTATGAGCTTGAAAATAAATATTATGCTTTGACATTTAAGAAAATGGCATTAAGAATTATTGTTGTGTAGATTATATGGAATTTGTATAAATAATTAGTTGAAATGGTTCTAACATTTATGTCGGCCATGTGCCACTTAAAAAGTTGCGGCTATAACTATAGTAAAAATTATTGAATTAAAATAAGGTGGCGTTACTTTTCTTAAAAAGTGAAATATTGGAGTTAAATTGTAATCACTGCCCGCTAGCCGTTAAGATGAACGGGTAAACAGATTTTAGATCTTCGGATATCAGTCTGTGCAGCCAGATTATGACAACGGTAGACAGAATTTGGATTATGTTGACAATGGCAGTTGAAATACTCCGACCTTCTATAAATCACGAAAAAAATTCGATTTTTATCATAAATTTTGAAATTCCTAACTAAAATTTACTTAAGTTTTATTTTAATTTAATTTACCAAACCCACAAAATTTTCAGCTAGAATTCATAAATTATTTTTTCTTCGAATTAAGGGCTTTTAATTATAATTTTTAATTTACAAAAAAAAAATGGTGAAAAACGAAATTTTATGATTTTATTGCTCATTTTTTTTCTTAATTATCTTTTAGTTTTCCAGGAATTGAGTAGAAGTTGCCTGCCTATTTCATAAGAAAAAAAAAAAGAGTACAAATATATTGTGGTGAGTTTCATTTATTTATTTATTCATTTTATATATTTTTATTTTTTGTTTTCTTTATTATTTCCGACACTTTTACACTGATGACATTTTTAGTACTTTTTATATATTTCAAGAATATTTAATAAATTAGAATAAATTACTTGTATAACAGTATTTATTTAACACTGAGTTGCTATATATACGAAACACCATAGAACAAGGAGAAATGTAAAAAGTAAGGTGCCATGGATTGATGTATAATAAACGGTACTATGGTAGGTACCATTTATTTTGGTATCGTCTGTTTCATTTGGTATAAAGTGGTTATAATGTAACTAAGTATATCAAAGGATGGTTCAGCTGCTGCTGCTTTCCTCCATGTCTACTAGTAAAATGAAAGTAACTTTTAGAATTTTAAAATATTTAAAAAAAAAAAAAAAAGTTTTTTCTGAATTTATGATTTTTTTTTTTTAGAGATATGACTGAATTTATAAGTGTTTTTAACTGTGTAAAGGAACAAACAAGTTGTAAGGATTCAGACTTTTATGTTCAGAATATATTGTTAAGGGAAAGGAAAACTGTTATATATGGATGTTGTATGAATTCTTTCATACTACCCTAAAAATATTGAATTAGAATAACTTGATAAGAATTTAGATAAAATTTTATTTTTAAAAAAAATTGGGTCTAGATACTGGAAAATGGATCTAGTTGGCTTCTGTTTTAAACAAAATCTATTTTTAATTAATAAATAATGAATTAAATGTGTAATGTCTTAGTATAATGGAAATGCAATATAAATTTCTAATAAAAAGTACTTGAATAAAAGTAAAGAGAGCTTCAGTTCTTTTTCACAATCTTCGCATATAAGAAAATCTGTTAACTTAGGCAGTTTTTCTAAAAATCAAATCAATATAGAACTGCAAAAAATATTCCCTTTCCTTTACAATTCAAATACTTTTCATGGTATTTAAACCAATACCAGTTTAGGGGTAGTATACTTTTGCCCTCATATACATAAACTTTTTCATAGATGAATTAACATGTAGATATATACAAACGCACCAACATATTTCTATACTTCAGTTCACATATATTTTAATGTACATAACTTTATTCTAATATTTAGAGATAGTCTAGTCACAAAAAAAAAAAAACAGCAAAAATTTTCTTTCTCTTTTGATTTTTTTTTTTTAAATTTTATAAAAAAAAAGACAACTTAATTTTTAATATTCCAGGTAAAGTTTTTAGCACGTTTTTCATAAAAACAATAAAAAAAAATAGAAAAACACTAAGTATATATACAAGCTACAAGAGTTAAGAGTTGAAAAAGAGAATTGCAAACGTGACTAAGCCGATAGCTTAAGTGAGACAAGAAAAAAAAATACAAATACAAGATTATACAAGAGAAAGAATAAATTAAATATTGACGAAAAATGGATGTATGAAATGGACACATCTCTTCATACACATACAGATACAAGTATATGTACAAATTGAAAGGATATTCTAAAGGATTTAAAAAGATATTAATAAAAAGGATGATACAAAAGCTACTAAAATCGGGTATATATACGCGAGAATAAAAAATGAACAAAATGATGGCAAATGGAAGATAAAGAAAATTTTCAATTTAATTGTATGCAAGTCCGAGTTTGCAAGGTGGAATATTAATCAGAGGATGAAAAATTTTCTCGAATTTTAATTTTACAACTTTTCCGTCTTTTTCAGTAAAATAAATAGTGAAATTTCTTTATTATTCAAAGGGTTAATGGATTTTTTTTTTTTGGAAAATTTTCAAAAATGAAATTTCTCTAATTTTTTTCTTTTATGCCAAAATTTTTATTATAGCAGCAATTTTGGTCTCTTAACTAAATTTCTTGCATTTAACAGATAAAATATAAAAGAAATGCTCATACTCGGACTGCGCTGAACGCATTTTCAAAAGTATGCCCTTCGGTCCCCTACCCCTAAATATAATTTCTGAAAATTAAATTTTACTTTATTAACTTTATATATATATGGTAGATTCGGAGCTGTTCGAGCTTAAAATTATAACGCCACGAAGTGGCTGTGTACATTTGTATTTATTAGAATTTCAATATTCAACATTCCGCAATTTATATTATAAAATTAAAAATTCATCTGATCCTATTCTTAGAAGTAAAATTTGCTTTTTCTTTATAAATCGCAATAATTTACTTGCCTCTCAAAAAAAAAAGTGTTCAATCTATTTTAATATTTATTTATATAAAACCATATAAAATAAATTACTAAATTAATATATACATATGTACATTCAATATAAACATATAGAAATTTATAGTTAATCGAAAGAGAAAACAAAAAAAATTGTTGACTTAGTAATGATATTCATTTCAATGAGTTCCTAGTGCCCTATCAAATTAACTACAATATATAGTTAAACTACATTATTAAAAGTAGGTTCTAATCCATACCCACATATGTACATTCCTTCATGTCTTCATGTATTTACAACTCATATAATATGAATGCATGTACTGCTAATGTTTAAGTCATGACCTCATTAATTGAATTGTATATTTTATATATTAATAATTCATGTTTTAATTTTAATACAAAAACAAAAAGAAAAAACCATTATTTTTTATATTTTATTTTATTTTCGATTCCCAGTTGGACTATAGAGCAAAAAAAGGAAAAAACGAACAGCTTGAACCAAATTAAACTAAATTGGATCTAATATTTTATTAATAGAGCAATAGAAAAACAAAAAAAAAAAATTTCCAAGAAATTTTGGAAGGAAAATTTTTCTATTTTTTTTTTTTGTACTTTCTCAAACCTTTTCCATTTTTTTCTTTGTGATCTAGGTCAAGTCATTTTTTGCCTATGATAGTAACTAAGAAAAATATGAAATAAGCATTAAGTATTGTTGAGAATCGCTATCAATATTTAAGTATGGTCAGTATAATTAAAAAAAAAAAATTAAGGATTTTAATTTAAGGATAAATTAAGGTTTTTAATGTGCTTACAAAAAATATGAGAGAAAAAAATTTTTTTTTTCGATAACTTGAAAATTACAATTTTTGTATTCGATTTTATTAAGGGTAGTTTTTTAAATATGTGCCAAGTATAATTCAAATAATTATTAAATTAGAAATTAGGTGTTATTAAGAAATTATGATTTCTGCATGTATGCATGATGGAGAGTTTCTATTTATTTATTTCGTTGTGTCTAAAAAGAAACTAAACTGTTCTCATAAAAGGTCTACATATTCTTGAATTTCTCTTTTCAGTATGAGGACATTAAGAAGTTTTCGATCATTATTAAGACTGGTATAAAGATTAATTGCTATTGATTAATGTATTGAAGTTGAAATAGTGTACTGTACTATTTATCACTACTGTGTAACAAGTTCTTGGTTCTGGTATTTATATGAAATGTATTTCATTCCTTTGCACCAACATAGTCGATGATTTCTTGAAACATAATAGTTTCTTTGGCAGTTGTACATCATCCATTTGGAAATTTTACCCCAATTTCGAAAACCGTGAATCAGCGTACAAATATATATCCACAATATCAATCATATTTTGAATACTATCCATATAAAGGCTAAATATCAAACCACCTAGTGTACTACCTTGAAAAAGACCCAAGTTTAAACCCACACTTCTGCTATAAATTTAAATCAATTCTTATAAACTGCAATCTATTTTCTTTCTATATGAGAAATTTTTAAATTTCCTGTTTTCATATTTCCGGAAAGGACTAAATCATAAAATTTTGCCATAAATTTTTAAAATTCAAAAAATAATTCCTAAAACAAAATTATTTGGACGCGCTTTTTTTTTTAACCTTCCACGGTTGTTTGATAATTTTCGTATATACATACTAAATATGCCGCTACTCTTAATTAAAACATGTTATTCAACGCTTGTTTTCACCACATTTCAGCCGATTTTTCTGACCATTCCCCTAGTATAAAGCATATCTATAACGCTATATCTTCACAACCTTAACGGCTTAACCCTAGTTACAGATGATTTTCCTCCCTGCAAATCTTTAGACGTTTTGAACAGGCTGACTAAAAAAATTCTATTTTGTAGCAATTCGTTTTAGAAGAGGAACAGGGACAAGATTCTTTTCCTCTTTAGCTGTTTAATATCCCGCCAACTATAAAACGAGAACATTTTTTTTTTTCTGTATTCGCATAAACTTTTTATTAATATTTTTTTTTTCAAATTTTTATTAAATTTATTTTAAATTAAAAAAATGATTTCAAGATATAAAATAAAATTTCCTTATAAATTTATTATTAAAAATTTTAAAAACAAAAAAAAGTCGTAAAAAAAAATTAATTGGATTAGATCACTTATAGCAACATTTAAAGACTTTTTTCTAATTTAAATACAAACAAACTTTTATTGCAGCACAATATTTTCTCCAACACTGTCAACAACAAAAATAAAAACACAAACAAAATTTAGGTCGAATAAACTGTTTTGCTACTGCATACTTATAGGATGAGAAAATTCAATAATAAAAAAAAACAAGCCAAACAATTACAATCTCTGACGTAATTTCTACGAAAAATTTATTATAAAAATTGTTATATAACTATAATTTTTATATTTCTATTTAATTTTATGAAAGCAAATGTACAAAACCAAAAAAAAAAAATATAATGGGCTCCAAAAATAATAATGTCTTTATTGTTATTAACATGCAATTTCTGTTTTTTTTTATTATTGTTTAACCGTATGGCATACAATATAAAATTATGACACCCTAAGAGGTCATGACCTTTCTCTATTGAAAAATTATTATTATTACTTATACGTATAAGAACCACATGAGTTTTAAATAAAACTTAAACAGCCCATAAGTTTCACAGTCATAAATTGCTATATAAATATAATTTAATTTATTTTTCATACACATTAATGGAGTAAGAGCAGAAGGAGTACAGAAAAGAGAAAAATAATATGAAAATTTTATTTCCACCACTCTGTGAGTGGTGATAATAATGAGACGTTGAGTCGAAATATTTTAGGAGACACATTTTGCCTACTTCATATTAACGGTAACACAGAAAAATAGTCTAAAATAATTTTAAAAATTATTGCTTTAATATTCTTATAAATATTTTTTATTTACCACTTTGATTTCGAATATTAAAGAACACCGTGCAAAAAATTTACTTAGCGATTCAGGGCTCACATGGGAAAGTGAGGCCTAGAAGGAGAGGCTACTTGGAGGATTAGTGGACAAATGAAGGAAACTTCGATGCACCTTCTCAGTGGGTGTGAAAGAAAACAGCAGTCTCTGGGTGGTTACGTCCTCGGAACAAAAAAACTGTGAGCAATCGACCGCTTTAATCCTGACAGATGGAAAGTGCGGCACAATACATCAACTTCTTGGGTTGCAGTGCATTTTAACCTCACCTAATTTAATTTATAGTAAATATAACAATAATTCTATAGTAAAAAATTTAACCTTGCCTTAGGTAAATTTTTAACAGTTCAGCTCGATAACCAAGTCAGGTACCCAGTATAACAAATATTCCGCATTTATATATTGAATTTTTCCAGCAAACAGTTCAAGTCAAGTCCTCTGGGATCATTGTAGTTATTTATATATGTATATGAGATTGTAAAGTTGAATATTATTATTAAGAGAAATTGTTAAAATGAAAGGATTGATTTTCTGTATATATACATATAAGATTTCTTTGATATCGCAAGAGGAAGACTATACAGATAAAGTCCTTAAAAGTTTATTGATACTAAATAAAGCAAGCAAACAGAAATTGACATATTTCGGACCATATATTTTTTATGTATTCAGAAATATTATAATGCATTGATACACATACATATGTGTTATATGAAATAGAACAATGTAAAATGCACACAAGCATAATGTGACATCGTTAAATAAAACTTCATTCAGTTGCAAGAAAAATAAATAATTTCTTTTGATTGTTTTACGGATTACACTTGTCTTGTTTATGTCTAGATAATCTTTATACATATATCAAGCAAAGAAAAATATATATATATATTTTATCGCCCTTCAACCAACGGCTTTCAGAGTTTCAGTAATAGAAATCCGATGATCTTAGAAAGGTTTTAGGTGTGAAATATTTTTATTATTTTTACTAGTGAGTGTATGGTTAATTAGAAACATATGTTTAATTATTAAGTATAACAATATAATATTAATGTATGTGCAACAAATCTATTATACAAATATAATTGAGTGAATCATTTAATTTGGTATACGTGTTTGTAATTCGCTTAATAACTAATTTGAAAAATAAAAATCACTTAAGGGTGTTTTTTTCTAAATCCAATTATCCAAGAGAATTGCACTAGGACGCTGATTTCATCATTCCAGAGAATTTCAAAATGGCAGGATTTTTAGTTGGATCCCGTGGAAAATGTTCCATATATAATGGTTTACTTATGGTACCGGTGAACGAAATCTTAATGTAATAATATCAGGGAATTTTAAAATTAAACAAAGAAAATTGCTAGAATCTACATTTTTCCAAGTAATTCAATCACTTCACCTCGCTACGTTAGATTTCCTTGAGTATATTTTAAGGCATAACTGACAACTTACAAACTATTATTTAATCCTGAATTGTCTCAAATTTTGCAAATATAATTATAAAATGACAATAATATCGATAAACCCTAAGGTTATTAAAATTAAACAAAACTTCATCTAAATATTTTAAATTTTTAAATTCCGGAAGACTTCAGCAGCAGATTGAGATTATTTTTGTCATGTAATTTGGAAAAGTTAACAACAAAATTATTTTTATACGATGAGAAATTTTTGTTTTTAAATAATTTCCAAAAAATATTAAGTTCATTTTCCGAAAAATTAATTTCCACATGGATTTCCACTACAAAAAAAAAAAATTAAACTTTAATTCCAAGAGGAAAGCATGTTTTTGTTGTTTTCATATTTCGTACATTAAAATTTAATTGTATTGTGGGTATTTTAAAGCTGTGCAAACAGAAACAAAAGCAAAAAAATGCCAACTAATTTGCAAAGTTTTTAATTCTTTATTACTTTTTTTCATTTTTAACTCATTTAACTACTTATGTTTTGCCTTAACTTTGTTTACAAAGCATATACTGAAATATAGAAGGGGTTAAAAGTTGTTCCAGCAATTTAAAAAGTTTTTATGACAAGAGTTTATGGTTTACAATTCCAGAATACGAGAGTGAAAGAGAACAATAAATGAAGAAGGAAACAGACCATCCCAAAACCAAAAACGTTTCGGAATAAGGAAGAAGAGGAAGAAGTTTCGCGAGAATTTTTTCAGTAATTATTTAACTTGATAGTTTTGCACTTCTTCACTTACTTCTATATACTAATTACTTAAATCTAAATAAAATATTTACCGTATTTCCATTTTCCTGTACATGTGGTACAATTTTATCCTTTTTCCTTGGACTAAAATTATTATTATTCAATGATTTAAAACCGATTCTACGACCTAAAACAGTACGATGTGTTGGCTGATTTGGTGTTATTACTACTGGTGCTGGTGATATTATTTGTCCTGTTATTGAATTTATATTCCCAGTTGAACTAGTAGATGACGTTGATGATGTTGATGAAAATGATGAATTCCCATGTAAAAATCCGGAAATAATATTTCCACTATTGCTATTATTATTATTGTTGTTGTTATTATTATTACTGTTATTACTTGTATTGTTTGTTATTGTAGAAGAACTGTTATTAATATTTTGTTGTTGTTGTTGTTGCTGTAATTGATTTTTATTTAAACGTATTTTACTTGGTTTTGGCGAAGGACGTTGGCTTTTTAAGAATCCTTTAGGACTTTCACTATTTAAATAATTTGAATTTGTTGAAGATGATTGTTGTAATGGTGATAATGTTGCTGATGATGATGATGGAATTGAAGAATTTTTTGAACCAAATAATGATGATAAAGCTGATGTTGAATATGATGTTACAATACCAGTAGTTTTTGTTTGTATATTATTTGAATTGGATGATGATGTTGTTGTTGTTGTTGTTGTTGTTGCTGCTGCTGCTGCTGATACTATTGATTGTGTTGATGCAGAATTTGTCATTGATGATGACGATGTCTGTGATGTTGTTGTTTGCGTCGTCGCCGCCACCGTCGCCATCGCTGACGACGACGCTATCGTTATACCCATTGCTTCTTCTCTTGTTTTTGTTCCAGACGGCGATAAAGATGATATCGATGTTGATGACTGTGATGATTGTAATTTTGTATTCGAATTTGAATCATTTTTATAATTTTTTGTTTTTGATATATTGTCATTATAACTAATACTATTAGGAATATTATTTTTTTGTTGATGTTTTGTTGTTGTAGCTGATGATGATGATGACGATGTTGATGATGGTCCTGTTATTGTTTGTAATGTTGGACTATTATTAATTGTTGTAACAGTCAATGGGGCAATTGCAGTCGCCGTTGTTGATGACGACGATTTTTGAAAGACCGATGTGGCAAAACCATTTGCCGATGGTGGTCCATCAGCCCCATGGACCGTTCTCCAACGTCGAAATATTGTTATTCCAATGATGAACTTTTTATTAGAATAATTTTTAAGGAAATTTTCAAATATTTTTTTTTTTTTACAAAAATTTTATTAAAAATTTCAATTAAATATTATTGACATTTTTTGCAGATGTTGTTGATGTTGAAAATTGAAATCGAATAAAATTTTTGAATATTTAACCGTAGCCGGTTTGAATATTTGTTGGTGAGTATTTGTAGAATTGCAGTTTTGTTAGGTAGGTTTCTTTCAGCTAAATAGTTACTGTTCCTTAATTGAGATTTCAAATTTTTTTGTTCAACTTAAGCAGTTCTTAGCAGAATTCTCTTGACGGGGCAGATTTCTCTTACTATTTCCAATATTTTCAAAACTTTTAACTTTATTATAAGATTTAAATTCTTCAGAAAAATTACAACTATACTTATGAAATTACTAATTCTTTTAAAAGCCACAATATTTACAATAGATTCTTGTTTATAAAGTATTGCACTATGATATGTCACTTTAATTTTTGGATGTAAAACTATAAAAATGAATTCATTTTTAGAAAAATTCGATTGCATAGCATTTTAAAGCATTTTAGTAATATTAAACCGTATGTTGTAGCAAAAATTTCAAACGAAAAATTTTAGGATTAAGTTTAAAAAAACCATTCTTTTCAAATTTTTTAGACTCGTGTTTTTTTCTAATTCCAGTAAGTTGTAGAAAACTATATTTTCAACAAAAGCCGTTTTGGTTTTTTTTTAAATATTCAAGATGATTGTAAATGCTGGGAAACCTTAAGTAATTGTGATGTCCTGTAATTTTGATATCCTTTATTTGCCTATTATTGTTTTTTGTACTTGTTCTTTAAATAAATAAACTTAAAAATTGTTTTTCCTTTTATAACATCATAATTTGAAAATATTCGACTATTACCGATTTTCAATCTATTACCGACAAACACTAAAGACGTACTGAAAGGTTTTCTTTAAAAAATTGAAAAAGGAAAACTTATAAAAGAAAATTTTTCTTTTGTTTTCTTTGTTTTTTTTTTTGTTTTTTACCCCTATTTATAGCGCAGAGCTTTAAATACTGTGAATTTGTGAATTACGTAAATAAAATATAAAAGTACATAGTTATAGATGTTGTATATACGTATAAGGGAAAAAGCTTACTCTATAACAGTTAATGATTGCAGTGCAAAAAAAAACAGTTAAGTATATAAGGTGGAGAAGAGTTTTTTTAAGAGAATTTTTTGTCAACAATTTAAATATCCTGTATAACTATATGTAAAAATGTATTTGTGTTTGTTTATACAATATTGAAAATAACATATGATAGAAATGTTTGTATATAACCAGACAGATGTGTATGTTAGAATAATTTTTTTTAATATTACACACACAGGCCACAGTTAATATTGGAAATATTGTACCATTTCGAGAAAACAGTCTGTGTGTTTCAGGTCCAATTATAAATTGCCTAATTAGATTGTAGATTGTAGATTTGTACAACAGAAATAACAGTCCGCCTTGACTTCTTTTAAGTATTTATTGTAACCGCCTTCTAAATGCGAGACATATTCTTACAGGGCCAACTCGAGATCTACCTTAGCTTTTCGTACATGCGAAAGTATCACACTCTCATAGAAAATGTTTTAAGGTTTCCTCATCTCTTCCTCGAGAATTCTCACCTCCTTAGAAGATCCTTGGCCTGCTACAATGTAGAAGATTTCTTCAGTGCTACGAACGCAGGCCTCTTTAGTTACTTTGGTAATAATCTTTCAGAAGATTCTTGGCCTGCTACAATGTAGAAGATTTTTTCAGTGATATGGCCCCTTTTTATTTAGTAACTTTCATAGTTCCCAAAAAACAATTCTCTGTGGATCCTGTATTTCACTCGCGACGTGACTTTAGCTGAGTCACAAACCAATATCTTATCTACCTACTTAACTTATTTCCGATGAATTCTTCACAAAAATATCTCAATTAATAATTTAATAATTTTTGAATAAAAACAATATCTGCCCTAAATTTTTTTTTTAATTTTGATTGCTGTCTGTATGGTAAAACTAACTGAGAGCGGTATAGTAAGTGTAACGGCTAAAATATTGTGCTTTCACTGTTATTAACGTACACACATAATAATTTACTACTTTGTATGTATTTGTGAACAATAATTCTTAACTGAACAAAATATCCATCACTTGTCAAAAAATGAACTAATTATAAAGAAATATTTTCAAATTATTTTGATAAATTAAAGGATGCACTTGAAAGATCCTTGTTTTTGAATTCAATATGTGCATATAAAGGTAGATGAACATGAACATATGTACATAGAATAAAATTTAATATATCTTATAAAATATACTGTTATACTTTATTATACGTAGATTGTGTATGGAAGTGTTCATTACAAAAAATAATTGTAGAATTCTTGATTTCATGTTGTTGTTAATAATGTGTCTGACTCTTTGGAATTTGTTTTTTTTTTAATTTAAAATTTATTGCATATTTTTTTTTATATTTCGGAACATTGTATATTTACCTGACATTTTTATATCAGAACATTTCTTTTTTGTGTAGAATAATTTATGGAAATTTTTTTTCTCTAACTAAGAAAATATTTTAAATTGCCAGTTGTTGCTACAAAAAACATAGGGTTTTTTAATATATTGTCAGATATGCAGCCTGATTTGAGAAGTTTTGTCAGATTACACAATATTTCAATAAAAAAAAAATTGTCACAAGTTAAGGAATTTAAAAATACTTAAGAAACTGTTCAATATTACATTTGTATTTGTAAAATACAATGAATTATAGTTTGTTTTAAAAATTATATATTGCATAAAAGTTGTATGGTCACAGAGGGACATGAATTCTTATCAAAAATTTTACACATATGCACACATTCGCATAATGCATATTTAAAATTCTACAATATAAAATAAACTTCTTATAAATACAAGAAAAAATTTATTAAAATTTATATGACCCTAAAAGTATGCAATTTTTTGACATATTATATTTTATTATTCCCTACGGTTATACAAATTTTAAGAATTATTACAGCAACTTATAGAAAATTATACCAAAACATATTAAAATTATTATATTATATAAAATTAAATATTAAATTATTTATTTATATACAGTAATACATAAGTCTAATATATAAATTGAAAAAAAAAAACAAAGAAAAAAAATTAAGGAAATGCAAATTTAAAACTGCATTTTCTCATATAAAGCAACTATTTAAAAATAAAAAAGAGAGGGAGAGACGTAAATGGTTATTAAAGAGAAATGAGCAGTAACGTACGAAAATATACCACGTTTTGCAACAATAATAAAATAAAATGCAAGAAAAATTTAAGAGAGAAAACAATATTATGAAGAGAGTTTAAATATATTAGATTGAATTGACTTTTAAAGAGAGAGAATCTTTACTTTTCATATAGTAGAAATTTTATATGCAGCAGAATCTTATATCAATGTATTCATGTTCTCTTATAATATAAAGTTACATATACATATGTTTAAAATTTAATTTATATATGTACATATTCTTCTATATAAAAATGTACTTTTTTATTGCTCATTTAAAACATATATCTATTATTATTATTATTTACTGTATACATAAAATATTTTACATATTAAATACATATAGTATCTAATATATTTGTATGTATGTACATGTACATAATAGAAAAAAACAGATTTTGTCAAGGTTACAGTTATTGCAGTTTTGCTTTATATATTATGTGTATAAGTATATATACATATGTATATGCTTTATAATTAAATATTGTGAATGGTAAGTTGTTCCTGTTCCCATTTTTTTTAAAACAATTCTACTTAAATCCTTCAAAAACAGAAAAAATCCAAACTGCAATGCTCTTATATATTGTTTGGTATTTTGTTTGATTTTGGTGCGGAATAAAATTTTTGTTATTGTATCTAGATATTGAGGAAAGAAATATAATTTTTATGACAAATATTAAACTACAAGGCAAAACCTTTTGTGTATGTTGAAGATCTCGCCATAGTCTACAAGGGAACTACTTTGACCATCTACTTGAACAGAATATAATCAGTCATTGATAACAACTTAAAACTGGCGGTTGCATATTAAAGAATAAATTATAAATGGAATTTTCGGACTTATTATGGTAACAGAGCCACAAAGCCTATATAAGGGCATCTTTATGTTATGGAATATTTCAAGCTACTGTCTTATATGCCATACAGATTTGAGGTAATCCTGTCAGAAAAAACAGAGATATTATATTACCACGTATTCAAAATAAAATAATAAAAACTTGTTGAGATATGAAGTACGAACTCCAACAAGAAAGATTTGCGACACTCTTAAAGTATTACCGTCGAGTTTGGCAATTACCAATATACACACACAAATGTAACATCTATTATGAATAGCAACATTCATAGCTACTTTAACAGAAATTCGAGCACTAAAAGAGTGTAGAAATAAAATAATAAAATATCCTTGTTCAGTTACAATAAAATTTTCAATATTTTAGAAAAAAAATTTCATTATAATTTTAATAATTCAATCAATTTTTTTAAATAAATTATTTTGTTACTAGAATTTTCATAGAATTTTCAATTAGGTACATATACTTTGTATTTGTGTATGTGTTTTTTCAATTAAGTCTATATGTACACTAATTTTCCTATATATGCGTAGTAATGTTCTAGCATTTATATATATTTTTAAATTGAATTAAGTTTTATATACTTATATATAAATAGAAATTGTCAGACAAAAATAATATGTACTGCAATTGAACATACACGCATACATATACGAAAAAAGTATGAATAAAACACAGAGTAAAAAAAATTCACGGTCAAAAATCAATATTTTAAAATATATATACAAAGTACAAAAACTGTAATTGTACATGTATATATATACGAAATAAAATAAATGTAGCTACTGAGAAAGAAAGAGAAAATTATTGTTTTTTTGTTTGTCTAAAAATGCAATAATAAGAAAAGCTCTTTTATTTTTTATAGGTTTTTTAACCCATTTGCGTAAAATGCTAATGTGAAAATATACATAAGTACGTACGTATGTGTATGCATAAGTAATTAATTATATGTATTTAAAATTGTTATACAATTATACGTAATAGTAAAGTATAAAAGGAAAATTTTTATGAAATATTTTTTTTTATAATAGAAAGATTTCGGAAAAGAATATAGAATTTTAGAAAAAAACTTGCAGTAATTGCTTACATAATAGTAATATATAACTATGAAAACGACCATACTGTTTGATTTAATGTTTATAACACCAGTAATAAAAACTAGGCATTTACTGCATTAAATATCCCAACGTGATTTCAAAAGAATTCAGAGTTCAGTAGATCATTTTAATTTCATCTAGTTATGGTGGTTTTACTATTGTTATAGACTAATCATACACATTGTGCATAATCATAAACTATACTTTCTTGCCCCGAAATATATGCAATTTTTTATATTGTTTTAAATACTGAATTAATAAAAAGCATTGCAATTCAGGGAACGTCAGTAAATTTTTTTTGTAATTTTTGTAATTATATGCAATAAATCAATTTTCAACAAATTTTCAACCATTGTAAAATTGAAATTTTCATGTTATTTGTGATTTTGTTTAAAAAATCTTGTTTATTTTTGACGTGCGTCTAATGATTTATTGACATTTAAGGTAACAAAATAAATTGCTATAAACGTATACAACTGAATAATATTAAATATGTGTGACATTCATCATACTTTACAGTTATTTTATTCCAAAATAATTTTAATATATGGTTATAATTTTAATATTTTATTGTATTTATTATGAGTTGTGATATATTTTGAAATTGTGCAAAAATTTTTGATTTTGATTAAAATCCAATGACCCAAAAATAATAAATATTTTTTAGAATATTATGCAATTTATTTGAAAATTTAAATTTAAATTGCAATTTATAAAATATAGTTTAAAAAAATAAAAATACCGGCACAATTTCATCATTCAAAAACAAATAAATAAAAAAGAAAATTAAAATACCTTTATACAGTAGTGTTCATAAAAATTAGGACACTTTGAAAAATGATTATTGTTTTTTAAACCAGAAAAGATAAGGCCTGGAGCAGTTTCGAAATATTAGTCACAAATATGTTTTTGAAAATAAAAAAAGTGGTGTCACATTAAAATCAGCCCCCAGCCAATCTGTTCTTATCCATTGACAACATGAAGCTTGCATTTGGATTCATCTATGAAGATAATAGTATCCCACAATCATTAGATCAATTTAATGTGTTCTTTGACCCGTTTTAGTCTTACACTGTTACAGCAAGGCTTCAGAAAGAACTTATGAATAAATTGACGTGATTTTAGTCCTTTAACTAGTAGTCGTCTACGTATTGTGGCAGCTTATATTTTCAATACGTACTGTAACAGATGGTATTTTGGTTCTTCGTTCATGCTCCATCTTTCAAGTAGTAAATCTTTTTCGCTTGAAGTAATAAAATCTTTAATACGATGCGTGAGCCCTACTTTTATACTTGCACAAAAGTATACCTGATGTTACTCTTGAATAAAGATACCGTCTACCTGATTTCAATTACGTGTTAAAGATCTTTTATATTCTTGAACTTTTATACGTGTCCCAACATTTAAAAACATCACTGTATACGTATACAACATACCTTTGGGGTAAAGGCATTATGTAGGTGACCTATATGTATTTTTGTAAATCATTACATAACTCGAATGAATTATGATCAATCATTTATTACTTAATTTCGTTACGTATGCATCTATATGGTATAATACTAAAGTAAATGAAAAAAGGATATAAATTTTCAATTAATTTGGATACTTAAATGAGAAAGGAATGGAGGAAGAGGGGGAGGAGATATGACAATGAAACGTGTATTAAAAATTATGAGCTCAGGGGGATAATGCGAAAAAGTGCCAAATACGAGAACTGATCATAATATGCTGATAATAAAATTTAGTTCAAATTAATATTAATTACACTTAAATTAATTACAATTAAAATTTATATATAAATAATAAAAAAAAATTTCACTCAAATGGATATTCATTATACAATGGAAATTCTCTATATAACAAACGCTCTTACAGGGCATCTCCATTGGGCAGTAATTTATTTGTCATTGTAGCAAATGACTCTTTATGTAACGAGCGGTTTCTATTGTGCTGGAGTCTATAGTATTGTGTAGAGTACCGTAGTGCGGTACATAATACCAGCAAAATAATTAATTTAGTTATTAACCAGGTGTGTTATATAGGGACACTTACTAATATCACATATTTGAGTCCAGGTAACAGGCTGTTACTAACAGGAAAAACGGCTGCCAATTTTAACGGAATTTTTGTGGTTGAACTTACATACAATCGGAAGCTGAAAATGAGACAACGAAAAACGTTCTCTGTAAATCTCGACGGTTGGCCAGAAGGTGACTTCTGAATCTACAGAACTATATGTGATCTGAGGCTTGAAGTGATCTATGGGAGACTCCAGTAATTCGACTGACTCCCATTACTTGCAATCTACGAGTATCTAATTTAATTTTTAATATTTTAAGAACGCTTTCAAAACAGAAGTTGCATGATTTTCGAAGTTCGCTTTGGATAGAATTCCGAATATAAATTTACTTAGGCAGTAGAATATTAATATTCCCTCAGTTTATGAGTTCTCTGATATTTTGCTTCTGTTTTAAAATTAAAAATTGGATTTAAGCCAAATACAAGAATAAAAAAAGCAATTTCCACCCTATTTAATATTATTATAAATGTTAAATATGAATCATACATACACATACATTATATTTTATATCAGGACATTAATAAAGAAGATAAAGGATTTATGTATGAGAAAAAAATTTATCACATATGTTTGTGCTCAAATCTTTCATAAGAATCTTATCGTGTATTTTTTTAACTATAGAAGTATGTATGTATGTAGTTAATCTTTTCAATAAACATATACACAATTACACACAAACACTCATTCTTCATCGTTTATATAAACATATTCTATTGTTTCGTATATGAATTTTGGCCGAATTCACATTACATTGTTAGAGTTCTCATATTTTGTACATAAATACAATAAAGAAAATATATAATATACTTTATACATAAACATTCGTACATAAATTTCATTTTATTAAAATGTGCCAATTGCAAGAATAACAAAAAAGTAAAATATTATATAAAAAATAAATAAAGTAATCAGAATAAAAAGATTCCAATGAATCATAAGCTCATACACAAACACATTCATGCATACGTCTTAAATATACGAGCATATAAGCAGAGAAAGCAATAACATTATGTTAATGTTATGTAATAAGAACGTTATATTAGTGTGTGGTGCATATGTTTGTGTTAGATTATAATTATGATCATTATATTTATTTGATTTGGCATTTTTCAAGGAATAAAAACACAAACAAAACAAGAACAGGCAGAAGAAAACAAATCTTGGTAAAAAAATTAAATATTTCTTATTTGGATTTATTTCTTTATTATATTAATATAAATTTGGTTATGTGCTATATATATACTTGTTATTTTGAATACTCATCCGTCCGTTTATTAGCATTACTTTATGGTTAATAATAATATTTGTTTTTCAATTAATTGTGGAAATTCAAACTTTATTTTTGGTATACACTGACAGCCTAAAACTTTTAGATATTCAAATGTTTATATATAGGACGAAAGGGGCGGCAGATAAGAACCTTAAAAATACAACTAAAACGATCCACAAGACTAAAAATATGGGAGCAGGATATGGCTTGTACGATAAAGATGCCGACACAAAGAAACTGTAAGCAATGCTATAAATTCTTAAGAGTTTTCTGTAACGTGCACTGGACAAGACGAACAGCAAATACAAAATTCTGGACGACTCATCAATGAGTAGAATTCCGCAGCAGAAGAAGAAAATGAAAGTGAATTAGGCGCAACATGCGATGGGATGGAACTGGCACAATTAAATGGGTGTAACACAGTTAACATGGAAGGAGATTAGTCCCGAAAGAATTGGCCCTAACTGAAAAAACATTAGAAGAAATAAAAATATTGGCTCAAAATTGAGTTTGATGGCTTGTAGTAGCCTCATGCTCCCAAAATGTGTGTTTTGTCATTTAGACATTACTTTCTAAAACAGAATACTTGCAAAACAAATTTAAAAAAAAAATTAATTACCTTTCTATAAAATTTCTTGAACTATTTTTCTATAATAATTTTTTTGTACGTACCTGAAAAATAGAAAAGAAAAATTTAAGTTAATTACTGTTAGATCAAAAAAAAATTTTTGTTAATTTATAAAAATTTATTGTTAAATTTCAACAATTTTCAAAAATTTCAACAATTTTCAACAATTTCAACAATTTTTAACAATTTCAACAATTTATATTTATTATAGGAAAAATTTTGACCTATAATGCGTTCGGTGGTGAATTAATTGATTGATTGTAATTAATTGATATGAGTGATATTGCTCCAAAATTCATTCCTAAAAGAGCTAGAATGACAAAATGTGTAGTGTAAACATGTGGATATCTTCCTACAGATATTTGGAACAACCTCTGCAAAAATTTTTATATTTTTTACAAAAAATTAAAACAAATTTATGAAAAAAATACAAAATTAATTGCCTACCAACACCACAACTTTGTTAAATGGAAAAAGGATTTTTTGAACTTTTTGTCTTGATCTTTGAAGATTAAATAATTTTTAAGTTACTTAAAACTATATTTAAATATTATAAGATCAGACAAGGATTATCATAAAATTCTCTTTTAACCTATACGTTTGTACCTATACCTACACCTTCTCAGATTAAAAATGCATTAAATAATTTTGCATATTTTGAATTAAAAATTTTTTATTTACATCAAAGTTTTTCAATTTTATTTTAATAATCTTTAGACTAGACAAAAATTTTTAATTTTAAAATTTTCTTTTTATAAATTAAAATTATAATTAAATTTTATAGGGAAAATTGTTCAAGAATTTGTTCTCCTCTTTAATTTTCTTATTCATATTTACATTAGTTTTCTATTTTTGAAAACTTTTCTCTTTTTTGTCTGTATTCCGCGAAGGAAGGCATGGAAGTGTTGTTTCAGAACTTTATGCTATTTCGAGAGCTTCCGTTCGTTTCAGTCTTTCTGTGCTAACCCTCTTCTTTTTAAGTTGAGAGGCCTCGGTAGCCTATATTTCTATGACACAGTTCCTTATTTCATCAATTACTTCGAAGATATCAATATAAATATGAGTTGTTATTGCGTACATACCAGGGAGGACTCACCAGATAATGAAGTCCCTTATTTTCAGCATAGCTATATGTTCCATATCTCCATTTAGTTATGTTGTATCTTGTCAATCTACGCTGATCTAGCAACCGACATATATTTCTATATTTGTTTTCAAATTTCAAATAAATATGCAACTTTAATAATGAAAAATTAATTCAATTTCAACCAAAAATTGAAAAGTAGAACTTGAACTTGAAACATGAGACGAAAAACCTCAACAAACATCAAACCAATTTTCTCATTTAGAATATACATAGATGACCTCAACATTGAAAATGCGATAATTTATCAAGTATAAGCAGATATAAAAGCGCATAAAATCAATCAAGTAGACGTAGCAAAGTAAAATTATTGAGCATTCTAAATTTAATAATCAAGCTATTTATTATAAAAGGATATCGTTACGTTACTCTGTATGTAATCCTTATAAAATTTTAAAATGCACATAACATTAAATTTACACTTGAATTAAGTTTATATTGAATTTAATACTTGAAGGTTATACGACGATTCTTTTGAAATGTTTTTTTTTGTAATTGCAAAAGGGAAATAAAATATCCTTTGAAAATTGATTAAGGTCGAGAAAATGATGTATATATATATATATATATGTATATATGCAATAAGAGATAACGAAATCAATGAATTTTTCTTGTTCATCTTAACCTTAAACTTATCAAATAAAAAATTTCAATCCGTTTTTCTGATTTTGCAATCAAAAATCCTTCAATTGTTTAAAAAAATTTTAAAATTTAAAATCTCTTAAGCAAATTAATGGTATGTATATGCATACATAATCACCATTTGTGTGTGTGAAATCACATGATAATATTATAATGTGTTTAGAGGGTTTGATTGCAATTTTAAATTAAATATTTTGTGTGTGTATGTGTGTGTGGGCCCACATATACATTTCTAATAAGTGAGTAATTTCCCTTTGCATTGTGTCATTTTTTTTTTTGTATGTTTTGTATTTTAAATAAAATTAAATTGAATTTTTAATTACTAAGTGCCTTTATGAGTGAACATGTACATATTTATGTAAGAGTTGATGGCACAAAATTACTTTATATAATACTTAATAGTGTCCGTATACAACTGAAACTGATTAAATCCAAATATCTATATTTTTTATAGAAAAACAATCAAAGGTTTAATAAAGGTTGCTTTTCTCATTGTTTACTATACGAGTTCGTATATAATATACAGTTTCGGACTTAGGAAAACGGAGTTTATTTTTAAAATTATTGAATCGTTCTCTCTTATGTCGATTATATAAAATACACTCAATTTAAGAGCGTAAATTTATCGAAATGACGCAATGGAATTGTGCATACAAAATTTCTAATTGTGAGAAATTTATGGTTTAATGTCCCTCAAATCCATTCCTGCTGAACTGTAGTAATGACAATTGCCTTCCGAATGCAAAAACCCACAACAATGATGACTTGCTGCGTTACAATATACTGAGAATAGATCAAATAAGTGAGGAAAAAGAAAATTATAAAATTTTCAAAATTTCTGAAAAAAAAAATAAAGAAATTAAAGGATATAGAAATATTGCAAAAAATCCTTGCACTTTAAATTTACATTGGAAAATATCAAATACATATATGCATACATACATTTATGTCATATTTATATATTGTGTTTATGACATATTATGTAAAAGGATTAAGTATAATGAATAAATAAATAACAAAAATTTCTTTATTTTTTTTTATTTTTCATTATTTTTTGCCTTTAAAAATAGATAATTAAAAAGAAGAAACAAATTTGTGTTTTTTTTTTTATTACAAGGACAAAATTTATTTGAATTGAGAATGTGTGTATGTATGTACGTACTTACGCAATATTCGCATATTTATATATTGGTTGGTTTTATGGATTCGATAATATTGTTTGTTAAAAAGTTTTGAAAAGTTTATTATTTACACATGTATATAAAGTGTAACATAAGTATGTAAATGACAAGAAATCTAATTGCATACACATACGTACGAATTAATATAAATAAAGTAGTATGTAAGTGTTTAAAATAATTTTATGACACATAAGGATAATTTTGTATTTCGATGCGTTCATTTATTTAAGTAGTTTCAAGTTTCTTCAACCATTATGAAACTAATGTACATATATGAAATTATATAGGAAGGTAAGAGTCCAGAATCACAATTAATAAAATTATAATTTCGGTAACAAACTGTGCTTATACCTTTAATATTAATAATTTAAAGGCCACTGCGGGTGCCATTATAGCAATAGTGGACTCTTACCAAATTTCTTGGCAGATAGAAATGTTTCATTAAACTCAACGAGTGACTTTGTACCGGCTGCCGGGGATGATGAGACAGGCGATCAATTGTTACTTTGCGAGTCCAGAACCCTTTTTCAGGAATGGACCCAACAAAGTCTCTGAGTTCTAGGAAGCGAAATGGAAGAGAAAATACTGGGGCTGTAGAGGATGCGACCGGGGTTTCGGCGAGCAAAAGAGTTTTTAGACAATTGTGATCAAGAGCGCTTTAAGAAAATTATAAGGATGCCAAGTAATCATATGACAGTTCTTACAAGTTTTTTTTTGTACAAAATTTCAAAAATTTTAATCAAACTTGCTGTTCAATATTTCAAAACCACTTTCAGTATACTTTAAATGTACTTATATTTATATAGATAAGGTCAAGACACTATCAGAATAAATTTCGAAACCCTACATATAAACAAATAAAATGTGAATAAGTACAATTTTCTCTGTCATTTCAATTACAATTTTTAATAATAATTTTTTAAGTTGGATTTTTTTTTTCTTTTGCTCTTAGAATAGCAAATAATAATATTAAAAAATTTTTTTTCTGCAAATGAAATGAAAATGAAAAAAAAAGGACTTTAGAAAATAAATAAAATACATGAATGTGTTTGTGTGCAAGTGTGGATGTATGTATGAGTCATTTGTACAAATATTTTGTTGTTTTTCTTAGTTTAAAATGTAAATTTTAAAATGTTTTTTTTTTCCTTTTTGTTTTTCATTTATTAAAAAATGTCTTTTAATTTTATTTAGAAATGCAAATAGATTTAAAATTTTAATGCATTCATTGTTCATTTTTCTTAAAGTATGTAATATGGTTTATAGAATAAGGGTTGATTAAAAAATATAGTAGCATATAGGATACTTGAACTAATGATATGGAATCACCCACGTAAAGAAGGGCATGACATCATGGATTAAGATAGATTTCTTAAAACAACTGGGTACCTTTGATAGGCAACTTGTAATTGTACGCCCAATGACGCTCTGATGAAAACAAGGCGATTCTAAAAAAAATTCTGACATTCTAATGATTTTCATTTTTAAAATTGTGAAAATTTGTATACAAAAAAAAAATTCTAATTTTCAATATAATTAATATTTCAAACAATTATTAAATTGAAATCCATCTACTGGAAAATAAACGAAACTAATTCCTCTAATATGATTCTTTATAAAGACTGGTATGTAGTTAGAAGTATTATTCATCGGGAGAGTCATGATATAATCTCATAACATACGGAATATGTTATGAGAGTTTAAGTCAAATCGTAAGTTTTATTTCTCGAGTGCTTATAGTTTAATATAATGAGAGTTTTCTGTATTCATATAGAATTTGTGTACAATCAAGAAAATTGAAATTTCTTTTTTCTTAAATAATAAGAAATTTTCATATTTTATACAAAAAAACAAAAATAATTTTTATTATTTTAAAAACATTTTCATTTCATAAAACTTAAATATTTTTGTGGAGTAATTATACATTTAATAGTATCTCTGTCTATTAAATTACGTAAGAGTTGAAAAATGTCATAAAAAATGACATATTTACTCATAATTCAAAATATTTTCTATACTGTCTGATCGTATACTTAATAATGTTACTAAGTAACATTTATTTTTTACATGTTACTTAAATTTATATATTTGGTTATTAAATTTTTTTGCAGTTGTATGAACACGAAAGAAGAATAATGTGGAATGGAGTTGAGAATTGAAAGTTGAAATTGAAATTTAATATGTAGTTTTGAATTTTGAAGCGCCATTTGTATGAAGAATACGCCAAATTTGGAATTGTGTATGTCGGCAACGCTACTTTTTGACAAATGGTCAGAAATCAAAATCGTTTCTGCCTGGAAAGCAATTTATTCGAAAAATGACGAAAAATTGGAATTTCGTCTGTCTGAAACGCTATTTTAATGAAGAATACGAGTATACAAAAATTCGAGTTGCGGCTGTCTTAAATGTTATATTCTTGTGTAAAATGCCCATTCTTGTGAAAAATTAAAATAATGTCAATCTGGAACGCTAATGCATAAGTGTTATATTAGTACTCTTTTTATATTAAGGATATTACAATTAAAAAATTTAATTAAATTTTATTTCGTGTTCTAAGCATATTTTAAGTAACTTAAATGGACAATTGTCCTCTTATTTATTTTTGTATATAAAACAAACGCAAATACAGAATTTACTAAATTTTTATGTACGTATATATTGTGTACTAAGTACAATACAATATTAGTACTATATATATATGAATATAACAATATAGAAATTAGATTAAAATTATAATTAAATTTTGGGATTATAAAAATTGTACAGGTGTTTGCTTTTCAATTTATTTCGTTTCTCTTTTCCATAATTTAATTAAATTTTCAATATAACATATCGATATACATATATATAAATAATATATACATATGTATATAAACATGCATTTATTGAGGAAAAAAACTAAGTTAATCGATTTTTACTTAAAAAAAAAAAAAATATTCATTATTAAAGATATAAGGTGCACCAAAGACAAAAAATAGGCAGGCAAGAGTTATTCAAAGTGCAATAATTAGAATTCATAGCAGTGGTCATGTCAGCAGAAGATATCTTAGATTCAAACCCTAGTTGAATCAGAAACAAGTATTTCCAAATCCAATATTGTAAGGTTTCAAATCCAATGCAATACGAAACTGATTTTATAGAACTCAATTAAAAACAAAGTGTTTCATTCAATTTTAAATTGAAAATTATTTGGATCAGTTATCGTCAATCACAAGTCATATCATAATGGTTTTTATAATATAATATAGGTAATATTTTTGAAAATATAATTTCATGGTAAAACTAATCACAAAATGACTCCTTGCTTCCGGCACAATATTTCATGAAATCTAAAAAGAAAACAAACTTTTGTTAAGAATCATTAAACATAATTTACCAAAAATACTCGTGGCAAGTTTCTCCACAATACTGTCAACGGAAAAAGGGTTAATACAACAAGATTAATTCGATATTATTAATTTAAGCAGCAACACAATATTATCAACTTGCATTTTCAATTTAACACCGAAAGCCATTTATTATACAGAAATTTAAGTGTACTTTCTATACATAAAAATTTATTGAGAATCAATTTACATAATTTATGTCTGAACGATAATAAAATATATATACGAGATAATGTCAAGAGGTTCATCTTTCCTATATACACAAAAGTATGCATGGCATTAACAATTTTAACTTTTATGGGCACTTAATAACCAATACAAAAGAAATTTTTTAAAACCATAAATTTTCATAAGAGGAAGGAAATTTTTCTTTATACTTATATGTATATAATGTATGTAAGAGGTGTGAAAGGCTTTCATTTAAATCATCTTCTCCTTTTACTATAAATAATTGTTTCTTTTCTCTCTCTCGTTTTTTTTTTTACATTTATAAATATTCGCAGGACATCCTGTAAATTTTTGACAACAGAATAATAAAAGGATGAAAAAAAAATCAAAATAAAGAGAGGATATTTTTTTTTAAACCAATTCCGTTATCTTTTTTTACATAAGCGAATAAAATATAAAAAAAATTATAAAAGAAAAAAAAAAGGGCTAAACATTGTTGCACAATTATGACACAAAAAATTTTTTTCAATAAACCTTTATAGTCCTGCCTGTAACAGTAGTATAACGTTTCTTAATACAAACGAAAAAAAAAAAAATCTGTCCTATAAAATTTAAGTTCATTTTGTTTTTTATTTTTGATTTTACAACCTACATGACAATCGAACCTTATTATATACAAAGTGTCCTCACAAATGGATAACTAAATATGTGATTTAGTGAAGGTCCAACTCAGTTCAACTAAATCAAGTGTACTACTGTAGTAGTAGTAGAATAAGTAGGAGAGCCGGCCCCGCCCGGTTACCCATACGTGAAGCCTTTGCAAGTAAAGCATTAAAATATTGAATAAGTATATCAAAAAACGAAAATTTATAGTAATTATTTATATTTGGCGGACATCGAAGAACACTAACCGGAAATGTACCGAATTCTACAACGTTCTTCGATCTGAAATCACAACTTGTTGCTTTGAGAATAGAAATTACCATGGGAACAATTCTTGTTTTCAATTAATACCATTATTCCTAATTTAAATTAAAATTGTCGGAAAAAAGAAAATTGTCTTTCATATTAACCTCTGCTCCTCACGATTCACGCCCTTAAAATTCTTAAATTTTCAACAAAATTTTTTTTTTGGTATGCTTATTTATCTGGTGGTGATAAATTTTATAATATTTTTTTTTAAATATAAATTGAAAATTTTATTTACCTACTCACTTGCATCCATTCACCAGAGTAAGTAGACACATGTACAGGTTTCTTACTCATAATAAACACAAATTTCTGAATTCATATAGAAAATTAAAATTTTTATATCTCATGAGATAAATATATATAGATTGTCTGATGGTTTCAATTTATTTGCCCATACTATAAGCATATAATATGAAACTAGACACAAAAGTTCAATGATTTTCACATATATTGGTTCTTATATATGTTCTTCACACACAGAGAGTAAGGAGATCTAATAGAAATTGATTTGAAATTTGATTTTTTCCTCTTTTTCTTTTTTATTCTAGTTTTATTTTACTTTATTTTGATCCCTTTGGGAATAATGGTAGTGACACAAAGAATATCACAATTTTCTATATACAATAGTAGTACCGTACAGTAGTTATGATAAAGATATGATATAGAATTTGGTTTTTTTTACTTTGTCACTACAATATTATTACAGTAAAGCTCAAGGATAAAAGGACTTTGTGTGTTAGAATGGTTATATTGTAAGATTAATTTAGTATTATAAAAAAAGGAGTAAAAACTTCTGATTATTTAAATGTGTGTATGTGCCGGTATTGAAAAAAAAAATTTAAAAATTTTTGGTTTTTGTGTTCAATTCCCATCCTACTTCTTTCCTCAACCAACGTAGTTTTGCTATTTTGAAAAATCAATTTTAATACTTTGTGTGTAACACAAAACTATTATGGCCCATAAAAGTTTTAGAATATTAAAATGGATTTTTATTTATTTCAAAAAATTTTGTTCTTGTTTCTTCAGTTTTTTTTATTTTATAAATTGAAATTTGAACTACCAAATTGGTTATTGGTTCAATATTATAAAAATGATGTAAAGTCGAAAAATAGTTAAATAGTAAAGTAGTAAAATTTAAATTAAATATAACATAGTAAATAGAATTTAATATAATATTAAATATAACATAAAAATTTACATAGAATTTAAAAATTTAATTTTTTTACTAAAGTGCCACGTACTAGATTCAACTAATAAATGTGATTTATGTGATTAGTAAATAAATATAAATTTAATGTGGCTAACATTCACCGACGGCAATGGTAAGTAAACTTTTAGTTAAAATACCAAGAAAAATTAAATTTTGATTCGTAGTAAAGCTTCGCTTTGTGCCAACCGAATTCCCTTAGAAGTTTGTCAGTTAGTTTCGGTAATAATCAGAACTCAAATATAAAATTTAAAAAACGTAAAATCGAACCATAGTTCGCTTTCCGAACCCCGATCTTTCCGTACCCTTCTCTACCATGGAAAAGCACACTCCCACCGAAAATTCGAAATACGAAATTGGATGCCTTTATATAGCCTTTCTTATTGGATGGAAGGCAGTCACTAATAAAACACATTGTGACGTCGAAAATTATTTACGCTATTAAATATTATTTACACTCTGAGCTCTGATGTTTCAAAAAAAAACTTATAGAGCTCTCATCTTTCCAGACAGACATCTCTCTAGAAATAATTTACTTACGCTTCTCTACCATGCAGAAGTATGTTCCCAGTGAAAATTCGACATTTGAAATTTGGTGCTATATCATATAACATCTCTATGAGGATAAAGTATCAAAACCCATAGTGTACAAGTTTACTTAAAATCCTATTTCAAAATTTTCAAATTACGGCACAGAAAATATGCAATTTCGGAGATAATGGATAAAATCCTCGTCTTTCATTGTTTTGCGTCGTGTGTTTTTAACAATATTGTGTCAACTTGTCTATTACACAACTGGAATTAAATTTATTATATATATGGGTGTTCAATAATAAGAGAATAAATAATAATTTTTATTTATTATCCTTTCGAAATTATAATAAAATTTATATATTAATTGCATATATTAACTACATACTTATTAAATACCAATACTAACATATAAAAATTTTGTTACTTAACATAAAATATTATTAAAATTAATTGAATATTACAATAAAGCGACCTTTAATGCTAATTGACTCCTTATAACCTTAATATCTTCTACAGAGTAATTTGCACACCAAATTCGAAATAAATTTTCTGCATTAATATTTAAATCGTGAAAATTTCAAGGTTACTGATTATCTAAATTCTAAATTCTAAGCAAAAATGGCTTAAAGTAGGTGTATTTTTTTTTTTATTAAAGATAAACAAATTTTACATAAAATTATTTTTCATTTATAAAATTTCACTTAAATTAAATTTTCTCTATATTTTTAGGTGAGGTGAGTTGAAGTGCGAGAAAAGACTTGGTATGAAAATTAAAGGTAATTATTTATAAATGAAATTTTGTTGCTCTACTATTACTTTTAAATTGTAATATGATGTGAAAATAAATTAAATTTTAGGTTAAACTTGGAAATTTAGTTCTTTACCGAATTAATTACGATCATCTTGCATTGAATTTCTTGTTAATGGTTATATCAGTGGTTATACTAATTAAGAAGACTAATTTTGATATATTAGAGAGAGCTAAGAGCGTTTTTAAGAGAAAGAAATACGTTTCAAATACATTTACATACATACATATTTTTCTCTCAATTTAAAAAAATAGGAAAAATGTGTTCCGAAAATTATTTCTATTCAAATTGTCACATTTAATTTTAAAATTAAAATTAAATTGATTTGTGATTAGCAGATTTCTTCGTTTCGCCGAAATTTATTACCCGAGTTTTATTTAGATTTATATATAAATTTTTAGCATAACATACATAGATATGTAAATATGTACTGCAATTTAAATTTTTTAGCAAAATTAAAAAGTAATGACAGATAATGATAATTTATATTTTCACTGTATGCCTTGTTCATCTCTTCAATGTGAACATTGATTAGCACTATAGTAAATACAAAATTTTTATGATTATTTATATTTGATTAATTTTTACTTTAAAACAGAAAATAAGAATATTGTAATACATTTTAACAATTTGTATATCATTATGTACTTGCATTCATAAACGAAAAGATAAACGATACGAGTATTAGAAGCGCGTAAAAGAAATCCATTGATCTTTTCTATTTTGTTCTGATTTCCTGACCCAGTTTACTTTGATCTATTGATTTCTTTTGATGATTTACTTGCTTTTTCTGTTTCTCTCAATAAAATTAATCGTATTCGTATTCAATCGTTGCGTTATTTTTTTTTTGAGATCAAACTTCAAAACTCTCAATATGTTTTCATTACAATTTTTTTTTTTTTTGTTGAGATTCTCTAGTTTTCTCTTTTTTCACTGTACGTCTTTTATAATAATGTTTTATAATAATGTGTTGAATGAAATTTTAAATTGAATTCGTATAAAAGCAGTTTGACAACTTTTGCTATTCTTATAATTGATTCAAATTTTTTATAATTTTCAATTTTAAAATCGTCTTTTATAAGAAGTTGATTTTAATTTTTGATTTCTTGAGCACATTATGCTGTTGGTGTGTATATGTAAATACCAAACTGACTTCTTTGAAAGTAAAGAAAAATTTTTTTTTTGTAAATTATTATGACATTTTGTCTTTAAATCAGTTAATTGGTAATGAAAAATTTTTTACACTAGTTTGCAAAAAATGTTTTGCAATGAAATCAAAAATAAATATTTTTTTAAACGATGAATTTTAAATTAAAATGTTGTTTTGTGTATCTAATAAAAAATTAGTTTTTTAGTGAAAATAAAATGTCAAAATACAAGAAATTAAAAAAAAAAAATTATAAACTGGATTAGAAATTATTGACACATCGTGATCAAAATTATTAAGAGAAAAATGAATGACGTCACAGAAAGAAATTCATTTCACAAATTTATTTTTTTTTTTGCAATTATTGGCACGTTTTGTATAATGTCCTAGAGAAGAATCTTTAAAGCATACGCAAATTAGTATAATTCAAGTATTCATTTGACAGAATTTCGACGCTAAACCGATGCTATAAACAAAAAAAAAACAGTAAATAAAATAAAAAATGAAACTTGACCTGAATTTACTCATTTCATTGAAGAAATTCTTGATTTTAAAAATTGTTTTTGTAATCAAAATTTTTCTTTGAATTAAAAAGAAGACCAGCAACAAAAAAGCAAATAAAAACGGATTTGTAACTATTGCAATTAACTATTTGCAAGGATTTAAAAAAAATGTTTTAAGCAAAATTATTCCACAATTTCTTAAAATTCAAATAAAGCAAAAAAATTTATAAAAAGAAAAAAATTATTTTATTTTCTTTGAAAACGTCTGATTATCCCATTATATTAAAAAAAAAATTTTTTTGCTAAGTACTCAGTTTAAGTAAAATTTTTTGAACAAATATGCCTAATAATTTAATTCTTCCTTTTCGTCTTTCCGTTCGTCAATTATAATTTTACATCGTTTAAGATACACGACCAAGATAAGACTATATTACACTAGAGATGGCGTTACAATGCACCGTAACTAAAGAGGCTGGTATATATTGCTCTTCCCCTATCCAGTTAACACGCCTAAAACGCTCCTTTCCAGAGAAATGGCATCGAAGTCTACTCAATTTTCCTTACAGAACCTGCAAGTGCACTCAACTTCCAGGTCCAACCTCCACATGTATGCTTTGAGTCAGCAGTGTCCCATTAGAAGACACATGAGCATTCTTATTTGGTTCCTATTATTGACCAGAAGCTCCTTGGTCTGTCACATCTCAAAACAGATACCCTACATGTTTCCAATCTCAGCCTTTCCCCCTTCTTCCTGAGTTCTTCCCGTTTCCGCTATGGCCCAAATTTATAAAATGGTCACATAAAGGCTACATTTGTCCTCCGCCTCGCACACCTCAATTTTCGTTTTGTAGGATCTAAATAAAAAGTTAAGATCTTATATTGAAAACATTATTTCCCTATAACATAATTTATAGGTACTCTCTCTACTCTCTTTAGCTATAGCTATCAAACTTTAACCAAATTTTAGATAATTTATAATTCAAAACCCCTGAAATTAACGATTACGATCTTAACTCCAAATAATTAAAATATCTAAAATGACGACCGGAATTTGCTACTTTCCACATTTCTTGAATTTAATCAATTAAATCTCTTTTTTTGTAACTCCTTCCTATTCTATATTGTAAAAATTTAAACTAGCATAACGTATAAAATAAATTTTTTATAAAATTTCCTTTTAAAAAATTTAACCTTTATACAAAACTCTAAATCTATGTATTTATGCATTCACGTATACAATAACGTTTTCTTTATTAAAATGAGAAAAAGAAAAATTCTTTTTGAGATTTTGTAATAAAATATCCTTCATTTTACCTAGGTTATGTACCTATTTACGTATACTTTTAAATATTATAAAGATGAATAAGTAGATATATTTACTTATCTTAAAAAGTAAGGAAGGTAAAATCAAATTCTATGTATAAAATAGCCCCATTTATAAATCATTTAATTCTCTTTCAATTCCCTACCATCTTTAATATTTTATAACAAAAAATTGTAGTAGAAAATTTTCTTTTCAACTTTATTTACAAGAAAAAAGAAATTAAGTCCTTTTTGGAAATTAAACTGCGTCAATAACGATTATATTATGTAATACGTTTATGTTCTGGTTACGTAAAATATCAAGGCCCTTAACGCAATGTATAAATTTTCAATTATTTATATTAAGCTTACCGAATTATTACACCATAGATCTTTATTATTTAAATGGCCTTAAACACAAATTCTTAACAAAAATGAATTTTATTATTAAAAAAATTTTGCCGTTCCGAAATTGAAGTATCTGGACATTCTAAATAACAAACTTAATGATATAATTTTGTTCAAGGTAAAAATTATAAAAAATATATAATCATTTAGTTCAAGGCTATTTCGGAGACGGAAACGGTTTTTTCAGCATGACACTGAATGAAAATTAAATGTATGAATTTTTCGACTGTTCCTCTTCTATATGCTGCACGTACAACTTTTTTCAGATCACTCCCAGTATCTTTATCAGCTTGGATGGATTAATCATTCTCGAACTAAATTTATTTTTCATTTAGCCATTATTTTTCATTTAAACTTGCTCAATGACATGTCGAACCCTATCAAAAGCTCAAAATTTCTATTGGAAACACATTTTTTTCATTTAGGCAGTTTTCTCATGAGACCACAGAATTTTATAGGCAATTTTCATATTAATATAGTTTGTTATCAAGTTCATGTATTAAGTAATATTTAAGTTTAAGAGTGACATAAAAATGTTATTAGTTAATACACTATCTCAACATTTTATTTTATATACACTTTCACCACATACATATGTGCATAGTATTAGGCGCTATTTGATTATCGTAAATCATTACTATACACAAAAATATAATGAAGAAAGTTTGATACAAAATTTAATGTTTAATTCATAGTTGTTCTCATTAATTGAGTTTAAGTTAATTTACTGACATTGCCGTAAACTATACATATATGGTTTGGCCATTTTCGGAATTACGATAAAAATAATTCATATTAATATTCATCTACCTAATTATGAATAAATTTGATATGATTAAGGTTAGCCTAAAAGCCAATTGGCCTTCAATACCGAAAACTTCTCAGGCACTAAAATTTCTCTAAAATCTAGCATTTTTCAGCTTTTGTCAGAATCATTGTATGTGTATACATTAATTGTAGACAAGTATACTACTACATTTACCCTTGTTTACTTATCTTTTTGACAAATAAACATTTTCTTTTTTATGTAAATTATTCAGAGACCTCTCTTTTTAAAATCTTGTACTTAACTTCATTGAAATAAAGAATAAATACAAAATAAACATAAAAAAAATCAAAGAAAGAGATGAAATTTTCTTAAATATTTAAAAATGGTCAAGATTCACAAATAATGATGACATCCTTTTTTTTTCCTTGAATAAATTTTGTGTAATACTTTTATATTATGAACGTACTCGGATACTTGAGTTTGTATTATGATGTGAGTGGTGTTGTGTACATTTTGTTTACATATGCATATTGTATTATAATATTATAGAAATTTCCCTAAAGTATGAAAGATAATATTAATTGCTATTTGTTTCATTCTTTTTTTTATGAATAACACAAACGCAGTAAAGTTTTGTTTAAATATACTTGAATAATGACTTCAGGGTTTTTTTCCACGCTGATTCATTCAATCAAAGAAAATTGTTATAGTTTGTAAGTATATTTACAGATAATATGTCGGACGACAAATAATTTTGTACATTTGAGTGTGCGTGCGCGTTTGTATATAGCAATCTAGATTTATGTAAAAATAGAATTTTCATTTTTTTATTTGAATTCCCGATAAATCATTTTAATACTTAAGTCGAACAGTTGAATCCATTTATTAAGTTATGTATTGTTGTCCAAAATTGAGTAAATTGTCAAAAATTAAGTAAATTATCAAAATTAAGTAAATTATCAAAAATTGTGAGGTGATTTGAGGTTAAGTTTTAAATTTCATTTTATAGATTCAATGATTTTTGTAAATATTTGAAAATACTGTTAATATTTTACAATGTTACGGTTCTTTGTGATTTTTGTCTTACAAAATTTCACGCTTTTGTTTTTTTTCGAATGAAAAATATTATAGTATGCTTTAGAATATTAGTTAAATTAATTGACACCATTGACACATATAAATAATGAGAAAAACAATCGTAATGGTTTTCTCTATAGTATTAAACATAAAGTGAATGAAACTTAATGTTGATATTTAGCAACATCTTGTTAACATAAACGTAAATCAACTAACTTACTAGCATGTTGACAAGTTTTTGATAAAGAATGTTATGATTTAGTTAAGGAAGAATTCATGCAGTTTAAGAAGAGGACACGACTGACGACATTGTATAAATTATATTTTCCTGCATTATGATCTTATTGAGATTTTCCATAATTTTCCCACTTGATTTATTAGATCTTTTGTTGGTGATTGAAACAGAGTTTTACTACCCAGCTGTGCTACTAGATGACTTATATTTTGAATAACGAAGGTTTCTGAGAACAATTTTGTAAGATTTGATATTCTTCAAGGGATAAACTGCAACAACCAATATAGAACAGTTGTCCACAATTATAATAAAAGTGATGTGCCTCATTATTTTAGAAATGCCTTACATATTCCTAAAAAACAAAAATGAATATAAGAATCTTGAAAACTAATATAAAAAACTGCGACGCATATACACTAAAAGCTAAGAACACTTAAAAATTCTCTAAAACACTTTGACAATTTCAATTTCTGGTGCCTATCATTCGCGTGTCCTTTTCAATTTATATCAACAATATTACATTATGCATACATACACACATTATACAAGAATATTATCATATAGTAACAAAAATAGTAAATGAAAGAAATCAGTTATCCTCTTAAAAATGAGCTAAAAATCATGTACTTAAAAACTTTTTTGTTAAATTTTTAAAAAAGAAAATTCACCTTTTTTTTCTCCTCATTTTTTCTATTCACAGAAAAAACTGTTACTTTTTTTTTTTGCCACTTTCAATGATCATAAAATTGTTGTATAGGAAAATTTTTAATATTAAGATAAAAAATAAAATTTCAAAAACTTTGACGTGTTGAAAGAGCACCTCTTCAAATATTTTTATATAAATGACAAGGAAGAAACTGAAGAGAGCAAAAAAGAAAAAAAAATGATATTCAAGAGCATTTTTATCATTATTATATTTACTCACTTAGAATTGCAGTGACACATTTTTATATTATTTAATGTTTATATATATATATACAATCTATGTATAGCTATGGTGATTCTTATAATATTTAGAATTGGGCATCAAAACTTTAGAATGATATAAAATTTTAGAGACAAAAAATACTTCAACTCAATTTTGTTGAAAATATTGAATTGGTGATTGGTGATTAAAAGATGGAGTAATAAATTGAGATTAAAAGAGAAAATATTATATTTATTAATTTTCCTTATGAGTCGAAAATTTTTTAATGAAATAAATTGAATACACAAAATGAAGTCATCATGTTACAGCGTTGGTCTGAAAACCACAATAAATCACTGAAAGTGTTTCCATTACGAGAGAAGTTAAATGTATATGAAACGATTTTATTGTATTTTGTAATTTATTTATTTATTTTAATTAATAATAATATTTAGTAAAAATTATTTCTATAGCTATTCGGTTAACAATTTTTGTTTAAACAGAAATTAGCTCTTAATTTTGCAGACTTTTTATGTTACGATATTTCCGCTTTAAGAATCAAACTCATTTATAATTTGAATGCTTGTTTTATGTTAATTCACTGTACTATTATAATTTTATTAGTAAAACTTAAGTTCTGGAAATATGATCGAAACAGAAGAAGTAAGTAGTCTTCAATTAGTAATGTTTGCAGAAGTTCTATTTGTAAATGTTTAAGAAATTTGTATTCGTTGTATCCTGTTGAGCTCACATTCTTCTATAGTGCTATGGATTTTATAATTTTTCTGTAAATTCAGACAAATTCCGTCCGATTTTTTTTAAATATTATTGTTCTTAAAAATTAGGTACTCTAAGCCGGAAAACTATACTTCTAGTATTTGTGGCCAAAACTATCTCTATATACCTTAATTTTACGATACGATCGATACAATAGTAATAAATTTATAACTTTAAATATTATATATGTATATAGGTTTTAGTTTTATTATCTTCTTTATTCTAAAAATAATAAAGATGTCATACTAATACAAAAATCATGATTCTTATCTATCTATAAAAATGTTATATAATGTGTAAATCATAAAAGTTTCAAAATGAATGAATAGAAAATTCGAAATAAATCGAAAAAAATAAAAGAAAAGAACAAAAATTATATGATAAATGCAGTTCTAAGTCCTTATAGAATTTTTCCCAAAGGTAATCATTGGGTTTTTGTCCCATATACAATTTCCATATTAACATACAAATACACATACCTTATGCTGAATTTGTAAATTTCCGTTATCCTTTTTTTCCCATCAATAGAATATGTGATTTTTTTGTGTTTTTTTTTTTTTGTTTTAGGATAATTTTCTTTTTTATATATAATAAATAATTTTGTAATACGTATTCCTCTTCTAGATGTATGCATGTAAGTATGTATATTATAAATATATTATTTGAATAAATATAAATATATTTATGAAATTGCATAGTTATAGGGATTTAAGTTGAAATTTATGTTTATAAAAGAATTAGGTCGATAAAATGTGTATTATACACTGACTGTCTAAATTTATATATTTTGAAAATTTACCGAGATTTTCACGGTAATTATTCAAAATATTAAAAAAAAAAAAAGGCAAGAATTGCCTTTGGCCGGCTATGGCTTGTATTTAAGTTGTCCCACCTGGCAAAGAGCACCGAGATCAGAATATTAAATGCAATATGTGAAATTGGTACTACTATACGGCTGTGAAACATCGGCTGCCGGGCAAAATGTATATTAAAAATGCACAGGTTTATTATCAACAGTTTCCAAAAAATAACATGTGGAATATTCTGCCCAAGAATAATAACAAGCAATTAACTGTGGAAGATTACGGATAACAAGCCAAAAACGTGACTATAAAAGAAAGAATATAGAGACGGCTGGGACGTACGTTATTATGGCCGGATAATACCATACCCAGGCAGGTATTAGATTGGAGCTCAAAGAAAAGGAGGGAGGGTAGACCCTGGAACAAATTTAAATTTTTTAAAAGTCTGAATAAATTTAGTTTGAATACTATAATTTTAGTCTGAATTTTCTAGAATCCGAAACTCTATTATAAGGAAATAAGATACTTTAAGTGTTACCGTTTCTGAAAATATTTCTTTCATGTTTACTAATTCACATTTTCGATCCTTAATCGTAACCATAATATTTATAGTAACCAGAAACAAAAAAAAAAGTATAAAATCCGGAAAAAGGGGATTTTTTTGTTCTCTAAGTTTTAGCATAAAATAATAATTTGTTCACCTAATATTGCGAATTTTTACTAAATTTTTCTTGTTGTTTTTTTTGTGTTTAAGCTCGAACACTTTAAATGCAGAAATTTGTTCTTTTATTTTTAAATTTAAAAAACAGCGCGAAAGGTGAATGAGAGTTTTTGATGCTTCAAAAAATATTTTTTACTACTCATACAGTTTTTTTAAGTTAACGATTTCCTCCATTTTTTTTTTCGCAAGTATTGAAAACTTTTGAATTTTTTATTGTAAATCAAAATCATTTGAATATCTCGGATAAAGTGATTATTGAGAGCAGCAAATTTATAGAATTTTCCGCAAAAAAAAAGAAGAAAAAAAATTTTTTTTTTTTTGTTATTGTCAGTCATATTTCATAAATTTTTATTTTTTGTTTTTTTTTTCCACTATTCAATCACATTTTATGCCAATAGATTTTTTTTGTGAATAAAATAAAACGTTACATTATAGAAAATTAATTTTCAGTATATTGAATATTAAAAATAAAAAAAAGAGATTTTTGGAGCAGAAATGTGGTAGTTTACTTATTTAAAATTGATTTTATTGATCCCTTTTCAGTACATTTCAGAAGCACAAAATTGGAAAAAAATGTCTTTTCTGAGAAATTTATTCAAAAACTAGAATGTTTTAAAAATCCCGAAATCATCATTTTTTAGAGTAGCCTAAAGTTTTAACAACTTTTGGACTAACATTAAATTACGTTGAATTCTTGTGTTATCATAACTAGTGCATTGATATTGTTTTAAAGCAACAAAATGTGAACATACAACTTGCTTTCGGGAGTGTTGAGAACGGGCGTCAGGAATAAGGCAGATAAAACTTTTCATTCCTGGCCCGTGAACTGTTGGCTTGAAAAAGAAAAGAGGCCAAGTTGGTGGTCGACCTCCTCACGCGACATTGCAGACTGGGTTGCATAAATTGGGATAATCTGGGGATAGTTTGTGTAGATTTTGCTATGATGATAGAGAAGAAATTGGCCAGAGAGACTTGGTGGGATATATAGTGGCACCCTCAAACTTGTGGGTGGTGGCTTTTGGATGAACCTATAATTACGTGAGGATTAACCGGTGCTTTATAAACGGTGGGATGTTTTAATAAATCCCTATGGCTTTCTGGTTTAAGGGTGCTTCTGCATGTGACATTTTTTACAAAGAAGAGTCCTCATGAAATTGAACGTTTCAATTAAAATTATACATCTATACCTTATATTCAGTAATTATTAAGCACGCACTTTGATGGAGGATAATATAGAAAGAAACATTTATCAAAATTTCCCTAGCATAACAATAAAAATATTATAAATTAAACTAAAATATTGGGAATTAAATACAGAAATATTTTTATGTTTTGTGCAATTAAATGCCTAATAATAAATGTACGCCTTCGGTTATGCAATTGCTGTACTAATGTTAAATAATATAATGTATGTATATGATGAGAATTTTAATATTTTAACATAAAATGTTCTAATGTTCTCTAATATCCTAAAATTTTATCTTTATCATATTGTTTAAAATAGGCTTGAGGCCCTTAAAATTTATTTAAACATAAATGCTATTATTCACACATAAGTATACAATGGCAATAAACAATTAGCTATTATGAATATTTATTTAAAAAATTTTTTTCAAATTATGCGCTTTGTGAATTGAAATAAAAATAAATTTTCCGCAAGTATAAATGTGCAATTGTGAATTTTTTATTAGTTTGAATCGAGAAAGAAAACGGGGTATTTAACCATTTTGATTTTTTTTTTATACTAAAGAAAGCATGTTTTAAAATTTATGTAAGGTCAAGCACATATAAAAATTTTATTAATTTTGTTTCAGATTAAAAAGAAAATTGCTTGAAAATAATTTGTAGCTGTCTGTTATTCAAAATGATTTTTCGCTCAACTTAGTACAAGATGTCAACACTATCGGCAGAACATTAATTTTTCTGGGAATGGTGAAAAATTATTAAGATTAACCCCTTAAATATAGTAAAAATTGTAAGATTTAAATTATGGTAATTAAGAATAATGAATAAAATATATTTCAGATGAATCTGAGACGTAAAATTGCAGATGAGCAGGCGGAAAACTAGTTAAAAACAGTGAAATTTTTTCAATTTCTTCAATATAGTTTGAAACGTGAAGTGAAAACGAAGCCCCCATTCTTTGCTTGCACTGAGATCTGACGGAAATCGAGGAACCATTTTCAAAAATTTAAAAATTTTTGCTAATTTAAATTATAAATTTTCCAAGAATTGCATATTAAGTATGCAAAATTTATTTGTATTAATTTGAAATTAAAACTTTTTCAAGTATATGCATGCATAAAAACGTACAATTTCTATATGTATGCCCTCAATTAAAAGTTTGTGACTATCTCTTGTATATATACGTGCATAATATAGGTATAATATGTAATTAGTTCCACAATAATTATTAAAAGTTTTTGAAAAGTATACTCTGCATCAAATTTCAAATATAATGCTCTGTACTTCTGTACATAATAAGTTTAATTTAAAATTTTGAGAAAATTTAAGAGGTTCTTTAAATGAAATTTCGTTATTGAATGAAATTTCATCATATTGTAAGGATGCAAAAGTTTTCTACCATGTATTCTTTTCTTATATTTGCTATTTGAAATGAATTTTGTTTTTGCTATATAGCTCTAACTACGTGTAATAACAAAAACGTACCTATATACACTGGAAATTGTGTTTACTTAAAGTTTCTTTTAAAGTAAGTAAATGAGAATTTAAATTTTTAGTATGCATTATGAAAAAATAAAAAAATCGATATTGCCAAGGTAATCAAAAAATTTTCTTAAAATTTATACATAGTACACACTTATGTTTGTATTCAAAAATACTGATTGTTAGACCCAATTGAAAGAAATTTGTGAATTAAGTTTATACATAAAATGGAAATGAAAGGAGAAATAAGAGGAAGCCTTTTAGATTTCTAAAAGTAGTTTGGTTTGTATACAAAACTAATTTTTTTGTCTTTTTTACTTATTTACCTCAGAATTCATATCGTCGTCATCCTCATAAATTTTATTAGATGAATGTTGTTGTTGTTGCTGTAATTTTGGTTTTTCATTATTTTGTATTTGCTGCTGTTGTTGTTGCTGTTGCCGAGAGATAGGCCAAGAAATAATTTTTTCATCATCTGTACATAATTTAATATCGTTGTTACCACTACTATTTAAATTATTGTTGCTATTATTTTTTAAAACTAATGTTGAAGAATTTTCATATTCCATTGGCCAGGGTGAAGAACAAATGTTGGTATTATTGCCAAAAATTTCTTCATCAATTCTTTCATTTGATTTATTAAATTCTAAAGAAATTGCTGCCAATTGGCATGTATCAGGTGATTCTATATCAAATTGTTGTTTTTGTTGCTGCTGCTGTTGTTGTTGTTGATGTTCTAGTTGTTGTAGTTCATGTTGTTGCTGTTGTTGTTGTTGTTGTTGGTAATGATAATAATGTTGATTTTGTATTTGCTTATTTGTATAATGCTTTTGATGATGATGATGATTTAAATGATTTTGAAAATGTTGATTATGTTGTATTTGTTTTACTAATGAATTACGATGATTACGATGATGATATTGTTGTTGATAATTATTTTGATTAAGAAGGTCATTTTCATTATCATTTGGTTTTTGTAATTGTAATTTATTTTTTTCTATATTATCATCATCTAATTGCCTTAGTTCTTCGTCATCGTGGTGAGAATGATGATATTGGTGATGATGAATAAATGGATTTTGTTGAAAATGTATTCCAAATTCTTGATTATGGTGTTGCTGCGGATGTTGTTCATGATGCTTATGAAGTTGATGATGATGCTGTTGATGTAAATGTGTTTGATGATTATTATTTGGTTGATGTTGTGCTTTCAATATATTATTATGATCTTGATGTAAATGTTGTAAATGTAAATCTTGTTGTAAATCAAAATCATATTGAAAATGCTGGTTTTGTTGTTGATGCATATGATTTTGCGAATGTTGATTATTTATATTGCTTGCATTATTATTCAAAAAATTTAAATGGTGATTATGATGATGATGGTTATTATGGGAATGATTATTATGGGACTGATGATGATTATGATGGTGATTATTGCTCCCATTTGTATTTAAATTTAAAAAATCTTGATGATGCTGCTGCATTGCATCATAATTGTTTGGTGATAATACCATTTTATGCATTTGTTTTTTTTTTTTCCTTATATAGGATTCAAGCGAAGGATATTGTTTAAAAACAGTCCTTTTGTACAAACTTCTGTTTAATATTATTTTTTTTTTTGTTGGTAAATAAAAGATCGAGCATTTATGTAGAAATTTCTTTTCCTCAATTTTCGTTTTATATTTTCTATATTGAGGAAAATTGATTTTTTTTTCTGTTCTGTATTGTGTTAATGTGGTGCAAAATATATGATGACTTTGTTTATTATATTTATAGTTTATTTGCTGCTTTTTTTTTGTTGTTTTTTTCGGAAATTATGATGAAAATTATATACAGTACATATGGTAGGGTTCATTAAGTGTATTGGCATTGGATTTTATAAAAATTTAAAGCAACTGGAAATTCTCTTTTGAAAATAATTATTTATACTCGTTTTTTGCTGATAAAAAATTGAAAAATTGCATAAGAGATGAAGGGAATAAACTTAGTCCTATATTTTTTTGTTATAGGAATATCTTCGATAATATTGTAGGATTATCCCATATATTTTGGAGAATATTACATTATATTATACGAAATAGTTTTTGAGAATAATTGGGAATAAATTGAGTCAGATTTTTATCGAAATTATTTACTTACTAAATTTGGGTTTTAAGTCACAAGACTGCGATATTTCCAAATGTGTAGTTTTCAAAATTTGTCAATATTTGACCAATAATGTTCAAAAAGAAGAATTTTCAATGGACAAGAATTTTAAATTTTTAAATTAAAAATTTTAAATTTAAGATAAATGCTATTGGATTTTGAATCTTTCAGAAATTTGGTATAAAAATTCAATAATTTGTTAAAGTTAGATTTTGCTTAAAAGTTTATTGCCTTTCATTTTACATTAAAAAAAAAATTATTTAGGTAAATTAAAAACACTCTCAATTCAATTATTTATTCCAAATAAACTCACTCCACTATATTAAAAAATTTCTTTATATTTTTATTAAATTTCAATTTTAGCACAAATTATTAAAAATTCTTTTAAAATTTTACTCTAACCTAAAAAATTGGTATTTGCGATAGAAAGTTGCAATTTATATAAATGTAAAATATTTCCTATTGAAATATATGTATGTGTAAGTGAATTAAACAGTAATTATATAAAAAAAATTATTCTAATAAGAATATTTATTAGTTTATAATTATTTTATTTATTACAGAAGAGGAGCAAAAACACAATTCAAAACTCGATTTTTCGATCAAATTAAAATTATTCTACTTGTTTTTATTTAAAATACTTGACAGATAAAAAATAGAACGAGCTACATACACATTACACAATAATGTCACATTTTTTGTATGTATTACAAAATTTAATTACAAATTTTCATACATAATATATTTAATTATTCTTTTAAAATATTTGATTTAAAAATTTTTAAAATTTTTCATTTGAAATTTTTTACATGTATAAATTTCATATTATATTTTATAGGGGGGTACCCACAAATTAATAATTTTAATTAAATAGTTAAAACACAATCAATATTAATTAATCACAGATTAAAATCAATTAAATTTTAATAAAATTTCATACAATTTTTTGAAAATTGAACAAATTTTCTAATTATTCTCAATTTAATTTTCAATTTTTTCACAAAAATATTAGACCCATAAGAAGCTCGACGGATTAAATTGTCGCACACGCGTCTTTAAAGTTCATTACATAAAATAATTTTTAATTAACTTAAATATTTTATTGAATTAATAACAAATTTTTAAATTATTTAAAATAAATTTCATTAAAAATTTGAAATTTAGATTTTTAGAAATTATTTCTTATATTTAAAAATATTTTTTCAAATTACAAAAAACACAAAATGACAACGATTTACAAGTAGCAATGATCACAATAAAACCAACAAAAAAAAAAAAAGAGAAAAGACTGAGACCAAAACGCAAAAATTGATCGATCCGTTTCAGTAATGCCAAAGATACTGTCTTGTGATTAAAAAAAAAATTTCTTTATGAAAATTGTTTAAAAGAGAAAAATTCAATATAGAAAATTGAGGAAAAAAGTGGTAAGTATAGTAAGTAGTTATATTTTTGTAACCAGTAATGATAATAATAGTAAAAATGGAAAAAATAAAAACTATTTTTACAATATTTTTTTTCCTCTGTTTTTTTTTTGCAGATTAGATGAAGCAGAACGCAGCCACCATTGCGGTTGTAAAGTTACCTTTTACCTGTTTACTCGGTTTTTTTCCATTTTTATTTTAATACTTTTTTGCTCTTTTTTGTTCACAATCTCTTCTCTATATAGAAGTAGGCATATATATAAATAGTTGGTATAATTTAATATTGTATGATTTTAGCTATATAAACACTCTAATACCGGTAAAGCTTCTTTTGCTTTTTTTTAATTTTTTGTTTTTTTTTTTTATTGAAAAATGTTGAAAAAAAAAATTATTTTATTTACTCTTTTTAAGATCATATAAAATGCATGTTAATTCAAACGATGCAAATTGACAGTGACCTGACGTGGTGTTATACGAAATGGTTCTACTGTGTAAGCGCCATCAATTTCATAGCCGTATCTCTTGAATTGTTTAGGCAATAAACTTCAAATTATTTATCAAAAACTCAAGACTACAACTAATATAAGTTTATGATTTAAGAGAATCGAAAGCACAATCGAAAACACAATCGAAAACACAAAATCATTTGAAACACCAAAATATTTCAAGTTGCCAGTAAAATAGAGTATAACGTAGGAATTATATCCAGTTAACGTCTAAATAATTTTGGGCAGAATATCAAGTGATAATTACAACAATTAATGTTATGACATTTTAATCAACTGGTTTCCTGCATTACTGCAATGGAGGAACTTAGGGGACCACAGTGAACCTTGTGGAGATTGTTATGGTTCTCACCCGCAAGAGAAGGGAAATACTGGCGGAGATGTGGTCTTTTGAACCTTTTAAGTTACTCGAATTTTTCTGAGGGGTGGGTGTCGAGGGAGCGTTGTAGGAGCTTGTTCCACATAACAGTCAGGAGCACAATTGATCCTTTGTCCAATTTACCATTTGAAGATGTACCACCACTGGTTAAATGACATAAAATAAGCAACTAGCGACATGATATAATGTGAACCTATTCATAGTTAACGGTTCATTTTGCACAAACTTTTCAAAATGATTCTACCTTCACATTTTCAATACAAAAACAAAAATTTCTTTTTTTTTTTTAATTTTTACATTTTTTTTGTTTTTTAATTTTTTTCTCTTGTCCAACTAACGGCTTACAAGAACGCATAATATGATTTTGTATAGGAATTGAATGTAAACGTACAAATAGAGGTGTTAAAAGCATGTGTATATGTATGTATCCAAATACAGAGTGATTAATAAATCAAAACTGGTATCATATAGTAATTAAATACACGTATAGTAAATTTTAAGAATATTTTTACTTTACGTGTCATATAAATTGTTTGTATAGTTGAATTTAATTATTGAATGTTAGGTTATACAATAGTAATTAATATTGTAGTTAAATAATTAATTGCACGTAAATATAAGGTTGTATATGTATATAGGAACAAAGGTTAAACTCATGTGGTGATATGGCAGGTTCATAGAAAGTTGTATTGATAGAACAGCATTTATTTAAAATTGTTAATTATCTTAGAATTCAAATCGAATTAACTTTGATGTATTTTAACGTTTACTGCTGGCTCACAAACACACACACAAAAGATTTATCTCATTAAACGAGTGGTGGGGTTTCAAAATTTCTCATTTGTTCTACGTTGAGTTACAATTAAATTCGGGATCAAATTCGATTCTAAGTTGCAAGTTAGAATCAGAGCTAGAATCCAGAGAGATTGAGAATCCTAGACAAAGTTAGAATTAGAGTCAGATTGAAAGTCATAGTTAGTGTCGGTGTCAGTGTCACAGCCAGAGTCAGAATCAGAGTGGAAATGCAAGTCAGAGTAAGAATCACAGTGAGTGGTAGATTCAGGAGAGAATAGAGTCGGAATCAGAGCCAGAGTTAGTTAGAGTTAGAGTTAGAGTCAGAATCAGATGTACAATATTAGAGTTAAAGTCAGTGTCTGAGTCGCAATCTTAGTCAGATTTAAAGTTAGAGCTAGAGTCAGAATATTAGATTCATGGTATGAGTAGAGTTCAACTCATTTAAATTTCACTCTCCGAGATTTAAAGTCGGTAAATATACAATGTAAACATATAAAATAAAAATTCCAACAAAAAACAAAAAAATTTTTTAAAAATTTTTTTTGCACTGTCGTTGCACCATGTTTTAAAAACTATTTAATTTGTACCAATGGTATGTAAGTATAACCGGAATTACAGCTTTAAATGCTTATAATTGATACGTATATATAGTTAACTATGATGCATATACAAGTATACATAATATATATATTATAATAAATTTTATATTATGAATACTTTTATGTATGCTGATCATTATATTGCATTGTCCATAGGGGCAAAATTTAATAGAAAAAATTTCTTTTCTATTTTCCTTCATATATTAAATTGCATAGGTGTATACGTATATGTATGTGTGTACGTTAACTCATTAAAAAGTAGAAATCAATTCTATCAAAGTTTCTAATCTATAAAATATAGAACATCGTAATTGCAAATCTCTATACTTGTTTCATGTTTAATTAAGTAAAATTTTTATAAGTAGTTAAACTTTATAGTAATAGTTTAAAACTTCTTGGCAATTAAGATACGTTATGCCTTTAACATTGAACGCACACTGATGATGAAGATAATTTTACACTGAGTCAAGAGATGAAGATAATTTTGTAGAGAGAATTGTGAGTGCGAAACATTCACAGCACGGACATATTTCAATATTTAAACTTAAGCAATAATTGTGTGAGCCCCTCTCCCTGTACAAATTCTCCATACTAATTACACATTACAAATTAAATATTTTTTTATTTTTGGGAAAATAACTATCTTGCTTATATTCCACAATAATAAAATTAATCCCTTTAAGTTTCCTATACAAGCACATTAGTTAAGCAAATAATCTTACTTCCGCAGTGATTTAACTATAACTAAGCTGAACAACAAAAATAGATAATAAAATAAGAGGACCATACGATCATCGTTATCAAATTACGTAGACACTAACGGTCATTTAATGATAAAAAAGAAAAGAAATACAGTGTAAAGTGGACAAGCGCAAATAGCGAACAGGTTATTGACAGTAGAATAAAGTGAAATAATAAGTGAAAAATAAAAAATCATAATTACAATCTGTCAATTACTATATCTTTGTGCCATTATTATTATAAGGCATAACTTTACAAAAATTTAAAAAATAGATAAAAAAAAAATAATTTACAATATTAGAGTAACATAACAGTTGTAGCAATTATGAGGCATAAATCTATTAAGGAATATATTTCTTCTATTCAAAAGAGAATTAAACTGTGTGAGAGATTGTCTGCAAATGAGATTCATTTGACTGTAATTGGAAAATATCTTTGCATTCCTAGCATAAATCGGCACGAGTTCTCCAATTTTTGTGTATTGACTTTGCACGAAACTTGTGACTTCAATGTGGGGCCGGTAGATTTAACGAACGTTATACAAAATTTTGTAGAATGCAGGATCTTATACGTTATTAGTTTAATATAGGTTGACAGTAACTTGTTTCCCATTTACCTTATTCTATTTGCTATATTCCCCAAAAACAAATTTTTACAAAATTTTCAATAATAAATTACAAGTGTACCTACATTATAACCGAAAATTCATGCAAATTATTCGCTTAATAATTTCAAATGTGAAGTATAAGTTAAATAACGTATAAGTACAGGTATTATAACAATTAAATTTAACCTTACTTAGTATATATGTGTATAAACATGTTAAAAAATGTTATTAATATTATTTATTAGTTAAAGAAAACTAATTAATTAACTATAAGTAAGAATACTTTTATAGAAAACATCCATAATTAAATATTATAAAATATATAAAATCTGCAAACTGGTTTATTATACCTGGTCTTTAAACCCATACGAACCAAGTTCGTAGTGTACTATGAATTCACAGTTTAAGAAATTGTGACAAATGATTTATAACTGTATATATACCACAATTATACATTTAAATTTAGCGATGTATCGAGATCAGAAATTCAGTCCAGCTGCCAGACAATTTCTACAATATTTACCGTTAAATGCTTCAGAGATCTGGAAGCTTCTTTTGGGGTTTGGCTGGGGTTTTTCGACAATTTTTTGTTAGGGAAAGGGTTGTCTATAGCCTTCTTTTAGGCCTAGCCCTTGGTATCGTAGGGAAGAGCTAGACAATACCCTTTCACTTATAAAGGTCAAAATTTCCTTCAAACCAACACAATATAACAGTATCATGATATTCGTAAAAGGTATATTTTTAAAGCATCTTCATTATATCTCAAGAAATGTTAAAGTTACAATGTTAAGTACAAACTATATTAATGACAGAGCCATTATTTTTGAAAAATAAATGGTTAGATTTCTTTTAAATATAAGAGAATTACACAATTAACGTGGTCAACTGTATTGATTTCCATTTTTTTTTTGTTGAATTTTGTGTCATCATACTTCTTAGTTTATTCACTCACTCAAATATGTTAAAGTGTATGTACATGGAAATAAATGTTTATATACAATGTGGTTAATTATACAAAGTTTACTATGTGTTTATGTACACAGCCACAAACATATAAGTTTAAGATGATAGAAAGCTATTATTTTTATAATATTGAAAAAAAGTAGCTATTACCCGTTTATCTAACGTGATTTAATAAGCAAATGTTTCATTGCTCATTGCAAAAAAAAAATCGATTAACAAAATACTCCTTCTACTCGACAGGTTGTCATCACTTTTGAAAATTTGAAAGAAAAAAAAAATTTAATATTAAAATACTAAAGAAAGTTAAAAATTTTAACAACTGGTTGTGCTATTGTACATAAATATTGCATTATTATTGAGTATATAGTAATATAAAATGTGCTGTATATCGAAATACAGGAACAAGATATTCAAGACATTCAAAGTATGCCTTCCAAAAAAAAAAAACTGTTTACAGATATACTAACATATAAATCATGCCGGGCTGCCGTTAGAGCACTAAATTTAGTTCCGGCATTTGCAGTCGTCTAGGTAAGCTCAATGGCTCTAGGGAAGTAAGAAAAGAGACTGGAGGACTTAGCCTTTACGACGGCGGAGTTTAGGTCTACCGGGCTTTATAAGGTATTCGAGTTCATTAGGGGGATGGATCTCAAGCGGGTGTTATAGGGGCATACTCCACACTCAGGGAAAGGACAATCGATTCTCATACACAGTCGCGGTGCACTGTTATCCCGGCTGTAAAAATCTACAAAGCTACAATTTACTTTTAGATCATTTTGGGACAACTTATGTATGTGCAGATATTAAATATTACATATGTACATAATATTATAGGCTTATAAAGTAATATGATTACGCGACACTAGCCATTGTAACAGATGCGTAAGTTTTTATATGGAAAATCTCATTGCAACAAATTGAATTCATATTATATTAAAAGTCGTTTGACATGTTAGAAACTAAATTATCACTACCTAAGTGTATATATCAACATTCTTATAATATATCAAATGCAAAAGAAAAATAAGCACAGAATAAAGTGAATGAACCGAATCGAATGCAATTTAATTTATTGAGAGTAAATCATAAAAAAAAACGAACAAACATGAAATAAAATAAGAAATAGAGAAAGAAATTTTAATAAATAATCAGTTGAGACATTGGTTTTAACAGTTAAAATGTTGAAAGAAGGTTGACAATGGGATAAGTAATGCCATAAGCATACGTGCGTATATAATATAATTCTCAAAAATTGAACAAAAATATTTCAATCGGAATACTTCGGAATATAAAACATTAAATATTAAAAATTTCGTGAATTTTTTACTTCGGAACACTTCGGAAATTAATTTCAGCTTTGTGATGACAGATTATATATATAGCATTAGAATAAGTAAGAGTGTTGCGGTCCAAGTGCTAAATCTTTTGGGATGTGATTCACTGGAGTTTTTTGCGAAAAAAATCGTATGAATAGAAGGAAACTCGGACGTCTAGTGGTAGTTTTGGAGGGTTTTGAAAAAAAATTGAAGTGAAAAAATTTTGTCAGACGAATATTCATTGTAGCTTCGAAGCTGTTTGGAAACGGCTTGACAATTAATGACACATAACTCTGTACTTGTATAACTACTCGAAAATGTGTTTAAATGATAATATTTTTCAATTCCAATTTACAGATTAATTACGAATATAACAGTAAATAACAATCAATAATAGTCAATTATAGTCAACCAAATTAATGTTAGCATATTATAAACAAATAGGATTAGTTAATAAAAAACAAAAGATAACAAGAGCAATAATAAGAACAAAAAAAAAAATAGTAATTTTGGTAGTTTTGCGTTTTTATAAAAAATTAATAAAAACATAAAATTTTTGTTGTTGATCAAAAAATAAAAATTTAATAAGTATGAGCTCACCTTTTAATAAAGGGCATTAAAAATAGATTAATCACTAAATGACACCCAAATATTATGACATTTAAATAAAAACAACGTTTTCAAAATATAGTCAAGTCGTTTTTTCTCACCCTAAAAAATTTTTTTTCCCTTTCAAAATATTTATTTTATGTAGTTAAGGTTGAAAAAATTACATCATTTCTTTTTATAATTCCATGCATCGAGCACATTTCTTAAAATTTATTTTAAATTTCTACATCGGTTCATAATGTCATTATATAATTATAACTATTTAGCATCTTATTGCCAGCTGTCCCATGTAAATGTTATGATTGACAAAGCGTTTTGTCATTGATTAGAATTTCTGCAGATGTGTTAATAAATTGTTGCAGACAAGCACGTTGCTGTTGTTTTTCAAATATTACTCGTTGATTTTGATACATTTGACAATTTTATTTGAATATAAGATTTGGAGGCCAAATAGAAATGTGTAACTAATAACTAAGAGTGTTTATTAAAGCAAATTTTCTTTTGTTTTCGCATAAGGTACAGAACCTCTCATATTGCCAATTTTAACACATGTGTCACTTTGTGACCGATATATGTTTTTACACTTGTGACATATGGTAGCGAGACCTGGCTAACATCAAAAGCTTTTCGGCCTCAGGTTACAATTCTTCATTAAGAGATGTTTCAGAATTATATATCCCATTGCATTATATACCATTTACATGGTGACACTATTGCGCCATTAAACTCCTTCTGGGCCGTAAAGTACCCCATTGCAAACTGGAAATGCTATTTTGTTCCATACTTTTCATTTATTTTTTCTTAAATATTGTAAATATCAAAGATATGCAAATAACATAACATAAAGGAATATTAGTTTAGTTAGCATATTAAACTATAAGAAAGAAAAAAGAAAAGCATAACTAACCTGACCTACCCAAAGGATATTTTCGTTGTTGTTCGTGTTTACTGTTATCAATTCACTTTAATATGAGCTTTGCGTTTCTTCAAAGTTTTTGTTTTGAAAAATTTGTTTAGGTTTGTTTTAATATTAATTTTTTTTTTGTTTTTATTTTATTTTTTAATAGATTGTAATATATTATATGATAATGCTGATGATGATGATGTTTTGGCCATAAAAGTTTTCCATTAAAGAAATTAATAAAAATAAAAGGAAAAATTCAATAATCTTTAGTTTGGATTGATTGGTCAAGGTCAAAAATAAGAGCTACCTCAAATTTTTTTTAATAATTTAGTTGTTGAAATTAGTTATTTAGTTGTTGTAATTTAAATATTAATATATAAGATGATTATACGAGTGAAGAATAATTAATACAGTTAGATGTTTAAATAAATAATCCACTTAATAAAATAATTTATAATATTTTTTAATACAAGTGATTGATTTTTTTTAATTAGTATAATGATCGTATTATCTCTCTTGTTATATATTCTTCTATATACTTATGAGTACTAATTATTAAGGTTTTTGTTTATTTTGAAGGTTTCGTATTTAATCGTTTAATTTACATCCCGAATTATTGATAGTTCACAAAATAATATAATCAAGAAACTTAGGACGGCATTGCCCTTTCAATAAAAATTATTATATCAATTGTACTTTAATTAAATTTTTAAAAATTGTAATTTAATTGGGATCTCAAAAAGTATAAGTATTACAGTATTGAATGTGTAAGACGTGGGATTGAAAACAAAGTTAGTTCGTAAAAAGTGTTTGTAAAGTTATTAGTAATTAAAACGATACGGAAACTGTTTTTATTCAAGTCAAAACCTTAGAGAAATAAAATATTCAAATTACAATTTAAAATATCTAAAAAAATTATATCTAAAATAATTTAGTATTAATTCGAAAATGTCGATTTTTTTTTGTATATCAAATACTCGTCATAAAAAAATGTCCTTATTTCATGTTAAGTGTATGTACCTTCATCTTAACATATGTACATATGAATTGTATACATACATACATAAGTAATTTTCGGCTTCAAATACTTATAGAACATAAATTATAATATGTACACAATGACAATCTTAATGAAAATATATACAAGAATCTAACTGCATCTAAAAACATATTTCAGGAGACTCATACATACATACGTGCATGTAGGTACAAAACTTATTTGCTCGTAATACATAATATAATTCAAGATAAAATACATAATAAACATTTTCATAATACATAATAAACAGATTTTTCTTATGTAAAGCTTACCATAATGTATGCACATACATATGACTATAAGTACAAGTGCATACTTGTATATTCTCTAAAATTATATTATTAGTATGTACGTAATTTATATGTCCATAAATGCACGCGAAGTTAAACTGATATAGGATCGGCTCAGTGTTAGATAACAATAATGCAATTTTCTTATGTACTTTTCTTCAATATTGCAAAATTTTTAAAGAGAAAAATAAATTTCTCTTAATTCTCTTATTACGTTCAATTACGGAGAGAATAAAAAATTACATTAGCAACGCATGTTTTATGGTAAAAATTTTCGAAAATTTCTAGAAGCTTTTTTTATACCATAAAAAAATTTTTTTTTTTTTAAATTTTCATTAACATTTTCGAAAAAGTTTTCCGAAACAAAAGTACATATTCAAAGTTTAAATTTTTTCCAATTAACTGCTTTACAGTCAAAGTATTAAAAGCATTTTGGGTAACAAAGTAAAAAAAATATTTTCATTTTCATTTCTTCTCCTAACATTGATGTTAGTAGAGAATCATTCTTTTCCGTTCTTTATAAAATAAAAAAAAAAATCGGTAAAGTGAACGTATAGGCTATTTTGTATTATCATAAAAAATAAAGAAACATTATCAGAATAAAGTGTATAACATGAAAAGTAACAAGAAAAAAAAAAATAACAAAAATTGAACTTGAGAAAACCTTACCTCTGTCCAAGCCATATTGGTATTATTATTCTGTTGTGAATTATGTTGCCGGCCACTCTTAATATTATTTTCGCTGCTTTTTCGCTGCTGCTGCTGTTGCTGCTGCCGCCCCGTATAATCAACGGTTTTATTTTGATTATTACTATTTTGTGGCTGCAACCTTTGTATTTCTTCGTTTGATGCTGCCAAACGTTGACGTTGTTGTTCTACACACAATAATAATAACAATAATAAAGAAAAAAATTGAATAATAACATAATAATAAAATTATAATAATAATAAAAAATTCGTAATAAGCAAAAATAATTTATAAACAATTTTTATAAACATTTTGTTGAGATACAAATAAAAAGTTTATATACAATATTTATTAAATTGATTGTTTACATATTTATTTTTGTTTATTTTCTAATACACTAGGTGCGTCTAATATTTTATTAATATTAAATTTTTTATTCCATTTTAATAACAATAATTAAATATAAGTATAAGTAAGTAAATGAAATTTTAATTACATAATTATTAATGAATTATAATTAATTTTTTAGTAAGTGTTGTTAATTTTTTAAAATATTATTTTTTAAGTGAATTTATCCGTAGTAAGTAAATAATAGCGAGTTATACGGTAAGCCGGTTTTTGAATGAAAGTAAATAGGGTAAAGCTTACTATAATAATAGTATTCTTTACCTCAAAATTGCAGTATAATATGGCATTAACACAAAATTTAGTGTATCAGTTGTAATTTTGCTAAATATTGTACAGGAATACAATATAACTGCAATTCTGAAATTCATGATATTTATTTAATATTATTTACTGCAATTATTTTCACAATATTAATATATAATAATAATATTAATTTAATTAAATACAAGAGCATGCATTTCAATAATATAATCAATTAAATTTAGATACTATACTTAATATATTTTTTGAGTAAATTAATAAAAATACATGTACAAATGCACAAATAACATAAAAATGAATTTCATCTATACAAAATTCTAATTTCTGGATATTATCATTCACAACATATGATCACCCTTATTCTGTTAGTCGTAACACTTGAGGTAATTTGATATTATTGATAAAATATTTTAGTTTTCAATATTAATTAAATTTCGAAATTGATTTTATTCTGGAAAACTCAAAATTTTTTGAATAACAACGCGGTCACGTCAAGTGGTCGACTAATAGAATATGATTGTTGAAAAAAAAATATTATAAATTAATAAATATTCATTTTAAATGAGTAATAAAATTTAAAGTTGTTATATTTAAGAGAAATTATTGTACTAAAGAAGAGAAAAAAAAAAAACAAAAAAAAATTAGAAAATATTTACCTGTTTGAGGATTGTTGAACACAAAATGTTGAAGTAAACAAATAAAAATGTTGCAAACACAGCAAATTAAATAGCACAATTTGTATAAATTTTAAAATAATTGTTTTTAAATACGAAAAGAAATTCAATTTTTTTTTTAATTTAAGAAAAACTATGTATATAGGTACTTAATTACAAATAATAATTACAATAATAAAATCTAAACAAAAAGATCTCTTCTAAATTTATATGGTAAGAATATGGTTGACGTAGGTTTGTAAATTGTAGGTTATGTTTACTTATATTAAGAGTTTTGTTTATACTTTTTTGGTTTCTTATTATTGTTTGTTATTGTTTTTATTTTAAATATAACTACTTTTTAATGTATAATTAATTTGTAAAAAAAGAAAAATTGGCAAGTTTAATTTCACACAAATTTTGTTTAACTTTTGTTATACTCTAAAGGAATCAAAATACAATTTCTAATTTTTTAAGTTAACTACTTTTTTTTAAATAATTAGCACTAGTTTCTGTTTTGTTTTTTGTCTATATTTCACACTATATTTATATTTTTTATTTATTTGATAATAAGTGATACATTTAATTCTATAAATCTATAAGTAGAAAATATAATATTCTTATTTAGTTAGGCAGATATCGCTATAATTACTTATATTTACTTGTATTTTTTATCCGGATACCTTAATTAGTAATTAATTTTCATAGATGAGAACAACAACTATAACTTTACGTATACGTATACGTATGTATATATGTATACATATGTATACATATCTGTCTAATATTCAGATGTAAGTAAGACATCTATTATTTTTTTTTTAAATTTTTACATTATTCAATAATGGCCTCTACAAATATATATGTATATATATCAAAATATTAAATATTAAATGAATGAGCGAAAAGCTTGAAAATTAAAACAAAAAAAATTTAAACAAAATAGTTAAAAAATGTTTCTTCTAGTACTTAAGTAAGTGTGAGTATGATATTGTATTACTACTTGTAACTAGTAAATGTCTATTGTATAGATTACATTTCGTTATAGATTAGGTAATAAATATCATTAAAGAACATTTGAAAGTTAGAGATGAGAAAATTGTTGATTTTTAATATTTAAGAAAAAAATTTTAAAGCACGTCCCTAGTTATGTACGTATATGCGAATAGTATAGATATAAAGGTACTTGTAAACATAAAGGTACTTACAAGTACGAAAACAATGAAAAAATATAAGAAGTACCATCCTATGTAATGGCCTTGCACATTCAATTAACTAGTTATGTAGAAATACGTACAAATTTGGATAAGAATAAATATTTGAATTATAAAATTTATTTGATTAATCATTAAATTTTAATAAAATTATGTTGGTATATATCTATAAAAAGTAATTACAGTCAAACCGGCTTAATATATGCACACTTTTTCTATTCAAATTTGATTAGAAAACTTATATATGCGCAAAAAATGTAATACATTAGAAAAATTTTTGATTTTATACGTATGCGTGTTGCAAATAAGCGTGTTCGACTGTATAATCTAGGTACCTATATATAAGTACACAAATAAGCATGTTCAACAGTATAATCTAAAAAAAGAAATAAAATAATAATAAATAATAGAAGAATGTCATTAATTTATACAAAAACATGGAATAATAATTAGTCATTTATAATGGTATAATTAAATATTTTAATATAAAAAAAGTACAACAAACAAATTAAAAGTACAACAAACAAATTCTAAAAATATATCCACATATGTATAATTATATAAGTAGTAGGTATAAACATGTAGGTGTACATAGGTAAGTATGATAAGGGTAAGTATAAGAATTTTTACTACTTCTAGTTAAATTTTGGGGGTAACTTCTTAGTTACTTACAGGTTTTACTTTACAATACAAATAGGTAAGGGTTAATTTAATTGTTACATATGATTTTTACAGAATAGAAATTAAGAGAGTAAACTAAAGGATTAGGTAATCTACCTAGTTATAGTTAAAGGCAAAGAAGATATATGTATGTGTATATGAAACCGGAATAATAATTTCATAATTACGTAATGTTTATAGGTAATAATTTTAAATAATAAAATTTATATTATGCTTGTTGTTGTCTTTCTATAGGTAAGTATAGGTGTAAATTTTTCTAATGATTTCTAATACACACAAGAATATATAATTAACATCTATTTTAAAATTCAAATTTGTAATTTTTTTATTTGTTTATTTATTAAATACCTACTAAGTTTTAAACTATACCTTTAATATTTATTTTATTAAATTCTTGACATTAGTGGCCCAATTTCTATTTTTTTTTTATTTTTGTATTTTTTTGAATATTCAAATTTTTCTTTCTCTTCTTTTTTTTTAAATTTCGCTGATATATTTTTTCTGTTTTTTTTTTATTGTTTTTGTTACATAGGCAATCAGGCAGGCATGCACAGGTAGGTTATACACTCTTAGTTATTTTGTATACGTGTTTGGAATACAACACAAATCCAACCAAACAAATGTATTTTTTTGTTTTTTGATATAAAATGAGGAAGAAAATGTTAAATAATCACTTCTAAAGTTTTTGTTTTAATTTAACAAATTTCAATGATATTTCAATTAGAAATTTTTTTTTAATATTTCTTTTGTTTTATTTTTTATTTCTATCATATTTTTTTTATGTTTTTAAATCACTTATCTTGTTTGTATACGTACATACATATTATGCATATAGAGGGGGGAACAACCATAACTACAATCAAAATAGTAGGTACTTGAGATTGAGACCAAAAAATAATTTTTTTTAATTTTGCTATTATTTAATTATATTTTCTCAATTATTTGTATATGATCGATTGCAAAATATTAAGTAGGTATTTATGTAGATAATTTTACAAAATTCTGAAATCTTGATTTTTTTTTTTTGTTATACTTTTTTGTTATACTTGTTATACTTATTAGTTATTACGAATAATCAAAATCACTTTTGAATCGATTTACTCTCTGAAGCCTTTTTCAGCTTTTTTCACCTTCAATTTTTTATTCTATTTAAAATTATACTTAATAGTTTACTGCCATGTATACACAAATTTGTCTATTAAAAATTGAAGCCAAAATTTAATAAAATTTTCATGTTCATGTACAATTAAGATAAAAATTTCCTTGTATTTCTTAAAAATCTTTTTCGGAGGATAAATTTTGTTATATTTATATTGAAAGATTTGATTTTACTCTTAATATTATGTAGATATATCTACCCATATATATATGTGTATAATATTCTTCTTTTTATCAGTAAGTTAATCCCCGTCGTCGTTGTCGTTGTCGTCGTAACCCGTGTTTTTGTTACGCGTAATTATTCAAAAAAAAAAATGCGAAGAGGAAAAATTCTTTTTTTTTCCTTCAAATATTTCAATATTTCTTTACATTTCATTACTCGTTCAATATTTAATATTATAAAATACTTTATTAGGATTTTGTTGAAGAAACTTTATTATTATTTCTCAATTATTTTGAATAAATATTTATTTAAATTTAAAAAATTATTTATGTTACACACCAACTTTAATCTTCCGATACAAAAAAAAATATTTTTCTTTTTTTTGACATTTGAAAAAAGATTCTTTCCTTTTTTTTCTTATTTTTTTCTTTTTTATCTTCTTGTTTTTTGATTAATCAGTCATTTTGATATGAGCCGCTGTCATATTTGACATATAATGTCAACTACGCCTTGAAAATTGATGCCATATGCTAGAATATCTATTGGGTTTTTCTTTTTCTTGTTTAGCCCAATACACATTTTAAATTGGAAATTATATGGAAATTATAAAAAGCGACATCTTAACAAAGTATTTTTAAAAAAAAAATATTATTGTTGAAGAACAGTTAATGATGAGTGGTTAGAGAATTTTTAAGGTGTTGGTTTTTATTCATTTGATATTTCAAAATTATGGAAAAAGCATAATTTAATAATAATTTAATAAAACTATATTTAATATTCGCTGGATTAATGCAATGAGTCTGTGGCCATTTACCTACAATCAAGAAAAGCATCTTAAGAAAAAGTGTATAAGCGTTTTAAACATGTTTTTATAAAAAAAAGTAAGTGCATTTACTTTGTTAAAATTTTAAAATTTAAGTAACATTGCTCTAGAAAATATTCATAACTATCACTTATCATTTAAAACTCTTGTGTTACTTGGAAGAATGAAATATTCGGAAGTTTGCTTCTAAATTTAGCTATACAGAAAAGAAAACGTTAAAACTCAAATATTAAAGGCAAAATTGTTAATCTTAGTAATTTTTTATTATAATTATTAAATTTATTAAAAATTTATTTTTCTTTTTAAATTTTTAGTTATCTTGATTTAACATAAACTTCTATTGGATATCTAGAACGTAAAATTAGACCCATTTCAAAAACGAGATCTTCAATTTTTGTTTTTGGATAAATTTTATAATTTTTTAATAAATTGGCAAGCAATATTTTCATTTCCAGCATTGCAAATTTTTGTCCTAAAAATTGAAATTATTCTTAATAAATATCATTGTACAATAACGTTACAAAATATCAACAAAATTAGTTTTGATGATAAAATGTATGAAATCCAAAACAAAATACATATTTACCAATACAATTTCGTGATCCTGCACTAAATGGTATATAAGCGTATGGATGTCGATTAATTGAGTTTTCTGGTAAAAAACGATCTGGATCAAATGTTTCAGGATTTGGAAAATGATGTGAATTTCTATGTATATCATAAATATTAATAAATATATTTAGTCCTTTTGGTAATATAAGGTCTCCTATTATAACTTCATGATCGGTTTTACGTGCAATTAATGGTACTGGAGGATAAAGTCTTAAACTTTCTTTAATAACACATTCTAAATATTGTAAATTATTTAAATCTGCTATTGTTAATTCAGAAAAGTCATCTAAAATTTTAATGTAATAATTTACTATAGAGAATACTAATTAGATTTTTATAAATGTTTGTAAACATACCTGGTAATTGTAAAATGTCTTCATAACATTTTTCTTGTATTTCTTGATAAGTAGCTAAACATAAAATTGTAAACATTAATCCAGCTGACGTTGTATCAAAACCCTCTAAAAATAAAAAATAAATTATCATATTTGTGGAGTAAAGCACTAATTTGACGACTTGCCGAACATAAATGTATCAACTTCCTCACAAATCCCTTCATGATCAATTAATTTTTTTTCTTCAGCTTCTAAAAGAGTATCTAACATTGCACGTCTTTTCTTTTTGAAAATGCTACTGGGGATCATTAAAAAAAATAAAATGTAATAAATCAACCAAAATTAATTAAATTTGTGAGGCTCACGTGTCATCATCTGAATTTGTCGAATTATCATTTTTATTTTGAAAAATATTTCTTCGTAAATTTATTATTGTACTTGAAAATTTATGTAATTCATTAACAACGTCTAAATTAGTTTGATATTCTTTAAACATTTTGTAAGTTATATCAAAATATTTTAATGGGTGAATCAATCGTTTTACAAATAGTTTTTCTGTTGCTGTTATATTTTTGTGATATTTTTTACTTTCCCCAATATCATCTAAATTAACACCAAGCGCTGTCTCTAAAAATTTAAAAAATTGTTTTCAAGTAGCTATTTCATTTAAAATTATAAAATTTATATTACCACAAATACTATTTAATGTAAATTCCGGAATAATTTTCGACAAACTAGTTTCTTCAGTTGTTTGTGCTTTAAGATTTGTTATAAATTTTTTACTTTCATCTCTAAGTATATCAAAAATTAAATATTAAATTATAATTATTTTCTAAATTTATTCTATTTAAATTAAATATTTATCTGTTAAAATAAATTCGATGTTTTGTAATTATTTTAAATACTAACTTGAATGTTTCTAAAAATCTTTGTAGAATATTAAAATGAAAGGATGGAGTCAATAATTTTCGTCTAGAATGCCATTTTTCATCTAAAATTATTGGAAGAAGACAAAAAGTCAATTGTAGCTAATAATGTTTAATTCATATACATATTGTATTTTATTTTTAAAAAGGAATACTTTAAAAATAGAATTTAAAAGTAAACTTACGTGTACTTGTTAAGAGACCAGTTCCCAAGAACGTGTGTAAAAACTCATATGCTCGACTTTTAGTTATTACTGTTGTGTTATTAAGTATTAATTCAACGTCTTCTGGTGTATTAACATCATATATAGGATTTGCAAATACGTATCTAAAATAACTTCTTTTGGCATTCCTAACATTATTTCTAATCATTTGGAATAATTGTGCTGTATATGAATGAAAATGAAAAAAGATTTCAGTTGTAAAGAACAAAATATTATAAAATTATGTTAAATTTGTTATAATCATAAAAATCATTGTTATTTCAGATAATACGATATTTTTAATCATACATGAGTTGGATTTAAAATCACTTACAGTTTTAAAATTTGCATAATAATGAATAAGTGAATAAATGATTGTAATAATTTTTATCTAATTCAACTTTATATTTTGTAGGAACTAAATTCTCGATTTAATTTTGCAAAATATGAAGAATTGTATAAAAAATTTTCCACTTCTTTTAAGATATTTCATTCAGTAACACTTTATAGAACGTAGGTGTAGCTGACTTAATTAAACAATGCAATTTTTAATTTAAGAATTATTCTTTGGATTGCTATAGAAATAGCTTTTTCTTATGTAAACTTAAAGATTATACTTTTGATTATTACAGAAATTGTAAAATACATAATTTAAGGGTATAATTATGTAAAATTAGTTCTAGAAATTTAATCTGTCATTTAAATCATTTCACTTTGCCCTTTATTTTTACATTTTCACTGATAAATCAAATGCGAAAACAATATTATTTTCATCTAGGAGATGAAATCAAGATTAAAAATTGTTTAAGAAAAAATTATTGATTTACAAAACAAATCAATAATTTGTTCTTAAACAATAATTGCAAAAAATTTTTATTTTTTTTTTTTAGTTATTGTATTTGGAGGACATTGCATTAAAATGCACTAAGCTTATAGCAAGCCCGATTTGTTACATGTTTGTTATGTAAACTTAAAATGAAGGAATTTTATTTAATTGATTAAAATAAATCCACATAATTTCATTTGAACTTATCTTGAACCTAAGTATTCAATTCTGTTTGTAATTAATTATCGTTAAATTAAAGATTTCGGTAAGAAATTGTTTCTTTAATTCTATCATTATACACCCGTTAATATTTTCAATTTTGTTATGTTGAAATTTTTTGAATTTACTTATTTTTTTCTTTTCTAATCTTTCTTTTTTAAAATCTTACCTTCATCCATAAAAATGTAATCAAAAGAGTGACCAAAAATTGTTTTTGATGGATAAACACCATACAAAAGATCACCATTTACAGTTTTTATTCGCCTACAAGCAGCTAATAAATAGAAATTTTTATTCAATTTCCATAATATAATTACAATTATAATTAAAAAAATTGTAACTAAAATCATTTTAATTGAAAAAATTGTCTTTTTTTTTAGGAATCCTTTTCGGTTAATACTGTGTAATATAATATTCCTGTGTAATTCAAAAGATGTTTATTTATTAAGATAAAGGTTTCAACTAAAGTGAATTACAAAAATGCCGTCGAATTTAAGCTTTTTTTTCATCAGATTGAAGACCACATATATGTTCCTATATTGTATTTTTAAATCCGTATAGTAAGTATAAGAAAAATGTAATTTTAAGTAAGAAACTTTTCTATTATTTACTTTATGAAAGCTTAAAGATAATTTTGCTTTTTATTATTATTTTGTTCATAATTTTCACGTGTTTTACTCTGGAAACTGTAACTATAAATTTCCGAAATTAATAGCATTAACTTAGTAGCATTGTGGAATTGATTTTGGTCCATAAGTGTAAGAGCTCTAGATTTTTAAACACATAGTTAGTTTTTGAACTATAGTTCAATTCCATATGAGTAGAATTGGATCTACTTTGTTTAGAGGTTTTATGAAGAAAATGCCTACAGAGTTGTAAGAAAATTTCTATTTATAAACAAATTCAAATAAAATTTTAGAAGTAGAAAAAAAATTTTCCTTACTTCTCTTTTTTTTTTTTAGAATTAAAAGAACGATAAGATTTCCAATTTTTTCTTAACTAACTCCGCTACTGCATACGCGTATCAGTAAAAGGCAATTTATTTGAATTAAATTGTAAACAATTCATTTTAGTATAAGAACAATCTTCAATAATATCAATTTATTATCTGTATGACTTGTACATACACATATACAAACAACATATTGTAAATTGATAATATAATATTAAAGTAGATTAAAGCTTATAAATTGATAATGAACTTATTAATATTTTTTGTAGCTTGGATTTCTTTATTTGCTTTTAAAATCCGTATGTATTCAAGCTTATTAACAGATCATTGATAGGAATTCCATTTGGATAGATTATATATGTGATGTTAAGTACAAAAGGTGAAGCTCACGTGTATAAATTATTAAAATGAAAATAAATAGCACACATTTAGCACAATAAAAAATCGATATGACAAAGATATGTATATAGACATAGGGATTTCTTACATAAATAACTGAATCTAAGTATACTTGTCTAAAATATTGTTTACTCTAGCGGGCATTTGCGTTTTGATAATTTGGAACATTTTTTACTGTACTTAAAAACTATTTTAAAAATAATTACATTAAATTTTGTTTTTCTTACAAATTTTATAAAATTTGTATAATACATTTAATATATTTAATTTTTCACATGTTTTGAAACCAGTTTGGATTGAATAACGAAACTATCTTGGCGTCAAACGAACTTCAATTGGAAATTTACTTCTGAGGATTAATCCAGATTGAAAAACTATTTCATCAATTTTAGTTTTCGGATATAATTTGTAGTTTCTCAATAAATTAATAATCAAGACTTTGATTTCCAAAAGAGCAAACTTTTGTCCTAAAAATCAATAATTTAGTTATTGTTTAAATATAATGAAAAGCTGGTAGCGGAGTTTCAAGTGCTTCCAAAATTAATCAATACATACCAATACAGTTTCTGGCTCCAGCACTAAATGGTATATAAGAATATGGATGTCGTTTTATTGAGTTTTCTGGAAGAAATCGACTTGGATCAAATACTTCAGGATTTGGAAAATAATGTGGATCTCTGTGTATATCATATATATTGATATTAATGTTGAGTCCTTTTGGTAAAATATAATTTTCCATTATGACTTCATGATCAGTTTTACGTGCAATTAATGGTACAGGAGGATATAATCTTAAACTTTCTTTTATAACACAATCCAAATATTGAAGATTATTGATGTCAGTAATAAGTAAATCGGACAAATCATCTACAAAATCAATTTAATAGTATGGTGGAATTTAAAAAATAATTTTATGGCGTGTTCACCTTGTAATTGTAAAATTTCTTCATAGCATTTTTCCTGGACTTCTTGGTAAGTTGCTAAACACAAAATTGTAAACATTAACCCAGCTGATGTTGTATCAAAACCCTCTAAAAATAAAAATATTTTGTTACTTTCAGATTAATTTTACGTAATTACTTTGAAAACAACCAAACATAAATGTATCAACTTCCTCACAAATTCCTTGATGATCAATTAAATTCTTTTCTTCAGCTTCTAAAAGGGTATCCAACATTGCTCGTCTTTCTTTTTTGAAAAAATATCTAAAATCATCGGTCAAAAAAAAGATTTTCTTAATTTTTAAATTTCTCATAACTTACATATCATCGTCAGATTTTGATGAGGCTTTTGTGGAATCTGGAACAACACTTTTATTTTTATTTTGAAAAATATTTCTTCTCAACTTAATAATTGTACTGGAAAATTTGTGTAATTCATTTACAACATTCTGATGTATTTTGCATTCTTCAAACATTTCATACAAGAAATCAAAATATTTTATAGGGTTAAAGATTCGCATCATAAAAAATCGTTCTGTTGCTGATATATTTTTTCGATATTCCTCACTTTTACCAATGTCATCTAAATTAACGCCAAGTGCAGTTTCTAAAAGTATTAAATGAAATTGTCTTATAGAGCATGAAAAAATTGCTTAATTTTTACCACAAACTGTATTTAAAGTAAATTTTGGTATAACATCAGATAAATTGACAATATCACTGGGCTGATTCTTAATATTGGTTATAAATTTATAGCTTTCGTCCCTAAAATAAATATAAGATAAATTTTTAAAGTTAATAAACTAAAAATAAGATTTTACAAAATATTGACTGAAACTCACTTAAACGTTTCCAAAAATTTTTGAAGAATATTAAAATGAAATGATGGTGTTAATAATTTTCTTCTTGCATGCCATTTTTGATCTGCAATAATAATTATTAAATTTGATTTATTATTCAAATCAAGTATAATTTTATATAAGCACTTACGTGTACTTGTTAAGAGGCCAGTTCCAAGGAATGGTTGTAAGAATTCATAACCACGACTTTTACTTATAATTGTAGTGTTATTAACAACTAATTCTGCATCTTCAGCTTTTATAATCTCGTATACAGGATTTGCAACTATATATTTAAAGTAACTTCTTTTAGCATTTTTGGCATCCTGTCGAACCATATTAAAGAGCTTTTCTAAAAGAAAAAGGAGTTAGAATCGTCAATTAGTATATTCAGTACAATTGATTTAAGTATTTAAACCATTCTATTCATTTATGATTTAGTTCTTATAAAGTATCCGCTATGCTATTTAATAAAAAGCCGATTTTTCATATTTGTATTTATTGAAGCATTATAAACCTTTTTACCATTATCTGAGGAAAATTTTTATTCTGGTTTCAGTGAATGTTGTAAGAATTTACTTGGCCATATTGTCATTTATGTACATATAAATTCAGTGCGAATCTATGATTACAACAAAAATAAACTTTATCAGTTCAATGATATTTTGTGAAAAAGCTTTTTAGAAATTTATTAAAAGAAGATGAAATTTAAATTTTATTTATTTCATTTTATATTTTTTACGTTTTTTATTAGCGGCACAATGAAATATTGTAAACAATGACTATAAAATTTTTCACGGTCTGTAATTTCTCCACAATGTTTATACTCATTTATGTTTGACATTGTAATTTTAGTGATAATGATTACGCAAATTTATGTTATAACTTATCACTCTTTGGAATCAGTATACTTAAATGTGTTTCCATTTGAGATAATTACATTTTATAAAACATTGTGCATATAGGAATATTTTCCACTAAGTTGAATATAGCAATCACAAAAATTTGTTATTTGGTAATTTTTCATTATTATGATGAACAAATTATGTACATATCCAGGCGTATGCATTTTAAACTATTCCAAATGTCATAAGAACTAGCACATAATAAAAACCAACCCTGATAATTTATTATCAATTATAAAAAATTTTAGTTCTTAATGTAAACGAATACAAGAATTACTTATTTCTCATTACTTATTTCATTTCAAATTAATTTTGTAATAAATTTTTTTGAATTTTTCTTTACTTTTATGCTATTTCATTCTCAATTATTATTTGTTTACCTTCATTTAAATTGAAAATATCAAAATTGTTTCCAAATATAGTTGAAGATGGATAAACACCATATAAGGGTAAACCATTAACAGTTTTTATACGCCTACAACCAGCTAATAAATTATAATCTTTATTTAAATTATATAAAATAATTATTAATACTATTAAAAATATTATTAAAAACATTTTTTTTATTAAAAGAAAATTTTCTCTGTATACTTTTATTCTTAATGTTAAATATTCAACTGGTTCATATTAAATGAAAAATATCTAATAAAATTAGATTGCAGCATAGAGCTTTTTAAAATTAAGTACAAAATATTATCAAAAAAAAAGAAATAGAAAAGAAATTCTAAAATAAATTGAAAAAAAGCTTGATATTCTTCTCTTAAATCTTCGAATTTCATTATTTTAGAGCATTTATTTAGTGTGCGCTACTAGCTACTCGTACATACTTTATTTAAATTCAAAAAAATTGTAATAAAATTGATTAGACTCCTCAATTAAAAACAAAGTAATTAAGCAAAAATGTAATTAAATAATGAATTAATATAAATTGCAATTTATTTTTTTTTTGGAGTCTATGAACTTAGTTTTTAAGTTACATTTAATGCTTACTACGAATCATTAAACTTTGATTTTATGGAAGTAATTCTTAATTGTTGATAGCGTAGTAAAACTGCTTATTAATTTAGCTCAATTCAGTATATAAATTTATAAAAGATTAATTAAACTCTGTAATTAAATTGATTTTCTGTTAAATCAAATTTTATTAATTAAATTTTAATGATGTCTGGGCTCAAGTCGAATTTCAACCGGATATTTACTTCTAAGAATCAATCCAGTTTGAAATACAATGTTTTCCAATTTAGTTTTTGGATAAATTTTGTAATTCTTTAATAAACTGGCGATTAATACTTTTATTTCCAAAAGAGCAAATTTTTGCCCTAAAAATAAAAAAAAAATTTTGATAGATATATACATTATGTAGTAGAATATTATAAATTATAATCTTTACCAATACAATTTCTAACTCCAGCACTAAATGGTATATAAGCATATGGATGACGTTTTATTGAATTTTCTGGTAGAAAACGATTAGGATCGAATACTTCAGGATTTGGAAAATGATATGAATCTCTATGTATGTCGAATATATGAATATTAATATTGCATCCTTTTGGTAAAATATAATTTCCTATTACTACTTCTTCTTCAGTTTTACGTGCAATTAATGGTACAGGAGGATATAATCTTAAACTTTCTTTTATAACACAATCCAAATATTGAAGATTATTTAAATTTGCTATTGTTAATTCAGAAAAATCATCTAAAATTTCAATATAAAAATTAATTTTAAAAGTTTTTAATGGATTTACATGAAGTTTTGTAGGTACCTGGTAATTGTAAAATGTCCTCATAACATTTTTCTTGTATTTCTTGATAAGTAGCTAAACATAAAATTGTAAACATTAAGCCAGCTGATGTTGTATCAAAACCCTCTAAAAATAAAAAAAATGTAACTTCTTTATGAATTACAAACCGTAATTTGAGGACTTACCAAACATAAATGTATCAACTTCCTCACAAATTCCTTGATGATCAATTAAATTCTTTTCTTCAGCTTCTAATAGGGTGTCCAACATTGCTCGTCTTTCTTTTTTGAAAAAATATCTGAAATTATCAAACAAAAAATGAAATCTGTTTCGTCACAAGTATTAATTAGTTTATAGATAAACTTACATGTCATCTTCAGAGTTTGATAAAGGTTTCTTAGAATCTTGTATATCGTCTTTATCTTTATTTTGGAAAATATTTCTTCTTAATTTAATAATTGTACTGGAAAATTTGTGTAATTCATTAACAACCTTCTGATATGCCTCATATTCTTCAAACATTTTGTATAACACATCAAATTGTTTAATTGGATTAAAAATTCGTTTCATAAAAAATCTTTCCGAAGCTGAAATATTTTTTCTATATTCTTCACTTTTACCAATGTCATCTAAATTAACGCCAAGTGCAGTTTCTAAAAGTATTAAATCAGATTGCCTAATAGAATATGAAAAATTGCTTAATTCTTACCACAAACTGTATTCAAAGTAAATTTTTGTATAACATCAAATAAATTGACAATATCATCGGGTTGATTTTTAATGTTATTTATAAATTTAAAGCTTTCATCTCTGCAACAAATGTAAAATAAATTTTAAAAGCTACATATATAAAAATTAAAATTATATATTTTAGAACTCACTTAAATGTTTCCAAAAATTTTTGAAGAATATTAAAATGAAATGATGGTGTTAACAATTTTCTTCTTGCATGCCATTTTTGATCTATAAAAAAATAATAATTATTATATTTTTCAATTTATTTACAAAGATTATTGGATGTGATTTCTTACTTGTACTTGTTAGAAGACCAGTTCCAAGATGTGGTTGCAAAAATTCATATCCTAGACCTTTAGTAATGACCGCAGTGTTATTTAAAACTAATTCAACATCTTCAGGTGTAATGATCTCATATACTGGAGTTGCAACAACATATTTAAAATAACTTCTCTTAGCATTTTTAGCATCGTTACGTGTCATTTTAAATAGTTTTTCTAATTAAATACAAAATAAATCGAAAATAAACCATAAATAATGCAAAAGTTGATAATGATTCAATTTGAGTGTTAACTAAGCGAATTAATTGCGTAAAATAGTACGAAAGTTTAATATCTTTCAAATATTTATGTATGTGTAATGATGTGTGTATAAGCTGTACATGGTTAATTATCATTCTTAATTGTATTTTATATTCACAATTTAATTATTATAAGAAAAAGTTATTGAGCAATTTAATTATAAAAATACAAATAATTTGACAATTAAAACTAAAATCCTCAAATTTATTACATCAATTAAATTTCTTAATCAAAAATTTTTATTTATTTTATTTTAAAATTTAAATTACAATTTATATTGTCATAATTCGTAGTATTAACATTTTCAAACTAATCACTGTGAATTGTAAGTTAAAATATCGAAGTAAATAGTTAGAAAATTTTACTATAGCTATTTGTGACTCCCAAAAATATTTAATAAAATTTAAATTTAATAATTAAAAGTATCCTTAATTAACTTTATTTCATTAGTCGCTATTAAATTGCTAAATTTTATTGATTGATTAATTTATTATTCTTTATTTAGCTATATACATATGTATATTGTATAACGTATTAAAATTTACATACATATACATATATGCTTAATATATATTAATAAAACTGTTCTAATTTTAAATTAATAGTTGTAGCAATTAAAGAAGCAGGAATAATCTAAACTAAGCTTATTCTTATTAAGAATTATTTAGAACTGGTTTTATTTATGAAGCTTATTGTTTATTGAAGTGTGAATACCAATCGATGATAATCGACCTAAATGTAAAAATGATTATAAAAGACCGGGACTCAGAATTATTTTTTATTTTTGCGTTTAATTTTATTAAGAAAAGAAATTTAAAAAATGAGGCAAATTGGATATATACTCGTACATATATATATATATATATCAAACTACTCATAATCGCTTAATGTCGAACACTGTTCTTATACATGGAAGTATGACACATCAACGTGATACGCGAAATGCTCACGTAAATAGAACTTTGAAACCAGGAGTATGTAAAATTTTTATTGACACAGTCACGCAGTAGAATGCAATCTCTGGGAAGCTTGCTGAATGCAATTATAAAAATCTTAAAAAAAATTAATCGACCTCCACATATTGTAATTAAATTAGTATTTTCTCTATTTCATTTAATTTTAATTTTGATTCTATTGAACCGTCACAACCCGATTGTAATTATACATTTAATTATACTTCGGTTTTTTACGTTATTCCTGACATTTAATTGTAAATTCAGGTATACATGCATATATGCATATTTTATTTGTATGGGAGAACGTACTAAATGTAATACATAATTATAAAATTTGAGTTACTCATCATATATCAAATAATTATAAAAATTATACTGTAATTATTATGATGACTAACAGTGGAAATTATTTTTATGTAACAAAATAATTATCTTGTCTATTACAGTTCTAATTTTGCCCTGAAAGCAACTTATTAACGCTTTTTATATTAAATTATAGGTAGTTAAAAAATATATATTTATAAGGGTTTCCAAAAATAGCGTTCCAATGCACAAAACAATTGGCATTCAATTTTATTGTACTCATTCACGATCATCTTTATAATAAAGTTGGCTCAAACCAATGGTTTGTATTGTAGCACTTTTCCCTTCAGCAAGTGAAAATTCTGCTTTTAAATACAGTCTATGTATACCTATCAAACTATTAAAATTATTTTCATTCATATACAAAACTATTTCTAGAATTGCATATATTTAGGATGACGCATATATGCAGTGTTTGAAATAAAGCAAAAATTAATATAAAAAGGGGTTAACATAATGCTCGATTTTAAGGTTTAATTATGTGAGTTAAGAAAAATAATTATATTTTTTAATTTCATGGAATTTACCGTTAGATTTTTATGTTTATAGAAATTTGAAAAAGCTTGCGGTTTCGGAAATATAAGGTGTCAAAAATTCAAATTTTACAAATTTCAAGAGGCCATAACTTGAGAGGGGAAGGAGATGGAAAAAAAATTTCTTCTAACGAAATGAACTATTTGTTAATGTCTAAAAGCCCATAAAATTTCAAGCTTCTACAGGCTGGGGTCTAGAAAATAAACGACATCAAAAATTTGGAAAAAACGGACTTTAGATAACGGTAAATTTGAGCGGCCATTTTGTTTTTCTAAAGTTAACCTTTAGTATACCCCGCTAGGGGAAGTAAGCCACTGCCTTTCTGCGTTTGCAAAATTTGAAAAATCCTTATGGTTTCATTGCACTAAATAGTTAAAGAATGGCATTTTTAGGGTTTTGGGGGGGTATAACTTCTAAAGGGGGGGAGATAGGTAAAAATTTTGTTCCACGAAAATAAGTTTCTAGTAAAAATCTATGTACGTACAAAATTTCAGCTTTCTATCTTCAAGGGTGTAGAAGTTTTGTAAACAGACACACGGACGGACGGACGGACGGACGGACGGACGGACGGACAGAGTGAAACTAATAAGCACTTTTTTTTCAAAAATTTTTTGGAAAAGTGCTAAAAACAAATAAACTACTCGAATAAGAGCCGGTTTGTTTTTGTTTTTATTAAAAGCTCGATTTTTATAACAAAATAATATAAATATTTATAAAAAATTTTAGTCGAGTCATTTAGACTGCTTCACTAGCCATATCTAAAGATAATAATAAAACTTTAACCCGTTGACAAATATCACTATTTAGTAATTTGCAGTTCGATATGTGTAAGTGTATATAGGGCACAAGTGCATTGGCAACAAGTTCCATTTGTTAACTACTTTGTTTTCTTTTCCTTTTACTACTTTGTTTATTGTGAATTTATAAAACTTTTAAAATGTATATAAGCTACTGGAAAAATCTCAGTTCTGTGTCATTGCAAAAGCAAGATATCGAACTAAATTTTCACCACTAAATTTTTAAAAATTATTAAATTATGGTGAAATTAATCTATGGAAAATATGTATTTAATTGTGTATGTTGGTATAGCTTAATTACAGAATATTTTCTTAATAAATAAAATAATTACTATTACATTTTATTTATTTTTTTAGTTTAAATGAACACATTTAATACCTTCATCCAAACTGATGATATCAAAATTATTTCCAAATATTGTTGAAGATGGAAAAACGCCATACAGTGGAGTACCATCAACATTTTTAATACGTCTACAACCGGCTAATAAATTATAATTTTTATTTAATTTTTTTAAAATAATTATTAAAATAATTAAAAAAATTGTTATGAAAATCATTCTCAAAACAAAATTTTAATCCTTTATTATTGAAGCGAAATGTTGAACTGATTCGCTGATTTAGAACCAAACATAGAAGAAATTGTAAATTGAGAAAATAAGCTTTTTAAAAATTTTTGAATAATCATCTCTTGACTTCTCTTTGAATAATATTAAAAAATTAATAAATTAAGGTTGATTATCGCAAAAGCTTGAAAACTGTTTATATTTTTTTTTTGTTTTTTAATTTCTTCTTAGATAATAGTTTCGTTTTAGTATTTATAATTAGCTGTTTATAATAGGAGACTTTTTTTTTATTTTAATTTTATCATATCAATAAAATAATATTTTAATTATGCCTCGGTTCAAGACGCGTTTAGGTTCAATAGGGTATTTACTTCCAAAAAGCGAAAATAATGTCTTCAAGCATTGTTTATGGATAAATTTTGTACTGATTTGAAGGGCCATTACATTTCTCTCATTAAAAATAAACAAAATTATAATTATAAACAAAAAGTTAACTATAAAATCTACATACGGTTTTGGGAATGAGTTTAGGAACATTTATCTTTTAAGTTAGATTTTATTCTAACTGCAAATATTTGTAAAATCTTAAGGCTGATTTCAAAAACAGTTGAACATCACTGATTAATAATTAAACTAAGATTAATTAAACTCTAGAAACGCATTTATTTTTTTTTGCTGTATATAACATATATATTTAATTTAAAATTTTAATGACGCCTGGGCTCGAGACGAACTTTGAGAGGATATTTACTTCTAAGAATCAATCCAGCTTGAAATACAATATCTTCAATTCTAGTTTTTGGATAAATTTTGTAATTCTTTAATAAACTGGCGATTAATACTTTGATTTCTAAAAGAGCAAATTTTTGTCCTAAAAATAAAATAATTAATTTAATAAGTACATATAAATATGCAATCGCATTTTTTTTAATTCTAATGTTTACCAATACAATTTCTAATTCCAGCACTAAATGGTATATAAGCATATGGATGACGTTTTATTGAATTTTCTGGTAGAAAACGATCAGGATCAAATACTCCAGGATTTGGAAAATGATGTGGATTTCTATGTACTTCAAAAATATGAATATGAATATTGCATCCCTTTGGTAAAATATAATTTCCAATTTGAATTTCTTCATCGGTTTTACGTGCAATCATTGGTACTGGAGGATATAATCTTAAACTTTCTTTTATAACACAATCTAAATATTGAAGATTATTCAAATCAGTGATGGTCAATTTAGAAAAATCATCTAAAATATCAATGTGAAAATTAGTTTGAAAAAATTCTAATTGGATTTCCATGAAGATTTGTACCTGGTAATTGTAAAATTTCTTCATAACATTTTTGTTGTATTTCTTGATAAGTACCTAAACATAAAATAGCAAACATTAATCCAGCTGATGTTGTATCAAAACCCTCTAAAAATAAAAAAAATAACTTCTTTATGAATTGCAAACAGTAATTTGAGGACTTACCAAACATAAATGTATCAACTTCCTCACAAATGCCTTGATGATCAATTAAGTTCTTCTCTTCAGCTTCTAGGAGAGTATCTAACATTGCTCGTCTTTCTTTTTTAAAAAAATATCTGAAAAAATCAAAGGAAAAACCGATTTTAATCACAAAGTTAATCAAGTTCAGTAAACTTACATATCATCATCAGAATTTGAAGATGGTTTTAAGGAATCTTGAGTCACATCTTTATTTTGGAAAATATTTCTTCTCAATTTAATAATTGTGCTAGAAAAATTATGTAATTCATTTACAATGCGCTGGAATGGTTCATGTTCTTCAAACATTTTATATAAACAATCAAAATGTTTAACTGGATTGAAAACGCGTTTTATAAATAATTGTTCGGAAGCTGAAATATTTTCGCGGTATTCTTTACTTTTGCCAATATCGTCTAAATTAACACCAAGTGCAGTTTCTAAAAGTATTAAAATGAGAGTCTCTTGCAGAACAAAGAAAAGTTTCTTAAAATAGTATTAAAACTTACCGCAAACAGTATTCAAAGTAAATTTTGGAATCACGTCGGATAAATTGACAATATCACTGGACTCATCCTTAATATTGGCTATAAATTTGAAACTCTCATCCCTAAAATAAATATAAAATAAATTTTCAAAATTTATAAATTGAAATCCTGTAAACTTTTAAGAAATATTTTTTTTGTAACTCACTTAAATGTTTCTAAAAATTTTTGAAGAATATTAAAATGAAATGATGGCGTTAATAATTTTCTTCTAGTATGCCATTTTTGATCTATGTAAGAAATAATAATTATTACATTTACAATTAAATTTAAATTAAACAACTGATTACTTACGTGTGCTTGTCAAAAGACCAGTTCCGAGATGTGGGTGCAAAAAATTATATAGAAGACCTTTAGTAATGACCACAGTGTTATTCAGAATTAATTCGGACTCTTCAGGAGTAATGATTTCGTAAAATGGATTTCCAACCAGAAATTTAAAATAACTTCTCTTAGCATTTTTAGCATCATTACGTGCCATTTTAAATAGTTTTTCTAATTAAAAACAAAATAAATTAATAATAAGTTATAAATAATGCAAAAGTTAGAATGTAACGATTTAATTAAGGCATTAATTAATTAAGCGCTTGTGATTTCAATTAATTAAATGAAATGAATACCCTGAAATTAATTAAAATTATCATGCATTATGCAAAAAATTAAATAAAATTATAAATTAAAGAAAGCATTTTGTGGGATCTCATTTTAATACGGGACAGTTAATTTCTCATTCTTAGTACGATTTTAATTACGCATAGCTCAAGTCAACTTCTTGAATAATTCAAGTCAAGTTCTCAAATAAATCTTTAATTGAATTTGGAATAAAAAATGATTGTACTGTTATACTGTTATATTTTTTACACACCGATTTTCACTGTAGTTTTAATATATTCCCCTTTCTCTCACACTCTGTATGAGATTATTAATTTTAAAGAGCTCTCATCACAATCAAATTAGGCAAGTTCTTAGCAAAGTCTTTTAATATTACTACCTTAATAATAATACTAAATTTGTGATCTAATAAGGTTTAAATCTAGAACATAAAAAAAAAATTTTTCTTATAGATCCAAAAAATTTAAATTATCTCACTGTAATGTTATAATATTTTTTCAAATTAAATTAACACATTAATACCTTCATCTAAACTAATTAGATCAAAATTATTTCCGAATATTGTTAAAGATGGAATAACACCATACAGTGGAGTACCATCAACATTTTTAATACGTCTACAACCGGCTAGTAAATTATAATTTTTATTTAATTTTTTTAAAATAATTATTAAAATAATTAAAAAAATTGTTATGAAAATCATTCTCAAAACAAAATTTTATTCCTTTATTATTGAAGTGAAATGTAGAACTGATTCACTGATTTAGAACCAAACATAGAAGAAATTGTAGATTACAAAAAATAAGCTTTCCGAAAATTATTTCAAAAATTATGACTTCTCTTTTAATATGTACTAATATTAAAAAAATGAATTAATTAGAATTTCCAGTTCAGCATATTTAAGTGTAATTATTTCCTATATATATGTAGGATGTGAATTATTGTGTCTATTTGTAAAACAACTTCTTTTAGCGTCCTTGGAGAGCATTTCTAATAGTTTTTCTATAATTATTTATTCTAACAAAGATTTTGTTAGAAGCAATTCAATTCCAGTTTTAAATTAAATAATAGATAGCAATTATTTCAAGATTAATAAATTATAAGTACTCGTACTTATAATATAAAATATTCAATTAATTTATATAGAATATTTTGTATGTATAGGTACTATTAAAATTAACATACATTGAATAAATTATTTAAATAACAGTTTAAAAGCTTAACAACGGCAACGTTTACCCTACAGGAGTAGATTTCACTTGCTTATAGTCTAATACTCTAATATCTGATTACAGAGAATTTTATAAAATGAAACTAAAAATTCTTTAAAATAATTACAAATCTTTTTATAATATCATGTGTGGATTTTACATACACAGATGAATAAATTATACTGATATTAATTTAAATGCAAAAAAATATCAAATAATTTAAATTAAATTATACAAAATAATTAATATAAACGATAGAAAATCTTTGAATAAAAAAAAATTAAATGATGAATATGCTCATACTACAATTTGCTATATACATTAATTGAACTTTATAATAATTAATTAAAATTATATTCAATAAATTATTCATAACTTGAGCCTGTAATTATATTGATATTATAGAATCATAAAAATACAAGCAACGTATAACTTGATTTGAAATAAATTATTGTAGAAATTGCATGTAAACTTAAAATATTTTGCCATATATAATGTGACTTGTGTGTTTAATAAAATATAGTGCTAGTTATTCTTAGTCTGTCTCTCTTAGGGCGTTTTCTTAATTTCCTATAGGCAATTATTTAAGCCGAGGAATTATTATTTTGCTATATTGTACGTTAGCCATTCCGTCCGTCTATCCGTTCTAGTGATAAATCATACACAACTTCAAAAGTTATTCGGTCATATCCTCGAATCTACAATATTGAAATTTTGCAAAAATGCATAAAATAATTTGGCCATTATTTTCGATAACAGCTCTTAAGCTTTATTTTCGATAAAAGCTCATTGAAATTGTATGACTTTATATGATAACTGTCATACACTTTCAAAAAATATTTAATCATATTAGGGAAATATTCGAGTTACAGTGCAAAAGTTAAGTTCTAAATATGTGAAGAACAAAACCACTGCCATAATAAACTTTAGAAAATGTTTAAGAAAATAAGTGATTTTTAAGCTTGTTATAATATTAATTCCTACACTGATTTGAATTGAGAATGCTAATTATTAAAATTTGAAATTTATTATAGCTTTTTTCTATTGATAGCAAGCTTTTATAATGATATTATGTACTGGCATTATCTTTCTGTTACGGTTTCTATTACTGTATATATTTAATTTACCGTGCTATAAAAGTTGAATAATATTGCAATTAATTTATACAAGTAATCTACACAACATTATCTAAATTAAAGTTTCCAGTTCAGGTGCATACATTCAAATCGTAATGTATGCACGTGTGTTAAATTTTTATATTGCATCTAATCTATTTGAACTTTAACTTACACAATGCCTTCATTCTGCAACATTTAAAAAAAAAATTAATTATATAAAATCTTATCTAAGTTTTAAATTTAAAAAAAAAAATAATTTTCTTTAATTTGTATTGAAAAATTTTGATGAATAGTGTGTGTATATAGTTTTGTTCCAATTTAAAATTGAGGTCAATTAATTAAATTAAAATCCTTTAAAATAACAATAATTTATTGCAAATTCCATATATACCTATATATTTAAATATATTTCTTGTGCATTGTTTTTGTAACTGTATATAACGGTATCCAATGGTATAAAAAATGTATTAAGTATATTTTTGATCGATTGAACCGACCGTTAAACTGATATTTTAATGATTTATCTAAAGGAAATTGTAGTTTATTTCTCGCCTTGATGCGAGTAATTGATGGAATAGCAATTCCAAATAGAAACTAGTATAAAGTAGGGATGCCAACTCTGCCACCTGCTATTCAATGTGGTTCTGAAGGAACTTATTGCGTAAAATAATATCTACTCAAAGGAATACAATAGAGCCTAATGAACCGTCTTGAAACTTTGAAATATGCGGATAACATTGCCCTGTTAGACCACAAATATTCAAATATGCAAACAAAACTAAAGAATAGCAGAGGTAGGGCTCAAAATAAATCTCAATAAAACGAAATGGCTCCGGATAGACAAAATAAATTTATTCCCGTTCAACATCAATTGAACTTTTGATTATCTTGGAAGTGTAATAACCACATCAGTACGGGCATCATCAGTAGATATAACATATTAAAAAAAAAAAAACTAGCAATATTCGATGCTATATAAAATAGACCCTCTTATATGTTTCAGACAAACAGGCTGGAACAGAAAGACATAAAAAATAAATTGTAGGCTCCTGTAAATAGGAGTTTAAGTGTCATCTGCAAAATATACTGGCGCCAATGTATAATCAAATCAAAACTATTGTCCCTAACTAAAGAAGAAAAAATAGCAATAGCTATAAAAAGAAGAAAATGGGGTTGGATTAGGCGTATGTTGAAACGTCCACCTGAAACTATTGCCAGGTTGGCAATTGAGGTGTTGAAAGTCCCAAAATATATATTTTCCTACATGTGGGCCGCAAAAAAAGTCACCTATATGTGGGCAGAAGTCACAAATATGATCCAAATTAAGTGCGATGTCGGAGCTTTGTAGATATCTTAGGCTCCCAGGATTGTAGTAAAGAAAGAAGAAAAATAAGAACGACAAAAATTTTTAACAAAACCCACATATGTAATATTTATTTTATTTCATTTAAACACCATATAAACCTTTTATAGAGTAAGCACTTTGGCTTATTTAGAAGAAAAATTCTTCAACAGTGTACTTTTTTTTTTTTTTTTTTTTTTTTTTAAATATACTTGTTGGTACCAATTTCAACATTGAACGAAATGTGACCAAGAAAAAATAAAAAATGTAGTGAAAAATTTACAACTTTTATTTTATTATTAAAGGTTTTTTTTTTTTTAATTATATTGTAAAAATATTTAAAGATTATCCATAAATTTTCTTTATTTAAAATTTTCTTTTTTTACTTTTAGAAGGATTTCCTATTTATTTATTTAATTTTTTTTTCAACATACACACGTGTTACACAAAAAGTACCAGGATTATTGCTATTTCGAGTAAAAGTGAATTTGCGAACTCTATAAATTTCTTCAGTTTTTTTTTCTTTTATTATATTATTAAAGACATGCAAACATTAAACTTGGAACTTCCTTATTAAACTTATAATGTATTATTATGTATGTTGTATGTTGTGTGTTGTGTGTTTAAATATATTAGAGCTTTAAGAATTTCAAGAAAAAAAACAAAAAATACCACAAATTCCTTTAGAAAAAAGTGAGAAGTTTTTTTGTTTTTTTTTTTTTTTTTTAATTTATTATAAGGTATTGGAATTGTCCTTCAAAAATATGTTATTTGTGTTAAATTTTTTTTTTTTTTTGATTTTTTTAATTATAAATAAAAAATATATGTACAAGTTATTCTTAAAAATATTCATGTACAATGCATATACATACATACGTATTTAAGTATATTTTATTTTTGCAATTTCATTATTTTGAAAAGTAGGTTAAATTGAGGGAAATAAGAAATTATAAAAATTAAAAGGAAATAAGAAAAGACAAAAAATATTTAAGAATATTAAAATATAGAACCTAAAACATGCACCACTGTGTATACTTAAAAAAATTAAAAAGATTCTTTCAACTTTATAATTTAAAATATTTTAAAGAAAAACTATATAATTAACTAATTATGGTAAATTTTAAATTTAATTAATAAAAATTTTTGAAATTTTTTAAAAATAAAATTATTTCGAAATTCTTTTAATTTCGAATAATTTTTTTCTTTATAATTTAGGTACATAAATTATTTTTTTTGAAATTTTGTGCCAGATTCCCTGTTATTAAAACATAAATAAATTGCTTGAATTAATTTCTCTCCAAAGTATAATTTCCCTAATTCGAAAGATAAATTAAATTTGCTTTGATTTAATCATCGTATTGAACACTTGCCCCAGGAGCATATTCTGAGAATCTAATAACTCTTAGTTCTAATATAAATTAAAAGAAATAAAATAAATAATCGTGAAAACTTTAAAAAATGTATAATTGTAGACACAAACATTTTATATGAATTAGTTTGTGTTTACAACTAGTAATATCGAAATTTATACGATAAATATCACTATTACTTAATGATGTGATTCTTGGAATAAGCCGCACTGAATTAAAGAATTGTTACGCTCCACTATTTGATTCTGTAATTGTTTAAAATGAAATTTCGATTTTTAAAATTCTATTTTATTTATATAGTATTATGAAAATTAACAAGAATAAATTTAATTGTATTACAAATATAATTTATTTATCATAATTTTCTTTTTATCACAATTTAAAAAGATACTTTATAAGAAACAATATTATTCCACAACATAAAAAGTTCATCGATTCCTCCTTAAAATTGTACATATAGAATTTATATAAAAAAATCAAGTTTTTCGCACGAATAAAAAAAATGATTTTAAAAAATAAAATATATATGTATGTATATAGAAACAGAGAAAATTTCATTAAAAGAATATAACTTAAATAATATAATAAAAATATGTAAATAAAATTATATCCATCATGATCAAATTTCACATAAAGCAATTCATTTTATTCTTTAATGCTCATTACAATATACACTAACTCCTATATAATGTACATAATATATAAAATAGATTCACGTATATATCTTCTTCTTTTGTATATAACGGTAATAATAAAATTTTGAACAGTTAATATTATGTACAGTTGAACTTGGATTAGAATTATTCGAATTATAGATGGTGAACTTAATCCGAAATTATTTTCCGGATCTCTTAAATTTTTTAAGAGAAAAATTTTTTTAGTAGGTACTCTTTAAATGTGATAACTATAATTTTTTGATCACTATAATTCACTGTTTTAGGCTGAATATTTTAATCAGTGACTTAATCATAAGAGTTATGTCAGAAAATATTAATTCTTTTTTTAATTTTTTAGGTTGAACTTGATGATCTTCTGTGTGTTGAATCGGAAACCAAAACAAATTAAAAGAGAAACTCGAAAAATTCGATAATTTTTACTGGCATAGAAGCACAACAAAAATAAGACTAGAAAATTCGGAGCGACAAGCGGTCACTAATCCAGAACTTCTATAATTGTTTAAATAAATACATTGAGAGCATTGTTCGAACATCAGTGATTCCATGTTAAAGTAACAAATCAAATTGATTTTATTTAATATTGGCAGCTATAATGAAGCACATTCGAAATATAAACACGAAATAAAGGAAATAAAACGTCAAACCAAAAATAATATAAATATTATCCTTTACAAGTGTGTTTTAGTTCCATGTATGTGCAACTGCAAAAATTATTGCGTTGCAAAAGGAAGATTGATGTAAGGAAAGAATTAAAATTACATGTTGGAAGTAAAAAAAACGAGGTACTATGGCCTATATGAGCGGAACAAAAATTGTATTTCCTTTGATACTTCTCTTATTTCCAGGTTCAACTGTATTTTGTTAGTTTCCTATGTAAAGCAATGAAACGTTAGCATATTTTTTAAAACATAGTATCTATGTATGTACATATGTTTTATTTTTCAAAATCAAATAAGAATAAATTGTGCAAAAAAACTATTTTTTTAACAAAAAGGATAAAAGAAGACAATGAAAACAACAACTACAAAATATATTCGTAGATGCCATGTATAATGCCTTCACAATATATAAACCTACATACATGGATACATGCTTTTGACTTGATTTTAATTTTATTCTTTAAATGTAGGTTATAAAAGTAAATTAAATATATATATATACATGTTGGTATAAAGACAGGTGAGCGATTTTATGCATAAACAAAAATTGTACATACCAATTCATAATACAGCTGTACAAAACTATCTATCACCTTATACAATACGCCTCAATGCCTAGTGAACTCTTTTTTATTGATTTATATTTATTTATTTTTTATTTACTTACATTTTTTTTATATAAATGATGAGTTTTGAATTTATATTCAACGATTTTTTATATGTACATCGGTATATGCATTGAATACTGTTATAATGCTTAGTATACAGTTAAGTTTGCAATATAATTTATATTCTTGTTCATACAATCATACCTATTATATTGTATAATATCATGAAAGAGAATAAGTATAAGGAAATATTAAAATAAAATTGTAAATTGGGAACTATTTATTTTAGTTTTTGCTCAACAATCACGCAGATAACTCGTCTTCACGGAAAATTCAAAAGTTTTTTTTGTATTAAGAGCGTGTGATTTTTATTTCTTTAAATTATTTTATTTCTCTTCATTAATTTTCTTATAGAATTTGTGTGTGTGTTTTTGTTTTTTTATGATATTCTCTTTTTTTTTTGTTTTGTTTATTCTCTTCAATATATTTAATGTTGGGGTAGGACATCATTCAAGTAAATTAAAAGACATGAAATTCTTCCATCTAAAATATTAAAAAAACATCAGTCATTAATTTTATTACAATTTTCTGATTTATTGAGAAAGGTTAAATAAATATAAAATTGAGAGCAAAAGAGAATATAGAAAAAAATGAAGTGAAAAAATAATTAATATAAATTTGTAAAAAAAAAAAAAATAATTAATAAATTTTTCATTTTTAAATTAATTTATTTCAAAAACCTTCTAAAGGTTTATTAAAGAAGTTATGGTTGATAAATTGGATCAAACTAAAAAGCCAGCATCACGTAATGGTTCAGCAAGTAATAAAATAAATAAAACAAAAGATGAAATAAATAAAACGTCAACAAATTCAACAACTTCCGCTTCAACTGTAACAATAACGGATAAAACAAATCAAATTGACAATCAATCGATTAGAAATAACAATACTTTAACACCATCACCAAGTCCAATACCATCGCCAAAAGTTCGTAAAACATCAAAATTAAGTTTAAGAACACCAACACCATCTCCAAGTCCACGTTATTGTTTTCATCGTAGATTACCAAAATCAAATGTACAAATTATTGTTGATTCAGATTGTTCAGATGATGATGATGATGAAAGTGAAGAGAATACAGAAAATAAAGAAAATTTTGATAATGATGATGATGATGATAACAACAGCAACAATATAAAAAAGCTATATCCATATAATTTTTTAAAGCCAGATCAAAATAATAATCATAATAATGAAAATAATGATGATAATAATGATATTAATACAATAAAATCAAGAATACCAGAAGTATTACGTTCTCAAGGTTCCGATACATATTGTTCATCAAATCCAGAAAGTAATTGTCCATGTAATACATCTGAAGGTATTGGACAAATATCAAAACAAATACAATATACAAATCGTAAAACATGGATATCAGTTGAACGTATGAATGAATTAAGAAAAAGAGCCCAAGAAGCATTAAAACATCATAAAACATTTACAATACGTGGCTGTTTCTTTTCAATACGTAATGCATTAACATCACGTGGTTGGGTTGAAAAATTAGATGCACATCGTAAACATGTACCAAATGGTATATGTCAAATAACATATGAAGATTTAGCACAAACATTACCAAAACGTAAACCAGGTGAAACACGTCGTCAATATTTAATTAAATGTGAAAGAAATATAATGTCAAGATTTTTAGAACATATGCCAATTGATTTTTTATGGACAGCACGTAAAGAGAAATGTGATTATATTGATCAAGCAAAAAATCCATCAATGATTATTAATAAATTTCAAAGGATACCATTTACATCAAAAGAAGGTTTATGTACATCATTAAAAGATTTTCATTGGTTTTATGAGGAAGGTGTTTCAGAATTATATTTTCCAAGATGTTTTAATGTATGGAGTCCAGAAGAATTATCAGAATTTATTGATAATTTTCGTTTATCAGCATGTATTGCATTTATACGTTGGATTGTTGATAAATATCGTATAAATGGTTTTGATGCAATATTCTCATCAATTGGTAAAATCCCATTTACAGCTATAGATTTTGCAATAAAACGTTGTAGTGAATATTTAGATATATCAAATCATAATGATATTGATAATGATGAAACAGTACGTATATGGGAACATGATTTTGATGCATTTTTAACACAACATTATTTAATAACACAAGAGAATGGCCGTATATTATCAGATCCAAATCGTACTGTTGATATAACAATGAAAACACTTGAAACAATAGTAGGTGGTTTAGAAGAATATTGGCCACAATATAATCTTGATGGTTATTTAAATTTATGGATTGTTAAACCAGCAAATAAATGCCGTGGCCGTGGTATACATATATTTGATAATTTGAAGAAAGTTTTAAATATGGTTAATCCAAATATAGCATCAAAAAGTCGTTATGTTGTACAAAAATATATTGGTAAGGATTTTTGTTTTTTCTTTCTATTCGGTTTTTTGTATACAGATAGGTTCTTACTATCTTTTTTCTTTACATAATTTTCATTTCTGTTAACTTGTATTGAATTTCATTTTACATATATGTATGAAATCTATTTTTGGTATCATTATATACGTATGTAAAAAAAGAATATCTGGATCAAGGTTTCTGTAAATAACAATTTTATTTTATTATTTTTATTTTCTTTCAAGCAAATGGAAGTTTTGTTAAAAGTTTTTGAAAGAAAAATAAAATAGAAAAACCAAATTCAATAAATTTTTATCATAAAATTGTAATGATAGTAAATCACTATGAGCAGGTGTTAAAATAATATTTCTTTAGTTTTTTTTTATTTTTTTTTTAGGTTAGTGTTTTACCTACACTATAGACAAAATGGGTTTTTTAGCAGAAATATCTAATTTACATATATTTGCAATTTATTTGTAAAATAAAATTGGTCAATAACTACCCATAAAATATACACATACAATATGTACTTTAATAAACCTTTAAAAGATTAACAAATTTATCGGAAGAAGGTTATAAAAAGGAAGAATATTTATGAAGTATCAAATATAATAGTTTTATTTAACACGGAAATACATGAAATTTTGGAATATTTATATTTGAAATATTGATTTTATAATCGATTGTTAATAATTTTTTAAGTAGTTTAGCTATGTAAGATTTTAATAATAGAAATATAAGAATTTTAAGAAACGTCTGAAAGCAAGCAAAAATTATATGTTCAGACTTATATAAGATTTGGTTATATGTAGATATTTTTTGATAAGTAAATTAAAATAACATTAAATTGCTAGTAAAGAATATCAAGAATATTTTAAATGAAGGTTTTTTATGTTCCAAATATGATTTACATATATAAAAGAGTTGTATTATATACATATTAAAAATTTAACAGTAGCTGTTTTTTAATTATAAAATTTGTATAAAGTTAAATAATACTGTATTTCTAAATGAGTAAATAATTAACTAATCCAAGTAAATAATTACTATCCAAAGATAGACGAAGACCCTACTAATGATACAGTATCCTTTTAACAAAATTATTTATTTTTAATAATTTTTATCGGGAAACTTGTTAGGTAAAATGTATTAGTTACATAAAAATTAACAAATATTGTTGTAAAATCAAATTGATTAATTCCAATTTGCCTGGTTACTTGTTAGGCAGGGTTATTCTTTAGGTACAAAGTATATTTTATTTAAACCATAATTTTCCCAATCGAATGGTTATTGCCTATTTCTAGAAATCAAATTAAAATTTTAAATTATTAATTTTTTCAAAAATTCTTGCTACTTATATTTTTATTTGCAAATCTTGAAATTCAAGCAAGAATAATTTGATAAAATTTGGCAATGTAAAATTGAAAAGAGAAGAAATTAAATATTTGAATTAAATTAATCAAAAATAACCAAACTAATCTTATAGCAAATTAATTCTAGAATCTAGAATACCATTTTAATGTATAATTATAGAACAAATTAGGGACCTTAAGTAAATGTTGAAACTTCATAATACCTATAAATTAAATTATAGAGAATTTGAATAAGGAATAAACTTGAAAAAAAGGCGAACAAAATTTAAAGAATTTTTATTTGCAATTATTATTAACTAAAATAACATGTGTACATTTAATTGTATTAACACAATAAATTCAAAATTATAATTTTTGCGTGTAATTCCTCTTATTTGTCTATTAAAACCAAAAAATATGTAGATTTTTTTTTAAAGTACATACCATATTATACAAAACTTTTAATATTCAAGTGGTTACCTATGTGCTATTATAAGTTTTTTAGTGTAAGTAAACATATAGATGGTATACTATATGCATGCAAACATGTGTACATTAAATTTTTAACTTCCGTATTTTCTAAAAATAACATTCTTGAAAAGTAAAGTTTTCTTTAATGAAATATGTAAAATTGCAATAAAAAAGCAATAAAACACAATAGAAGAATGAAAATAAAGAAAAAAAAAATAGTACTATAGTTGTAAGAAAAATAAAAGTAAAAAACGATTTGTAAAATTAGAAATCACATGACTTCCTTTAATAAAACGGATAATAGTAAAATAGACTAAATAACAAAAATAAAAATATACATAGTTGACTTTGATAACCGTAAGGTAAAAATGAATGTTTTTCAATTTTGAATGTCCTTTTTTGCGCGTTACAGTTTTTTTTTATATTGTGTGTATTTCATTGCCTTTAATATTCATATATCAATGCCAATTTATAATATTATATCTGCAAGGAAAGGTCAAAAATTTTTCAAATTATTATAATAATAATAAAATTTTGAATAAAAACTGTATTTATGTAGTTAATTTGAAGGCCCAAGAAATTATAATATCAAGGAAAATATATTTAATATTACAAAAATGTATAAAAATAAATTATTTTAGAATAAATTTTTTGAAAAATTCATTATTTAAAGTTCAACTTTAATATGTATAGGTTTAAATTGTTTGAAAAACTAAATAATTAAATTAATATTTAAAAATTTAACGCAATAGAACTTGAATCTGAAATCAGTTCCTGTCGAACTTAACTTTCAAAATAAGTACAATTCTTACTGCGAGGCCGTACTAATTATACCACTTGTTATGCTTGCATAAAATATGAATTTACTATAATTTTACTATTAACTTTACTATACATATAAATCCGAAAATCTAAAATAATTCAAGACTGTTATATTTGTATTTAAATCCGATTTTTATTTAAAGTAAATTTTAGGTCGCTACAATGTAATATTAGAATTTATAACACATAAAGCCTTAAATTATTCACATTGATATTGAAAAATATTAAAATTTAAAATGCCAGAATTTGTTGGTACTTTCACAAAACCCTACTCCTAAAAGACTAGCGAATTTTGGTGCAGTTGTCACCACTTCTAGAAATACTCGCACTTTTAAGTGCATACTCGCCAGTTGTAACTATATACATATTATATATAATTTAACGCTCTTTTCTCTGTATTAAAGTTTCTTTTAATTTAAAGTCACTTTATGAACAAAACGTCACAAATAGTATAACAGTTAAAAAAACTGTTAAATATTATATATTTCAATCTAAATATAAGAATGAAAAAAAAAATAAATGTATAAATAAAATGATGTTAATGTATTGATTTTATTATAATTCGCCAAAAAAAAAACAGATGTAATAAAAATAGAATTATGTTTTTTAATTCAAAAATACCTACACTATATTTTATATATATATATATATATAAGTAGTTAGTTTATGTATTACAAGCAATCATTACAACTAATAAACAACGTGTTTTGTAACTTTAATAATATGTGAAGAGTTAAAATGTACCTATATTTTTATATTTGTATAGGCAATATACATCTGTAGATATTATGACATAGGTATATACAATGTATAAACATATATACATTCAAGTATAACCAATTTAATATTGAAAACGTGCTTTCAATTGTTTGTTTTCATTAATTTTATTCATTTTAAATAATTTTTTGTAAGAACTAGTAAAACCAGGAATAATTTTTTATTTACAAAATTTGTTTTGAATATAGACGAAACTCATTGAAAATTTCCAATGTCGAAATACGCAGAGTGTTATTGAACTTACTGCATAATTTAGCTCTTATAACTAGCTCACAATGGTTGAATTGTATAATGCAGATATAATATATCATCACTAATGTCAAGGCGACTATGTACATATTTTAATTCTTTAGGTATGTTCGGATGCAACTGAATGACCTAACAATAATTTGACTCATTCAGCAATACATATATATGATTCAAATAAGCTTAATTGGCAATGAATCTAGATTTAAATATTTTGATTACATTAGGAATAAAGTAAGAAAACTTAAAACATTAAAATTAAACTAATTAGATATAAGTACTGAGATATAAGATCTTTATATTACTTTACAAATAACTTATTGAACAGAATTATGATTTTAATTTATTACATTTATTTGGTATTATTTTAAATTTAAAATAAAATAATATAGATTCAATAGATTAATTTGTGAACAGTTGATTTCAAATATATATGTATGTATAATCATCTTTGTATTTATTATTTGCAGAAAAACCTCTTATAATACATAATACAAAATTTGATATAAGGCAATGGTTTTTAGTAACTAGTACTCAACCAATGGTTATATGGATGTATAAAGAATGTTATTTACGTTTTAGTTCTCAAGAATATAATTTAACAAATCATCATGAATCAGTTCATTTAACAAATCATGCCATTCAAAAGAAATATAAAAACGGAAAACGTGATAAAAGTAAGTTAATTACAACTACATAAGTATAATATTTAAAACTTTTTAAATGCAATCATTTAAATATTTAATTTTATTTCTCTTTTCTTCATTTAAATTAAGGACTTCCATCGGAAAATATGTGGGATTGTTATTCATTTCAAGCGTACCTTAGACAGGTTCTTAATAATAATATTAAATTTTATAAAAGCAAAAAATACATTAATTTCTTATATCTTATATTCGATAGATTGGAAAACATTTAATGTGGTCTGAACGAATATATCCTGGTATGAAAAAAGCTATTATTGGTACTATGTTGGCGTCACAAGAGAGTATGGATCGTAGAACAAATACATTTGAATTATTTGGTGCTGATTTTATGATATCAGAAGATTTTAATCCATGGTTAATAGAAATTAATTCTAGTCCAGATTTAGGTGCAACAACAAGTGTTACAGCAAGAATGTGTCCAGCATGCTTAGAAGATGTAATCAAAGGTAATATTATTGAATTGGTTTTTAAATTTAGATATCAATATCAATTTTGTTTTTTACAAATTTTAGTTGTAATCGATAGACGTTATGATATTAAAGCTGATACAGGAAATTTTGAATGCATTTATAGGCAAATAATACCACCGACACCAGCATATATGGGTTTAAATTTATCATTAAAAGGAAAACAAATTATTCAGAAAAATTCATATTTAACACGTACTAATCGTGATCGTCCAACAGCTATTTCAACATTATATTCAGCTAGAAAATCAATGCCAAGTATACAAATACTTAGTAGTTTAAATGGAAATAATGAACAGAATAAAAATGAAAAGTCTTCCAATAGTAATTTATTAAATGATATAGACAATAATAGTATTCGTAATAATGATAATGAAAATGATGAAACACTTATTAAAAAAGCCGGTGATATAATATCAAATTCTGTATTGAAAAAATCAAATTTTAATTTTATACGAACTTCAGCAATAAATACATTAACTATGCTTGATTTAAATTCATTTGGAAATGTTGCATATCATACACGTTTATTAACACCATTAACAACACCACAGTCTTCCAGAAGATCATCAACACAACTTTTAATATCACCAAGATGTTCAAATTCTAGTGAAATAAAAAAACGTTCTAATGATTTAAAACAAAATTTATTTGAACCGACACTTAGTAATAAATCAAGAGCTCAAAATCAAAATATATCAAAAGGTAAATTACAATATAAAGCTCCAAAAAGACATTTAAGTTGTGGTCCAAAAATAATACCACATGTACAAAAAAATGATAATGATAATTTATCTGGTTATCAACGTCAAAATAATAATCAAATTGAAAATAATAAAGAAAATTTAAATATAATAAATTCGAATAATGCAGCTATTGATAGTAGTATTGAATGTATTGGTAGTAAATGTAGTATGGAAAATTTAAATTTACCAGAATCAGAAGGAAATTCAGTTGTTACACCATCACCGAGACCAATAACACCAAATAAAAGAAAACAAATATTTGATGTACTATGTAAACCACGTACATCTAGAATAAGAAAAGTTGTTAAATCAAGTATTAAAACTAAATCATCTCCGGTTATTGGTAGTAGTGCTGTAATTTCATATCGTAAAAGTGGAATTTCTAATAGAAAATCTAGTGCAAATAATGATAAATCTTCACCTTCAATAAGAAATAATAAGGGTAAGATTCCTTGAAAAGATATAAATTATAGCTACTTTTTACTACATTCACATTTCATTTACGTTCAAATAATCCATCGCAAACCTATATAATCTTAATATTAATATTAATAAATACATATTAATATTCTTTATTTTTAGGGCTCAACATTAGAACATGGCGAACTAAACAACAATTTAAAGATGAAAATATGATTAAGGGCAAAAGTGCAAGCCCATCTAAATATGTACCACCAATAAGCCCGGTTCGAAAAAAAAATGAAGAAAATTTATACCGAAGGTGTTCAACTTGTAAAAAACCTACTTTATATAAGAATATATCTGCTAAAGTATCATCAGATATAAGTGATAGAATTAACACAAGATGTTAAAATTTTCCAACTTTTTTTCTTCCTTTTTTAATTACCTAAATTATTAATTTTATTTGCCATTAATAGCAATAATTGTATTTAAATTAAATTGTTAAATTTGTTGCGAATTATATAATTAATTCTGTTATATAAAATATTTAATATGTATACATATGTACATGTATTTATAAATATATGTATATATATTGATAAAGAAATTTTTTTATTATTTATTTTCTAAATATTTGAAAACTATTGATATTAGAGTAAAAAATATTCTACAAGAAAAATTTTATTAAAAATGAGTAAATTTTTAATTAATTGTGCATGAAAAATATTAGTGTTTGCTAATGTTAGTTTACTTTTAGTTCGTGTTAATTAATGTTAGTTTAAGTAATTTATTTTTATAACTGGAAAGCACTCTGAACGACAACAAAGCATTAATTTGTTAGGGTAGCAATAAAATTTCGAATTTTATAAACATCGAATTTTAACACATAACTTCACCTTAAATACATTTATCACAGCTTCTTAGCTTCTTGAAATTAATAATGCTGGTCCTTAACGTCACTTTTTCTGAAGTTTCACATTAATTAATTAACTTTTACATTAATTTTTCTTTAACAAATTCATATGGATATGATGAACCTAGTGTAAGAGCAATTTTTTCACTAGAATCCAATATTTTCTTACGAAAATTTGAATTTAATGATTTACTTTCTATTTCATGATCGAAATTCCGAATTTTAAAATTTTTAAATGTTTTATCAACTTTTTTCATATTCATTTCTGGAAATTCAAATACATTTTTAATTTGAGATTTCTTGGTTAAATAATGGTTTATTTCATTTTTATTATTAAATTGTTTTGAATAAATTTCTTTATTTTCATTTTTAATGTTATTCTTCATTTTTTGGATTCTATTATATTTATTTCTTTTTGATTTTTGTAAATTTTGAATTGGTATTTTTCTTGTTTTATTTAAATAGTTTACTATTGTTGAATTTTTATTTGAAATGTTATTATCGTTTGAAATTTTGGAAAAATTTTTATCCAAATAATTCAAATCATTATCATATGATCTAATTTTTAAAATTGATTTCTTTTCTCCAATTACTGATAAATTAATTGGTAAAGGTACTTTTGGTACTTTTATTCTGAAAATTATTTCAAATTCTCCAGTATTTGATTCAGATAAATTTTGATAATCAATTACTACTTTTATTAAATCATCTAATACTTGAGGACATAATTTAGCAGTAACTTTTGTTGATGCTGACATATCTGGATTTGCATTGATTTCAAGTAAAATTGGTATTAAATTTTTATCGAGAATAAAATCACAACCATAAATTTCAAATGAATTTGGTATTAATTCAGTTTCATCTAATGATCCTGATACAATTGAAATTATATTTTTTTTCATAGTTGGATAAATATTTTTATACCATATATCTTCATCAATATTATTTTCATCTTTTAAATATAAAAGAAATTCTTTTAAATGCCACATATTTTGTTTTGGTAGTTTTTGATTACGTGTAGATGAATTTTGGTATTTTTTCTGTACAGAATTATTTGTTATATGAATGGATTCTTTAAAATCATGAATATCATATTCTTGTGAACTAAATTTTAAATAACAATCTTTATACATCCAAATTGATATAAATTGATCAGTAATTGTCATTAGAAAATATTGTCTAATATCAAATTTGGTGTTATAAATGAGTAAAGGTCGTTCTAAGAAAGAAATATAATTGTTACAATTTTAATAAAATAATATAAAATAAAATAAAATTTCTATTTTACCAATGTATTTTTGAACAATAAATTTTCTATTTGGATTCTTATTTACAAATTCAATAATTTCGTTATATGATTTTTCAATTAAAATACCATTTCCTCTACAACTATTAGCTGGTTTCAATATCCATATATTATTATAACCATCAACTTCTAAAGTTGGCCAAAATAATTTTGCTTGATCAATACAATCTTTGCAATCATCCAGTAATTGTTTGTAATCATTTCCATTAGATATATTAAATTTCATTATATTTGCTTGTATTAAATCACAATCTAGAAAAAATCTTTGCCAATTTTTTTCTGGAGGTTGCAAAATTTGATTTGAATTATTTTCATTTTCATCAATATCATAACTTATTTTATGATCAATTTCAGATTTAATTCTTTTTATTGCAAATTTCAGAATATTTGTTGGTATTGTACCATATTCACTAAAGCAAGTCTCAGATGCAAATTCTGTTACAAATAATAACAAAGCTATACAATATGTAGTTTTATAATCATTGAAAAATTCTAGAAAAGAAAACATAAGAGATTCCAATTAAAATTGACTTTAAAATTTCGACCATAATTTTTTCTAAAACAAAAAAGCTATCTTACCATCTTGTTCTTCTTTAGTATTTAAAAGAAAATAACGTGGTACCATTATTTCATCACACATATCAGATGATATATTCCAATATGATAATTGTATGCATCCTATAAGACCAGTTTTTGTTGTAAAATCTAATTCTTTAGATCTGTATATACGATTTCGTATGGGATTAAGAAATGATTTATTTTTTAAATTAATTCTAGGATATTTTGGTTGCCATATAAATTGTGGTGCATGAGAATTTAATAATTTTGAAAGAATAATTTTTTCATATTCATTTCCATTTTCAGCAAGACGTAATATTTGTTCAAATGGTAACATTTGAATTTTTTGCATATAATTTGTTGGGCATTTTTCAATCCAACCACGTTCTTTTAATGATTTTCTTATTCCTGGCATATACGAAAATAATGTAAATATTTTTCTTTGTTGACAAGCATTAATTGCTATATTTTTATATTTTTTATATTTTGGAGAATATTTAAATGCCCCACTTTCGTTTTTAATTAATTTTGTATGAGAAGTAAAGAAATTTGAATTTAATTTATTATTTTCAAGTATTTCTTGGTTATCTTCTATTTTATCATTACAATCCGCTGGTAGTTTTCTATCGTCTAATGTTAATTGCAGATTTCTCAGTTGATTATTGAGATTTTCTAACATATTATCAATTGGACTAAATACTTTTGCTTTAGTAATTTGGTCTTTAACTATATTACTAGATGGAATTGATGAATAATGAAATTTTTTTCCAATTCTCATTTTTTTTTCTTTGATTAAAAATTTGGGCCCCTTAATTTAATTTTAATTTGCACGTATGTATTTAAAATTATTTGAAATTGCCGAAAAATATTAACATTTTATACAGCTACGTAAAATTTTCTAATAATAAAAATTTAAATTTAATTTTTAATTTTTTTCATAAAATTCTGATTTTTAAATTTCTATTATTTTTTTGATTGTCAAATTGTCTGGGATTATTTATGAAAGTTTAAAAAATTAATTTAGAAATTTGTCAAAATTTTATGTTTAGAAACTAAAATTTCAATAAAAATATTGAAGTTTTATAAATTACGAGAAAAATCTGTGGATTACGAACGAAATTTATGGAATTTCAAATGTTTCTTATATTCAGATTTACCAGTATTTTAAAACTTCAATCACCTGAAGTACCAATTTGCATGCTAATCTATAATACCGTATAGGATCTTTAAAAAACGTCCTAGAAACATGGGAACGTATGTCCATTTTTAACTTAAAACTAAAAAAAAACTTTTCGTTTGTTCAGTAGTATATAGCAAAAGATCTTTCGCTAAGTCATTTTCGAAAATGCTTTTCTAGTAATAAATTGAAATTGTCATTATTCTATTTGTTTTTCGTATGAAAATTAAAAAATTTCTTAAAAGTTAAAACATTTTATATTCTTATGTTTTAAACTATTGCAGCTATACAGAATTGAAAATGCATAATTGCTTGAAATTTCTAAAATGTTTTACTTGCAGTTGTAGTTTTCAAAAACGCTGCTGTTCTACGTTTTTAAAAGCAATTACAGTTTAAGCAGTTTATTAAATTTCATTTTAAACAGTTCTTATTAAATATGAACACTGTACTCTAAGCTAGTGTTTTCAGAGGAATCTTGTATCTAACTAATGTGCAATATTTAACAATTCTCAAAGCATTTACTATGTTTGGTAAGTATTTTTTTTTTAATTTAGTTTATAGTTTATTTATTTCAACAATTATTCTAATATGGTTATTACAAATAAAACACAATTTATTTTATTATTTTAATTTTTGAATATTTTAACTTTTTTTTTTTTGTATTTTATTAAGACGTCTATATTTTAACCTATAAAATTATTTAATTATAAATTATATAGTTTCAAAAAGAACCTACTTATTTTTTCAAAAATTTTTAAAACTAATTAATATAATATATATTATTTTTTTGTTTTTAATTAGTTTTGTTAAATTAACTGAAAAAAAAATCAAATATTATTTATTATTAAACATATTTTGTATATATATATATACAAATATAGAACATATTTATATTAAAATTTAATATAAAAAGAAAATATTTATGCATCACAATTATATTATTAAATATATATTTATTATATATATATATATATATATATATATATAGATAAATTAAAAATATAATAAAATTTTCTTATTGTAGAATTAGAATCAATAGTAAAATTGGTGTTTAATTAAAAAAAAAATATTATTGAAAGATTTAAAAAGGAAAATTTTAAATAAAATTTTATAAAATTATTGTTAAATTAAAAATAAAAATTTCGGTATTTAAGAAAGGAAACAAAAAACAAGCACTGGAAGCACTTCTCTACTGATCGTTTAATTAATTAATTTTTCTAGATAGTTTCAATGTTAAAAATATTATCGCTGTAGATTTAAATTTAAAATAAAAAAAAAAAATAGAGAACGATTATAGTTAAAAAATTAATTTTCATTATTTGATTTTTAAAAATTTCTTTTTCTTGTTTTGTGTCTTATAACTTTTTAACTATTTTTAAAATACGATTTAAATAAATATTTTAAAGTTAATATAGATTTTGTAATATTGTTCAATTTAAATCTAGAAAAAAATTGCTTTATCTATTTTACTTTTGCTTTAATTATTTTTGTTTAATTTTTTTTCATTTTTTACTCAATTTATGAAAAATTGTTTTTTATTTTTATTTAATATAAATTTTCTTCGATAGAAGAAAATAAAACACTCATTATTACTATTACTGGTTTTTTTTTTCTGTTTTTTAATTATTTTTTTCATTTTTTTTTTTTTGCATGTTTAATAACTTTGATATCCTGTTAATTTGCAACCACTAAATGAATAAGAGTATTTTAAAGTTTATACTACAATTATTTAAATTGTAAATGAAAATATAATTATTTTTTGAGGTTTAGAGAACTAAATATAGAAGAAAAAATTTATTAAAATTTCATATCAAAATCATTTTCAATTTTAATAGATTTAATTAAATTTCCTAGTTTCTGATATATATGGAATAAATAAGCCAATATACTTATATTAATACCGCATTTTAAAATTTTTTGCTTTACTTATTTTTTACCACAATATTCTCACTTTTAATCATAATCAATTTTTAAAATTAATAGAAATAATGAAATTTTTAATCTTTAGCTATACAGGCATGAGATTATTTAATTAAAAAAATTAATTTTTATTACGATCAAAAATTAAAAGAATATAGAATAAATTTAAAAGTCATAAATCATTTATTAAATAAAATGATTAAAGGTGTTAATCGATAATGTCAAATATCAGTCGACAATAATTGCATCCGACGGTCAACAACCGGCAATCAACAATGTATATCAACTTACGTATATCAACATTCATGAATACAAATTTTGATTTGAATATTTTTAGAAATAGTATTCATTAAATAAAATTAACCTATCCTCCTCAAAATATTCCATTTTGCACAAAAAAAACAAAATCAACAGTTAAAATTTTTTTAAAACAAAGGTGCCAAAAAAAATTAACAATATTACTGACAATAATTGACATTATTAATTACGTAACATTTGTTTTTTTTTTTTTTTGTATTATCGGTCACAATGCAAATATTGCATATATGCTTTTGTTGACTGCAATATCGATTGAGATGCAAAAGAATTTAATGCGTATTTTACATTATCGCTTACACTTTATTTATTTAAATAGTATTTTATGGAGATACGAACGTTAAAAAAGGCATCAAGCGTTACTCTTATTAATTTTATTATTATTATTTTTTTTTTGATTACTTCCTATTCTTTAATATTAGAATAGCATTTTTTATCTTTATATTTTTCATATTTTCCGAATATTGATGTGTGTGTATTGCAGAGAATAGAACAAAAAAAAAAAACACACTCTTCTTCTTAATTATCATACTTAAGTCATCAAAATTATCTCGTATCGATTGAAAAAAATGTTATTTTTAAAATGATTGCAAAATAATTATGAAACCCCAGGCTTTAAAGAAAATGATAATTTCGGTCTGGAATTATTTTTTCCTAATATCATTTTTTGTTCTTCTTTAACACGTTTTTCTTGTTCCTTACGCATTCTTTGTCTTTCTTCATCCATTTTTCTTTGTTCTTCAATAATTGCCAAACGTTCTTCGGCCTAAAAATTAAGAATTGTTTTTTTAAACAAAAAAAAAAAAAAAAAAAAAAAAAAATTTTTTATTAATTTTAGTTTTTTAATATTTTTTAAAAATATAATATGAATATATAAAAAATATATTAAATTTTTGTACTGTTATTAGAATTGTACAGAAAATATGCAAATAGGAAAAAAATTAATTTTCTGTATTTGCAAATTTTTTATATCAATTTTAATAATGATGAGCTTAATTTAATTATTATAACTCGAGTTCATTTTGCAAATTAATTTGCTCTGCTAAGATTGTTTTTAGTAAAAAAAAAAAAAAAATTAAAAATAAGGTAAAAAAAATCACAAAAACAAAAATTTAAAATACCACTAAGAAGTTTTATTTTACGCCATGAAGTAACCAAATTCTAGCACATTTTGGTTTTTTGCCCCCATTCCATCGATAAAATTTTATAAAATTAATTTGATTTTTATTTGTTAATTAACAATAAATTAACATTAATTTTCTTTTTAATGATTTAGTCAAATATTAATAGTATACAGCACTATAAAATTTATATAATGATTAATCACTTCTCTATTTTTATGAATTCTTAAAAACAAAATCCAATAAAAAAATTAAAATATCAACAGCAAATTTTTAGCTTAGTCGTTTTTGTTTTTCTTTTTTGTTTTATTTCTATCCCAAAATACTAAAAAACACACTCTGACATCCAAAATGCAGAAGTGATACTTCATATTCACTACACAAATCAATTTTCATAAGTGTTATACAACTTTTATAAGTGTTATACAACTTTTATAAGAGTTGAATTATGTAGTATAATAGGAACTTGTTGCACTTTTGATATCAGAGACATTCAGCACTATCATGAATTCCACTCGTAAAATACCTACGAATTGCGAGTTTTGATTGAATACAAATTTCACTCGAAGAGATTATTAATCAGTAATGGCACGACAATTTTTCGGAGTGTCTAGTCTATATTATTTCAATAGTCAAATGTTTATTTTCAAACAACCAATATTTATGTCAAACAACTTTTGTACAATAAAGATTTTTTATGTTTTTAGTTTTTGAATATTTTTGAAAAGTAAAAAGGTTTTTAGCAAATATGAAATCTCTCGATTTAGACGACAGTTGACAAAAATGCCAAAATGTATTTTGAATAATTCTTGTGTATTAGTCCTCAAGTTCAATCCATTAATTTTCGCTTAAAGATTTCGTTCAAGTTTTTTGATTTGAATCCGATTTTCAAACAGGTTTGCCGTAGTTCTTACGTTTTTTGTAAGACGAAGCACTCAGCAAAATCCATTTTTTTTTTTTTGATTTGCTGAATGAGTGATTGCTTGAAAATTTTTCAAAGAAAAATACGTCCATCATATGTCCAATTTCGATTTACATCTTCTTGGTAAATAAAGGGATTTTCTTACAGCAATTCTACTAATATTTCGTACTGAACATGACTCGTTCTGCTTTTTGACCTTTCAAATATATTACATGTAAAATGAATACTATAAATCAAAATAAATACTTACAATTTTCTCCTTATATAAAAAATTATGAAAAACTCAAAAACTTAAAAGTTTAAATTGACCATTCTCTTTAAACTGCTTATCACGTGTTATTCTTTCGTATTATTTCTTTTGTAAACTTTTAACATTACGAATATTCGAAGTAGAATTTCAGTAATTCACAATAGATTATATAAAATTCGTATAAATTTCCGAATTTCAGGAATTACGAACGGAATTCATGATAAAGCTAATTATAATAATATATGTTAAAATAAATAATAATAATATTTTATGATAATAAATAATTATTATCAATAAATTACGTCGTTGCAACATTTCAAGTATACGTAGTTACAATATTAAAAAAATGCTTCCAAAAAAAAAGTAATCCACTGGACAAAATTATTGATTTCAACTTACCAGTTTCCTTTGAGCTTCTTCTATTTTTTTATTATTTTCTGCTAATATTGTTTCCAATTCTTCACGTTTTTTCTTTTCCTCTTCCTATAAAAATGGTCCGTGAAATGAAAAAAGGGAAAAAATTGTTAACAAAAATATTATCAAATTGAAAAAATATTAAAAAAGATTTTAAATATCCTAATAGAACAAAAAAAAAAAAAAGTAAATGAATGTATTTTTTCGCAAACTAAAAAAAAAATTTTTTTTTTTTTTAATTTTAGAAAATAATAAATAAAAAATTTTTACATATTTTAATATGTTTTTTTTTTTTTTAAATTATTTTTGACACTACCATAATTTTGCAATTTAAATACACAATATTTTTTTTTAAAATTAAAAGGAAGAAAAAACAATATTAAAACTACAGCAATATTAAAAGTAGAGGGTAACACTTTTTTTTTTATATAAGCCCAAATATACAATTTTTAATATTTTACTGCATTTTATGATATTATGTGTAAGAATGTTTTCTAAATTCAAATTTATAGGTTTATTATGTGTAACGAATTTGCCAAAAACAATTGCCAGCGTTTGTAAATGGTTTGGTATTAATTACGCTTTACGAATTTGTTCAAATACCCAAAAAAAATATTAAATTGTTACAATCTGTTTGCAAATTCGAAAAAAAATACAATCAGGTGAATATACGAATTTATTAAAAGTAGGAAGAATTTTAGTGTTACAATTTAATGTAAAATATATTGCATAAATACTGCCATTGAATAAAAAACATTGTCGAATAAATTCATTCGCCATACGTAACATCAATTGTTCCTAATTTGGCAATTCACAAGAATTCAACAAGTTGGTAATTCCGTCATACATGATAAGACTATTTCAATTTATTATAAATACTGCCATTGAGTGAAAAACATTGTCGAATAAATTCGTTCGCCATACATATCGAGTGCTATGAATTTGACAAGTTGGCAATTACGTCATACATGATAAAACTATTTGAATTTATTTGAATATTTGTGTAAAAAAATTCGAAAAATTAATTTTGTTTCCACTTCCTTTTAGTATTTTTCTTTTTATTAACTTGGTTTTTTTTTTTAAAAAAAGACATACACACACAGAATATTGGTAAAATTCACAATATTTTTTTTTTTTTGCTAAAAAATATGGAAAATAGAATTAAAGAAAAAAAATTATAATAAATATATAAAAAAAAACGAATAAAATATGTATATATAAAAATAAAAATTAAAAGAAAAAATTAAAATATGTAAATTTTTTTATTTAAAAATACAAGAGATAAACGAAAAATTATTTTTTGGTTTTTGCGATTTCAGTCATTTTATAATAACAATAATTTTATTATAATTATTGTATATTGTGCGATTTTAATTTAATTTTTTTAATTAAGATTATTTTTAATTAAAATTTTAATAATACCTCAGAATTAATTTTAAATTTTACATTATTTCTTTAAAATTTAATAATTTTAGTTTGTTTTCGGTGAAAAAATGGTGAATTATAGGAATTAAATAGAATATTTATTTGATTTTACTTTATTTCCTAGTTATATAATTTAATTTCTAAATTAAATTAAAATTATAAAAATTCAATATTGGATTGGTTCTTTTTTTCGATTTTATTTAAAAATTACATAATTTAATTTAATAATATAGGAATTGCAAAATTTTATAGAATTGAAAATAGAGAGAGAAAAAAAAAAACAGATTAAATATTAAAATTATTTTTAATTAGATTTTTTTTTTTTGTAAATTAATTTTTTTACATATAGGAGAGGGAAATTTATTTAATGGATATAAAATAAAGAATAGGCTGAAAATAAATTTTATAAATTATTATTTTGCGAATGCTATATTTTTCTATATGATAATATTTAAAGTTATTATTAAATTAATTATTATTAAATATTAAAAACAAAATTATTTATTTATTTCGGTGTGTGTATGATTATTGTTAATAAATAATATTAATAATTTGCATAATATATTTGTACATATTTATTTATTTTTTTTTAAATGTATTATTGTTTTAATAATAATAATTCATTGTGAATTTTCGCAAATTCACAATTAATTTATTGAAAATATTTAAAGAAAAAAAAATAACAATAAAATAACAATGTTTAATATTATATAATTCAAATACACAATACATAATACATATAAAAATAAATAATAATAAAAAAATAATAAATAATAATAAATATTTAATAAAATATAAAAATATAAAATAAGCTTTAAAATATTATTTTAATTTTGTTTATTCAATTTTTATTTTATCATTATAAAAATTCTTAATTCTAATTTTGCAATCCCTAATTTTTTATGTTTTTATTGCCTTATTTTTATTTTATTAATATTACTAAAGAAAATGGTTAATTTAAAAAAAAAATAAAAATTTAAAAAAATTATTTTATAAAATATTTCTATAATAATAAAAATATATATGAAGCTTCTTTTATTAATAAAATATGAAAATTTTAAATATTTTAATTTAAATAAAAATTTATAACTATATTCTATATTAAAAGCTTATTATTAATTATATTAATATAGCTCAAATATATAATTTTATAGAAAACAAAGAAAAAAAAATAAAAACTCAATTAAATCTTAATATTTTATTTTGATTGTTTTCAAAATTGTGATAATCACTTTTTTAGCTTTTTTTTAAATATTTTACCTATTTTAATGAAAAATAAAAATTAATGAGCCAAAAAAGACAGTTTTGGAATAAAAGCAATTTATTATCTACTATATTAAATAAAATTATTTAATTTTTGATTATAATTTACAAAATATGTGTGTGAGAGCTTATAAAGACTAAAATTGCGTTGTGTCTATTTTGAAATAATAAACGAAATAAAGAATAAAAAAAAAATAATTAATTCTGTTTTCTAATATTATTAAGTGACTATCAAAATTTCAAATTTAATGAACCTTATTAAAATTGTCACCTGTCACTTATTTGACATTTGTCGTTCTCATTGTCACATCGTAACAAAATTTATAGTATTTCAAGTTGCCGAATGACGTGGGTGCAATAAATAATCGAAATACATTTCAAGTGAAATTTAATTGTAACAGAACGACAACTTGAATATAACTGAAACACATTTTTTCACTATTTCACGACAAATGTCACTGCTAAAGAAATCCGGTGTCATCATTAAAAAAAACAAAAACAAATGAATAACGCATAACTGTTTATCATTCTCTTTTAATTTTTATTCACTTTTTTTGTGATAACAATGACAGAGACCACAGACTTCTGATAAGAATGATATTTTATTTTAAAATTAAAATAATCAAAAAAAAAAAAAAATTAATGCTGAGGAAAAACAGAATATAAAAACTATGAAATTATTTAAAAAAAAAAAAAACTATAAATTTTTTTTTTTTTTTTCCAAAAATTTTCCGATAATAATTTTACGTTCATCTCCAGCACTATTTTTATATAATAATATATATATTTATCTTATATAATAAGTAAATATGTTTTTAAAACAAAATATATATATATAATATTATTTTTTTTTTATTTGAATCAAAAAACTATGATAAAGAAAAAAAAAAAATTTAATTTTTTAATTTTATTTAAATTTTTTTTATTTTTTTTTTTTTTTAATTTTCTAAACAAAAGAAAATGAATAATTGAATAATACCTGTAAATCGCCGTTATATATCATGTTTTAATTATATAATAATAATAATTATTATAAATAGATATAAAATATTTATTTTAAATTATTTTTTTGTTTTTGCTTAAATAACTTAAAAATTGTCTGTTTTTCATGTAATAAAATCACGAGATTTCGTTCAAATTTTGCGTTTATATTTTAATCGCCCCAAATATTTCAAATCATTCAATTTTCGATAATTAAAGTATATGAGTTTTATTTTTTTTTATTTATTGAATCCACAACCTCTATCGATTTAATTTTAAATAATGTAATAATGTAAGTGTATTAATAGAAGGCAAGTATTATAGTTGTAGAAGATTTCATGTTTTTCCCAACAATTTCATATTACATACAGAAAAAAAAAACAATTTCCTATTTTGCTTATGTCATTTACAATATATAAAAATATCGGTCAATATTACGAAAAAAAAAATCCATTCCAAAAAAAAAATGGAGTAAAGAATGAAAATTAATAATAAAAATATTTATTTTTTTTGGATTATAAATAAAATTTATGTAAAAACAATTTTAATTTAATTATATTATACCCTAAACTATAATATTTGTATAATACAAGTCTCTCAAATAAATAAACAAAAATTTCAAATTTTAAAAAAATTATTCATTTCGTCATTCTATTCTCTCGGGATTCTCTCATTCTCAAAATTTCAAAGAGAAAACTAAAATTCACAATTGAAATACATTAATGATTAAGAATTAAAAGAAAAAATAAAGTCCAACATCTTTTCAACAATTAATTTGAGAGTAACAATAATTAAAAATTAAAAAATTATATATAATAATAAAAACTTATAAATGATATATCAATTTTTTTTTTTATCATCCAATATTATAAGAAAGACCTAGAAATTTAATATATTATTCATTCCATTTAACACATATTATTATTTTCAAAATGAAGGTATTCATCTATAAAATTAAAAATCTCATCTTATTTAATTCATAAAATTTTTTTTGTTAATTATATTTTGTTTATTTAATTTTAATAAGATTTTTTTTTATTAATTTTAAATAGAGAATACCTTCATATTAATTTAAAGACAAAAAAAAAATAAAAAAATCGCATATTGGAAAACAAAATACCACACAAAAAAAAAAAATAAATGTAAGAAAATACTTTCATTAAAAAGAAAATATTTTAAAATATTAAAATATTTAACAAAAAAAAAATTTTAAAATTTGTTAATTGAATTTTTCAATATATTTTTTATTTAATTTTTTTTTTTTTTGTATTTATATAATTTGCATTCGTGTATAACTTCGAAAAATAAAAAAATATTTCAGTGGACCTCTTCTAGACGCAAGGCAAATAATTTTAAGTTTCACTATCTAATTAATTAAATTTAATCTGTTCTAAATGGAGTTCGGTTATTTTCGGCTATTTGAAATCATTTTGAATTTCACTTTAATTTCGGTAAAAAGTCATTGTTACAAATTGTAGATATTGAAATTATAAAATGTTTATAATAAATATTATAAAAAATTTTTCAATGTCTTTAAAAATATATTTTTTAAAATGTTCTTAATATTTTATCAATAATAAGCAAATATACATACAATATAAATTTTGTTATTTTTTTTTTTTTTAATTAAATAATTAATTTTAAAGCGAGCACAAGCATTACTTTTTTCTTTTTGTTTGTTTATTTAATTACAATCAATAAAATTTCATTAAATAAAATATTCATTTAAATTGTATATTTGTTATATTAAAATATTAAATATAATATTATAAATATCTATATATGTGTAGAAAACAAAAAAAAACTTTTATTAACAATATTATATACAATAAAAAAATTAAAATAAATAAAATATTATTTCTAATATAATAGATTTAGGTGAAAAATTTTATAATATTTGAGGGGGGGGGAGCGGGGGTTCAATAGTTTATTCTTTTCTTAAATAAGCTTGTTTTCTTTAACTAAAATGACTAAATAAATAAATTTGTGAAACGTGTATTTTCAAAATTTTCAAATCTTAATGAATATGAAAAAAATATATTGTATTTAATGATTTTATAAAACTAGAATTTTGAATTATATTTTAAATATTTTTGAGATTTATTAACTAATTTAGGTCCTATAAAAATTTAATTTATTACTTTTTTATTACATAGAAAATAGAAAAGTCTAGCTAAAATATTAAAATTTATTAATTTTTATTTAATTTATGTAAAAAAAAAAAATTAATTAAAGTGATACAAAAAAAAATATGAGAGAAGGGAGTAGGGGAGGGGAACAGGGGGCAATAACAACAAATTTATTTATTTTTTGTTTTTTAAATTAACAAAGCTCCGCCACATTAAATTTTTTTGTTTCTTTTTTATGTTAATATTAAAAATTGAATTAAATTCAATATTAAATTCAATATTCTATAAATTTTGATTTGTTTGTTCACCTTTCATTATTTTCATGATAAATTAATTAATTAAATTATTAATTAAATTATTTTTTACAAATGAGAGCTTCTCGGTACATTAGTGGCCCACTTGCCACATATGACATTTCGAATAAATTGCAATTTATAATGAAATACGAACTTATGTCAAAAATAGAATGAAAATAGGAGTAAATTAAATATTTTGAAAATATAGAACAATTCTTTAAGGCCATTACAGCTCTATCAAAACATAATAACTCATTTTTGTAAAAAAAAAAAATATTGAATAGGCCACTAATATACTGAGCGTCTCAAATATAAGACAGAAAAAAAAAATATTATAATATTATTTATATTTAATAGTTATTATAAATATTCCCCAAAAATACCAAGGAATAAAACAAAAAAAAAAAAAAAATGTAAACCTATCAATAAAAATATTTTTTTATTATTTCAAATTTGAAAACAACCTAACATTAAGGTTTCTTACTTGAAGTCATCAGTTAATTTGAAATTTTAATTGCACCATTTTTGTATATGTATACGCTTCCAACTGGAAACCTAAGGAGTTTTGTTTTATAATCCTTTTTAAAAGCATATTTTGAGTCTGTTTTTTTCTGTTTTTATTTTTTTTAATTATCAGTCTTTTTGTATTCATTTAATATGTTTTTTTTTTACTTTTTCTTTTTTGGATTTTGGAATTTGTGTTTGCTAAATTTATTAATTTTAATTTAAATTTTTTTGTTATTAATTTATTCATTAAATATTATTAATAATTATTATTAAAGTAAGGAAATTTCTAAACAAAAAAAAATTTTTTTTTTTTTTTTGAATATGGCTTGCGATATTTTGCATGCAAAAGATTATATAATATAAATATTTATAATAAAGTATGTATGGCTATTAAATAATAAATTTTAAAGAGAAAAGTAAAATTAAATATTAATATATTTATATATAATTTATATGTATATATCCGAGAATATATATGTATTTAATGTATATAAGTACTCGTATACTATGTAATATAAAAATTAATAATAAAAAATTAAAAAAGAGAAAATAAAAGCATATATATATAGTTATTTACTATAATTATAATAAAAATTAATAAATACATAATAAGGAAAAGAAAATAAATAATATATTGTATAATATATATATTTGTATATAAATAAATAATTATGTATTAATATTATAATTTATATACTTTTAATATGGTTAATAAATACATGAAAATATTTAAAATAATTAATTAATTAATTAATTTAAAAAAAAAAAGGAAAAACTATAAAATTATACATTTACACAATTTATCAGTATGATATCCATATTTATGATATATATATATATATAATGCAATATATATATAATGTACGTATATATAATGTACGTATATATATATATGCATATATATATATATATATACAATGCGACATAATTATTGTTTTTATAATTATATTATAAATAATGTGGGCACATTGTCTTTACATTTCTGGTTTCTATATATTTTTTAATGTCTCTATATTTGGTATATAAAAAAGTGCTTTGAAAAATTTAAGGATAATTTTTTTTTGTTATTTTAAAGGTAAAGAAAAAAAGGTTTACTTTTGGTTTTTATTTTTTACTTTCGCCTTTTTTTTTTCGTTTCTTGCTAAATTTTAAATTTTTTTTAATATTAAAAGCTTTAATATAAATTGTATTGTTCTTTTTTTTTTGTTTTTTTGGAAAACTTTTATTTAAATAAAAAATAAATTAAAAAAATAACAATTAAAAAATTTTTTTTTTACTTTTACTTAAAAAAAAGAATTATTAAAACTATAACAATATCCGTTATTGAGAAAAATATTGTATCTCTGTACAAAAATAAATAAATTAAAAATAAATTATAAAAAAAATTTTCAATAAAAAAAAAAAAGACGGATTTTAAAATATGAATTAATAATAAATTCGGTTAGCAGTACAGTTTTCGTTTGATTTTTTTTTTTTTTTTCATTTGATAAAATAAATATTACAAAACTGCTAAGGAATACAGACATAATTTGGTGGGTGTGTGGGGGGAGGACGTAGGGAGGGATAGGGGACGCAAACATATAAAAAGAAAACCTACCTCACGTCGTCTTTCCTCTTCTCTTATTTGTTCACGTCTTATTTCTAATTCACGCATCATTTCTTGTTCCATTTGTTTTTTAGCTGTTTCAACACGCCTTGTAACTTCTTGTTCAATTTCATCACGTCTTTTTTCTAATTCTTCTTCTACACGTTTTTTAACTAGAAATTCAATTCGTCGTGCTGCTTCTTCTTCAATTATCTAAAAAGAAAATTATTTAATTAATTTTAATTATAAATAATTAATTAATTTTTTTCACTGCAAAATTATTAACTAGTGTACAATCCTATATTATTTATATATCAAGATATTAAAATTAAATTTAAAAAAAATTAATATTAGACTTGTACTCAGATGAATTAAACACCAATCAAATAAAGTCAGATTGATGAATAAACTTGAAATGAAATTTTAATTGTATTTTAAAACTAAGAAAGATATTTGTAAAAGAGACGAAAATTTTATAAAAATAGTGGAATAAATGCTGTAATGGTTCTTCCTTACGGAATTCGAGTTCATTTCAAAGTGTTTCAGATTTTGTATTTTAAATGTCGAAAAATGAAGACGTAGATGAAAATTGTTGATTGATTACAAATTGTAAGCCTTAACAAAGCCGTTGAAATTCAATACTAAATTCTTATAATTTTCATAAAAAACAATATTTTGATAATTTATATTTGTTCTTCTTAATGAATAAGATCATTAATTCTAACTAAAAAGATTATAGATTTTTTATAATTAATATATATTATATTGTCCTTTAATAATTATGGTAAAATATTCAACCACCATAATTTTGTAGTATGGAAAAATTAGGCACGTGTTCAATAACTTCATCTTTGATTATAAATCTAATAATATATGAAATAAATTTATTATGTTAAGGTTTAATATATTTGTTGTGATCCTTCAATTCATTAACAAATTGTTTATAAACCGGCTATTGAAAAGTTCACATCTGGAATTTATCTTTATTGCAACATCGGTGAATTTATGGATAAAATATTTTTAATTGCAAATAAATATACGAATACCAGCAATGAGCATAAGGGAGGCGAAAACATGTTTATCCTTTGGGTTTTATTGTTACACACTAACATAAGATTTGTACATCATGTTTGCTCTTCTGAAATTATCCTATTTTAATTTGTTGCATTATTACCTTTTGTTCAGCTTCCTTCTGTCTCCTCTGACGTTCCATTTCAGCCAATCTTTCAACTTCATCTAATTTTTTACTTCTATGTTTTTTTCTATGCCTGCTATCTATATCACTATTATACAATGAACTATTTGAGGAAGATTCAGACACCGACCTCTTTCTAAAAACATTCAAAATTAAAAACAATCATAAAAATATTTTTTTTTTTTAAGTGTTTTCATAAAAATTTAAATTAAGAAAATACTATTTACCTGGATTTCGAATCACGACTAGCTCTATTATGTGATCTACGTGAGTGTGAATGTTCTCTGTATATAAAAGAAAAAAAAATAAAAATAAAAAGAATAAAAAATCAATAATCAATATTTACGAAGCCTACTTTGGACACTTTTTTTTTTTTTTTTTAGGGGAGAGGTTTCAAGTTTTCAATAAAAATTCCCATTTTAATAATCTACTCTTATATTTTATGTATTTACCGACCTAGTTTTTAAATTTAAATATACTAGAAAAACACATTTTTCAATATTTATTTACCTTGAAATTGAATCTCTTTCTATATCATCGTGCCGCCTGTGCTTTTTATGGTGACGCCTTTTAGAATGCGAACGGCTTCTTGAACGTGATTTACCCATTTCTTTTTTACAATTTTTTCAAATCTTTATTATATAATTTTATATTTTTTTAATAATTCATAAATTTTTAACAACTATAAACATTTAAATAACTATTTAAAATTGCAGCAAATAAAATATGGATTCTTTATCAAGAAAAATTAAAAATTTGTTATAAGTTAGCGTAGCTTTGTTAGCAATAGATGTAAATAAAAAGGTAATAAACAATTGTTGAGCAACATTTATAAACATTTTTAAAATATTAACTAGTGGACACTAGATGTCGCTCACTTTGTAGATCGTTTGTAAGAATTGCGGATTTTTTATGAATTAATAGTTTTATTTCAATTATGTCGGATTGTTTATGAAAAGGAAAACTTTCTTTCCATATTAAAAACTTTTTTTAATATGGTTTTCTCTGCGCTCTGCTCTCCTTATTTGATTTATTTTATACTTCCACTTAACTTATCATTTATTAACGTTAACTAAATTAAATTAAGTCGGAATTTAAATATATATAGGTACAATTTCGTTGACAAAATTTTATTAGTTTTTTAGATATTTCTCAATAGAGGGCCAGTAATAATATTATGTCCGACAGAATTAATTTATTATTCAATAGTTTACAATTACTATAAATAGATGTCACCTGTGTCAAATTTGAATAAAAAAATTTTTAAAATAATATCAAAAATTCAATAGATGTCGCTGTGAACAATTCAAAATATGTAAATTAGATCTATATAATAAAATAGCTTTATATTTTCGCTGTTAATTTATTTTTCGATTTATGAAAAAATTTAATAATTTTAATAATAACTGTTGTTATAATTTATCATATAAAATTTTAAATAAGACGCTTTCCCGAACGTGAACCCGATTTCCAATATTTGTGCTAAATCGAAATTTAATTTTTCATTTAAATTGTCACATTTTCGTTAACACATTATGTACATACATACACACCCATATATAAATGGGTTTAGAAAATAGTCTACTGCATAGTTAGATAGCACGAGTCTATAAAATTTCACAGTTCTCTTAATTAAAATATTGAACGTATTTATACAAAATAAAATCAAAAACACATAAGATCAGGGATAACAACATTTTATTCACTTTTCATTTTTAATGACTTCTTAAGTACAACCCATGTTTTTATTCTAAAATCTCAAAATCGGCGTGTTCTGCTACAGGTATTTTAAAATAAGTAGTATTTCAAGAACAAGTAGTTATAAAATCAACAATGGTTCCACAAAGAAAAGGAAATTATATCCTTTGAAATTTCTCTGCCTACTAATATTGAATAAACGAGTTAGGCTCTGGGATGTGTTTTCATTTTATTTTAGATTCTAACAGACCACCCATTCAAATGTTTTTAATTCTTATAATCTTAATAAATATTGAAAAACTATTACGAGTAGAATAACATAAGAATCGGAGCAATAAAAAATTTATAGCTTTCAGGTATAAATAATATTTGTGTGTGTAAAATTACAAATGATTAGACACCAACGATATTCTAAAAAATTAGATTTTTTTTTTGTTATAAATGTTTTCGAATGATATTCAAATGAGATTTTATTTCTCTTCTGTAAAAGATCATAAAATTTTAAATTTAGAGGATTAAATTGAAGGCAATATACTTACACTTTCTTCTCCTAATAATCAGCTCTATATACTTACTCACATATAGATTTAAATATTCTTATTATTGTGTTTCAGATTTAAGGGTCACGCACGTACTTATACTTAATTATTAATGGATTTGAATAAGAGTAAAATTCATTATCAAAACGTTGTACGTCGATTTTCTCATTACATTTGATTAAAATAAAAGATCCAAGTATACTGCAATATTTTCTCTGAAAACAGAATTTTATCTTGGAAATCTTGAAATTTGAGATTATTCTAATCTATTCTTCTAATCTATACTTCTAATTTATTCGAATTATTAAATGCTCTTTCAAATTCTTGAAAGTGTATTTTTCAAAATTCGGCACTGTACGTTTCGATTTCAGCTGGAAAATTCAAAATATAAATTTCTTCAAAATTTCAATTTTCATAATATTTTTGAAAAACATTACCTTCTTCTTCTTTATTTGTTTTCTTTTGTTTTTTTCGAAATTTGTCACTTATTCGCTTGCCTCTTAATTAAAATGAGAGCTGTATTGGATGCGCGTTCGGAATTTTTTAAACTAAATCAAAACTTTCATTTCCTAATTAAATTCAAAATTAAATTTGGTCATATAAATCAAAAATAATTACTCAATTAAAATAAATTATTAAATTCGGTAGCAATTAAACAACTGAAAATCTTCTAATTCATCTTCATCCATTTATAATTCTTAAATTAAAAAATATTATTAAGAAAAACGAAATAAAAAAAAAAAATTAGAAAAATTAAAATCGAAAACATGCTTGCAATGCTTAAAAATCCAATTACTCTTTTTTTTTTTAACAGTTTGTGTTATAAGAGAATTAAGCCGTAAAGAAAATGTTTAAATTGCGTATTTATACGAGCCGCGTAATCATTGCTGCATCAACGTCGCATGACTGATAGGTTTTATTTATTTTATTTTTTCTCTTTTTTTTTTTCTATATTCTTGTAGTAATCGTCTTTGATGATAAAGTCATAATTACGACACCTGAACATTTTTAAATAGTTGTAATAGTTATGTCTTACTTAAATAAAAATGATCACCTTTTTATGATTACACGTTTATTACAAAATAAAAAGGAGAAAATGAAAGAAAATTAAATAAAATTTTTTAAAGATTGAAATCTTAAAAATAAATAAAAAAAAATAAAAATACTCTCCCCATTTTCATTTCTCCTTTTCCAAACTATAAATATTCTCATAGTCTCACCGCTTACTCACCTCTTTACCTCTTAAATTCTCGTAAAATATATACGACTCACGAGTATAAATTTGAACACATGGTAGAATACGGTTGAAATTGTAATTATGTGTTTCTATTGTTGTTGTTGTCGTTGTGTTGTCATATAACGCAGTTTCAGTGTTGCCAACTCTTTCTTGATCAATTTACTAGGCTTCGTTCAAAAATTCCCATTTTTTTCTATGTAATTTCCCTTTTATTAAATTACTACTTTTATTAAATTGTATAACTTAATTGATAATGATTAATCAAATAGATACTTTCAAATTGTCTTTATCAGTTTAAAGATTTTCTAAATAAATAATAGAGCTTTTTATTTTTGACTCAGTGTCAAAAAAGCATTTTGCCACGAATAAAATTAAAAAAAGAAATTAAATTTAGAGAAAATAAAATTTTAATGGAATTTCCCACGATTTTTGGCCTTTTTCTCTTCAAAACTTCAAAATTCTCTTAAAATGGGAAATTTCCCATGACTTGGCAATACTGCGCAGTTTACTTTTACTATTACTATATACATATATTTTTACTATATACATATATTTACTCATACAATATTATTGTTTTTTTCTCCAATTTTACTCTCCTTATAATTTTCCTCCCATTAATGTAAGTATAACTAAACTGCAACTTTCTCTCTTCTCCCTTAATGTCTTCTTCTTCTTATACATGAAATTTTCATTTTCCTGCCCATTCATTTATTTTTTTGTTTCTATAACCACCTTTTTAGAATTTTAGACGCGCTTTTTTTTTTTTTTAAATGAAAAACTCAAAAAATAATAAAAAAACAAAACTGTCTATCATCATCGTATCGGAGTCAGTCATCATGCTATCAAAAAAAAAAATTTTTTATGCTAGTCATTCTTCGTAACGAGTTCAAAAAAAAAAATATAATTTTGCTGCCAATTTTATATTTCAAAAAAAAAAATTATAATAATATTAAAAATATATAGTGGAAGAAATAAAACATGGAAATTAAAAAAAAAAAAAACAGAGAATTGTGCGGTTTTAAGGTTAAGGGAGTTGATAGTGTTATAAGTAAAAATGTGTGTGAGAGAAGCGTTCATGTTCAATTTGATTCCGTGTAGCATTAAAAATCAAAAATCAAAAATACATATATAAAATTTATAGTTAAACAATAAAAAATCATAGGATTGGGGTTGGAAAAATGAATTTCGAAATGGAGTGCTTCTGATCTTCATTTACCAGTGCGAGAATTTTGCTTACGTCAAATCAAGTTTTGACTACCTATACAACTTTCAAAGAGTTTTGCAAAAACTAATATTTATGGTATATATATAAATTATGCCTCTATATGTTATATTGCATACATATAGGCGCAATGCTCTTATAAAATTTGAAATATTTGACAGCTTAATGTCAAAGGAATTGCCTGCATTTAAGCACAAATAATAGGCTTTTGTAAACGTTCCTTGTAGAATAAAATTCTCATATAGTTTTCAATACAATTTCAGTTCAGATGACATTCCGAATATTGTCAAACTTTCATGACGTCTGTCATATATTGTCTTGTCATACGTCAAAATTTTTGTGATGCAAATATTCATTAATATATTTAAGTAGGAATAAAATGAAATTAAAAACTTCTAAACGATTGAACAAATTAATAACAACAAATGGAAATAAATTGAAAATTTTTTTTAATATTAAAAAAAAAAAATTATTTTTTTTTGTTCGGCTTACTAATTTATGGCACGCTTTTTTTTTTCTTTTTTACGGGTTTTTAACGAAATAACATAGTTTTTTATTTTCTTCCTGAAATAATTAAGGATTTTATCATTTTGGAAATGAATGACTAAGTAGAAGCAAATGAATCAAAAGGGATCCGTGGTGGTTGTATGGGGAATTTAGAAAAGCATGGGGAATATCACAATGTTTTTATGCCGGCCTATTTCTAAACTCACCAATAAACGGTACGATTTGCAGAAAGCTCTATAAACAGTTTAAGTCGAATTTCAGAAAGGATTGCAAGCTCAGCTATTTAAAAACGAATTTTAAAACCAATAGTATTCTCAATATGACAAAGCGCCATAAGACACAGAAAATTTTTGAATGCTCATTTCAAGTGAGCAAATAGTTAACTGACGTTCTATTACATATATTTTTAATAATTATGTATAATATTCCAACAAATTCTCATTAAATCACATTTGTTATACGTTTACGCACCAGGTCCTTCTAATTAGTGATTAATGAAGATGCAAGTAATATTTGGAATAATTTCGTACCCGCATATTTATTATTAAAACTGGCAACTAATAACTGAAAATATAACAATTAATATAAGATTATCAAAATATCTGATTACTATTGTAGAAAATAATATTGGTGATAATTTGATTTTATTGAAAAAAAGGGTTGATTACTAAATTAAATTATCGACCAAATAATTTGGGTTTATTTTTGAAATTATTGTTTTTTTTTTTGTATATTTACGATAAGAATATGCTGACTCGAATCCCTATATAACATAATGAATTGTGCGGCGATGGTGGGAACAATGAAATTAATGTGAGAACTAAAAATCATTAAAATTGGACATTTCTTCTCGCCTCTTTTTTTTAATCCTGTATAATTTTTAATAATATTTATAGGATTGGGGGAAAGATATTATTAAGGTCTACGAAGGTCTACGAAGATATTAAATATTAAGGTCATTTATTTATAATTTGAATTTCGTTAAACTGTTATACATAATATAACAGTTATAATAATTATATTTAATATAACAGTTATAATAATTATATTTAATATAACAGTTATAATAATTATATGTAATATAACAGTTATATATATAATAATTATCATAATATCCAGTGATCTAAAACCAAGTAAGATATGTTGTAGATTTGAGCACTTCAAACACCAATTACTACAAGTAAACTCATATTTTTCATATTTGTATATAATTCACCTAATTCATAATTCTTTTTCTGTTATATTTAATGTGGTTTGCTAAATAATTATTTATATACATTCAATTTATCATATAATGACAAATCAAGGTCATTTATAATACCTTTTTTTTATTTAAATTTCAATCTCATTAATAAAAAAAAGAACAACAATAAAAAAAATTAAGTTGTTATATAATAAATTACCTTATTATTATTGTATAACGGTTTTCAACTCCTTAAAAAGGTAGCAAAAAAATATATGAGTATACATATACAGAATTGAAATATATAAAATACCTACAAATATTTTTTTTTATTAAATAGTTTGTTTAAATTTATAATCTTTATTGTCAAACTAAACAATAGAATTTTTACTCCAATTCAATTATTCACTTTTATACTTTTTGTCATTCATCACAATTGTCACATAATATTCGTATAATATGTTGTATGTATTATATTTTCTATAGATACTGTTGTGATTCATGTTTGTATTTGACAATTATTATTATAATTTGAATAAGTGTTGCCATAATATAACAATTTTTAAAGAAAACTTCAAATTTGAAATGCAGAAACTGTTGGACATTATTGATTGTGAATTCACCAATTCAAACAACTACATTTGCATCAATGGCTCATGTCACATACTTTTCATTTCCCTTTCCAATAAAGCTTGTTAGCCAATAAAGCTTGTTTGACAGCCATAATTATATCAGTTTCGTTTCTATAATTATGTAGGAAGTGTTGCCATTGAGTAAGTTGTTGTTTTACAGTTACAATTTTGTATTTCAATTTTATTAATATTTCAGAAATTTTTTCATATAAACGTGTGAGATATTTTTCTAAATGGCAAATAAAATTTGTGAGAGTTGCAAATATTCTTTAGTTTTTAAAGTTAATTTTTCCGAAAACCAATTTTTTGACATTTCTGTTTTCAATCAATTTTAATACTTTTTCAAATGAAAATTGAACAATGATTTTTATTGATCGCATCCGAAATTTCCAAAAATACCGATATTTATAAATTAAAAATGAATTATAAAGTTGAAAAATTTTTAAATTTTGTGTTGAAATTAAAATTAAAATATTTCAATCACTTCAAAACCTTTATATCAATTTAATATTGTAACAAAAGCAATACAATAAAAAAGAACACACAATTTTTTGTAATACCATTTTTGCACATCAAAAAAAAACAAAAAATTTAAAATTGACAATAATCGCTTTTAGTATTAAAAATTATTATTGTCACCTGTTGTAGGAGCTTCTGATCACCATATTTAGTTGAAGAAAATTGAATTTAAACAAAATAAAAATAATATTAAACAAGAAAAAAACAAAATGAAAATCAAAAATCAATAAAAAATTCAATAAAAATAATAAAACGTAAACAAAAGACATTTTTGTTTTCAATTCTTAGAGGTGGTGGTGTTGTGTTTTTTTTATTGTTTTTCATTTTTCTAAAAAAAATTGAAAAAAATTTTTTTTTTTGATTATTTACACCCTGTCCGTCCGCCCGTGTGTCTGTTTACAAAACTTCTATACCCCTTAAGACTGAAAAGCTACAGTCGTTCAAAATCCTAAAAATGACATTTTTAATCACTAATTGTAACGGTACCACAAACATTTTTATAATTCTCTACAAACGTAGAAAAGTAGTAGCTTGTTTCTTCTAATGCCGTGTAGTATAATTAAATATTATAAAATGATAAAATGGATGCTAAAATTTACCGTTATCTAAATTAGTTCTTTTCAAAATTTTTATATAGTTTTTCTTCTACAACTTTTAGGAGTCTGAAATTTTAGTACTTCCTCTCAAGTTATCATCTCTCAAAATTTGTAGAATTTGAATTTTCGGCACCACATATTGTCGAAACTGCAAGGTTTTCCGAATTTCTATTAATGCAGAAAAATAACGGTAAATGCAATGCCATCCAAAAATATTATTAATCCTTGAATTCGACTATTATCTTAACGGCTCTTAAAATTTTTTGTTGGCATCAGAAAAGTATGTAATCACTTGAAATATTTTGATACATGTATGAACGTAATTTAAACAATTCGTAATTTTATCAATGCAAGGAAAAAGTGCTACTTTACAAACCATTAGTTGTGACCCAACTTCACTTATATTTTTTAACGATTTTTTTTCTTATATTTTATTGTTTTTTTTTTTAGGTGATCAAAATATTTATTATTAGTCTGAGGAAGGCGCACGACCCATTGTTATTAATATGTATTCTTATGGATGGATTGGAGATGAGAAATAAAAGAAGCGATTTTTATTGATAATTTGAGACTGATGATTGTGTTGCAGCAACAAAAAACAACAAAAAAGCAAAACAAAACAGCGTTAGCGTTAAAGTTTAAAAGTGTTTTGTTTGTTGTTTTGTTTGTGTTCATGTAGTTTTTAAAACACAACATTATAAATAAATTCTATATAAAAAAAAATACCATAACCTTATATAATAAAATAATATTTATTTAAAGAAAATAAATTAACAAAAAAAAAATTGATTTAATTGAAAATTCAAAATTTTTCATAAAATATTTGAAATAATCCGCGAACGAATATAAACAACCAGAACAATAAAAAAACATAAACTGATGACAAAAAGCTATAAAAAAATAAAGAAATTTCCTTTGTTATATCATTTTGGGAATTGTTGTTAAGGCACCCCATTAATTTTAAAATCGTAATAAAATTACTAAATTAATTTTTAAATACCCATAGATAAATTTTTTTCTTTCTTTTATTTAATTTTTAATTTGTGATTTTTAGTGGAAATATTTTTAATTTTATTATTTTATGTATATTAATTTTTTTATATTAAATTAAAAAAATAATATATTTTAGGTACACCTACACCTTATAGAAGACAGTGTTATTTATGTAGAGTGTCCCGAATATTGTGTGTGAGGGTGGATATTGTAGGGCGTTGTTATAGGTATTGGCTGTAATAATTTAGAGGCATGAAAGGCAGTTATAGGTTAATTTTAACTCCAGTTCTTTTCACCATAAATAAAATTCAAAATTAACAAAACTTTTATAGGACAGCAAGCTTATATAAGAAGCCAAATTCAATTGCTTTGTGGAAGCGATTTTCAGACAATATTATTAAAATTACAGATTTTTATAAATTTGTATAAAGAAACCTATTAACTAAAGCCCTTGATTTGAATAACATGAATTTGACATTAATTTAATTAATAAATATGAATGTATATGAAAATTTCAGGTGACATATTATGTAAAAATGGGCGAAAGGCGCAAATTTACGTAAGTTGATTTACAATTCGGAAGTGGTTTGATATACTGCGTAACAAAATCACATCGCGAAAATATTTAAGCTGGCAACATTTTCTAAAATTTTTTTTTTTGGTTTTTGAAGTTTCTGACAGTTTTTTCAAAGTAAACATTTGAATAATTACATAAATTCAAATTTAAAATAATCATGCAATTGAATGTATACATTAAAGAGACACTTATTATTTTTTGTAAAAAAATATGGATTGCAGAAAATTTTTAACAGAAAGTGGCTACCAGCATGGCGTTAATTAAGATTTATATATTGGTCTTACAGAAAACCATTTTACTTGTTAAAACAGAAGATTGTAAGGCTATGGAAAAAACCATTACCTCCCATCATAATAAAACTGAAAAGGAACCATACTAAGAGCAGAGAAGCAAAACAAGAAGGAATTTTGAACAATGCGTGAATACCATTATTGTGTATTGAGATAGTGGGCTATCAGAATATTACTGCGTCTTGTCAGTCACTCTCATAAAGAGGCTGAATTATAGTAAAACAGCGCACCGCAAATGTGGTTAAGAGCAAAAGTTTGTAACATTAATTGTGTTTTAATCAATTAATGAACGAAAATATGAACAGATCTTATTCGAAAATTTCAAAATAATTTTTAAATTAAAATTTCATATAATTATATACACATAGGTATGGGACATTATTAATGTGAAATATAAAGATAATTTTTTTTTAGCTCCGATTCGATTTGAAGTTCATAAAAAAAGAAAAGTATTTTTCCCTTATTTACTACCTCTTTTTCCCAATTTTTTTCTCTGATTTTTATTTTTTAATCATTTCAATTACAACATTAAAATAACATTTTTTTTGTCTTCTTACTCAAAAAAATTTTTAATGAACAAAAACAACACACAAAGATGGCATCTATTGGAAAATATAGAGGTGCACACACACATATATTATATATGTATACATGAAGTGAGAAAAACTTTTTCAAATGGAAATGTAATGGAAAAACGATAATAAAAAATTATACAAAAAAAAAAAAACAAGAAACAAGTAAGTAAATAAATGAAAATCAGCTTTTAAATGCTGATAAAGCATAGTGTTGATGAATTTCTATTAGAATCTTCTATTAGAATCAGCCTTATATATTTTTTTGTAGTCCATCATCGCCAGGTATGCAATAATACACAACATTGCTGATGAATTGACAAATAGCAAATGAGGATCCTTTGTTTCTAATCATTACAGCGTGTCATAGTGAAAAAAAAAATAAGAAAAACAAATGTTTTATATTATTTTTTTTGCCTTCTTTGAACTGCGAAAGTGTACAAGGAAAATTACAAAATAAAAGTAGAAAAAATAGCAAGTAAAAATAACAAGAAAAAGAGTAAGATCAAACGGAAAATAACGTTGATGAAATAATAAATAACATGAAAAAAAAGGATAAAACAACTAAGATTGCTTCAAAATGATTGTTTTATTGTAAAATGTAAGCGTTTTTCAATCAGTTCTTTTTTTTCTTATTGTAGCAAACACGTAAACTGGAGTCGCTGGACCATAATTATGAGAGCAGAAAAATTAATTCATACAATGAGTTTGACATTAAATTTTTAATAGAGCGAAATACAATAGCCATCTATCGGGGAGAATTTTCGAAATTATATTTTAACCATACTGATGCAGTTCGAAGTAGATGAGATGTAACTCTTCCAATTAAACGAGCTGATATACAGATTTTCAGACTACAGAGAAACAATTGAGAAATAAGTGGTTGAGAGGAGCATTTATTCCGATATATGAACATTTTTTCCGGTAGGTAAGAGTTTTACGTACAAACGGTTGTCAACTCAAACGGTTTGTTTCACTCAACTCTTAACAAATTTTTATAAATATTAATTAGTATACTTTAAAATTTGTTTTTCTTAAAAGTACAAATTTTGGGTTATACTAGTGTTACAGTAAACAACCGATATCACGATTTACTTTCCGGAATTCATTTACTATCAATGAGTAACAGTTGAAAAACACTGTGTGTACCATACGAAATAGGGGCAAATGACATAAGAATAACATTTTTTTTCTTACTTTCTTTTTTAATAATTTTATAGATTGAACACGGGTGTTAAAACTGTAAATGACGCAAAGTATGATGAAATTTTCCAGTTTTCAATTTCTTATCATTATTTATTTGAAATTTTTTTATTTTACTCTCAAAGGAAAATTTTTTTTTTGTTTTTCATCAAAGATTACATAGAAAAAATAGTGAAAAATTGCAAATGAAAAAAAGCAAAAAAAGTGAAGGAAAAGGATTACAAAAATCAAGGAATTAATTTCAGAATCGAAACAGACAACAAAAATATAAAGAGCAGAAAATTACCGTTAAATGAAGTTTTATGAGAAAATTAAAATTTTTGATTGGAATGGAGTTTATGTAACTAAAAAAAAAATTCATTTCTGTTATCTTGTTGTATAACAGCGCTGTCAAATTAATGAGTAAAAATTGCATTTAATGAAACATTAAATTGGAATACAATTAATAATTCGAACTTCAAAAGAGCGATAACTGCGTTAGTCTTTTTTCTCATTTTTATTTTTTATCATTTTATCATAAATTAAAGGATGAAAGCATATTTTTTTTCTTTATATTTTAGGTGTGGAGAATGAAGAAAATGCAGCTTTCAAATTCATATTTAGGACTTTTAAATTAATTGAGAAAGCGCAAGATGAAGAGTTGGAGATTTTAGAAAGTGGAAACAAAATCATATTGTGGATGTTTTTTATATTGAATATGTTCAGAGGAAATTTGTGCGTTTTGAGCAATATTGGCTGGTTTGATTCTTTAAGCTTGCTATCTTATGTGGATGTTGATCGTAAGGTTGTCGCTGACATAGTGTTTATTCATCAACTTGTGTTCGCTATTATTCTACAGATTATAGACGAAATATGTATGCCGGTCCATGTTGAGTTGTGTTAATTTCAATTCTTTGGTATTTGATCCCGCTTGTTAGCAGGGATACTTTTATTTGCAACTATACGATGCTTTTTGTGTCTTTTGGAAATATGCTTAATGTTTGATTTTAGAAACAGTTGTCTGATATTTTAAATACTGAAAATATTGATGATTGGGCAAGCATTTCACAAAACATTTTGGAACTAAAAATTGGTTGGCTGAATCTTGCAAATTAATACCTTTACATCAAGCATTTAAAATGAACTGCATCGCTAAAAACAATATTGAACGTGTATTTTTGTAATATTCAGGCCGGTATTGACAAAAGATGACTCAAAAAATTTGGATATCCTGAACAGATCAACTAAAATGTAAGTGTTATTTGTAATTTACATGATATTGTGTTTAAAATATAAATGGCAACGATTTATTTAATAACTTTTCATGAAAGTTACATGAAATTTTTAATAAATTCTAAAATTTAAAAAACCATCAACCACGTAAATAAATATAATAAAAATTCTTATTTAATAAATATTTTCCACACAATTAATTTCATATACAAGATTTTTCTAATATATTAAATGTTTTCCATTATATTAAATATTTTTTAAGGGGGATGAAAACTTGTTACATGTTCAAAATATTTTTAAAATTGAAAGTTCTGCTCTATAATATTAGAGTTTTTTAAGATTTTTCTGAAGTTTTGATTGTATTTCTAACATATAGGGTGAATGATTTACATGGAAAAGTAATGACATGTTGATACGGTAAAAAAAAAAAATCCAAAAGACCATTATTAATAAAATGTTTGAAGCGAACCAGGTGGCTTGTATTTTATTTATGTATTTGAAGTTTTTTGAATTTGCTTGTAGCATTTTTGCTTACAATTCTTTATGATTTTTTAAACTACATAGCTTATACGTCTGTACTTATCATATTTAATTTTGACTCCTCAATAAACAGAAGAACATCTTTATTGATTCTAGAATGAATTCCATGAAAATGCATAAAAATTTCTGCTCAGTAATGAATTCTGATTTACTCATTCACAAGATTTGAAATTTAAAAGGAAAATTTAAAATGCATAACCGTTTCAAATGCTTTTTAAAATAAAAATTTTATAATTTTTAAGTTTCCTTGGAAAACGTTTAATATTTTGTTACGTTTAAAATCGAAAAAACGTAATATTTTTAGTTAATGCGGCTCAAAAAGTTGATCTAAAACAGAAAATCTGACTTAAATAACACTTAATATATTCATGGTATGGCACACTCGTACAAATACACAATAATATTCAAAACAATTATAAGACAGAATGGAGGAAACATCCTTAAAAGAGACTGAGGATAAAATCCATTAAGAGAGAATTTCTTAAAAAGGTAATAAGCACGTGCGTGAAATCAAGGTTATGTTTTTTTTTCAATTTATTCCTTAATTTTCATTTTGTGAGTTTTTTTTATTGTAGATTCTTTTGGTTGAATGTTAAATTTTTTGTAACTACCGACATCTTTTTTCTGAAATTGAAAGGCAATTAAGAATTCAAAAATTTTTCATTTTTCGTTCTGTTTTTTTTTTTTTTCAAAAGAAAAATATTCAAACATACCGAGATTTAAATTATATGGACTATAGATTATGAGTATATGATGTCCATTTTAGTGCCCACACATTTTAAATTAAACCGTGTTATAATTTACTTGTATAATATGACGTTTGTATATAGCACACGTCCATAAACAAACATTCATAAGGGTATACGTCGTAGTTTTGCGTATGTTTGTAAATGTTCCGTCCCAAAACATAAATGTAAGTTTTTTGATCTACTAATATGATGTTTAAATGATTATAAAATTTCTTGTAACTGATCGTATATTACACGTATAAATGATCAGCTTCTTCCGTGATTTGACAACTCATAAATGTCAGAAGTACGTTTGGATAATTTCAAATCATCATTTTACGTGTAATTTATTTATTCATTTTTATTTTTTATATTTTTTTTTTTATATTCATTCATAATTTCTTATCTTTAATTTGTGTTCTGTCCCAATATGCATGTATAGATAGAATAAAGTGTGCCCAATCATCTGATTTGATTTTCTTTGGTAAGATTCTATTTTACACTCGTATTGTTGTTTAAAGAGAATTTAAGCCATCTACCAAAGAATAATAAAACTATCGAAAAGTTTTAACTGATTTAATTATAATGTTTTAATATTAATCACCAGTATCGTCTGTATATCATGCTGTCAAACATGTCAACGTTAAAGAAAACTTGAAACAAAAGAAATCAAATTGGTTTTGCGGGGTACAAATTGTTACACAGCTTAGAACCAAGGTCTGAAATTTCTTATTCAACAGCCGAATTTCAACAGCCCACTACATACTTTTTGTCTACTGTACACTCTGTGTTACTTGGTGTTCTAAATAATGCGTCCATATTCATTTTCATATTTGATTTTGTAAACTATATAAAGTAGAGGAAAAGGTATTCATTCGTTTTTCTGAAACCAAGAAGTAATAAATTCTGACATTTAAAATTGATTGACAGTAAAATGTTATTGCGTAGTTTTTTTTATTGTTAATTTTCTTTTCGTTTTTAAAATTTTAATTTTGAGTGAATTTATAATAAAAGGCAAACAAAATAATAAAAAAAAAAACATTATAATTTTAATGAGCGGGTTTCATTTAAAAAATTTCGTGATAATTTATAATTTTTGGCTATCCTTTTTATCATTAATGAACAAATTAAATTTTGAAATAAGTGTAATTGTTATCAAGTTTAAGTTAAAAATAATGTGAATAAGATTATGCGGAATTAAGCTAGAGGTTTATAATTTTATTGGAACTAGGGTACCAGAACGGAATTATGTTAAATTTAAATGGAAGCAGAATGTACTTTTGAACTTATTTCAAGAGCGCACAAGAAATTCAATTAGTTCTATAGAGAACTTATGATTTAATATCGGTTTTCCAATTAAGAAATTGAAGGGACACGAAGTGGAGTTGTCATTACGAAGGTATTTCTTTTATTACGCTTAGGATAGTTAACCGCAGACCTGTTGGTAATGAATAAAAATTCAATAGGTTCGTGTTATTGTGAATTGCCTCACTGAACTGAAAACCCCTTGTAGCCATATTGCGGTAGGAGTGGCTAAAGTTCATGGCGCTTCGTAATTGCTGTGCCTTAAAAATTCGACTTTTCAAAATACATGAAAATTCCTATAGTTCTTGTGAATTAAAATGATTAATATTTTTTCCGAAATAATTTTAAAGAATCTATGTGTAGATATATGTGTAGATATATACATATATGTATGTATGTAAATAAAAATTACTTGAACAAGGATTGAGTAAAATCCTTTTCTATTATAAAAGCTTATTGGATCTTTTAACGGTTTACTGATGCTAATATGCATGCCGTCGATGCATCCAATTGTATTCGGGAATGGTCGGCAACGGATTTTTTCAAATTCCTCAATTAGTTTCCTTTGTGAAGTAGCAGTTCGAGGAAATCTAATTACTTTGCTTTTTAAATTTGCTATCAATGTGACACATTTTATAAAAATTCGATAAGCAGAGCCCTGCGCTACTCCAAATCGGTCACTAATTTCGCGAAATGAATTTCTGTTAGCTAATTTCCAAATTGTCATATATAAACCATATTTTAAGCTGTATTTTTTCGATCGCCCAAGGTAGCAATTTTTAAATGTTGGTTTCAACTTGTTATATAATATCTAAAAAACAATGAGTACAAAAAAAACAATCGCACTTATTTTGGATTATAATTACTCATATGTACTTACTTCAAAAGTGTTTCTAGTCATTCGAAAATGATTATAAAACACATCGTCTGGATATTTATCAATGATAGTTTCAAAATTAATTATTTTTGGAATTTTCCTTTTTGATTCTGTCTTAACTTTTTTATTAATAAAAAGGCAGTATCTCTTTTGCTTTCTTAATGTTATAATTTGTTTAATTTTATTAAAATTGCTGCAACTAATTAAACTGCTGCTACTATTTAAATCAATTGAATTATTTACAACAATATTTGCGAACACATTCATTTTTTTAAAATTAACATTTGCACAGAACTTTAAATTGAAATTTTTAAACAAATGTCAAAGTTGTATTGATATGGTAAAAATTGTATTCCAAAATGTATCAAAAGCTTTAGTAGTTTTTTTTACAATGTAAAGGTATTGAAAGCTCTGAGACGGTACTAATACCGTATTAATACCGTACTTAAATCTTTTTTAAAGCATTATTGAAGTCACGGAACATGTACAACCAAGGCTGTAAGTATATTTTTGTATTATATTTGTAAATACATACATATGTGTGTATCTGAATCTGAGTTGGTATAAAAGTATATTTTATAGATACGGTTTTTTGATTGCCATTCGTACGGATGTCATTATGTTTATGGTTTGATGATCAAAAAGAATGATTTGACATAATTTCCTTAATTAAATTAAGAGTTCACAATTTAATTATATTTATGATGTATTTATACATGTAAGCATATACGCATATGTGTATCAAATAATTGATAATGGATTTTTGGTATAATTTTATGGATATTTATGTGAGTATAGTATGTAGATAGATATATATATATACATATACATATATGTTTTTTTATAGGACACTTGATTTTTGAAAGTTTTTAGAAATTTTATTTATTTAACAATTTCGATTTTAGGTATACCCGTTATTTGAACTGCGTATGGATATGATTGAGAGGTGGATAGCCTTATGAATATGCAGCGCTATTAGTAAATATAATTTGCAAGTAGTTACAAATAAGACCTGTAAATCTAAAGAGAAACGACTACATTAACTTTAACTGCTAAATATTTTTTTTAATTCATGATTTACATTCATTTTTACCTGATAGCTTTCAAAAATGATATTTCCAGTATACCATTTAAGCTTTCGTTGTAAATATGGTACAGTTGCTTATCGCACTAATTCGGCGACCAAGATTTATTTAATTTAAAAACTAATAAAGATTTTGAACAAGAATTTATAGAAAATTTTGATGGTCCAGCGATATTTCAAAAGTAGTTTGTTTAGCCGTACACAGATTTAATGAAAAACCAATGATTATTATTCGATTCATGAGTGCAATTACCCTTTCAATTTAATTTAATTTATACGAAAGAAAACAGTGTAAAATGAAGAAAATTAAGACAATTTTTTTCTTCACAACCATATCTGAATACCGTGCGTTACGAATCAACAGCAAAGAACCTCAAGTATACACATTCATATAACGTAATATGGATGTATAAAACAGATATAATCAATAAATTCTTATAAGATTGAGATATATCAAAATAATTATGCTGTTAAAATTTAACGCTTGTGGGACCCACTTATTTTATTTTTCAGTGTTTTTTTGCTCCTGCATTTCATTTTATCATTGATGGTGTTTATTTAATTTTTTTTTATTTATTATTGTGAATTATTAAAACGCTTTCAATATTTTCATTTTATTTTTCTGTTATCTTCTGTTTTTTTTTTCTGTATTAAATTAAATTTGATTTATATCGATAAATAATCAAATATCTACATTAATACATACAATAATATTTTTAATTCTTATATTTTAGATGGTTAAATTCTAATCATAGTGGACGATTGGTGGTTTTTTTATATAAGATTTATAATATTTTCTATAGTGGCCTAGTAAATGAATAGTATAGTATAAGAAGGTATAGGAGTAAGGTTGCAGGTATACTTACATAACTAGAAAGGTATTTGTGATCATTTATTTTCGCCCGCATATTACACTACACCAAACTCGACTAATATTTTAGAATGTGAACGATAGAAGTTTGTTATATGCGTAGCTTAAACCACACATAATGTAGGTAGGAAAAGTTGATATATGTATGTATATATATATTTGAAAAGGGGGATTTTCTAAATTAATAATATAAAAAAAATATCTTTCAATATCTTTCTTGCTATCTCCTTTGTATATATAATTTAAATAATAATTTAAATTTTATTGCAATTTATAATTTGAGGTGACATTTTAATTAATTGAAATTGCTTAAGAGAGACAGAGTGAGAGGGAGAGTGAAAAAAACTGTTATATTAAGAGAAAATATTGAATGAAATATTTTTGTGCGGAGGTTTTTATAATTCAAATATTTTATATTTGAATTATAAAAAAACCTCTGTGGTTTTAAGAAAATTTATTACTAATTTTTAATAATTTGATCAATAATATTGCTGTTGTGTTTGTATATTGCATCTACATAATGTATTTTTTTACTTATAAATCGTTAAAATTGTGAAATTGGTGTAACATGATTATTAAAGTGTAAAAATTTAGTTTATACAAAACAACCAATAACAGTAAAGAATATTTGTTATTAAAGACAACGAAATGTTCCGGGTAGCATTTAATATCACCGGATTCTATACAACCCCCGCCGTTCTTATGTTAATCGAATTCGCTATTTCATAAAAGAAGCATGATCCCAACAAACTTCGACTCAGTGCAAAAAACAAAAGAATGGATGACTTCCTTCTCCTCTTTCTTCTAATGATAGTCTCTACAGAAATCGCTAGCAATCTTCGCATGATGACTAACTAGATAATGATACTGCACCAATGCCGCTCTGTTGAATCATCATAATTGCGCTAAGTAAATTAAATTTTGCTGTTGCTGGAACACAACGGTTCCTTACCCACCTGTAAAAATATAAAACAAATTAAATTTTTCTTACAGCTTCCTCAAAACGTACCATGTTCTGGAATTCAGACGCAAAGTTGAACTACTTCACTAATATATGTCGATATATTCGAGTGGTGTTACCCAGTGCAGTATATATTTCCGTGCCGATATCTAGTACAGAACATTATTTATTGTGGTTCGTTATACTTGACCCCAGTGGTTTGTTAAACCGGAGGGATTTTAAAGGTGAATTACACGTACGTAGTAGACTTCTCCTTCGTCACTGCCAACCAGATAAAATCAATCAGTTTAAAAGTGAATGCGTTCGACTGAAGGCTTCCTCCAACTACAAGGAAAGTAAGATTTTTTTATATAAAAATATTGTTTTTACATTCTCCATTATAGGTTTTCCATTTTAAATTGTAAGAATGAAATATTGAAATAAGTAATTGATTAAAATAAAAATTTTAATATTTCTACTCAATTGTAATAATAACTCTGTAATTTTGAATAATTTCTAGCAATTTTCAAAATATTTCAAATTTAATCAGTCAAATCGACTCAATGTACCGGAGTATTGCTAAATGTAATAAATTACTAATATATTTTTTTTCTTTAATCTGATAAATAATAAATTATAATTTTGTTTTTTCTTATTTTTCCCCCATTTAATATTGATAGAGTTGACAAATTTCTATTATACAAAAATTTATATATTACATTTTGTTTTTATGTGGATAATATTTTCATATTCATATTGCACATAATATTCGTATATAATACTCGTATACAATATTATAACATACATAATATATAGGAGGTGTGTAAATTTTAATAATATTTTTAATAAAAATATTCATTTTACAATTTATTGATTATAATGTCACGATAGATTATGATGCCAGTTCATAATAATTTCCAATAAATATGTTTAAAAAAAATATAAATGTACTCTAGAGCAGCACCCGGCAAACTATGACCCGCGGGTCACGGAGTGACCCGAAGCATGATTTTACGTTACCCGCTTCGAGTTTTTAAAGTAACTTTCCAAATCTATGTAAGAAAAATAACAAAAAATTGAACGAAATTAAAGAATTTTTTATTTTCCAAACCATTTATTGACAAATTATGATTTTTGAATTTTTAAATTCGTAGTAGCCGTGATAACTTTTATGTTGCTATGCTCAAAACAAAAAAAGAAGAAAATTAAAATACATTGAGTGCTAAGTTTCAATTGCTTTTTTCACATTTCTTTAGTTTGAAAATTTGTGTGATTCAAAAACAAATTATTTTTTTTATTTGTCTGCCTTGAGTAAGTATATAAAACAAATACATAATAGCAAAAATCTTTAACAAATATTAAAATTTTTATTGCAAGTTAATTCTCAGTAAATCATCTTGATATAATATCCACATGCTGGGCATCTCTTCCAACAAAGTTTACATGCCTAAAAAAAGTTGCATTTGCTCTTTTATCTGCATTTGGATCAAGTTATAATTGTGAACAAACATTTTCACAAATGAATAAAAACAGGAGTAATTAAATAAAAACAGGAGTAGTTTGACTACGGAGCATTCTGATGAATGTGTCCGACTTAAGGTATCAACATATGAACCAAACTTGTCCAAATTAACTGCAACAGCACAGCATCATGGAAGTCACTGATTTTGAACTTATAATATTAAATATTGGTTTTGTTATTTTTTGATTTATTTTTATTATATGTGTATTGAATTTATTTCTGTTATGTTTCTATTTATTTTAATATATAATAAATGAATTAACTTTTCGTTTAACTATTCTTTTTAATTGCTTTTTTATAAAATTGCCGCTGACCCGCTATGAGTTTAAAAAAATCTGATTTTTGACCAATTTTACCCACGACCAAAAAAGTTTGCCGACCACTGCTCTAGAGTGTGGATATACGAATGTAAATCTCAAAAATTAAAAAAAAAAATTATGTTGTTTTTCTTATCTTTTCTTCTCTAATTCTTAAGCATAAATCTTTTATTAAAGAAAAAAAATTTTTTTTTTATCCCAAGATTAGCATATCCTATCGGTTTATGGCCGACCATACGTCTAAGTAAAATCGACAAAACTGAGTACCTACACTATTGTTCATTGGCATAACGGTTGGCTTGTGTTTGTAGAAAGTGTGAAATAAAAGTAAATAAAGTGGTAAATTTTTAATAAATATTTTGAATATTTTTTTATTTTCAATTTTGTCTTAAATATTGATTTCCTTATAACAGGTTGTCTATGTGTTGATCGCACAACTAAATATGATTAACCATGTTGATGGATTGCGAATGTCTTCTGATGGCTTTGGTGAAATGATTTCGTAAGTATAGTTGCATTTTTAATCAGAAGTAAAAAAGCTTTAATTAAATTTATTTTTAATTTTAATGTAATTTGTATCAGTTTAAATTTAAACTGCTCTCTCCACTGTGGGGCGCCAGTTAATAAAATTTGTACTGTCTATGAAGATTTTTGAATAATTTACTGTTCTTCTTGAATAAGAAGAACTGCTAACTTTTTATTATAGCTGCCCGACCCACTGTCGGGCGCCAGTTAAAAAATTTATATCAAAACAGTAAAGTTTTCAATACTTTGCGGTCATTTTTTGTCTTGAATAAGTAGAATTACTAATTTTTTATTACAGCTTATTCACAATTACATGAAAAATTAATTAAATTGCGTTTAATAGGATTTTCAATCCTCGAACGGTTTTTAAAGACTTTCATTTCTGTTTTGAACTGACAATGGAAGAATACACTCTGTACATGCACGTTATATTTAGACATATAGGTGTATGATAATAATATGTAACTTATACTCATAACATCTTCTTCTACTACTGAGGTCTAAGTATTATAGTTTGTGAGTTACGATTTATTAATGAATTTGCCTTTTTATTGTTGTGTATTTATTATTGTTTGTTTTTTATTTTTTAACGCATTTCTTTTTCTTCCTCTATATCTGCGTCTATAATCGACTATTTTGGAGGTGGTAAAACATCTCTTTACGTTTTTTTTTTCTTCTATCTACAAGCATGTATGTACCTATGTAGATTTTGGATTGGAATAAAGGTCAATATCTCACCTTTTAAAGATTTATTAGGGGATCATTAGCAGTTATAACTTTAGTGTTATTTTCCTTGTACAATTTCTATTTTAGTTTCTCTATAATATTTTCTGTCTAAAAAAAAAAATTTATTAGATTAACTATATTATTATGCTTATATAGTTAAGAATTTAGTTATTCTTATTATTGAAACCAGGGAAATTGAATGTTTTATAGGAAATAGTAACGAAAAACATATTTTAGAAGATGTCTTTTTAAAGTAAATATATAAAATTAAAAAAAAAAAACTAACAAATAGATAAAACATTTAAAGAAGTTGAAGAGCAAAAGGAGGATGGTATAGAATGAGGAGGTTTTGGTGAATTCGAACATAATAATAAATTGGTAGAGAAAAATTAAGTTGTAGTCAGATTCAGTTATAACACAGGTGTAAAATTACGTGAATTAAAAAAATATTAATTTCTTTTCATATTGTATTTTTTTTTGTCTTGCCTCTTCTTGTTTATATAAAAATGCTTGTGCGGCATATGAACATATCCACGAAAAAATTCGATGATTAAAATTTACGTTTTTTTTTTTTATTTTCTGGTTCAATGTTATTTATTGGATTTTGTTAATTTGAAAGAGAAATTAAATATTTATATTATGCGTCCGAGCATATTTTCGAATGAAATAAAAACAAAATTCGCTGGACTGGTTAGTTATTCAACTATAAATTAGAATATGTGTCATATACACTCTTCAGAACCAAAATATATTACATATAATATGGATGCATGTAAATCTACTATAGTTAAATATTAGTATTGTGAAGCTACACATGGAAGATATCTATAGTTGTTTTCTATACAAATACATATGTATGTAAATTATTTTTATTAATATTATGAAGTTTTGTTTATAAATGATGACCTATAACCATAGGTCAACAATTCAACACAGAAGTGTAGTAATAATGCAAAAAGTTTGATGATAACATAAATGATGGGAAAAAGTTTACTGAAACATAGAGTATACAGACATAGTTTTCACAGAAAACGTATTTCACGTCTTCCATCGCCACAATGTACTTACAAAAAGATAATGTGACACTTACTAACAATCTGTCGACCTATTCAAGAAGCCACGCTTCGTCAACAAGATCGCTGATGTACTAAGATCCGTTCTATTATTAATTAATAGTGTTAATAATACTTGCGCCCTTGTAACCCTTCACATGCGAGTCTTCGTCCAGGATACTTCTGCTAAATTTTTAATGTTCTTATTTATTATTTTGCAAAATTGCCTTAGCGGTAGGCGAATCATTTATTACGTGTTTAACTTCGGCTGATAGTGTTTTGTTGTGTGATTCTTTTTTTGTAATTTTTACGAAAACCATTCTAAATTTTTTTTGTGAAAATTGCGAACAAGCATTTAATTTTGTTTACTTGTAAATTTGGATTAGTGTTGCTTTTAAACTTTTTATGTTTATTTTAATTTTGACATTCAAAATATTGAAAACAAATTAATTTAATTTGATTTATAATTAAATTTAAGTATGACAATTAATTTGTCAAATTTTCATAATATTATGCTTTTTCTTCTCACACATGTTCACTCTCTAAAACATGTTTTCAATAATGTTTTCTCTTTTACCACTACTTTAATGAAATCAATACAAACGCCTAATTATATGTTAAGTCCATAAATTATTACTTTTACAAGGTATATGCATTAATTAATTTTTAATCGTTCTTCAATTCAAAATGTAATAAAAATATTTTTAAATTTAGTTTCAATAGCAACGTTATAGGAATTTTGGAAAACTATCTTTGATTAGTAGTTAGTAATTATTATGAAAATCACTTTGCTATTTAAAAGTTGAAATGGTAATTTTGAAGTAAGTGCCTATGGTTTTGGTAATGTGTTCGTATAGTTCATATACGGGTGTTGCAATCTTTTTACACGATAGCATTAATTTCTGAATGGATAGATTTATTGCAGCCTGTACTCCAAAAATATTTTTGTGTACTTTTTAAAATATTATTTTAGAAAAGATATAGGAATTTATTTTTAAATTCATTTGCACCTTCTTTTAAACACAGAAAAATGCACTCTCATTGGCAATACAAAAATAATCAGCTATTGATTGCACCAATTGAGTACTATGCGGCTACAATGTTAAAAAAATTTTAAAATTTATATTAAAAAATTTTTTAACAATAAAATTGAAAGTAATCCAACACCTAAGCTGTTATATGTAGCCTCAGAATTTACAATATCTTTAAATTAAATTTTTAAACCATCGGGAATTTTTTTTCATCTTAATCATTCCTATATATTAATTAAGCGCAACGAACAACTTAATATATAATTTATATACGCTAACTATAGTTAACTGCAAATAGATTTACTTGTTAAATAATGATTTAATTATAAATCTGTTAAAATGTAGTCAAAATGATATGTAATCAGTGTTGTTTATCCAATAAAAATATCATTATCAGCATCACCATCATCGTTATAAAATCGTCAAGGTCCGCATAATATTCATCATGGCTAAAGTATTACACGTTTTTATATAGGTAGAAAAAGAGGGCTTAACAAATTAACTTTCTTAATTGGGTTTTCAAGTTTCCACCTTGTACATTTCTTGATGCGTAAGTATGTGTTTTTAAAAAATAAATAAATATGTTTTTATTTACAATTTTATATGCTTGTTACGTTGTACTTTATATCGTTAGTAAATATATTTTGTATACATATGTATATATTTTATTTATTTAAAATTATTTATGTACTTGTATATGCATTTGCTAATTGTCATTAAGAAGGTATATTGAATTTGAGAAGACGTTTTGAAGTTGAGAAATGAGATGGTTGTATGGCAGCCGTTGAAAAGTAACTTTGAACTTGTTCTTGGAAGTAAATTTGCAAAATATAATGGCTATGCCGCAGAAGTCACCAGTATTTATCGAGAATATATGGGTAAAATATTTGTTAAATTAAGAAAAATTCGATTCAGGAAATCTTTACAGTTAAATATGCCCTTTCCTTGGATGCTTTTCAGAATATGACGTATAAAACAAATTCAGCCACAACATGTTTTTTAAAATAACAATCACAGTTTCGATCTTACCTAAGCTTTATGAGAGGATAATATTAAAATTCAAATTCTGTACTTGTAAGTAATGGTGAATTTACCTTGCAATATATCTCGATTCACTTTCATCTGGAGTGTGGAGATCTGGTTAGAAAAAGAGAATTTTTGAGTGACTTTGAGTGGGACGAGCTAACCGGAATTGACTCTCACAAGGTGTTTGGATTTATTGGAAAAATAGGTCTCGGGCTTGTACTAATAATGGTTCGAGGTGCATTGCCCTCCCGTTCTTGAAATCTAAAATCTACAATTCTCGAATATCTTAATGTTTGCAAAAAGAACTACACATTTTATTTAGTTAATTTTTTTTTCGTGTTTTTTTTGTCCATAGCAAGTGATGGTGATGTTGATGAACGTGATGATGATGGAAATTTTATGTTATTGATTTTGTGTACCTAAATTTTTGTTTTTTTTACTTATTCTTTTCGTCCATGGGTGTTTTCTCAATAATTTAACAAAATAAATGAAGTTAAGATTTAACGCAGTTCAAAGCAATGATCAATCAAAAATTTATGTATTAGCAGAGCTATATGAGAGAAAAAAATAAAATATCTAATCAAAAATTTTTCAAGTAAAACTAATGCAGTTCAACCTTTATTTTTAAGATTATGTTTTATTTTTTACAAATTTATGATTTAAAACAATTGGAGTTTTCATTTGGTTTATTAGTTTTTCATAAAAAGTAATTAAAAAAAAAAACCAAAAAATTTTTCAACGAAAAATACATTTTTTTTGCTCTGGATAGAATGAAAACTAATTTTAATTTTTTTTAAATTTAATTAGGTATGAGGTTCCTAAAGAATATCGAAGATAATTCAAGTAGCAGATCCTTTAAATAATATTGAAAATTACCGCTTACTACGTACGCAGTTTAAATATTTGTGACCCTTGTTGGTATTTGGAAAGGATTTTCAGAAATAAGTTGAAATTTAAGAATTAATGAAGTTTAAAGTAATTTAATATTTTTTTAAGATCCTCTAATAGTTTGTTTATTTCTAGGTGTTGTTATCCCGAACTACTTGAATTCGTGCACTAAGAACTATTGTTGTTAAGCCATATTACCGTGTTATACATAAAAGTTCAAACTTTCTAACTGTATTAAATAAATACTGCCTTAACTAGGTAAGCGTATAGGATCATCTCAAGGGAAATGAACTAGCGCAAGGCGGAGAGAACGCTTTATAATTGACTCAGTATAATACAAGTGAATCTGTCTAAATGAGATCATATACTTGACTGGCATATTCAATAAATGTATAAATGCTACAATAGAGTTAACGTTAAGGTTTGTCTTAAATGTTAGAAGTAAATATTGTATGCGGATTATTTAACTATTGTGTATTCTGAAAATGATTATAAAATTATTTAATGTTTACTTTAATGGAATATGGATTGAATTTAAAATATATATTAACAAAAGGACCAGATCAAATAAACCTAAGTCTGAAATCTAATTGATATTAAAACAGAAAAGGTTAATAGGTACAAGTAAATAGCCATAATACTAGATAAAGACCTCAGTTTGCATAAAGATACTGCCGCCAAAAAATGTAGAAAAAAAATGAGGTATATAAACAAGGTTCTAATGAGTTGCCAACCGCAGTAAAACGATCTAATTTACTTTAGCATCATAAACAACAACAAACATATAATTAGCAACTCCACTCTATTCCAAGGAACTCAAGTGAATAATTACAATACTAGACAAGCAGATGATTTTAGAACAAGAAGCAGTAATCTCAACATATATAGCGAGTACGTTAAAGAATTTAATAAAATACCATCTTCAGTTAAGTCACAACAAAAATATTGAATCATGAAATTATGAAATACAACTATGTACACACACTTTGCAAACTAACATTCTTTTTGAAAAATAATGAGAATAAATATAACAAAGCTACTATATAACGGTTTAGATAAATGTGAATCACTTACATTGTCTTATAAAGCAGAGAGTAGAATGGTGTGCATAAAATTTTCGTTGTGGGTAATCGTCAGATCTGAAATTGCGACCATTTTTCGCCCAAAAACAAAAAGCAAGCAAATCAAGATTACATTGAAAAAATATTCAATCCGAGCTATAAGTAATAGATAATTCAAATAGTGTACTTTTGATTTAAAATTGATATTAATAATTTTAACGAGTATGAGTACTGGAAATTGTCCTGCAGTTAACTACTATTCCTTAAGAATGAATTTTTTAAATTTTTAATCAGATCAAAAACTAAGTTTTCAAGTATCTAGCTAAAAATATAAGGTAAATAATAATAAATCTATTTAAGATCCTTTCCTAATTCATATTTTTAACAGTTAAAAAAAAATAAACAAATAAATATTTTGGTATATTTCTCAATGGGATCATCTTATAATTACAAAGAAACTGTATGGGGTTATTAATGAGTTCAAAAAATATTCAACATAATTTATATAGAAAAAATTTATTACATTTTAATGTAAATCTTATATGTGCATACATGTACAATATTCGACTTCAGAAAATTTCAAAAATATAGAACAAAATAACAGGTTACCAATGTATAACAAAATATATGCAGTATACTTATTAATGCATAACATAAATAGAATTTCGAAATTCTGATATCTTTATAGCTATTAGGTTGCACTAAAACCTAAAATTCCCCATATAACGCATTAATTTTTATTATAGATGCATATGGGTTTATATTTGTATAGATGTGTATGACATTGGTACATCTTCAAACTATACTGAAAAATTAAAAATTTGGTCATCTTTAATATACACTCGTTAACTTTATCCAAAAAAAAGAATTTTTGTGCTGTTTATGTTTTTTTTGTGGAGAAAACAAGAAAATTATAATAAAATAAATGTTAAGTTAGAAAGTTTCAAAAGGGGCAACAAAATAACATTAAAGATGCCCGATTTTTTTTTTTTTACATTTCATTCACCAATTAACTGCATGTTGAGAGCATAATTTACAACCGTTTGAAATCACATATACTTTTTTCATCTATACATTTTGTTATTTTGGGATTAAAACTTGAAAACAACAAGATTTTTAGAAAAATCTTTTTAAGTTGTATCATATTTAAAACCTATATCTAAATGTTAGTGTTTGTATGCAGTGTTAAATATGAATGTAGTGCGTATGTTTTAGGTACATAAGAGTGTTGTATTTAAAATAAGTTTTAACTAACTTTGTTATCGTAAAATTTTCTCGTGTTATTTTTTTTATTTTTTCACTTTCCATATACTTCTTACATATTTTTATTTTGGGATCTTATAAGCGCTGTGATGGCTTAAGTGGTGCGATCAATGATGATCATCACACTGTGCATCTTGACGATATAACATGTATTTAAAAACAATATTTTAAAAAAAAAATGTTTTTTTTTTGGTTATACTTTTTTAGGGCATCTTTATTGCATTTCTAATGGGCCACAAAATGAGCCTCTGAATAAGCCGCTGTTTGTATGTGCTTATATGTATATATTTGTATGCATATAAATGTAAATATAACACGCGTTCATTATATGCATATATAGATGGGATGCTGTTAAAATTACGATCACACCTTAAATTATCGTACTATGTTTTTCTTTTTAATTTAATAGTTATTAAGTATTATAGATGACAATGACGGTTGTAGAGGAGTGATGTAAAATGATTAATAAAAGTTTTGTAGAAAATTTTGATTAGAATATTAATGCCACTTTGTTAGGGCATTACCGTTGGAGTATATTCATTGGGGCATTGGCATTGGGGTATTGGCATTTGGGTATTGCCACTGGGATATTGCCATTGGGGCAGGCGTTCTGAGGACACTAAATTTTGCGTGTACAATTTTTGGAAACCGTCAAGATTTTGACAGATGTCAAAAATTTTGAGATATGTTGAAATTTTGACATAAATTCAGAGAAATATGTGCACATGCATATACTATTTACAATACAACTCGTTTCTTTCTCATCCGCATTTCCTTTGATACAATATATGTAGTATACTAGCTATATGAACTAGTATGTAAAATGTTTGAGATTTAAAAAGTATAGAACATCAAACGCCGGCACGTATATATTACGGTGTTATGTTTTGTATCTATAAATTTTGTTCTTATGTTTTTGTTTTTGGTATAGTAGAAGAAAATTGTTTTCGGCACGCGAGATATGACACCAAATACTTGTAATATTAAAAAAAATGAAGAACCGAATTTCTTAAAGTTTCTTAAAGATCTCTCTCTCTCTCTCCTTATTTCTTATAATCAGTTCTTAATTTTTTATATGGTTTTGGGATTCACATGCAAACAATTTTTACGTGTTGCCTAAAAGTAAGAATGGGGACAAAACATGTTTTTTTTTTTGGATTGTTTTTATTTTTTTTAAACACCTTTTTTTCTTATGTCGCTCATTTAAATGAATAATAATTTATAAACGGTGATGATAAATGTTCGACATTAAATAATTTTTGAAAAAAAAGTGAGAAACAAATTCAAGGATTTCTCATATACGGTTAATTTTTTTTCTTATAAATGTTTTCCTGTTCTTATTTTTTAATACTTCCTTCCCTGCTGATTGTTTCTTTGGAATTATATTATGTATATACAAGTTATGAAGGCTGTGTTTGTGTATAAGGGAGCGGAACGGAAATCCTAATGATTCTGATTTAAAATAGAATTTTAGGTAAATTTTGATTAATAATTTGTAATATTCTGTTGCTAGTCTTCTTTGTTATAAATGTATAAAATAATAAAGAAATTTTGGAAAGATGAAATAAGGATATAAAATTAGTATAAGACAAGTACTTTATGTATAATACTCATAAAAATTGTACTTAAAAAGTAATTTGCAAAAAAAAAAAAAAAAAAAATGTATTTTTCATCTTCATATTGTAAGCGTGCAAGTGTTTATGGTAGTTTTATCGAGAAAATTTATGCCAATTTTTTAGTATGATTGTGTAGTCGCTTCATTTTTTAATTGAGCATTTTTTGAAACTCTAATGAAACAACAACTTCCTTCGTCTTAAGCTTTCCATCGAGTCTCATACCTCTAATAAATTCGAATATCTTGCGAAAATCAAATGTGTATAGCTCCTGTTCCATAAGGGGGTATGGTACGACAGCTTATTTCTATTGTGGGTCAAGGCTTCAATTTCTACGAAAATGTGAATCTAAATTTTCTTGCAACTTTCACAAAACCTTCAGGCGCAATTCGGCAATGACCCCTATAAAGATGCCCTGACAATTTTCACGTGATTCTTCTCAACCGTAATATGTAATTTCTTGACCCACTTCTAATGTAAATCCCAACACAACCCCCATTTGCCTCTATAGGATTCTCAGCCATTATTATAATTTACTGGTGTCACCGTCCATATTATTACCAACGTTACTATAGTAGGCGCACTATTATTAGTGTTTATATCGAATAGAGTGTGTTAATAGGAGGAGACATAATATCCAAAACATGTAGCTGCACTTTGATCATAATACGCTCGCAATAGCACGTTTGTTTACTAGCCTCATTATCATATAGGAGTAACTGAGAAGAGCAAGCATGCTGATGACCGGTAGATGGCTTAACTTTTTTATTATCTGATAACAGCAATCCCTTTATGAATTCCTCTCATCTTCTCTTACGGAGTAATTTGGAGTAATAATAATTATTACATTTTTGCAATCCCATAATTCGCCTAAAAAAAATAAAATGGCGTATAGAAATAGTTTAGCTGTATAATTTCAAATCAATATTAAAAATATTAAATAATATTTTAAATGTATTAAATTACAATCGTGTATTCATTTTAATATCCTAAAATTATATATAAAATAGTTGTAAATAAATTAAAAGCAAAAACAAATTTATAATGATTGCTCTCATTAATTATAAGAATTGTCAATGAAATCTCTCTCTATTCTATGACATTATGTGATTGTATATTTAATGTCATTACATTATGTAAGTAAATGAATAAATTAAGAAAAGGGCCATTTTGTTCGATTATTATATAATATGTTAGTTGTCTTATAAAAATATTGATATGTCAAAATGGTTGTTTATTTATTTATTTTCTTTTATCTTTCAAATTTAATCATAGATCATCAGTGTTTTTTCATATTAATTTTTCTACTCCTTTTTTATTATACTTAAGGTACTTACATTATAATTTTCCTATGTAATTTTTTTTATGTGTACTGTAGTACAATACGCGCGTAGGTTGTATTTCATTAAAAGATGAATAATAAGAAAAAAAATATAAAAAAAAACAAATTAAATTTATAAATTGTACTTTATTTACCTTTTATTTAAAATAATTTACAATATTTATTATTCATAATATATTGTATATTTTATTACCCAGTAGCTATTTGCAACTGAATTTCATTTGAATCGTCCTTTTTTTTTAAATGCCTATTGAAATTTTCTTGTAAATATTACACATACGAGTACGATATAAAAAAAAACCAAAAAAAAAATAAATAAAATTTTTAAAAGATCAACGTAAAATGCATTTAAGATTTAAAACCATAGTTGAACTGATATTATTTATAAAACATAAAATGGGTCTCATATTTTTTCCTCGATTTTCCTTGTTTTCTTATTTTTCAAATTTAGATGTGAGATTGGAGTAAAATTATTGTATCCATTTATGTTATACAATTAATTTAGGAAATTTTACATTAATAATTTTTGCAAATTACATTTTAGTCAGTCCGGTTATACTAAAATTGTATTGGAGGTTATGATTGCCTGGGGCATATAATAAGGAAGTAACGTTCATTTTCTGAGATTGTTTACGTTTATTCATTCAGTGACAGTAATATTCTGAATGAACAAATAGACGCATTTTGACATATTCAGAAGATTTTGAGAATTCGAAATCAATAATAATTCACATTCCTAAGACGCAACTTTCAGAGAATAACATAGCGTAACGAAAACAGAGTAAACCGAAGATGGTTTGGTTGACACCAGATGAGAGTTGCATTTGCTATGTATGTACTGCACCTTATTTCTCTCGAAATTACATATAACAGGGATGGCAAATAAAACAGGAATGCGTAGAATGCGTAAATTCTCCAAAGGAATGAAAGAGAGAAAACGAAAATCATTTTAATATTTATAGTTCGTTCAATTAATTTTATTTAATATTATTTAAAATACGCTCCGCAATTCAACTACAGAACTGTTTTACGTAATTAATACAACGCACTTTTACCTTTAAATTTTATAACTTTTATGGTAGCATCTTTAATTTTCAAAAAAAAAATTTGCGCTTTCGATTTATAATATTTTTTCTCTCATTTTCTTTTCTATATAATATGCAAGATCTTATAAGGAACACACTATAATATGCATTATATACAATTATGTAGGTGTCTTTCTTGCCACATTTATTTAAAAAAAAAAAGAACGAGTGCAAAGGGCAGCTACTGAGAACAAAATATTTGCAAAATATCGTCGCATGTGGTGTTACTATCGTTCACTATATTACGAGTATATACATTTAAAATACATACGGTATACATGTTATGTTTTTATCATAAAAATTGCCGTAGATTACATCGGTTACCCAATGTTTGATTCAATGTTTTTCAACTTTCGATTATTATTATTGTAACTTTTTTTATATTTTTTATTTTTTGGAAATCTCTGAATGAAATTAAATGATATTTGTATATATGTATGCGAATATGTGTATATTAAGAAAACACATTGTTGTTTTTTTTCATAAAAATTTGCTTCTTTTAACTTAATTTCCCTTCTTCGTCGCTTTTTTCTCTCTTGCACCTTTATATTAGGTTTATGGTACTTTTATAAGGGTGTTATGACCATTGCTTACCGTTAGTAATCAGTTGAAATTAAAAGTATTGAGTAAAAAAAGTAGAGCAAAATCTTTTGAACTTGCCAAATATTATGACTAATTTGACAAAACGCCATTAATGGATAATTCATGGGTAAATCGTGGGTAAATTTTCAACTGCACTTATTACGTGTATCAATCATGTACATTCCGTACAATAAATCAAATGTTAGCACAATATCCTATAATTAACAGAGTAAACTTTTTATATTTTCATAAAACATAAAGGAAACGAAAAAAAGAATAAGAGTAAATAAAAAATTAAAAAAAAAAATCATACTAAAATTAATGTGTTTCATACCGCGAACACTTTGTTGTTGTCATGTAGTTAGCACTTAAAGATTTATTCTAGAAAATTGATCACCTTCGTATAATTTTGCAATAATATCTTTTTACTTGTAAACTTCGATAAATATATATGTATTTATAGGTAGAACATGTTTACTACTTAAAAATCTACCTATATTAGAACCAACAACTAAACAATTAAGAAACCAAATTCAGCAATCATGCTATAAATAAACATACTGGGTGATTTTATTACAGTCATTTGATGTGTGATTTTTCATAGTTTTCCAAATCCCAAATCGGTTCAGTTTGATGCTGGCACCCGAACAGAATCTTCAATTTATTATAACATACTTAATAAACATTATTGTAAAATGAACTGCTCGTCTGAGTATGGAAAATAAATTCGTGGTTTTGACCTACCAATTAGCTGCCGGGGCCACGCAATTTGACGTTTTCACATTATTTTCCTGTGTACAAGAAATCTGGAACGTTTTCTACTGATTTCGGTTTTGAAAAGAAATATTAAATGTGTAATTTTTATTATACTGCACGACTTGTACGCAGCAGTGGCCCGATTTGTAGATTTGCAATTTTTCTGTTTTTTTCCCTTAAATTTAAAAAGGAGAAGTTTACAAAATCACCCGTTTAAATTTAGATCCACATTAAACACAAGTATATAAGTATGAAAATTATTTTTAATGCGTTTAATTGAAAAGGTATCATAAAATTTAAATTCACAAATTGAGATTGTGTAGATTTATGTATGCGTTCGTACTTTAGTGTAAGTACCCATTGCATATATGTAGGCAACTTTTGTTTTTTTTTTATTTTGTGTAACTCAGAGTCGAATAAGAGAAATATTCTTTTATATTATGAATACTTATTAACTGTTATATTCCAAGTGTGTAATATTGTAGTTTACATTGATCATGGCTACCGGACAACAGAATTATTTTTGCAATACTATAAAGAGAGCAGTGTACATGGTATTATTACCAATGATTGGGGTCCCGTTTTTGCTGTTCTTATTTTATTTTTTCGTTTTGAATGTGATTGTTAAAATAATGTTCTTATTTTACAAGAAATCTGACTACCGCAAATAAAATGAAATCAAATTGAAAAAATCTTGATTTCAGTGTTTTTTTTTAAATTTCTTGTAAATATCACAGTTAATGTATGTATGTATATTTTAAAATAAATGATACATATAATTTTGTATAACAGTATTGTATATATTATATAACATTATGATTATATGAAGTGTATATAGAGAGAAGAGATTGTTAATCAAGAGAGATATAGTGATTCCTTTGAAAAGAAAAGACGAAAAAAATTATTAAAAAAAAAAAAAAAATTGTGTAGCTACTAAAGATAAATATTGGCCGTGGGTCAGTCAGTTAATCAAGATAAAAATTATGAAGTATATTTCGATGATAAAGTATGAAAAATGTTTCCATAATTATGTTTGTATCTCCTCTGATTCATGAAATGTTTCTCGTTTTCATTTAAATATTAGTTACGCTGTTGGTTACTTAATATTGAATTGAGGAGCGTATAGTCTTGGTTTATTTTTTTTCACTTTTTGCATAAATGACTCTCATAAATGCGTAGTATAGAGTGCTGTTTCCATCTTTATTCCATTCATTTTTTATATAATTTTTAAGTGCATTAATCAGGTGTTATTTGATGCCATTTTTATTAGTTTATCTGGATGAAGGATAAAAAAAAAATTATAATAAAAAATAAAATTTAACAAGCCCTTGTGATTCAGAAAATGTTGAAAACAGAATTTCTAAGAATTGAAAGTATTCAATTGTTTTTTAAAATCTCCAGTTTTTTTTTTCATATTTAATATTTTTTTTTTGTTATATTAAAATTATTACTTATTTATTACTTCTCATCTTCTTAATTAATTTTATTTTTATTAAAAAATTCATGTTTGATTATAATCTGCATTTACAACTCTACCATAAAAATATGGAAACTATAAAATGATGAGAAATAAGTAACTTTTTTTTCGGGAGTATAAAATTGTTATGTTAAATTACATAATGACTTCAATTAATTATAGATATTTGTAGGGGACGGGTATATGTTTAAGAAATTATTTCGGATGCTTTACCAATTAATTATTTTTCCAACCGATTATTTAAAATTGGTAATAAGATCATTTTGATTGGACGTTACATTTTGCCATCAATTGCCATGGATTCTGAAATTATCAAAATAATTGGAATTTATTTTGATAATTTATGCTCACAACATTCGAAAGATTTTGGATTCGAACCTTAACTGCTAATTAGAAAGAGGAATGTTAAAAAATTTGTGAGCTAATTGCACACGTTCTTTTTGATCATTACTCCTGCATCAGTGATCAGCCATAAGGGGAAAACGCAAATAAGTATTTGGAATGTTATAAGAAATGAAAGTAATTTAAATGTAGTTGCAATAAAAGAAGGGTCGCCGTTCCTACCATCGGGAAGCAACCTATAGACTAATGAGAAGACGTGAAATGATTTTGATATAATAGTATTCTCATTATAATACAATGTCCTTATTTGATGTACTTAATTGATCCTAGCATTTTCCCTATATGCGAGTTCATAGTAAGAAAATCGTGTTCCACCCACATAGAGCCTATAAATGACGGAAGATGACATACAATCTCCTGACTATTTTAAGTAATAAGCAGTTTTCCATCAAAGTACTGAACGGAATATAAAAGTTATTTTCTGAAAAGTCATTTTCACTATTATATTTATTTAAAATGATCTTAGACACAGATTCGGTCTATCTTTTCACGTAAGAAATTATCAAAATTCGAATTCGAATGGAAAGAGAGAACACCAAACAATTCAATCAAATTCATATTAAAATTCGAGCTAAATAAGATGCAAAACATGTACACATACATATGTTTGTATAACTAATAATTATCTGAGTGATTATAAATTGTGGGCAACCTGTTTGATTAAAATTTAACGATAGCAAAACCATGTTGTGGTAGTGGTATTGTGAGTTAGTTTATATTGCTCCAATATTAATTGAACTGTTAGTGTACATGGAAAATGCTTCAACATTTTTATTATGAGTTTTTATTGCTCATGTATGCTTTTCTCATAATTATTTTTTTTTTATCTTATACGCTTCGTATATTATTCTCTTTCTTTTAATTGCGTTTCCTTATGCATATATACTCGCACTTACAATTACGCATACATTTTTTTTTAATTTATAGCACTTTTATTCTTTATTAATTCCAATAAAATCATGCCAATGTAGAAAATGCTATTGACTTTATATATGAGCTAAGTATGCGCTATAAATGAATACAACCATGGCTATAACCAACGATGGTTTTCTTATTTCTCTGTATATAAAAAATTAGAGTGGTTTTTGGATAAAATAATAAGGGGGGTCATGATATTTTTTTTTCCTTCATTTCACATAAAATTACTTATAAACTTCTTTGGATCTCTATATTTCTTCTCAGAGTATACCTACTAAAGTAAATTCTAGTATATATTGTTTAAGTGTTTGTGGATTTATTGGATTTTTTAATATCGCGTTAATATATGTATGTTTGCATGTATGTAGATTTGAATTAATGCGAAAAATATTAAACGTAGTGGAAAAGTGTGTTGCTTTGCTTTGCTTTCTATAATAATTTTGAATTTGAGTGATTTTTTTTCTTTCTACTTGTGTTGGCCAATGCGTCTATCATATGATGATGGTATGAATATGTTTGTTATATGTTGTAGGTATATATTTTTTGTATGTTTATTTGTATATTCAATTGAATGAATTGCTTATAACGCATTCTTGTTTCTGTTTTTTTTTTTCGTTTTCTTATATTTTGGGGCGTATTCAATAGCTTTCATTTTGTTTTTATTTTTAATTTTTTTTTTATTATAAGGCGAGCTATATGTATGTATGATGTTTAGCTATATGTGTATTGAATATCTCGTTGAAAATAATTTTTTGGGGTTTTTTGTTTTCAATTTCTGGCTTTCATTTTCATATTTTCTGTGGGAAAATATATTTAATGCAAAAAGTAGATAATAATAATAATTAAAGGCAAATATTTACTTAGAGAAAATTTAGTATTTCGGTTTGGTTTTTTTTTAAGAAGATGTTATCATATAATTATAACCATTTTACATTTACTCTCAACTCAATCGAATAAGTTCTTGTATTCAGCTTACAATTTTACAAATTTATAAATGTGGAACGGTCATCCTTGGGCTTAGTTAAAAGAAAGCCTTAAATTGAGAATTTTTCAAAATTTTACGTGATTTACTAGTGAACAACAATACTAATTTGTGTTGGCACCAATAAATTATTTTCAACCGAAATGCTAAAGAATAGGTACTATTTCCAATAATAATTCAAGAAACTAATTATTTTCTCTTCCTCTTCTTTTTTAAAGTCTAAGTGTGTTAATGAGTTTAATAAGAGCTGAAGAATATTTCATTACTAGAACATCCGTCAGTGAACCAAATACAACTTTTCAATCAACTTTTCTCTTAAACTACAATTCGGGTAAACAAGCCGATTATGCAGTTTTGTGGAGAATTAAAATCTCTATATCTTAGATTGTAGTTTCGTAATCCTGTTCCAACGCTTAGCGGAAGCACTTTTGTAACGAGAGCATAGAGATTCATTAACTTAATTCAACTAAAAACTTTAGACAATAAGACGACAGCGTACATTCAATTATTGTGAAAGAGAGGGCTAATATGATTATTGCTTTTATGTTGTAAAACAAATATTCAAACTACCTTAAAGTACACAATTTTTAATAAAAATTAAAATCAAAAAAGCTTGTTGAAAAATTAATACAATTTAATCATTTTAATCTAGAATTTTCATCCGTGGAGAATTAACGAATGATTATAACTAAAAAAAGATCAGAAATAAACCCATATGGGACAGAAAAGCAATTATTCTGTGGTGTATAAAGAATAAACATAGCATTATGGAACATTATAATTGTAATAATAATTTTCTTAAAATTAATATTAAAATTAATCTTTTATTATTGTTGTTTTGTTGGTTTTTTTTCTCTTATATTTTTTGTTTCGTAATTAACCACAATCGTAATTTGTTCTTTCTAACATCAATATTTTATTATATCATATAATAAATGAGCATGTATGTACGAATGTGTGTAGAAAATAATTAACTTACAGTTTACAATACTGTTGAATAAGCATTTATAGAATTAAAAGTAATCAAATACAATTTTATTACATCATTTAATAGCTTTTGCATTTTAATTTCCACAAAAAAAAATTGAAAGAAGTATTGTAATACTGTCAAATATAACTGTTATAGTAGATTCCACGCTTCAGTTTCGTGTGTGATTTTGAGTTTTTTTTATATGGACGTATAACTATTCATCTTACTGAATTATACATATTCTCATTGTCTTTCGTCAACCGTAGCTGGTCGTATTTTACCGTAGTCCATTCATATCCCACTTATACTACCGCGGTCCCAAGAAAATATCAGGAAGTTGAACGTGAGCTCATCAACGCTGAGAAAGCTTCATCGAAATTATCTTTATCTCCTAACGGCCAGAGCAGGACAGTCACAAAGAATATGTATGGCAGTCTCTCATCGTCCCGGAAGAATTTATAAAAAAGGGAGTCCGATTTTCCCAGTTTATGCAAGTGATATTTCACCCGACAATACCCAGTGAAGAAACCAGTAGTAGCACAAATCCAATTTCGACCCACATTTGAAGCTAGCCCACATTCCTAGCACATTTGAAGGGAACTTACTCCCCATCCCTCAGTAGCCTTCCATCAAAAATTCAAGTCTACCTCAAGCGCAATGGCAGACATAGACAACTCACAGAAGGGGATGGGCCGAACAAAAATGACCTCAAATGCACATCCGCGCCAACTCATAAGTCTCGTTGCCACTAAGCTCAGTTTGTTTTGATTCCCTAATGAGCTTTACTCTGTTTGGTGATGCCAGTTGCAACATTGCGACCTGATTTGTTTGGAGCACCGACAACGCCGGCTTGCTGTCTGAGAGCTCGTAGATGTATCTCTATTGCATGTATTTCAGCGTAAAACAGCGTTCACAAAGTGAAATAACTCTCTACATATTTTACCATCTATATATACCATTTATAATTCTACATTATTAATTTGTTTCTATCTCGGTCTATCTACATAATTTTGATAAATTTATATAAAATTTTCTTGATGAAGTAATCAACTTTGTTTATAATAATTAATATGATGATGTCTTAATCAAAGATACAAAAAAAAAATGTGCGGGAATGAAAAGTAAAATAAAAAAAAATAATTTATATGATTGAAGTAGATTAAGAAATTCTAAAATAACATGTTATAAGCTCTTTCGCTAACATATTAAATGAGTTCAATATTTGAGGTAAACCAAATTTTGAGGTTTTTTAAAGATATTTCTTAATACAAATACGTTTACCAATAATATGCGAGTACACGTAAATATATAAAATATGTGATAAGTTATAGTGTATATGTATGTACGAGTATATACAGCATTTGACAATCTCTTCATTCTTCTTCCTCGACCATGTCTTATTAAACCATACGAGTATAAAGATTTTGTTATACACAAATATACCACATTAAAATTATTAATGACGATTTGAACGTCATTGGGTCTCTCTCGTGTTTTATAATATTTTTAAAAGCAAATTGTTAAAACAAAAAAAAATTGTTAAAACAAAAAACAAAAAACTTAAATTAACAACCGTATGATAACAATTTTCGACCCAATGTCGGTTACAAATTGAAGCAATTAATTAAAACAAAGAATAAATATTAAAAAAAAAGTATTTAAAGGTGCATATCAAGACGTTTGTGTTTTTTTTCTTCTCTTGTATCTCTTCAAAACCACAAAAATTCAAAAATTTGAATAATTTTGATTTGAAAAATTTTTTTTTTGGTTGACTTGTACCAACCCAGTTGGTTTCTTAGCCAAAAAAAAAACCTATAATATTAATTATATTTCAACATAAAAATCTTGTTAACTGATTGAAATAAATTCTCATTTTTTTTTCTCTTATTTTTTTTTTTTGAAATATTTCACTTAGGCACGGTTTTTCGTAATTTTTAAATCTAATTTCATGTCAATTAATCTCTTCGACGGGCGCATAATATTCAAAAAATTAAGTTATCATCATTATTATTGCATATCTTTTGCTATGTGTTTGATTTTGTAGTTTTTGTAAGTATGTGAATACCTTTAGATATTTTCAAATTTGAATAAGTGAGTGAAAAGAAAGATATTATTAAAATTTGCATAAAATTGCATACTTTTAGGAAATAATTTCATGATTTCCTAAAATTTTTTTTGTTTTGTAAAGTTTGACCTTCCAAGTATTTCCTGATTTTCTTTAACTTTATTGATTCTACCCTAAACTCATTCTGGCTATGCTGTTGGCGGGTCCATGTTTTCCCACAGTTCGGTCCATCCGTTTCGGTCCATCGGATTGGTTTACCTTTGCCTGTTATTATCCAAAGTTCCTCAATGCTTATAGTTTGTGTATGATATGAATATTTTGCATATTATTCTGAGGAATTCATTGAAGAAAACTTTCAGCTACTGTAGGATTTTGTTGCTAGCTAAGTTCCACTGTAGCTCATCAAAATAAATTTTACACAGGACGGGAATATTCTTAGTTTGCTTACCCTGGATAACTGGGTGTTCTTTAATACCGGTTTGTAACCTACTAAATACTTTTCTTGCCTTCTTAAACCTTATCTTCTTCGGCTCTGTCTTCAGGTGCTATTATACTACCATTACAAAGGAAACTGCCGACGTACATTATTTTCTGATAATTGAAATCTGGGCTCGCTGTGTTGTTTATTCTCATTGTAATCTGATCTTGTGGGAGGAGAAAGCAGATTTTATCCGACTAGCAAATGGTAGATGGTTGGTTTGAGTGCAGTTTGATGCAATTCTAATCTGTTTTACGGTTATATGAAAAACTGCAATGGCACTTGCAAACAAATGAATGGCACTTGAAACCACATGAATGGCATTCCCAAAATGTTTGTATGAATGTTATACTAAACTATATGGCTACTTGTCTACTCATAACTGTAGGCATAAATTATTCGCACTCAGTTATATTCGAATTTGCGCATTTTAATAAACTGATTTGCTTAATCTTCTCTTAATCGCAAATTTACATATTAAAAATTTTCAAAAATACTTGAAGATGGGGCCATCGATTTTAAATTATCCGCTTATAATTTTAATTTGAAAAATATTACATAATTTAACACTTAAAACACCTTCTTAATTTTTATTGTTATATGTTCTCTATCCGATTATATTTAAAAACACATTAAATAATATAATCCAATGAAATTATACATAAGGAATTTTAATTTAAAAATTACCAATCTTATAATGTGGTTTATAGTCTTAAAATATAACACTTAAGAGAAAAAATATATCAAATACATTAAAAATAATATTTATAATTTTTGTAACACCACAAGAATCTCATCCATATATAATTTTAATCAATAACTTCAGCAATATTACTCCTAAAAATTGGGTACTTATATACTATAGTAAGAATGTAGAATTTCTTAGAAATGAAGTGGGACATATACAAAATGTTGCACATATCTTTAAAGATAATCCTTAAGTGACATCTATACCAAAATATTCAAACATACATGCATTAAATTAGAATAGATTAACATTTAAAAGAAAAAAAAAAATTATAATGGAAATTCAAGCACCTTTACGGAAGGTAAATTTACATTAAAAAAAATATCATTAATTCTGAATATACAGAGGGGGGGAAAAAAAACTAGAAAAATTTAAAATTTTAATATTTTTATAAAAAAAAACACAAAATTCAATCTCAATCTCAATAGATTTCTTAAAATTTTTTTGTTTTGTTTTTAAAGATCCAATTTATGTAAATTTATACTACAGTCACTATATAGGTACATGCTCGGGTGCCATCAATTCATATACAATATATAGTTATACCTATATAAGTGTTATATTATGTAAATTCTTAATATTAATTCTATATTATATCAAATGCGATCGTCAATAGTTCAAATTCAAGTTTAAAGTTATATACAAGCCATAATTAAGAAGCAGGGACAGAAACAGAAACCAGAACAAGAAAAAATTTAAACTAAAATTGTCGGATAGATGACATTTTTCATATCATTTTGTTTAATCAAAATAATACTTTGGTCTAACAAATTTTTTCTTAATCTTAAGTATAACAACATTTTGAAAAGTCCAGAAAAAAAAAAACAATGTTGACTGGTTTGTAACACTTTGTTGTTGTCTTTGTTTTTTTTTGTAAATTTTTTGTCAAATTTTCAAGATTTTTTTCTTAAATTTTTTAATTTTTTTTTGTAATCAAATCTCATGCGGCGCAATCCATGACACATGGGTTAAAAAGGAGTGCCTGTTGAGGAAACTGAACAACTACATTAAGTTTCGTGTTTTTTTTTTTCTTTAATGGTTGCAATGGGTTTTTTATTCAAATTTCTAATTTTTTTTTCTTTTTAATTTTTAATTTTAATTTAAAACTATATTTCTAACACCCATTTATTTTTTAAGTAGAAATATGTATATTATGTATATCATCTACATATTATTAAAAAAAAAATTTTTTTTTAAGAGTTGATAAATTGCTATTATAATTAAGGTTACCAATATTACTCGCTTTTAATAATGTACGTAATTGTAATTTTGGCTTAAATATGATGTTGCTACAGTATTTTTACTGATATTTTTAAAATATTACCGAAGAGTACAGTGTCCCTTTTTATATAACAGCCAGAAAACGCACTTAAAGATTATCGCAAATTTTCATATCAAGCTTGCAATAGATCTTTAAAACCTAATCGTGTATCTCACTCTTTATTCACTTTCATGTCAGAGTTCTTCTTTTTCTTAATAAATATTTCATTTTTCCAATCTTATAACTAATTTCTCCAATTGAATTTTTGCATTTTTTCTCAAATTATCAATTAGACTTGTCGCCTTTACAAACAAAGTGAGTAAATAATAATTAAATTTGAAATACGGTAAAAATTATTCTCACTCAAACATTATAAATACATATATTGCAGCCACTCATCTTATTCTCACTTGTCGAGTAAAATAACGCGATACATGATTACACCCTCAAATAAAATTTTGCAAAATTCGCTTAAAAACTTTCTCTTTCTCATACAGTTTAGCAATAATTGGCAATCCCAAAATATAATCGTGTTGGATATTATTATTATTATTGTTGTCAATGAAAATGTTATGAATTCCGACAGTAGTGTATTAAGGAAGGATTTGTAACTTGTTAGCTATGTTTTTTTTTTAATTTTTTTTTTTTTACTTTCATAATAAAATTAAATAAATTTTTTGATATCGAAAAAAAGAAATTCAAAATAAAAAAAAAAATCAGGTTAAAAAATCAATTCATAGATCATTTCCAAAATATTTGAAGAGCATATAACAAGAGAAAAAATAAATGAATAATTTTAATATTTTGATAAATTAATAAGAGTTTGTAAAAATTTTTTTGAAGATTTCATTGTGATACAAACTTATTCCTCGCCACTAATGAAGATTTTAATTTAAAACATTGGCAGTTTCATGGGCTTGAAAAGAACCACACTAATCTGGTGAGACTTATCAATAGACCGTAATGAGATAATAATATCAACAAGAATGTGGAGATAGAGTACTTTGAAAGGAACTTGATTACTTGACTGGCGTGCATCTGCATTACTTGGATAATCGAGGATTTGGCCGAAGAAAATTTTTTTTTGGTACTGGGATATACAATACGATATTTGGTAGTTTGAGCCTGTCTTTGGAAAGTATAGGAGACGAATTATGTTAATCATATCGGACAGTCACATTGTTATTGAGACGTTCATGATCGGTTACTTCCGAATTATTGTAGAATCAAAGAAAATCATAATGGAAGTTTACTAAATTAAAAATATTGAATAGTTGCTTTTCGGCAATTTTTGAAAAACCAAATCGAATTTCCGACTATATTGTCGCCATTTTTTTTTTATGGCAATCGTAGTTCCGTTTTATTTCATTTTTCTCAAAATGAAATTTTCAATTAAAAAATTACTCCCATATATCATCAACAAATTAAAATAAAAAATGGAAAATTTAGTTGAGAAACGCAAAAGAAAAAAATCACATAAACTAAGAATTTTTATGAATTGGAAAATTTAAATTTCTACAAAAAATGTAGATTAGCCGATAAATCATTTATTTGATCATTTAATTTTGAAATTATGCACAAATTTTTTTTTTCTTTTTTTTTTAATTTTTTCTAGTACAAAATTAAAAAATTTATAATTTATAATCAAAAAAAAAAACTGAATCTTTTTGTTATTTAAAAAAAATAAATTCGAAAAGTTTCTTATAAAACTGAAATTTATGAGATATTTGAAATTTTTCTATAATACTTTTGTCTCTATTAAACAAGTCAAAAGCCAAAATTCAACGAGAAAAGATAAAATTAATCATGTCAACTCTGTGATACCCGTACGAACTTGTCATCCCATTGGCGAATTTATAATGCCCTTCGAACATACCTTCGCACGAGAATAATAGTTGCCTTGCTACAATTTTAATTAGTGAAAAATTTTTAGTACTTAAATAGTTTCTAAGATGTGGCGAAATAACTATTAAAGATCTATGGCAGTTTCAATGACTTTTATCATGCATAACAGCCTTAATAAAATTTGTGTTTTGTGGATGATTTCAACATTATAGCTTTCATAGTTTCTGTGATATAGCCAAATAATTTTTGAAGTTATAGTGCAGTTAGGCCTAACTATTGCTTCGACCACATAAAATTTCGTTAGAGTAATAACGGAGTTCAGATATTTGCTATTCTAAATCATTTATAAAAATTTGTTCAGTTTAGCTCAATTAGTTTTTGAGTTATCATTAGAACGAAAGAACGGGCGGACAAACGGAGAGTCAAGGTCCAATCGATTTAGAATTCGACGCTGATGAACACCATATACACTTGTGTCTATATTTTTCATGCCATTATTTCTTAGCCTTACAAACAGTAAGGCAAATTTAGTATACCCTTCGAACATACGTTCGTACGGGCATAAAAAAAAATTAATAAATATAAATTAAATATAATTTATATATTGATTTAAAAAAATTATTTAAAAATGAATTATTGAATACTGCGGTGATATCTTGTTTCTTATTTAATGCGAAATGGTTGGTTATAAAATCCAATATTTTATTAATAATATTTCTAATCGTTTAAATTTTTTTTTCGTCCATTGTTTTCAGTGTAGCTTCCAATTTGTCTGTTTTTAAAAAGAGTTAAAATATTTTATTTACACACATTGTCCATTGTTCTTAAGTCTTTTTTTTTTTGTATTTATTCAAAACTGAATTTGTTAATTTTTTTTTCTCTTTTTTTTTTTAAATGAATTATTATAGTATTTTAAATTCTTTTTCTTTTTTTAACTATCATAGTGTAACTTGATACTATTAATATTCGAAAACTTGATTATTAATCTCATTTAAAAAGTGAGGTGAGAAAAATGAAAACAAAAAAAAATATTTGACAATTTTTTATTATTAAAATTCAATAGAATTATGCGATTGGTAAAAAAAAACGACACCAAAAAAATCAATAACCCTCCGCCCACTTAAAAATACGATATTAACTTAGAAAAAAAAAATTTTTATAATTTTAATATTGAACAATTAAAATTATAATAAGTTGCCGTAAAAGAGTGCGTGAGAAATAGAGATTAAGATACCAAATTTGAAGAGAATGAGAAAATATTGTGGGGAGCATGATAGGAAGAGTACATTTTTCTTTTAAGAGAGTGGATGGCAGGAAATATGCATTGCGGTTAATAAGAATGCAATAGTATGGACGTTGGGTACAATATTTTATTTTTTGAAATGGAGTTTTATCCAATTGTGTTATATAAAATAATATTCAACATATACTACGTTCATCTTTTATCTTCTAATCTTTGCAAATGAAATTATTTCAATGGAAATCCAGGTATTGCAAAAAAAAAATAAACGTGTTCAAATGTTAAATGTACTATTTACTGCTACACAATTTAAAATTCAAATACTGAGCATTTACTCTTTCGAACATTGCTGCCACACATGGTTTACTTACTGAGGATCTCCTACAAGCTATATTCTACCCTATAGAGATAACCCATATCTCTATTAACAGATAACTCTCAAGGAATTGCATGTGGGTTCCTCAACACTGAGAAGTTCTTATCCAAACAGTTTGTATGTTTTAGCAGCCAGAATCGAACAGTAACACAAAATGTGTATGGCAGTCCTCTCACTGTCCCGGACTCAACAGAATATATATACGGACAATGTCCATTGAAGAAGTTAGTATGATAGCAAGAACCTGATTTCAATCCATTTCTCTCTCAATGCGGAAAATTACATTTCAATCACATTTATAATCAATGATTTTTGTGAAAAAATTCTCTTATTCAAATAGAAATTGCTTTCTGTACTTACTGTAAAAACGCAAAGAAAAAAAGACAAAAAACAAAAATCGAAAAAAAGAGCAAAAATTTTTCTTCGTCAGTTATAAAATTTTGACGACCTCTTAAACACTCATTTTATGTTAATCTAGACTATCTAATTATATGTTTATCGGAAATTTGATCAGCTATTTGTACGTGAAAGATTTATAATTATATGTGCATTTTAAAATAAAAACCAATTTTTTGTTAACTTGTTGGTTTGTTGTGATTAAGGTTTCGACAAATTTTTTCCAGCTCCGCCTTTTTTTTTTTTGTGAAAAAATCCATCAGTTTTAAATATTTTAAAATTCGTCAACCAAATAAATATTTTTATTGATGATCATCATTAGAGTCTCTCTAAAATATTATTCAATTTTTTTTTTTTGTTTTTTTCTTCTACATTTAAATTACAAACTGACAAACACAGCATACACGATATTTGAAACAAGAATGACAAGCTTTAAGTAATATTAATGGTGACATGTTTATTAGCGTTAACTGATTAAATATTTTAAAACATTTTAAAGCAAAAAGAGTAACGAGAGTGAGAATGGGGGAAAAAATTGTTGAAAAAAAAAATTTAAATATTTTAATAATTTTTTTTTTTTTGAACTCCTGGTAGTAGAAATTTTGTCATCAATTTAAAGTTAATTTAAAAAAAAAATATATTCGAAAAAAAAAATTGTTTTTTTTTTTTTTCATCTCACCAACAAATCTACAACACAATTAATTATTTTTTTGAATGTTGAAAAAAAAAAAACACAGAAAAAAAAATTAATGAAGAAGATGTTGAAATGATCGATGAAATCAAATTTAAAAACAATTATACAAGTTTTGAAATTTCAAATTGTTTTAGTACCAGAGAGAGTATATAACAATTAAATTTTTCGGTTTTCGAATATTGTTAATTGCACAATTCGTAAAACATATTATTGGAACTCTTATGTGCATTTAACAAATTCTTAAAAACATTAATTTTAAAATTTATATGGCAGAAACGCAACATCAAGGTTAAAATTTCGGACACAAAATTCAATGCTTTCTTTGTCAGTAGTGTTTAGACAAGACTGCATATATCAACAAGAAATGCTTATTGAAATATTAGCATTGACACCTATAATTGACTTGATGACTTTAAATATTACCTCAATCTAATACTTATCCAGTGACTGTGTTATAAAATTACAAATTTTAGTAACCGGATAATAACCAATTGTAATAATACCGAAAAATATCGAACGAGTATAAAGTTTTGCAGAAATCTTTGGAGAACGCACGTGAACTAACAATATAACAGTATAACATCTGTTCAAAAAATGGCTTTTACGTGGCTAAGTATAATTTATGTGTGAGCTTAAGTAATTGGGAAAATATTTTATATCTTGTTGCGGCTCTAACACAAAGACGAGCAATAATTCTTTACTCTCTTCCCTATACTCTTTTCATCATGTGCAATTATATTCGATCTTTTTAAAAAATATTCCAAAAAAAATAAAATACCATTCGAATGAATAACTTTCATAATCTAAAATATCTCACTGTTTCTCACATACTCCTATAAGTATGCAATGAAATTCAATTATTATTTAATTACTTTGTGTTTATTGTTACAATTAACAATTATTTTTATTTAATTGCTTTATTTCTAAATAACTAATTATTTCAAAAATATTTATACTTCATACATAAATATTTCACTCTCGCCTTAAACTAAAAGAAAAAAAATCAAAAACAAAACAGTAAAAAAATTTTTAAAAAATTAAACTGTTATTTTATCTTTAAAAATTAATCGTACATATAAAAAAAAAATTCTCTTAAAAGCTATTTTTAAAAAAATATTAAAAATGATTTATGAATTAAAGATGTTAATTAAGTAGAGCCACCGGTATAATATTGAAATTTTTGAATAAATGCAAAAAATACAGAGAAAAACAAAACGTAACAAAAAAAGCAAAAAACAAAAAACTAAACGCTTAAAAAATTAAATGTGACAAAAAAAGCAAAAAATATTGAGGAAAACAAAAAACAAATTAACTGGTGTCATTAATGATTTTTTTTTGTAAGCTAAAAAAGTTATGATGAATCAAAAACGATTTATTAATAAAAAAAAAATAAAGAAAATATAAAAAAATAAAATGTTTTTTTTTTTTTTCAAAAAATAAACAACAATAACAACAACAGCAATAAAAAGAGAAGAAAAGAATAATTGGATGTTAAAAAATCGCTCGCTTCTCTTCTCTTATTTTTTTTGTTTAAATTTTTAATTTTATTTTTTTATTCAATTTCAACACTTAATCAAACATAAAATGTCTTCAAACATAAATAATTTAAATATTATGGCTTTTTTGTTTGTGTTTTTGCTGCTTGTATTATGCATGCGAGAGAAGAAGAGCTTTTGTAAGCTCTCTTGCATGTTATTATCGTTTTATATTATAATTTTAATGTTTCGCTGAGGATTATAGCTATTTATAGGCATGTATGCAGATATGTGTGTGTACATAAATGTTTTCAAGTGATTAAAATTAAAATTTCTTTTTGTTTTCTTTTTTTGTTGCTGCAAATATATAGGGTGAGAAAATTTTCTTTAATATGGTATAAGAATGTTATACTTTTATTATACATTATCTCTTATACCATAAAGACTATTGCACACATAATATAAAACATACTATTAAACACATAATTATTAAAATATTAAAATAACAAAACTGTTAAGTTTCTTTTAAAAAAATATTTTTAAATTTTTTTTTTAATTTTTGTCAACATTTCTTTTTTACAGCTTCTTATATATTAACAATGATTTTATTTGATGTGCTGCTGACAGAAATTTGATTATTATATTATGGATAATGAATTTTTTTGTTGTATGGATTAAAGAAAGCAAAAAAAAAACAAATAAAATACGGACGGCTGGCTACCTGTCTCTATAAATATTTTTATATACACACAATTATAATCAAATTTGATTGTTAAATGTTGAATAATTTAGATCGTTTGCGGAAAAAATAAGAACTATAAAAATTTTTTGTATGCGGTTTTTTTTTTTTAATGATTTTAAAGAAAATTTTAGAATTGAATAGAATTTTTAACACTATAAATTTGTTTTATTATAAAGAAAAATAACATTTTTAATTTAATAATTTAGTTCAAGTATAACAGTTTATTTTATGTTTTAAACTAAATTTGAAATATTCATGATATATGGATTTAAAAGAGTAGAATATATTGTGTACAGTGAATACAGAATTTTAAATAACTGTTAAAGTAAAATAATTTAACAAAATAATAGTATACTATTTAACATATTGCAGAAATACAATATCGTAATGCCTGTTACCATTTACTTGTTGAATAGTATTGCAATAGTCGGCAACACATACAAATGGTTAAAATAATCACTTAAAAGACAGAATGCAATGTTCTGAAATAGAAAAAATTGGGAGTAACGCAAAATCAATTAAATACGGCATGGTACGAGGCAGCTCCCTACGATCAATATTATTTTTAATTTATGTAAACGAAATAACGAATATTAATATAAATGGACAAATATGCTAATGACTCAATTTATAGTGACATAAATTATAGTAATATATAAAATAAGATTAATGCAGACAATTCAGAAATACTTAAGAAAATTGAGGAATATAAACAGGCTATTAATATTTCGAAAACTAAATATCGTCGGCTGAGAAATAAAACAGTGTATAAAAAAAGGTATAGTTTTGAGTAAATCGCGTTTGAAGTTTTTTGCAAAATGAAAATGAAGTTTCGAATCTAAAATCTTCCGGTTGTCATCTTTGACTATCCTGAAAAGTTATGTTAAACATTTTTGGGGAAATAAATAGTTTATTTGCATAAATTTGATTAAATAAATTTTTGTAGATCTTAGAAAATTAGAGGTTTGAAATTTCTTGGTACTTCTTACACTATTTTATTTTTGGTAGAAATTGTATGAAGAAAGTTATACACTGTTTCATTTTAATTTTTTTGTATGGTATACACCATTTCATTTTTATTTATACGTTATTTTATTTTGTAAAAAATTAATATAATTTGAGAAACAAAATTCTAACTCAACGTATAAAAATATAAACAGGTATTTTTATCGATATTAATGTAACATGAAAAGTCGTAAACAAAAATAAGTAATATTAACATAAAAGATAATTCAAATGTACATTATTTCTACTTGAAATTTTGAAACTTAGTTTTAAAAATTAATTATAGCTCTTCAATCTCGTCTTCTGAATAGCTTGGTTCGTTTAATTTAGATAAATTATTTTTAGATTAGACTTTTTCTGCCAAGTTTTGATAAAATGCTACTGAATGTTTCTAACTAAGATTGATTGATCATGTTTTCATATTGCGCACATGAAACGAGTAATTAAATTTTGTATTAAAGATTCTTTTATAAGTATGCTAGCCAACTTTTATGTGTATTTTATAATGCTTAAGTTAATGTGTTGGCAGTTGCAAACTCCGTTGTAACTTTCTTTTGCTTTGAATTCTTTCTTTTTTAATTTTTTTTATTGCTTTTTTACATTTTCACTTGGATTAGTACTTTATAAAATTTTTTCGAGTAGTGTTTCCGCTGATGTAGATGTAATGGTTTCATTATCAAACGTTTAGTCTATAAAACATTCTGTAAGTTTTTCTGGTTCCGCTTCACCCGTTTCAGATGCTGAACTCTTGCTAGGTTCATAATTGTCATCAGAACCAGAAGAAAAGTCTGTAATAGAATTTTCTGGTGACTTCTCGAAAAATGTTACCACTTCTTCATCATTAAAATTTTTATTCCTTTTCTTTTTACGTAACACAACAAAATTATTTTAATTGTTGTGAGTATAAAATTTTGCCTTAAATTAATAATTATTTGCTTCACTTATTAAAAAAGTTATAACTTTAAGTTCTGTACTGATCAACAAAATCCAACAGAATACTTATTTCTTAAAAATATTTGTCTTATACATGAAGATGCATATAGAATTAAACACAATTAAACAAGTACAATGTACATATGTACGTTTGTTTTGTACGCTGTTTTATTGCACTGTTTGCCAGGGAAGACGATTCAAAATTCAAAATTAAAGTAGTGTATAAGACAATATGAAACAGTGTATCAAATTCTTACACCGTTTTACTTCTCAGTTTATTGCAAAAATTTTTTTTATTAAAATTTAAAAAGCGTGTAAAAGTAACATACACTTTTTTATTTGGTATTGAAATTAACAACTGAATGATAAATTTTCTACCAAAATAGTGTAAGAATTCATTACGTTATTTTAAATTTTGTAAAAAATTACGGTTTGGCAATAAAACAAAGTAAACGCATTTTACGCTATTTTGTTATTAATTAGTTTCTAAAAATGCTTTATACAATATTTTCGTTTTTATTTAAAAAGTATGTTAGAATGAAAAGATAGAGAAATATAAAGTAACTCAACTTATAGAATCGACTATGGAGAATCCAATGGTGATAAAATCGGATAACGACGTATAAATGTTATACGCTGTTTTCTTTCTCAGCCGACGATATCTACTATTGAGAACACAACATAAAGAAAATTGCAAATATTTGGATCCTTCTAACTGACAAAGATCTAAGTTGGAACCATCATGTAAATGTAGTTGCTGTAAAGTATAGAAAAGTAACAGGTGTATTTAGAAGGTTATCAAGTCTCTTCCCAAATAAGATAAAAAGATCTATATATTATTACAGTTTATTTCAATCGAATATAACATATAGATTATTGATCTGGGTGTAAGTTCACTGTAAAACTTAAGAAAACTTTAGGCTTTGCATGCCATTGCGTTGTTTTATTGTAATAACAATTTTATATGATCTAGAAGAAAAGACGAACTCTAGTTATCCTTTACAGAGAATATACAGCATAAACACAATTCAACGATATCTTAAAATAGCGCAAGATGATCATATATATAAAGTTCGAAATATTTTGCTAACGACGATTGAAACAGGGCCAAGTAATACTTATATGTGAGTTCAACCAATCACTATCCTGGCTTGCAAGCCCTTCGTTTTAAAAAAAACAATGTGTCAAAATTTTGCTATAATACTCGCCCAAATTTCCTCAAAATACGTGAAAAACAATACGAGAAACTTTTTTAAATAATAATAAGGTATATATAAGAATAAACTGTATTAAAATTGTTAAGGTGACTCCCGACTAATTAATCTACTCTTCTGAGAGAAAAATTCTTACGATTTATTAAACAATTACTGTCTAGAATTATTTTCAATTTAATCCAATATTTCTTTAATACTATGATATAATTCCCTCAGTTTTAACACATACGAGCTATATACAAGTATTTTATTAATAAAATTTATTTAATTTTAACGTAATATTCTTATTTCCAATTTTTATAAATATTGAACAACAAATATTTACATGAATAATTTTTAAATATATCCCCAATAATATATTATAATATTTATTAAATATATATTATAAATCATGTGAAAAAATTCCAATAATTTTTAAGCTTAACATTGATAAAGAATTAAACTTAAAAATCTAGTTAATGAAAGCATCCATAAATTTTGCATAAATTGTTATAATAATTTCATTTTCAATATTCTTGTTAATTTTTCATAAATATATAAAGGAACTTGTTACAGAATTAAAATAACTTTTTAATATTCAAGGTATTCTAGAATAAAATAATATTATTTTTTAAGCTACTTATTTCTAATCATTTATTACCATATTGCTTTTAAATATTTGTAATGTTTTGAATATGGCATCACATATAGCCTATGTCTATAGGGTTAAAACGCAAAATTTTGCCATAACTTACACGTTATTAGATATGTATATTGGAGCAAATAGGTTTTATTTTTTTTATGCTAATAAACTCATACTTGTTCTTAATTAAAATTTATATAATAATTCGCAATATAAATAATATAAAAAATATTATTTTTTAATCTACATATTTTTAAAAAATTTACAAATATAGTAAACTTAACTACCTATTTAACTCATTTATTTTGTTTTTATTATTATTAATTTAAAATGATAATGTTAACAAAACACTTTTCTCCTAATTAATAAAAGAAAACCACAAAGTAAAAAAACTTACCCATAACCATAATTTTATTTTAATTATTTTATAAATATTGATAATTAATTGTATATTTAAAAAATCAAAAAAACATTTCATATATAATATTTATTAAAACAAATCAAATAAGAATTTATTTCAATATCATATTTTTATTTATAATGAGTCTGTTAGTAGGGAATGTTAAGTTTAGTAGGTAAATAGGGAATGCTGGCTATGATTGGTTGTCCAGATTTAATGCTATTGGTGGGTGTTCTCACTGAACACTGCCTCTCGATGGTCCATCTAAAAAGGATGGTTCCTGTGGATGTGTAAAAAGGATGGCAAATTCCTTCCCCTGCTCTGCTCGCAGGGGAAGGAATTTGCCGTTTGTGTTTGAAAGAGGACGAAACGATGGAACACTTATTGTGTGCATGCGAGGCGGTTGCTCGGGGGGGGTGGGGGTGGGGGCTTTGTAACCCCGGAGATTATCTCGCGGCTTATGAAGAAGTACGAATTATAAAATGTGTAAGAATAACTATAAGACTAAATAATATCTATAAAAGATTCAAAAGAGGCAGCGTTAACAAAAAATCTGAGAGAAGTAGAAATAACGAAGTAATTTACGTCTCGTGTCGTATACATATTACGATCAGAAGTAATGCGAATAACGTTTTCAGCTTGATTTCACTTTTTGTTTTTCAACTTTGTGATTTGACGAATAAACTTCTAGGTATCAAAATTGTCACAGAGAATTCTGTTGCGATTAAATGCACTAAATACAATAACGGAGCACATGATCAAAATTGAATTTTTTTGACTGAGTCAAAAATTGACACACCCAATCTCTATAAATTCTATTACTTTAATATTTTATTATTTAATCGTCTCACTCTAAAATTTAAAACGACACTTCTAATTTTGTTATTTTTTATAAACTCTTTTATTATTTCATATATTATTATTAATATTATTATGATCTTATATCCTAGTCTAAAATTTATGGTTTTAATGACTTTTATAATTAATAAATTAAAACATATTTAAATAATATGATGATAGACAGTTTTGAAATTAAAACAATATGGAAAAAAATATTTATATATTTTATTAACAAATTTTTCTTTTTTTGGAATAGCATGTGTTTGCATGTACAAACACTATATACATTAACGTTATACTCGTACCCATATATCATACATAGTTTCCAAATATACACGTCATATATATTTTAGCTAATTTAAAATTAATATTATATATAGGTAAAACATGTTAAGTGAGAAAAATATTCATTATTTATTTATTTATTAATATGTTATCATAATTATTTATCGTATATATTAATCTGAATTCCTAATATTACAAGTTTCTAATTTTGAAAAAAAAAATCGAAAATATAGCAACAACTTAAATAACATCACTTTAATAATAATAAGAGAAAATAAAAAAACAGAAAATATATTAAATTAATTTATGCATATATAATTAATAAAAACATAGATTTAAAATAAATAAAATAAAAAACACAAAAAAAATTGAAAGAAATTCACCTTATTTTTATGAAAAAACCACAAAAAAAAAAAACAAAAAAATATTTTCTCTAAAATAAATTTTCAATGTCATTTCGTTTTAATATCGATCGCATATCAATCGATATTATCGAATGCTGATATCGATGACTCACAAAATGTTTTTTTCTTTTTTTTCGAATATTCATGTTTTAATTTATTTTTGTATCAACATTGAGTATCAAAAATATAATGACACACGAATCGATAAATTTATTATAAGAATCGATATTTGTTAGAGTTAAGAGTTTATAGCAAAAAATGTGGTCGCAAATTTACGTTTGTCATAAATGAAATTCCATCAAACATTGTTGGTCTATCTACAAAAGTTTGACAGTGCGATAAAGAAATTTCAAAAAATAATTTTTTGCATAATATTTAAAAGTTATATCCCCCAATTTTTTGATGCTGTATGAATATAAAATAGTAAATGGCAAGTTAAAAATTTGTTTTTCGAATTCTTATTTACCGTTATACAGCAATTGAGATCACAACAACTTTTTGTCCCTACTAAAATGTTGTTTTTCGGAAATTAGCAAACATTTTTACAGTGATTATAATTACTTAATAATCATAAGAACTAAATAAGAATGTATGAATAATAATGTAAATAAGAATTAAAATAAGTGGCCAACTAATTATATTCCGTACTTTAAGAAAATTTGCATATTTATAGGCGAGCAAAAAAAAAATTATTTTTACAAATTTGAAATGCTGATGAAAAGTGATTTGAAATAATGATGATAATTTTTGTTACTTGCTGTACACACATATTTTTATTTTTAATTATAACGTATTGGTTTGATTATATAAAAATATTTACTCAGGAATTTCGTAGGTTTTGCGTTTAAATCTTTCGTGTTTTTTGTTTTTGTTTTTGAATGATCTAGTATATACATTACGATTTTTCTTAATTTTTAATTTCTAATACTCTCATATAGAATTAGTTAATGTATATGATTTTTTTTTTCCTTATACATCTACTTTAAAATAGAAACGATTTGGGAACCACATGCTGTGCGACAAGAGTGACATTTGCATATTAATTTATATATAAAGAAAAAAAATATTTTTTTTATTTCCTATTTTATAATTAGCCGTAAAATTAAAAACAAAAAAAAAAAGATAATATTTTATATCGTATAGGTATATGAAGAAAAATTATATTAAGACAATATACCACATAAAAATATTACAATGAATTGATGAAGATGCGCGATGAAGTGAAGATATGAGAGCGATAAAAAAACAAAACATACATCGTACAAAAAAAAATACAAGAAAAAATTCAACAAATTATATCCAAAGCCTGGGAATAATCTAATTTAGTAAATTCCATGCCATAAATTTAAATAAAATTCTTGTTGTCATAATTTTCTTCATCGCCACCAAAACTGTCATAATCATATAATCGCGTCTATTTAAAAAAAAAAATGGTGTCTTTTTAAAACTAATAATGTAATTTTTCTAAAAAAAAATTTTTTATATTATTATTATTTTATTTATTTATAATAAAAATTTGTGTTATTTTTCTACAAAAAAAAAATATAAAAAATATTTTCTAATATTTTAATCTGATAATGTGTTGATAATGGTTGTGAATAAAATTAACATATCTTTGACACCAATAACAAAAGAAATTAAGTGTTACCACAAAAATTAGTTCTTCTACTTCTTGTTTTTTTTTGTTTTTAATGTCAACTCTTACATATAGATAATAGGTATACATTACATATTATATTGGTATGCGTATTGCCATTTACTATTATTATAAAAATTATACGGTAGATATACCGAATTTCTTTTCTTTTATTTAAAATTGGGAAAATCTCTTTTAAACAAAAACAGATTACTAAAAAATATATTTAAAATATGAGAATTTATATATAATATATGAGTATAAAATTACAATATGATTCACAGTTAATAAAATATAATAATAATTTACACATTAAATTAGAGAAGAAAAAAAAAAATGCAGACACCTAACTACTTTTATGTGAGATTTTGATACTACATACGTCAAAGAGTAACTTAAATTGGAGTAGATATATTGACGAAATAACGAAAACATACTGCAGAGTGACCGGAGTATTTCGGAAGGCATTATTTTTTCTATCTAAGAGAATTGAACGGTCCGTATAATCCAGTTTATTTCACCCAAATGTAACGTATATTCTTCTATTCTGGGACCAACTTGACATAAGAACACTAACGAAAGTACTCGTATATATTATAACACACATAGAGTAAAAAACGTTAAGCAAAATTGTTAAAATTAACACAAATCGGGCTCATACAATTGATTACGCATGGGCTTTTGCACTAAAACACGGAAGGTAATAGGGAACATAGTACACTAACACATGGTACAAGAAATGCGAATGTGTTTAGAAACTTGATGCCAGGGAGGTACAATATTAATTCAATAAAGCGGTCTTGCTTCTACTAGAAAAAAAAAATTGAAGTAGTGTTTACTAAACACGTATGTGGACACAGTTTTGGAGACTGGTTCTGGTTTTTGGTAAACTGGCGGAGGATACGGATGTCGGACGGGAGAAATTCCTTTGCCCATATCTCTGTTTAGCAATCTACCACCAACAATCTACAACAAAAATTAGAAGAATAATTAGATTGAGCACATTTGAATAACAGAATAGATTCTTTTTGACAATTTAGAAATAAAAATTTTATAATATTTCTAAATTTGTTTACACGTGTTATAAATACAAAGTTTAGCTCTGGCTTAATTCGATTAAGATTAATTACTACTCGTATAGTAAAATCAAAATTGTGTAACAAATTTTGTAGTTGATCAAAACATTATTAATTCATATACAAAAAAAATCTAATATCAAAATCACAACCTGATGCGCTGTATATAAGAATTGTTGAAAATGTTTGAATCACGATTTCGTGTATAACATTTACATAACATTTCTATTTTAATGCGCTCGTTATACGTTCTGTTTTATCAAATCCTTTGTTATTTATTTTATTTTTTTTTTTCCTTAAATATTTTCTTCATCGTTATCTCAACTTACAACTCATCTCGTCATCGATATATAGAAATCGATTTGTATATCCACATACATATACAAAATATATTTAAATCAGATAGAATTTTCTACAATAATTTCTATATAACTGTGATAATCTTTCTTGTGATTTAGAACTTGAACCGCTCATTAATTTTTGGTTATTCCTATAAATGAATTTATACACAATATGCTATGCTCGTGCAGTGAAAAAAAGATTGTAATAATTTATTCCAGTTTGATTTTATTATTTTGAAACATTTTGGTTGACCTGTGAGCTAGCTGGTGCTAAAGATTTTATCTATCATCTATCTATCTGTCTATCTATGTATCTCTATTTAATAATAACCAAAGATTTTTCTTTAAATTTTTATTTTTTAACTATATAGGTTCTCTCATTTTAGTATTCTTTAAAATCATCGCCTTCAATTATGAAACCAGAAAATGAAGAAGAAAAAAAAGGGTTAACAAAAAAAATGTAAAGTTTTTTTCTTCTTTTACAGTTTATGCGATTCGGCTATGTTATGTTCGATGTATTTATATAATGATATCAGTTGGAGGTGGTAGTGATACTGACTGACTGATGTGAAATAAAGGTGTCAGTATGTTTAACATATTTGGCCGCGGCATTTTTATGTTAATTTTTTTTTTTTTTTCAAAATGAAAAATTTACTTTAAACTCTTATTATTTTTTTTTCATATTCTGTCTATCACAGTCTATCAAGAAAATTGGAAATTCATTTATAGTTTAACTGTTATTAAAATTGCGTGCACCTACATAATTATGTATCAGCTATTAAAATGTTATAGGAAGTGTATAGGGTTTTTCAAATGAAATCTTTATAACTATAGAAATTCTGCATAATTTCGTAGTTGTCGAACAATTGCCTTAATTTACTGGAAGAGGATAAGTGTATGTTAGGAATCTGTTACAAGACTGGAGACCCACACCACTATCCTAAAGTAAAGAACTTAAGTAATTTTCAAGGTTTTACGGACGAGGCATTCGTTGAACTTTAATTAGTGAAATTTCAAAATCATACATAAGTTTAACGAAAAATACAATGCACATTCAATTTAAGAGGATATCTCTTAAGAAAATCTTAATTAGTTTTGAATACTTCGGAATAGTTTGTAAGATGAAGACTTGTGATGTATCGAAATCCTCCTATAAATGACTGAAAGCTAACCTATGAATTTAAATAATTAGAAATTGACAATTTTTTTTTTCAAATAAGAATAAAAATCCACTTACATGTACAAATTTACATAACTGTTATACGATTTTAGTTAAACTGTTATACGTTTTTACAAGTTACGTTCTAAAAACTGTTATACGTTTGGAATGTACCCTTAAATGAAACCTTAACATTTTAAATTACTGAAAAACATTTTAACTTGAATAAAGATCTTGCATCTACATTAATTTTAGCGTGTATTATGGTTAATAACAATTTCTCATTATTAAAATCGAATCAAGTGATGAGAATTACGTTATTTAAATAATATAGTACTAAATATATATACACATTATGTGTATACGCATATTTACACTTTATAAAAATAAACCGATATAAAAAAAAATAAATTGATCGGCTATATTCGAATCAATCGAATCGGATCGTTTGGATATTTTATAAGCCGCAGTCGTTTCAATTATATTTAATGTATGTGTACGAATGTATGTATATACAACATAAATGTAGTTAGATAAATTAATGCTAAAGGATAAAAGTGACGTTGTATATTTGTGATTTCTTATACGTAGATTGAGTCAGTCAGTCAATTACATACGAAAAAAACAAAAATTTTTTTTTTTTTTCGAAAAATAATTGAAACGAAGCGGTACTTTGTATTATGATCAAAAAGGTGTTAAGGAATATGTATGTGTATGTGTGTGTTTAAGACTTTATGAGAGTTTTGCGAACTAAAGTTAGCTGTCTACAATCTACATCATGATGAAGCATTTTCTTTTTTGTTGGTTAGCTTTTCTCTTTATGATTCGTTTCAGCGATCCGATTGGATGGTTCAGCACATTTTTTTTTTGTAAATCTTAAGGTGTTTGAAAATACCTTTAATCGTTGTGTTTTTTTGTTGTTGTTAAATTTTTGATTGCGCTATAATGTTTGAATATAGTTAAGGTTTGTTAGAATATTTTTGTATTTTTTTTTTTTGGCCAAATCATGCTGGGAATGGTAATTTTAACGCATTTTGATGTAATATGAAATTTTTTTATTTTTTTTTCTTTTGCTTGTAGTGGGTGCTTTAATTTTATGTAAACATTTTAGAAGAATTTCATTTGATCTTGATTATAAAAGTGTTGTGTTTTCGGTACTTTTTTTTTCTTGCCTTGTATGTATATAAAATAAATGGTTATGAAGGTATGTAAACTTTTTTATAATATTTTATGAGATACCAAGATTTGTTTTTGTAAAGATTTTTAAAAATAGCTTTAAAAATCATTTGCATTAATATTGAAAGTTGAAAAAAAAAAAAACAAAAAAAATGAAAACTCTAAATGAATGACGCATCAAAAAATCGATTAAAGTTGATTAGGCCTTTGATCTTTTAATATTAATGATGACGTATACGATTATAATTATTGAGAAAGCAATTAAAAATTTTTTTTGCAAAATATTTTCTTTTTTTTTTGGTTTTGGTTATAAATATTTAAGATTATAATTTGGAAAAAAATTAGGTGTATGAACTTTCGGAGACAAGGTATTTAAAGTTTTTGGTGTATAGTGACCCGATGAGATCCAGTGTTTTTTAACCTCACTGTGTACCGTACCGGTTAAAATCCTTGAAATTTACGTTATCAAACCCATTAATACTCATGATATTTGCATTCAGTAAGTCCGTAGTCTTGAATCTTTACTCCTTTTTCGTGGTAGCATCCATCCTCCTGACATGCTCGCCAATTAAACAATACTATGTTAAAACTGTTACCACAACTTTGAAATCCCCAAATTAAGAGATATAGAGCTACTCGATCAATGCACATCTGATATTGTTCACAGTTCTCTGATTTCCATGTTTGTTATTTTGTTGCCCACTTGCGGTTGATTTATCTCTATTGCCACATTACGTAAAAAGAGATTTTGTGAAGTCAGAGAAATTTTGAATTCTCCTTTATGCATAATGGAAAGTTCACCCATGTTCCCTGTAATTTTTTGGATTCTCTTATGTCATCAAATTACCCCGCCAATTCTGAACTGTTTGGAAAGCAAACAAACATTTCTGATTTGAATGCCGTTGCTGTAGTCCTGCTGTATATAAAGATTATTACAGAATACTTCCACCGCAGACATGATACTTACCACATTGACTAACATAGTAAGCGATTATCAAGACCACCTCAAGAGGGACATAGTCGACTTTTTCCGCTCTTTGTATTAAAAACTTAACGCATGGCTACATTCGTCGGAACACTGCCAAATCATTGAAATGCAGATCACAAACGCACGACCTGTGGGGTCGATCGGGGAATTTTGAGAACTGCGACATGAGTTAACGGAACATTATTTAATTGCCGAGCATGCCAGGGGGATAAGCGTCACTCCGAAACACGATCCTATGGCCATCTGTGCGCCCTAATAATAATTTTCGTTAGATCAATGTTAGCTAATACATTGCTACTAATTTGACCATATGTTCTTTTTACACTATTTGTAATACGGCTGGGAGCTTCGATGTCATAATAAAGAAACTCCACATAATTTACGTTTTACACATTTATTGAACTTATTTATGGTTCAAACTAAATTTTTAATTTAGAATACTTTAAAAAAAAAAATTTTAAATAAATATGAAAAATTATTTAATTTTTGTCAAGGTAATCTGCAATATCTTTAAAAAAATTATTTATTCATTTATGTTGATGGCATGCGATCTGAAATATTTTTTTTTATTTAAAACAAGCTTTCATGTCTCTATAGACTTTGTCTGTATACAATTTCGTAAACATATTAATGCTCTACTAATTTAACACGTTGTTACACATCTGTATCCCATACTTTTTATTTTATCAAGATGGCCCTGGTCACTTAATTATTTGTGTATTAATTATGATGATCTGCTTAACTTTTTATTTGATTTTCTGTTTTTTTTTTAATTTCTGCTGTTTTGAATTTAAATTTTTATCAAAATGTTTTGACACGGTTGAACTTATTTTTTAGTGTTTTTTAGCATATTTTTTTTCATTTCCCTTCTCAATTTTAATATATTTGTGTGGTATTTGTGTGTATGTACAAATAGTTGATTTTTAAGCTATAATATGAGCGCGGTATCAGTGATAACAACACGATATCATAACAAATCAGTACAAAATTGGCTCCATATAATTTATTTTTTAATGGCTATTAAAAACTGTGATTTCCGTCATCAAAACAAAAAGAAAAATTAAAAAATAAAATAAAAAGAACACGTCGTTTTTTTTTTCTCGTTTTTTTGTTATTTTGCGTGTCAATAAACATTTATGGGGATGCTAAGATGATTTTTATGTTGAAAAATTTTTTACATTGTTTGGTTGCTTATTGCTTATTTTCTTTAATTTTAATTACTTTATATGTAAATTGTGTATTTTGTTTCTTGTTTTATTGTTTTTGTTAGTTTTTCACAACCATTTAATATTGCGTAAACTGCTTACATTATTCGTGTTAAAAATAGTGTTATTTTAATTGTGTGTGATGTGAAAATAAATTTAAATGTTAAATAAATTAACAAAAGCAGAATGTTATAAAACAAATTTAATTATATTTTAAAACCCTTAAGAGTTATACTACTATTTATAAGTGTTATATAACATTAAAATTTATATCACTATTTTAAATGTTAAGAATATAAGGCTTTGACTTAATTTAATACAAGTTTTAAGAAGTTCCTTTGAATGTTTTCAATTTGTCATAACATTCTAAAATGTAAAAACATGTTGAGCCGAAGTTGAGATACACAACTGCACACACACAGGCAAACCAACAGATCTGAAAATCGACAATACGACAGACAAGCATTTTTCTAAAAAATAATTTATTTACGCTTCCCTATCTAATGGAGAAATAGATTTTCGCCGGAAACTCGATGTGCGAAATTTGGTACCTCCATAATATCTCCCTTATTGTATGCGATACGATCTATAACAACAATGTGATTGAAAATTTAATATAAAATAAATCAAATGAACTGTAATTCTTGGCGGTCGGCTACGATTTCTTGTATTTAATCGGAATGTCAGTTTGATATTTGCTATTAATATACAAAATAATATTTACAATCCACAGTCTACAACTTTGATTATTCGTAAGTAAATTAAAGGAATTCGATAAAAATGAATGAGGAACAAAATTTAGAAAATATCAATACCTTAGACGTGCTAAGTCCCTGGTACTGTACTGAAATGTGATATACTGAAAACCACAACAGTAGCTTAGATGAGGACTTACACGGGGTAATGTGACCGGATCGGTCAAACACGATTTTAGAACCACGAAAAGTAATTAATTTACAATATTATCAAATTTATTTCAATAAAAAGCTCTTGCAATTTTATCAGTATTAAAAAAATAATTAGAGGTCTAACAAATAAAAATTTATTTATTTTTTTAAATTAATAACAATAATTAATAATCGTAATAAAAAAACAATTGTAATTTTCAAGTACACGCACTCAATTACAAATTATCAATCGTTTACTTTTTGTTATTATTATGATCGATCAAAAAAATTCAAATCAAATCTATTTAACACAATGTTGAGGCAAAAAAAAAAAAAAAATTAAAAGAAAGGTTATAAAATAAAGCCGTCATGAGAATGCACATAAACTTTATTTTTTAATATACAAGCGGGTATATAGAATGCGTCGATTGACGTGACGATGTTATTGAGATTTAATCAATTTTCGTGAATTATAAAACCTTTAAAATTTCGGCATTTTTCTTTTTGATCCAAGTACACAAAAATATACCAAAAAAACAAAAAAAAATCTTATAATTTCAAGTGAACTACAAAAAATAATCATGCATTTTTAAATGATTGTTTTTTTTTTTTTTTTTTGTATTACTTGCTTTTCAAATACAAAATTCCGATCTTATTAAATTGAAATTTAGATCGAAAAATTTCTGTATGTACAAGAGAAGGTATTTGAAGTTAAACGTTACCATTGCCTGTATTATAAAACTCACTTAACCAACCTACATACGGTGTATATGGCTTACTTGCATCCCATAATGTAAATGTAAATGTATCACAAGTACACAAAAGCCTTTAAATACTTAAATATTCATAAATCTACAGTTGATTAGTGCGGAAAAACAAATTTTTTTTCTTCTTTCTTGATGTCACAATTTTTCTTTTGTTATTTCAATTTTAAAGGTATATATACACGGAAGATAGACAAGAAGAGATGGAGAAGGACAATATAAGAAAAGAAAGAAATTGAAAAAAGAAAAAAAGAAACGATTGAAATATTTCAATTACATTTTGGGTAATTGAAGTTGATCGATTGCTTTAGAAAAAAAAATAATATGAGCCGATAAACTCTCCTAAATTGGTGAGTAATATAAGAGATATGTCTTAATTATTAATTTTAAGATAATTTTAAGATAAAAAATTATTGAAATGCGGAATAAATTCCAATTATATTTTGCCAAATTTAAAATCTTAGTGAAAATGTTGATCGTGTCCGTCTGTAAATATACTTTAAATTTATACTAACATTTTCAGTTTTGCACCCTCAGCATTGTTTTGTTGGATGTTTGTCATGATTAGGAGAGCAAAAGACATTCTTTACTCTAATGCAGAGAAAGAAAAACTTTTTTGACGCGTCAGTGGAAGATTTTATTAATTTTTATCTGATCGATAGTTTTAATATTTTCTTCCTTTAATAAGACTATTCAGCAGTAATTAGTTTGTCAATTGAATGTCGTTTTATGATATCGAAAAGCTTCGTATGTGTTCAATGTCGGGCACCAGTGTTGGTATAATCGAGCAGTAATCTAGAACATTCCTTATGATCGGAGAAGTAATAATAGGAATATTTTATGCATGGACAGAGCAAGCCTGAAGAGGCTGGACGACATATTGAAGGTTGGTATAGGAGATTCCTTGACAGAACCGGATGGCTTAGATAGGCAGCCTGTAATCGTACTCTCAATGACAACCTGGTCATCACGAGGTGGTGGTGGCAAAACGGTACATTGGTACTAGTTGGGACAACCAAGTAGCTAACTAAGGATTTAACTAAGGAAAACGTGCGTTAATATTAATTTTTATATATTCATAAACTATAATTAAAAAGTTTTTATTCTAATTTTCGAAGTTATTGTTCTTTCAAAATGTTTTTATTTCTAAAAAATATTATTGTTTTTTTTTTTTCATAATTTAAAATATACTTCCAGTTTCTTTTATATACTTTTTAGTATAACAAGTAGTACGCAACAAGGTAGCCTATTTTGCAATAATTTTGAATAAGAGTTGAGAAAAAAAAACAAATACACAAAAGCAAAAAAAAGCGGAACATTCGACTTCATTAAACTGCAGGAGGTTAAAAAAAACTGTGCTGTAAAAAAAAAAGAAAAAAACAAAATAAATGAATAATAACCACAACAACAAAATCTGAAACCGAATAAAAAAAAAAATTAAACAAAACTTGAAAAATTAAATGAAAAGTCGAAAATAAAAAATTCGTTCCATGTAATTTACCTGTACTCCAGATGGTATGATTATCTATAGTATTTTTCTTTTTAGTATACAGAAGCATAAGGATTAATTGAGAAATATTTATTAAGATACATCTGTAAATCTGTTATACGCGAATGCTCTGCTATATATATTATGCAGTATGAGTGAGTATATGTGGGTATACAAGTTATTTTTTTAATATTATGTATTGTTATTATTATGAAAAACGTATATTTATAAAGAATAAACCAGTAGTTAATGAGATCATGCTGCGTTGAGCATCTGGACTTGACGATTAAGAATTGCGGAAATATGGTACGTATAAATCTATTTTTTGAAAATTTAAATTCTTAATAATCATATAGAAAATTTTGTGTTTATTTTTTTTTGTTTTAATATTTAAATATTTTAAAATTTTATTACTGTCATGACATAATTTTAATATCTATAATTAAATATTTAATAGTTTTTTGGAAAGATTTCCGGAAATATAACTGAAATAATTTCTATTTTTAGCATCCAAAATTCGACACAAACTTTTAGAAACAAAACTCTTCTATTTTATCAACATAAATTTTACCTAATAAAATTTTAATATAGCAGGTGCTGAATTATTCATAAATCAAGAAAAAGTAACACTACTTATCCCGATTATTACTGAATATCAATACACAATTCAGGAACGGAGTGAGAACAAAGAAAATAATAACGAGGAACAAAACATAGAATTTTCTATACATTACGTCTGAATTCAGGGTAATATAGTTTGCATGGAAAGCCACGAGTACGAGTGTCCAGTCGGAGAGAGAATTTTTTGATGAATAGAAAATAACTTTCAAGGGGAAAAATAACCGAACCGGCCGAAAAAGAGTATACATAGAAGAGTTGGAGAGGATAATGTGATGTGGAGCGTTCGCTCTGACAACATATGTATACGAAAGACAAACTACATTCTCTATAATGACATAATTTAGTACCTCTTTTGGATGGCAGTGTTTCAGTCTAATTCACAGAATAAAGTCATATTGATAATTTTTGCAGTTGAAAATTCTGGTTAGTTGAAATTCTTATTAAAATTTTATGTACAAGAGTTTTGGTACTGAATTTAAAGCAAAATAAAGTAAAATATAATATTTTGTACCTATAATTGACGGGACATTATTATCTTCTCAATTATCTAAAAATTATAGTAAGTATTATACGGATAATAATAAAAAACTATCATTGAAAATAAAAAAAGAAAACCCAAAATATTATGCATATAAAAAATATAAATTATGCTAAAAAGGATTATAGGGCTAAAATGTCATTTGACATACAACAAAAAAAAATTATTCAACAGTTTAATTTTATTATGAGGTTTCTGTTCTACATATAACTATATAATGTTATACAATATGTTATACAAATTTTGTTTTTATAATAATTCGATAGCACAAAAAAAAAAAAGAAAAAATGAATAGAAAAGGTTTTTGTTACTCAAATTTTTTTTTAAATGTCAGCTCTAGTGCATGTCCCTAACAATAATAATATTTAAAAATATTATGATAATAATCATAATCATGATAATAATAATGACGACAGTAAAAACAATATAATTATTATCACAATTTTATATGGATTTAGTAATAATAATATAATAAATCGAATATATTTAGTTAGGGGATATTAAATGTAGAGGGAGAAAAAAAAACCACATAATAACAAATGACCCAAAACTAATAATTTAATAATTTTCATTGTATAAATGGTTTTTAATTTTTTATTTTTGTGTGTTCTCTCTCATGTGAATTTGTGTTGAAAGATTTTGAATTTTAAGGTATAATTATATTATATATTATACATAATATACATACTTAAATGCATATGCATGATTAGAACTTGTAGTTCAACATTAGTTCAACATTCAATTAAGAATTCCAAAACATTTGGTCGTTAATAAAGTATGTCATTTAAATAGAGTTATACATTACTTTGTAAGAATTCATTATAAATATAATTCTCAAATTTTAAAGATAAGATCAATAACAATATATGTAGATTAATTCAGATACTGTTTCTTAATTTTTTAATATTGTGAAACAATTTTAGGAAAATTCAGTTAGCAAAAAATTTCTGTATCGAATTTTTTTCCTCAAATCGAAGCCTACAGTCTCATATTTTGCAAGCAACACTTTAAAGAATTGTGACATCGTGAATATCAAACCATTTCATTTGTTTAATTTCTTGTAGTCTAAATGGTGATCCGGTACTACAAATTTCATATTCCACATTTTGAAATACAACATCTTTCGGGTTTTTATTTCAGAATTTTATAAAATTCTATTGGCATAGCACAAGCTCTTTAGTATTGTTTTACTTTCAAAATTAACGCCCAATTATATGCAATTTTTTAAATTAATTAATGCAGTATTTTATTGTTGCTAAAGTCTGTTTTTGAGAATGATAACAGTATTCGTGTCATGTTTCTTTTGTGTATAGAATTGGCCACTTAAATAATACGCAAAATAGAGCGATCAACAAACTTATTCGATAATTAGTTAAAAGATTACAAAAGAAATTGGAAAATAACTGGGATTTATTAAAAAATCTTTCTCGCAAATCGAAAATTACAAATTCCCGCGATATGCCAAAAACAAAAGACACAAAAAAAGAATCCAAAATTATTATCATTACAGTTATTTTTATCTATAAAATACCATAATTTACTCTAATGAATAAAATTTCTAATTTTTTTAAAGTTCATAATTTTTAAGGATTAATTCAGATTTTTTGTTTTTTTTTTATTAAAAATCTTATTAACAACACTAATATCTTACGTTCATAAGTTACGATATTAAACTATAAAAAAGAAAGGAAAAAAAAATACTGCTCTAGAAAAAAACAACAAAATAGTTAACAAAATTTTTATTTCCCGACAAATATACCGGTTCTATTTTGTTTCATCTATCGAAATCTGTTATAATTATAAAAAAAAAAACAATAATAAGAAAATAAAAATTAAATTAGATTTTAATTTAGATTTTGTTCATGTCTATAATGTTAATCAAAAGTAAAAGAAATGAATTTCGAATCCGTATATTGATCTCATGAAATATCATCATGCGCGGTTCGTATGTTATAAATCTTTAGCACAAAAATTTTATAAAATCAATTTGAATATTTAATCTGTAAAAGTCATAAAAAATTAAATTATATGGATATTCACCACTATCGCACTTATATTATAGCTCTTGAATATAAATTACATTGAAAACGATAAATGGTAGGCTAGATTTGTAGATCAGTGCAACCGGACTAGCAGTATCTCTCTACCTTGAGTGCCAAATATTTCGTTATATTACCTAATACTACACCATCCTAATGAGCTCGGACACTCCAATAGGCGTCGAAGATCGCAACTCGGCCGTTGTGCCATTTCTTTCTCAAATTAGCACAAATGTACCGTTTGCCTACCTTCACCACGCGATCATCAGCCCATCATTGAGCGTACGATTAGAGGTTGCCTTTCTAAACCACACGGTTCTCTTAAAGACTAAGAAGAGCCCTGAGTCTGCAGTGCCCTGATAAGATCCCGGTGGAAATTCTCACCTGATTCTTTCCCAACCCCATAATCTTAAATCGTTTCTCGTCATAATCTCCCAGGAGTCTTTTCCGACTTTCCCATTGTTCCGATTGTCTTCTATCTGATTCTTTCTTTTGTTGCCAACGAGTAATATGTAGTCAAACTTTCCAAAAGGACTTCGGTCGAGTAAAATCGTATTAACAGTTTAACAAATGCCTTGTTGAACTTGATCTACCACAGTTGAGTTGAAATTTGGCACTCTTCCTGGCAAATTCCTCATTTTATGTAAATTATTTAAAATAAATCACATGTGAGTTGAAAACAATTTTAAACTAAATGTTTTAAACGTTATAGTAAACGAGAGTCTCCATTTTAATTAAAGTGTTGTGGTTATATCAAACACAGAAAAAAAACCCAAAATAGTTAAATTTCGTGGTGATACCCCGCTAAGCTAGATAGAGCAAATATTTTCATATTAAAAACAAAAAAAAAGAAATTAAACTAATGTTATACTTATTTATTATTTTTACGAATTAAGTTTAAAGGGTCAGATGCGAAATTTCGAAAAATTATTGATTGAATGGTATTCGCCGTAAAACTCACTTTTGCTGTGCGATTTTACTGAATTTAGAGAGTTGATTTGTGACAGTTACCTGTTATCGTAAGGTTTTATGTATGGAGTTCAGTAATAATTGAGTTGATATTGCAAGTGTTTTCAAAAATAATCTAACTGCACAAGCGTTTTTAAATTGGCTATTTAAGTTGTTGTCGCCCAAAATAAAAAGCAAATATGAATAAGGTTTGGGATATATCAAAAGTAATCTCAAAGAATTCTGCATATAGTTCAGAAGACATTTTGTATAATTCATGATTACAATTTTCGATATTAAGGCTTTAACTTATAAAATTTTGTTAACTTAAATGCTTAAGATGATAGCATTTTAGAAAAATATTCCATTTTAACATTGTATGCGCAAAGGGAAAAATATGATCGTACGAATATTACAAGTGAAACACAAAAATTAATATAAAAAGGTGATTTCTAACACGGTAATAAATTAACGTTTTAAAAGTAAACTTTAATAATATCTAAAATGACAACGACACGCTTTATTTGAGGATTAATTAGCACATTGCAATAAAAGAAGATGAAAGAAGAAAACAAAAATATTTCAATAATATCAACACATCAACTAGCATTGACTTAATGACTTTGATGCTGTTAATGTTACTATAGATTGATTAAGTATAGTGGGGACATGTGAATTAGATGGACATTTGAGAGATGGATGGGACAGTGATTAAATGACGTTTTTGTGTTTGATAGTGAAAATTTTTGTTTTTCTAATAAAATTTTTTTTTTTTTTCGTGATAATTTTATAGTTTTTAATTTTGTTTTTTAATTTTCGCTCTATGCTTTTTTAAATACCATTATTGATTATGAATTTATACGATATAAATGTATGTTATAACTGTTTCAGGTCAATCACATATTATATTATTAGATACTCGTATTTGTAATAATTTTAATTTTTGCCTTTTTATTTTATCTCCCATATGCATGTTAAATAATTATCTAAAATTAGGATTGCTTAATGGTGGAAAGTATTTTAAATAAATAAAAGGACTACTAATTTTGAAAACGCGAATAAAGAATAAATACTGGCTTGACCAACGCTTTAGTAAATAGAGAGCTACAACTTCCAATTTAATTAATAGTATATATGGCGCCCGACGTGGGGGCAATAAATAGTAAATCAAAAACAATACTGTTACCGGAGATGTCCTGGACAATATCGGAAACACAAACTCGGATGAAATATGTGAAGATGATGACTGGTTACTGTTGCGTCCAAAAATTTGGTTCACTAGTGAAGTTTGGTGAAAATTGCATATTCTGATATGACCAAAGCCAAAGCTAACTGTGAGCAGCAACGTCTATGTTAATTCAATATGATCATAAATAATATCATATACAAAAAATAAGCAAAATAAGTGGTGACTGATCACTGCCACGTCCGAAAACTTGGTGTCTTAAAAAATTCCGTAAGGTAGGCGACAATTGAAAACCTCTTTTCAAAAAACAAACATCGATATTTCTGCATAATTTTATTGTAATTGCCTTTTAGAGGATAAAACTTTGGAACAGGCATGCAGATCCACTATTGTAGAATGACGGATATCTGTTATAGTTTTTCGTAACTTTATTTGTAATTTAAAAACATCAAATACGTTTTGGAAAGTGTGGCAACTTTCCTGTTTAACAAATATAATATTAAAAAATAGTTTTTTCACTAAATTGACCACAAAATTTTCAAAATTAATATTTATATGAAATATCTATATATATTTATATAAAAACGTATATAATAAATAATCGAACGAAAATTTAGAGCTATTAATTTTACAGAGGTATTAATTCGAAATTATATTTAGCCGAAATTGTGATTTATTAGATCTTGCCTGCTGTGCCATATTATGTTTTAATAAAATTTTAACAAAATGAAAGGAAAAAAAGAAATTAAATGGTTTTTTTATTTGATAATTAAACTGTAACAGTTAAAAACAAGCTTTATATATATATATACATGTGTATTTTATTTTACATAATCAACGAAATGTACAGAAATGTTGTATATAAAATTTATACATTTTGGGATTTGTGAAAAAGAGGCGGACAGGTTTTTTTTAGTTTTTTTCTGATTTTACTTTAAAAAATCTATGGTTTTTATATTATTTAATTAATACAAAATTATACGGATATAAAAATAAAAATTAAAAATTATTTGAATTTATAGAAAATTATGGTTAGATGTGTAAACAATGTCATAAATGTGAAAATTTCAAATTCTAAATGAAATTACTTTTAATATAATCATAAAATTAATATTTAGTTATAAAATTTATTTGATAATAAACATTATGTGTATATAAATCAAATCAATATAAATTTCATAAATTTTCTAAAGAACTTAATTTTAAAATCATAAATGCTTCATATTCCAAAAATTTTATTGTACCGCATAAGAACACTTTGATATTTACCTAAGCCATTTATTTTATTAATTATATTTTGCTGTTGATGAAAATCAATATAATTTTATAATAATTATTATTTTTCTAATCAAAAAGCAGCCTTATAACAAATAAATCCGAGGAAAATTTATAAAGATAGGCTTGGTTGGAAGTTGGAAAGTATGAGAACTTCTATTAAACTTTGCATGGCTACCCTGAGATCAGGGTTAAATTGGCGAACTTTTTGGTGCTTTCTTCTATCTTAAATTGTGACATTGTGCTTTTTTTATAGGTACTACAAAACTGATAAAATTAAAACCAGTTATCAATGACTTTCCTAGGATTACAGCTGGAAGGGGGAAGTTCGACAGCTTTGCTGATAAGAGCAATTTTCTACTGGGCTATTCTTTTGACGAGTAACTATCGCTGTATCAGATTCTTTAACAGAATTATAGTATTTCTTTTTCTCAATATTAATTATAAACTAAAATTTACCTGTTTTATGTCTTAAAACTAGTTAAATAATTAATTTAAAGAGTCAAATAGCCGCGTTACCTTCGTCCGTGGTCAGTAGACAGTCTTTGTTTGATTTGTGTATCTGCATGATTTCATGAACTTCTCTCGTGTGTTTTCCTCTGACCTCTTTTATTTATCTTCCTACTCTTGTTGTAACAGGTATTCGATTTTGTATACACCGTGTCGTTCATGTTTCTTCAATTTACTCGTATCCTTAGCTGAATTTAACAAGTTCTCAAGTTGGTATTTACTATTGGTTTCAGATGTCCGAATATTGTGTTTCTTTAGTTGTTTACTTATCAAATTCGTAGAGTTATTATCAAAACTTACAAAAGATACTCATGTCGTTTTTTGTTCTTCCAATAACCTGTTCTGTTTTCAACTTACTCATATTCTTTCAATATTCATTTCCTGCCCAATTTTTCGTTTTTTCCTTTTAATGAGTTTGTTAATAGATTAAACAGAATAACCGTTCTTCACAGCCGTATCCAAAACAAAGTTTATTTCTATTCTAAAGTCCTATTTATCCATTCAGGGTGAAGTTGATGATCGCCGTCGTGACAGAATATGCAAACAATACTTTTTTGAGAGGAATTGACAGTTTGTTGTGTTTTTCTCTTTTTGTTTTTGTAAATATTAAATTGTTATTTTCATTTCTATTGATTATTTTTGATTAATTTTAAAAATTTATAATATATGCTCATGTAATAATTATCATTAACTATTGATTTAATGAGTATGTTGCAAAACATAAAATATATAAAATCAAAAAAAAATTTAATCAAAAATTCATTCAACGAATTTAAATTAGTTAAAAAATAAATCTATTAATTATTATTGTACTAATTAGTAATTACAAAAGTCAATGTGATGCTATTAATTTTAATAAGAGCAAAAGGGGTTTCATTTCTATTTAAATTATTTATTCGTGTATCGTAAAATATGATGGTTCTCATGAAATTTTTGGAAATTTAATCATATACAATAATATTTTATAAGTCAAGCATATCGTAGAAAATAACAGGAAAAATATTAATAATAATAATAATAATGGTAATAATGATAATAAAATGAAAAATTAAATTAATTAAAAATTTATTTTGAAAGAAAAATGAATTGAAATTCATTGGCAAAAATTTCAACTTTTATTTGACATTTGAAAAAAAAAACAAATGATTTTAAAATGAAAATAGGAAGAGTTCATCGTAACAGTTTTGTGGTACCCGTACCAATGAATGATTTTTGGAGTTGTATTGTAATTGACACACTGTATGAAGCTACTTTATATATATATGGAAGTTACCATATAAAAACCACATACGTTTTACTTAAGATAATGGCCATATTACATATATGACCATATTCAGCCAAATTACTTTCAAAGTTGTATGGCACCTACTACCATCAACCAAGGTATAACTATTTTTATCAAATATAACGGTTTTAATAATGAATTTGCTTGCGCCAAATTTCTGATATAACTTTTGAAATTGTATGACAGGTACCCGAACCACCGACTCGATCACATCTAATTTAAATGGGGTTCTGCCATTTTTTATCCTTAATTATTTGTGAAAATTCGGTTAGCTTAGCTCAATTAGTTTGCGAATTATTGTTTGGACGAACGAAAAGGCGTACAGACAACGTTAAATCGACACAGAATTCGACGCTCATCAAAAACATACACTTATCTATATCTCCGACTATTATTTCCTATATCTCCTAGCGTTACAAAACGGTAAGGTATGTTTAGTATACCCTTCGAACATACATTTGTACGGGTATAATAAAATATTATTGAATATTAAATACTTATACGTATATAATAATAATGATAATAATGATAATAATTATAACAACAATAATGGTACTTTAAAAATTGTAAATATATCGAATTTTCAATAAAACTTAATTACTATAGTCCAATTACTTTAATAATTGAACAAAAAATAATTAAATTTGAAAATATTTTTTTTTTGCTATTTCAAAAGTAATTATTTTTATTTTTTTTTTAATTTGAAATTCAAATGAATAATTTAATATTATAACAATACTGTAGCTAATAACATATTTTTAAAGTAATAGATTTTCAATATTGTTATACAAGCACTAAGTTGCATATATGTGTATATATACCGATATACGAATATAATATAATATGTGATTGTATATATTTTCGAATTTTAAGTATTTGATCCAAAAAATCTACAGTTCTTTGGAGTACTTATATGCATACTGTGCATGTATGGTTAATAAATTTTATTTCAATTCATTTAATTTCTGTTATATACATATGTATATATCTGTTATATGTATACAAGTATTAAAAATAAGTTAAAATACAAAAAAAAATACCACTTTTTGGTATTTTGTCGCTGTCGTCGTTTTTGTCATTTTCTGATTTTATATAGGAGATATGGATTGTGATTTTTGAAATTAATACTTATATAGTTACTTTTTATCTCTATATATATATTTGTACTCATAATATATGGATGCATATGCATGTAATCATAAAAACCGACCCAGCATAGCTACATATTCTAGATATATATACAGAAACTAAAGCATAAATTGATGTGTTTGTAAATGTAAAGTGATTTTTACCTCTATAATTTGCAAAATACCTGTATATGTATATAATATATTTTGGAATTTAGTTCAAAAAATTAAGTATATGGTATATTTAGATATAACTATATGGAAGCAACTATTTAAAACAACCAGCAATTGAATGATGTATGTATGTATGTAGGTCTATGAAAAAAAAAAAATTATTTTTATGAGGTCACGCAACAAATTAGCATATCCCAAGTATACTTGTATATTTTATTCAAGTAATATAAATGTGGTATAATACGAGGATAAAATTAAAATATGATATGGTATATACAGTGAAGAATATTTATATATAGTTAATATTGTGAATGATGATATTAAATAGGTTTTATATTAAAAAAATTTTTAGGGGATTAAAATATTAAGGACTAAAATATTGATTAGAATATTGAAAAACCTAAGATTTTAGAATGATGGCACTACAGCAGTACAGATGACTTCCTCTTGTATACGTCTATCGAGTACAATATTAGAGAAGTCTAACGGGAAGATTTGGAGGTCGTAGTTGAGTGATTTCCAAAATGCAAAAATAAAATTAGGGAACAAGGACAAATAAAATTTGGTATCAGAAAGAGGATAAGTGGATTGCGATTACAAACCACTTAAAGACACTGTTATATATAAGGAAGAGATTTAAATATTTAAACGATCCCGAAGACGTAGAAAAAAATATGAAATAAAAGAAACCCTGTCGAATGAAAGAAGAGAATAAATTTTATGATGGTATGGAACAGACTTTCTACCTTAAGTAAAATGGACCGCCGTCTAAGGGTTGATACTTTTAAAATATTAAAGTCTACACTCCATATATATATCTCCAATTCTCCATTGACGATTAAACCGCCAACCCGCCTAAAACAATAATTTGATTTTTTCAGGTTATGTGATAACAGTAATTGCACGTTTTTGTGATAACAGTAATTGAATAAAATTTTGCTCAATTTTTTCCAAAATAAGAATCTACAAAATAAAAATCTACAAAATCTAAACAACTCTCCGCTGTCATAATCGTAATATTATGTTTTTACTGTGTATATTTTATAGGTTGAAATTTAATATGAAACTTTACTTGCTTATAATAGTTTGATGATATCATATTGTGTGGTTGGTTTAGGATATGAGTGTCAAGTATTTGCAACTCTATAAAAAAAAAATTATAAAATTGTTTTTTTTTTTTTTTTTCTCTATTTGATTCATGTCATGTGGAAATTAAATCTACATGTGTAATTAATATATAATATTATGGTTTGTTGACTTTGTAAAATTGTGATATTATTAAGATTATCCAAGAGAATTTTATAAAATTAACTTTAAATCTATTCTAGAGTAAAAAAAAATTGAGGAAATAAAAAAAAAAGCAAAAAATATGCTTTTTTTGTTCATTAATTAAAAATTTTCAATTTTAATTCAGTTTGGGCGATAAGATTAATATTACTTGGTATCAATTTCATATCTAGGTTGTGATGTTGGTGAAAATGGCTATGAGTGAATAGATTTATGGTCACAGTTAGGGATAAATGTTTATTGATTCAATTGGATTGTAAAGATCTTGATGGGGATTTTGTTTTATAAATTGAGGGTTTTCAATTTAATTTCCCATTTACAATTTGACCTAATTTTCACGACTAGTTAGTTAAAATTGGATGAAAATTTTATCAAACCAAATTTGGAAAAGATTTATTTCAAAACTTATCCAAGTTTGCAGTACATTTAATTACCAATACCCTTTTAAATACTGCGTATAAGAATTGCGGATAAGATGGTAGACAACTCTTCAATTTCTTTGCGAATTTCTATCTCTGACTAGGCTCAGTTTTCGGGTAGTAGATTAGAAGTGTTAATCTTATTCTTCGATTGAGCGGGTTGGACCCAGATAGCAGTTAGGCGTTTATCACTTTTTGTTGTGCTACTTCTGTCCTACTCTACTCTGAGAGTGCCACGAGAAAGAATGGCTATGTTGAGACCAAATAACTTTGCACGGATCAAAAACATCAAATCCTAGAGCATCCCACTAAAACTGAGTATATATTTGAATATTACATGTTGCATTCAATTAATTGCACCAGGTAATTTCTAAATAACTTTATTCGAACAAATATTTTAATATCTTTTTAATATTTGTAGTGGTTTCCTTTTTGGATTTAGTAAGAAATTCATTCACATATATACCGGTTTATCTTCTACATTTATAATCTCCCTTGGTATTAGCAGGTAGTTTAATAATACGCTAAATAAACAGAAGATTATGGTGCAGTATCAAATTAAGAATAAATAAACTACTTGTTATTATTGTTTTGTTTAAATAGAATTTATAGTTTTTATTCAATGTTTTGTAAAATAATTTTTAACCTGCAGTTAAAATAACAAATTATTTTTTAAAAGACACAAGACCATAATCCTTGTTGTTAGATCTCTAAAGAAAAAAAAACAAAGCTTCAAATGAATTTGGTATAGATTAAATGAAGATATTTTTATATGGAAATTGTTAAGAAGCTTAAATGCTAAACACAAAATTTCGGATAATATTGTTGAATTTATCTTATGTACTTATGTAAATTTAATTAAGAAAATGAAACAATATGAGGATCATAATATCCTTTTTACAACAAATTGTATTTAATTTTATTAGTAGACAAAATGGAATCATGTTTTTTTAAGAAATTTTTGGACAAATTAAAATTTGTGAACGAAAAATATTATAAAATTTTACTGTAATATCATTAGAGCTGCAATCAACGAAAATAGAAAAGGCGGCACAAAAGAGTTGTTGTATTAAATTAAATTGATTTCGACGGTGATTCAGTCATATACACCTTTGATAAGCAGTCTCAACGTAATAAATCAGTTAACTATTGAGGATGAAAGTGTAAGTACCTAATTTTTTATTATGCTTTTATAAGATTTTTAATTAATTTTCAATTTTAGAAAATAAAAAACGATAATTTCTTCGTGCAATTGTAGCACACATGGATGGCGTTCCTCTTAACCAAAACTTCGAATAAAAACTTACCGCTTACTAAGCGGGTTCTCGAATTTTTTATGCTATTGAATGGAAAAATTTTCGGAAAATGATTGCATTGCTGCGGTGAACACAATAGTTATAACCAATATTTTATTGTATTTTTGGTATGGAAACTCTCGACATGAAAACAAACACGCCATCATGGATTTATACAACTCTTTGGCCTTATAAAAAGCATTTAATTATTTTGAGAAATCGGATTAGCTAAATTTTAAATTATCAGCATCAAAAATTCTAGATATCGCCCGGTAATGTAGAAATTCATTACTTGATCTATTTATAAGAGTCGAGAAATTTTTATATTAGCAATAAAAATATATTTGTAAAATTTTTAACAACTCAATTTAAATTAAGATTATAATGAAAATAGTAAAACTTGCGCTCCATAAACTAAAATTACGTTATCATACATTCTTTTTAAACTTTTCCAAGTGTACTACATCCATGTCATAAAATTGTAACAACAATTCACAACCTCATAAAAATCACCTTCATAAATATAGACTAAGACTTACAAGAGACCAACTTATATTATGTGTGCAGACGAAATGTCTGCAATAATTTCGTTATTCTTAAAACTCAATTTTTTACGATTAAAAAACTTTAAGGTATTAAAAAAATGCAGCGTAATGTTTCACACATTAAAATTTTGATGATTTTAGATGCATTTTTGTTTTGTTCTTTTTTAAGTTTCTTTATTAATTCATTCTTTAGAGTTGCACATTCCTTCACATAATGCACATGCACATATATTCAATTGAAAGTCGTATTGCTTATGTATATATGTGTACTAAATATATAAAATTTTTGATCGTAAATTCCTTATAACTATCATAAATTATCTTAAATGCTGTAAAAATCAATGAGAGATGAGATTGAGGGAAGGTCCTGTCTGCCACAAGAAAATAAAATCAAATGTAAAAAAAAAAGAAACTCATCATACCATTATTTTTGTGTTAAAAAAAAAATAAACAATAAAAAAAAGTAAATAAAAATGTAAAACCATTAGGAATCAATGATATTGAAAGCACAGTAAAGTTATTATTTATTTGACTAGGACAAGAATAATAAAAAAAAAATTTTAGTACCTTTAGATTGATAGAACAAAATTGAGTGTTTCCCAACTGCAATAATAATTCAACCTTTTTGATTGATAATTCAAGAAAATGTAGCAAAAAATAGTAGTGAAAAAATATTTTTGCAGACCGAAGACAAAAACCTTATTTTTGCAGACCGAAGACAAAAACCTCTTGTCAGAAGACAAAGAAGTTGCATAGACCATTCAAGCACGCTAAGATTAATAGTAGAACAATCAGTAGAGTGGAGGTACGCACTATTCATAACATTCGTTGACTTCACTTCGTGAAAGTATATGGAAAACGCTAGCTAGAAGAGGAGTACCAAAAACATCATGCGGGCTGTATATAGCGATCCAGAAATCAGGGTATAACATAATAATGAGCTGAGTGAGCAACTAACAAATAAGAGTTGGTGTGAAGCAAGGATGCCCCTTCTTCCCCCTGCTATTCAATTTGGTTCTACACGAGGTAATGCGCAACGTAACATCCACTGAAAACGATATACAATGGACCATAATGAGCCCTCTAGAAGATTTGGAATATGCAGACGACATAGCCTACTGGCCCGTACACTTGCAGATATACAAAATAAGCCTAACAACTTACAATCAAAAGCACAAAATCAATACAAGTCAAATGGCTCCGCATAAATTTAACAAATTTAGTACTGTTCGACGTCAATGCTGTGCCAGTAGAAGACGTCATCATATCCATCTGGAGGCGCTGAGAAAGACATAAACAACAAGTTGCAAATGGTTAGAATGGCATTTGGTAGACTATTGGAGATTTAAAGGCCCTCGCACATAACAAGAAAATCGAAGTTGTTTATATTCAACGCGTGTGTTAAGTCTCTGCTGCTATGCGGCTTCTAGAAAAGGTATTAAAAAAATGAACAGAACTGCAAACCTGTTTGAATTTTCAAAGATTTTACTGTAAATTAACTTGGAAATAAGCACCTATGTGTATGCATTGTAAGCATTTTTCGTAAGTAAAGGCATCAATTATAATGGATATTGGATAAGATAAAACAAAAATAAGAAAAATAACAAAAATAAATTGAAGACTCCGTAGGCAGGTAACACCAAAAGGTAAATATCTTTACACCCCGCGGTTTGGAAATAAAAAACTACGAAAAAAAGAGAAAAAAAAATTTAAAATTAATTTACACTAAAGTCAAAAATTAAACAAAAAAAAAATTTTTTTTTATTTTTTTACTTGTACTTTTCCTTTCCCTTTTTTTTTTGCTCCGATAATTTTTTGATTTTGGTTTAGGGACGACGATAACGACGATTGCAAGTTGGAAAAAAAATGTGCCAACTTTTTTTTTATTCTTGTTTTTCCTTTTGATATGTGTTTTTTTTTTGTATAACACCTGAATGCGGTGCGTGCATTTTTACCTGGACGTAATTTTAAGATAATTTATAGAATTAAGGAAGAAAAATGAATTTAAAAATTTTCTCGTTTTTTTTTTTTTGTATGTTAATCCCTTTGATTTTTATTAAAACGGTGTGCAGACTAATTGGCGCTCATATATGAAATTCGCTAGACATTTTGGAATTATTTTCAATATTCTTGGTTTTTTTTTTATAATACAAAAATTCTTTGATAAATTCTTTGATTTTGTTTTTTGATCTGGGAATCGATTCTTTCTTTTTTTTTTGGAGACCATTTGTCTGCTACTACATTAACGTTTTGGAATTAAAATGTACGTAAACAAACGTGTTTTTAAATATATTGAAGATAAAAATATGGCGCAAATTAACATGGATTTTGTGAATGAATAACGCTGTAAGTGGATTCCGGAAAAATTGAAGAAATGTAATATAACATTACAATGTCGTGTTAAAATTATTTAAAACTTTCAACTATTTGCTTACAAGAATAGGAGTATTATTCAGGTCATTGTGGTCATGTTGCTTATTCATGTGGAAAAGAATCAAAATTTTACGTGACTAGAAGGTTGTTGATTTGATTATGAGGAAAGCGAAAATTTCTATCCAAGGTAAAGCATATGGCTTCCATAAGTTGTACAGAGAATCAAATGCAAAAAACAAAGTATTGATTGCAAAGTATTGGTATATAAAAGTAGTGTTGTTTGAAAATCCGAGGGAGTGCTGTTCATTATTCCTGTCCTTCTATATAGAAAAATGTTTGTGTTGTGGCGAGCTCTTAAAAAAATATTTGTTTTTTAATAAAAAAAATTAAATTGAATTTTTTTTAGGGAATAATGAAATAGGCTCAATAATTTTCGAAATAAAATTTTAAATACCTGCAATAAGACAAAACTGTGATTCTTTCGCTCGTGTATAGACAATCGGTAGAGAGCCGAAACTTTCCCTTGGTTCAGGTTTTTTCATTGAAGTTAAAATTTGACTTATAATATTATTAGGATCATATTCAGAATCCCTTTAATGATATTAAAGCAAAATTTTGTAATATTTGCCATTCATCAATTTTCATTTGTTAAAAATTGATCCATTTTGAATTTTTTATTAAATAATTTTTGTTCTGCTTTGAATTTAATTAAAACGAAAATTCCTAAATTCAGTTTTTGTTTTCTTCTTGTACTAATTGTGAATTCTTTTAAATATTCTAAAAGTTTCTGCCAATAGAGCCTCCTTATAATGTTTTATTCTTGCAATCCTTCCGTATAATTAAAGTTGGGCTAACAACAATCATGTTTTAGCTATTATTCAAAAATAGCATAATTTTTCGTGAAAAGAAAATTTTATAAAATAATTTCAGTTTTTCCTAACATCAATAAAAAATTATTGCCTACTATTTTAAGAAATTATTTAAAATATTTTATTTTTACAAAAATTAATAATAAAAATTCTATTTAAAATTCAGAAAGAAATAAAAAAATTAATTAATATTAATCTCTTAAGAATCTCTTAATATTTTCTCATAAAACAACAAGAAAGAGAAGAATAAAAAAATTTAAAATCTTTGAAAGCAGCCATTTGTTTCTTTTTTCTCAAATTTTATCGTCTATATTTCTAAGAAGATCTATAAGAGGACGAAAAATTTCTTATTAAATATATTTTTTTTCTTTCTTCTTTTTTTTTCATATTAACTATGAAAATTGCAATCCTCTTTTTGCGAAAAATTTAAAATTTTTTTTCTTTCTCTTGCAAATAATCATGTATATCTGGCCGTATTAACATTCCTACAAATATACAATATTATAGATCCTGACTTAATAAGGTAAATGCACATTGCACATATCTACAAATTTCCATAAATTATTTTTTTTTTTGCATTTCTAATCCATTGTGGTTTATTGTTATGAATGTTATAATTTTTAGCATCCAAAATGGCAGAATGAAGCTAAACTGAAAATTTTTTTTTTTATAATCATATAAAAATAAAAATAAAAATCTCATCTTAAATTTTATTTAAAAATTCCTAGAAAACTGCACAGGAAAACTATAAAAATTTAGAAGATTTTTAACAAAATCATAACTATACACACACACAAACCTACTTACATTTTTATTTAAAAAATATTCCAGCAACACGAAATGCAACGCAAAAAATTTTATAACAAAAAAAAAAAAAGAAACGAAAATGTTATTTTAAATGTCATTTCAGCCGCAACATCAAGGACTTCTTTCAATATCATACCGAGAGATTTATTATCCTTGTAGGATTTCTTTGGAATCTTATTTCTCCTAAATACATACATGTGTATATACATAAATATAAATGCCATAACTATATTATTATTGAATGTGTGTGTGCATGTGTTGTTAAAATATTTATGTATAATGTATATTTACATATATTTAAGCTATGCATGCAGTTTGCTGTATTGTGATTTCTGGAATGCATAGACTACACTATATACTACACACCTTTGCACAGTGATAAACACAAAATTTTCATTTCGTGCTCTTGTATAATTGTGTATATATATATAAATGAATATACCGCAATAACTTGTAGGTAAACTAGATTATATCCTGCTGAACAAGAAGAAGAACAAAAAAAAAACAACCAACAAAAATGCACTCTGAATCAATTCATCCGAATATATGAATTATCATGATATTCAGGTAAAAATGCAAAAAAAAAAAAAAATTAAAATAAATTTTTATGAATGTGAAATTAAAATTCACAGTACTTCTACACTAGTAAAAATGCAAGGATATTTTAAGGATCTAATGTAAAAGTGAGTGAGAGAGAGAGAGAGAGAGAGAGAAATAAAAAATTTTTTTATAATTTTTAAAATTTATTTTAAGAATTTAAAAAAAAAAAAAAATTTGTTGTTTTTTTTTTTTTGCATTTTTCAAATTATATGGAAATGAACAGGTTATTAGGGCAGGTAACGATTTTTTTTTTGTATATTTTGAGAAGAAAAAAAATAAATACAAAATTAATTGGGATTATAATTGTGAAATAATTAAAATTCTTAATTATAATTTCAAATATAATTGAATTTTTTCTATTATTTTTCTTAATTAATTTAATTTTAAATTTTAAATAAAAATAAATAAGATTTCATTTACTCTGAATGGGTCCTGTTGTAAAAGCAGCACATTTCCTTGCGAACTAATATTTTCTAAATATTTTTTTAAATTTGGAATAAAATTTTCATTACGAAATTTATTTTATATTCTATGCATTATTAGACTCGTATTCAATTTCGTCAGTAAGACGCTTTAACAAAACAAACGAAATTATTGACAGATTTGTCAAACGAACTGTCACTTTTGAGAGGAGAGGAAGGAGTTTGCCGGTAGAGGGAGAGGAGGGGTAGTAATTTATGATAGTATTATTTATTAAAATTTTTGATGCAATTCAATTTATTTACTAATTTTTTAAAACTTCAACTCACCTTCAGCCGAAATCTTTTCAGTGTGCATTAAAATTGTAACCGCAGTGATCTGTAAATATTAATTAATATTTAATAAATTTTTATTATGAAAATTTAATTATTTAATTGCAATTTTTTTTAACAAAATATTAACAAAAATTATTTTACATGAAGTAGCAAAATTTTCTTTATATATAATTAATCTAAAAAATTAAATATAATTTTTGTGTTATTATTTTAATAATCTACAATATCTAGATTATTTTTCAATATTTTATTCCGATGATCTTTGCAAAATTAATTTGCATTTGAATTGAATCATTTACTACAATCTATATTTATATATGTGAGTATAGTATTCCTGTAGCAACTATGTATGAATTTTATGAATTTTCTTATAGCATAGAATCTATAAAATTTTCATTGTTATATAAAATTATATGAAATAAAATTAAAAAAAAAAAATGACTAACTTTGTACCGTGTAATTACAGTGCTAATGAATATTCTGCGAATTTAAATATTTCCGGTCTCAATTGACCGGAAGAAATCATAGGTATATAAATTTTATAAGAACATTGGCAAATAAATTCATACTTATTATAATACATGTGTATATGTATGTAGATATTAAATATTAGGAGCAAATTAAAAAATTGTATTAATTTTAATAAATTATTGTAACGATTTGAAAAAGTTCTCTTTTCTCTTTAAAATTCTCTAATATTAAAAACGTCAGAATTTTGCGATTTTATGTTATGCTTATTGTTATTATGCCAACGTTTTAGAAATGTTACTGTCATGTAATTACATATTTGCATTTTTTATTTAATTTATTTTCCTTATTGTAATTATGACAGTAAAATTGTAGAGTTTCATCAATTCTGATGCATAATTTTTGCAAAACAAAAAAAAATTTAAAAATATTTTGTTTCCACTTTAAGAAATTCGAAATTTTGTTCTAAAAATTTTTTTGGAGTTGGTCTTGCCATTAAAACTTTTAAAATATTTGTGTTAATCGTTTATAACGTAAATGGTAAAGTGTACCCAGTGAATATATTTTTATAATGGTACTTGTTCTTAAGTAACGTATAAACATAATTAGATCACAGTTATTTACAAATTAAACGTGATATGATCAAGAGTTCTATATTTTAAGTGCAAAAAACTCTGTGAAATCAAAAGTTTGTTTCAATACAAACAGTATACACTAAAATCCTTTCTAGATGTTGAGGTAGCCTTCAATAATGTTGGCTCGAGAGCAATTCAAGGCTCTCTAGCCAAGTTTGGTGTAGAGATGCAGGTGGTTTGGTGGCTGGTGTCGGTATTGCAATCTAAAATTTTTTTTCCGGAACTTGCTGGCAATATGGTGATTAGTCGCACCAGTAAAGAAACGTCCCAGGGCGGGGTTCGATGCACTAACAATGACACTGCTCTTTTAGAATCTTAGACCAAGGAATGTTAATTAGGAATGAACTCGGAGAAAGCGGAGCTAGTACTTTTTACGACTAAAACCAAAATTTAAATTATAAATACTTGGATATTGTGTTCGACTCAAAGCTTAGTTGGAAGATTAACGTTGATGAAAGGGTGGGGAAGGTACAGTTTTTACAATATTACAGCTGCAATTATAACGTAAATTAACATTATTGTTAAAGTATTACATAAGATCTTCTTGCGATTTTCTTAACTCATTCAAAAACAAAACCGAATTGAGTAATTCGATTTGGTTTGATATTGAACTAATTTATTTCATTCATTCCATAATTCTTGTTTAGCATCATTCTTTTAACCGCAATTAATTGAACGACTTTCATTTTTAAAGTGCTTCACAATAAAAAATGTTAAATTTTACCAGTGCTGCTACCACTCGCAGAAAAAATAAAATAATAAAATCAAAATTTTAATAAGCACCTTTTCGTAAAAATTATGCGTAGAAACGATTTTTTTTTTTTCAATTATTATTGTAAATATGACTTGTAATTTTAGTTAAATGATTTTTTGCAGCCTACGAGAGCGCGAAACAGCCGTTCTATGTATGTCAGCATAATTTTTCAGAAAAAAAAAACTGAAAAATTAAATGAACCGCCCGTGACCATTTTAAAAGTACCAATTTGTAAGTTCAAACTGGAGGTTTATGAGGATGTGTATATGAAGTATTTACATACAATTTAAATTTTTTTTTCTTTCTCTTATTATTGTAAATTGCTGGTAAATTGGGGTTGTTTGAAATTTTTTTCTTTTATTTTGTTCCTCTTCCTCTTTTATTATGACGAATTAATTGCAAATGGCACAATAATAAAATGAAAAATGCAAAAAGGACGAAATTATAAAACATTTATTAAATTTTAAATACGTCGCCGCATTCCTTGAAAAATACAAAAAAAAAAAGAAATTGGAAATTTTTTTTCTTTTTTTTTTTTGCAAAATCATCATAATTAAATTGGTATTTTTGATGTTAAATAAATATATGGGTGTTACCATCACTTTAAATTGAACTCTATTTATGTATAATTAAATTAAAATTGCAATTTTATTTTGTATATGTGACTGTGACAGTAAATATTGTAGATCTTCTTGAATTGAAAACCAAAATTTCAAATATTTTAGTGCAGAAGAATTTTAGTTATCAAAACTGTGAGTATAAAGGGGCACAATTTTTGACTTAAAATTTGGATTTTGTAAAAAATAATTTTTATAAATAAAAATAGAGAGTAATTGAAATTTTTCCTAAAATACTATATTTTGACAATATTACAATTTGCTGTACAAACTTATTACAAATATTAAAAGCAGAATCATAAAAAAATTGCATAAAATAAGAGTAACTCTATAAACCAAAGAGAGTAATTATAAAAACAAAGAGAGCATAAAATAAGAGTAACTCTATAAAAAGAGAGGCTTAACTCATTAAAATTTATGACACGCCTGACGCCGGCTAAAATCTGCAAAATTGATATGAAATATAAGCATTTTTAAGCTCCCGATATTTTAAAATAAATATTTTTGTAACCAAATCAACCTTCAACCTATGGAGCATAGTATTAATATTGACATCCGAATTTCTCCGTAACGATTCTCCGCACTAAGAGAGCATAAAACAGTATAAAGGTACACAAATATGAAAATGTAAGAGGGTAGTAAAGGAGTAATTACAAAAGAAACAACGGAAAGTGTAAAATCTTTTTAGATACTTCAGCGCTCATGAGACGGCTCACTTCTTTTTATTTCGAATTTCTCTTTAATTGGCTTTAAAGATTTCGAAAATTTTTGGGAATGCAAAAAAGAAATTAAAAATAGATTCTTTGCCTGGGTTTTTTTACCTCAATTATTTTTCAATCACTTTCAGATATTAAAATTGCCGAATCATTCAAACAAACTGCATGTGATTGTTTGTTTTACACGTAAATTAAAAATTTTATGTAAAAAATTTTGAATAAAATTTTAGTATTCGCCTATTTTCAATGTTTATTTTAATAAAATTTTCTGTTAAATCAATGAAATTTGATTAAATTAATGAGTATAAAATTAGACATTACCTTAGTATACCTTGTAGGTACACACATTTCCTATGTAATAAACCAAAAATGATAGTGAAAATTTTGTGTTTTTTTGGTTTTGGTCACACTTCTTGCACGCATATCATTAAAATATTGAAAAAAAGAATATTACTATAAATTCAAAAAAATATATTCTCCTGTGGAATATATCGTTATATTCAATTAAAGATAACACGTGACAGTCAATCACCTGAATATATGGAAAAACAATAGCGCTAGTGAAAAAAATAAAAAAATTATTATTCATTGTAATTTTACATGTGCTCGAAAATGTTACTGAAGTAGGAATATGAACGGATTCAGACTATGAAGTAAAAAATGAACAAAACAAAAATATTTATTGAATGATTTGGCAAAAAAAAAAATTATCCTTAAATAAATTATTAAAAAAAGAATTTTTTTTATAAGAATAGTACTCGTGTCGTGTCATCCACAATGTCATGATGATTTTTTTTTGTATTATTTGTCAGTTTTGATTACTCATATGTAAAACTTGCACATGTAAGAGTGTTTATGTAATTTGTTTACAAATATTATTAATAATTTTAGTATAAGAAAATAAATGTGAGTAGAAAAGTGTAAACAAAATTAGGAAGTAAAAGTTTTTTAATAATATCCTGTTTGATTTATAATTTATTCCCACACATAAGATTATAGAAAAACGATCAAAAATAATTGTGAAACGGAAGTGTAAATTTCATAATTGTAATTATACAGAAATGTGACCGTAAAGTTCATTGATTGTCGAACAAAAAACTTTATAAATTCAAATTACGACTCCCACGTTTTTATTGAGTTGATTACTCTCATAATTAGTGTTACTCTCATATTTCAGTATAAGAAATTCTAACTAAAATAAACGAATTCGCATATATGTACACAAAAATAAATATACATTTAGTGAGAAGCAAATTATTAATGCGTGAGTAATTTTTGGTTTTCTATTTGATATGTGCGTATAAAACAGTTCATTGCATACGTAATTAGTTATTTATGTAATTCTTATAGCCCTACCATTTTTCCGAATACGAAAATCGAATTACATAATAAAACCTTAGGTAAGAAAAAAGTGAGTGAATGTGTTGTGTATCTAGATCATGCATTAATGGAGTATGAGCGAAATGTTTTCTATGAATTCTATATTTCGGACAAAGTCATCTGCTTCAAACAAGAACACAATAACTGGCAGCGATGTACAGAATAACGAGAAACTTGAATAACCAAACCAAAATTAAATGTAGTTGAAATTTCTTAAGGAAGGTATTTCACGCGTGATATTTCTTCTTATAAAATTAGCAATAAATTTTCTATTACATATAAATGAAAAAATTCCATTAAACTTATAAATTAACTAGGTATATAAATAAAATTTTATTGTAGTCTAGACTCTAGGCTCTAAATCACTTTAATATTAAAAATAATTTCTAAAATTAATGAAAATGTAAATAAAAACAGAAATCATAACAAGAAAAAAATTAATCATGTGTAACAGGATTAACTTTACATCCTAAAATTTGCATATCTAATTGGATTACATCATGTTTTCTACCAAAAAAAAAAAAAAAATATATTGTGTGTGTAAATATTTTCAGTTTTAAATCCTCACTCAAAAATTATCACAATAATAAATTCTGTTTTTTTTTTTTTCTTTTATTGTTATCATTCTTGTTGCTGTTACATAAATACGGGAAAAGGTGCCTATAGTACAATATTGAAAACAGAATAACAACAACAAAATCAGAGAAATTGTTAATTTCAATATGTTTTTCATAATCAAACGCACACAATTCAGAAACGCATCAAGGAATAAATTAATATTTTAACTGCTATTCTCATAATATGCTCAAATTTAATATCCTTTCTTTCAATATCCCTTTAATACAGTGCGCAACATGATCTTACATTGAATTATATCTCGATAAAAATAAAATTATATACTAATAATTCCCACGTACCTACATAAGGTCCTTACATATGTATACATGTTGATTTTATAATAATTGATAAAAAACGATAACAAAAAAAAAATAAAATTTAGAGAAGAATTTCATTTATAAATGTGCCAGCCTTGTTTACCATCCTCTTATAACTTAAAAATTTAATTTATTCGACCACAAAGTTAATTTACCCTTCCTTCACATCAGCTATATGCATATTACCAACTAAGAATGTACAGATTATTCAGAATAAATGAATATTTTAGATTTTTTCAAAAATTTAATTTACAACCCATCGATTTATTTTCTATCAAAACAAAAAAAAATGAATTACAGTGAGACATATAACCTCACTTTTGTAAATGAAAAAACCTCAAGTGGGTGTCGACTTTCCCTCATATTATTTAAAATCAAGTATAACGTTTATTACAAGGTATACGTTTCCTCAAAAAATACTGTTAAAAAATTGAGGGCACTTTAAAAACAAAAAAAAAAACGAGAATTTACTTTATTGTAAATCCGTGACGTCATTAATGTCAAAAATGAAAATATTTTATGCTGTCATGATTTTAACATTTGCAATGAGTTTTTATGACATTTTCCTTGACATGATTTGTTTGTTGTTTTTGTTGTTGTTGTTTTAACTACTTATTTTTTTGACATTTTCTCAATGTTTTATTTTACTTGTTTGTGTAATATATATAATATAATTTAATATATGGCTGAATATAAATTAAAATATGAAGATGAAATATCTCAGTTCTATATACAGAGTGATTTAAATTTTTGTTTCCATGCTAGGTATATAAAATTCTTAACTTTTTAATCTGATTATGTGTATATAATATTCATTTATTTAATAACATATAGTAATTGTACTATATGGGTTCCAAATAGTAAAAGACTATGATTTCTCATAAAATACCCTGTATTATTACGTTTGACAAACATTTTGTATCCCTGTTGTTTTCTTTTGAAATGTATTGTTATTTGCAGCTGCAAAATTTCCCCTTACAAAGAAAATTTACAATAAAATAATTGTTGAATTTCGATAAATAAAATAAAATTTTTTGAAAATTTTTAATTTTTCGTTATTCAGTTCAGTTGATTGTCTGTCCGTCCGTTGAGTGTTGAAGAAAATACTTTACTTTGATTGGTTTTTTAATAATTCTTGGAGCAATATGTCACAACGACTATTTATTGTGCAGTTAGGCAAGATGAACCATCTTGCTCTACTCTTACAATACTGTATAAAATGATTTGTCAGATTACTTCAGTTTTTGTGACGTAAGCCGAATTTTTTAGTTGATTAGTGAAAGAAAGTCATAAGTCTAAATTTATTTTAATTAATTTTAATTTACCTGAAATTTGACAGCCTTTGTGACAATTAAACTGACATAAGAAATGCCAAATTTCATTCTTCATCTGTCTAGTTTTATTCATTTACTGTATTTTATTATGTGTTTGCTGTTTGAAATACTTAAGTGAATTTTTACATTTTTGTTGTAAATCAGTGTAACGTGTAATATCGTAAATGATGTGATTTTTAACTAATATTATTTATACAGTGAAAAAAAAGTAGTCATTCTTCCTACTATAAAAAATTTATGATATTTGATTTTATTTTCAATTTTCTCTTCTGCTTTTTTGCTTGTTTTACAATTTGAAGTGCAAACTATAAACCTACTATTAAAGGGTATTTTAATATTTTTTTTGGCTAACTATCAACTTATATTTAAGGAGGGTGAAAATTTGATTTTTTTTTCAAACATATAAACCCTACATAAGTTTTATAAATTTGAAATAGTTGTATAAATTATTTCGAAACTATTAGTACTACATATAAATCGTTTTTAACTTTCATTTATAACTGTACAGAAGTAGAGTGTAGTAGTAGTATGGTAGTAGATAATATTCTCGCCCCTCTATTTTAATCGGAATGCAACTTTTTATAATGAATTAAAGAGTGAAGTACTTACTTATATTTATAGTTGATTTTTATGGTGTTAAAAATTCTTATCCCATATATTTTGTACAATTCGTGTTCGGCTATGTCAGTTATAATTTTATCAGATTTGAAAAAAATTATTGAATTTATGCACGACATAAATTTTTACAGCAGTTACCTATAAGGGTAACAATTATCATTGGAGTGAAATTTTCGACCTGAATCTACAGTTAACTTTGCATTTTCTTATTTTCTGCGCCAGTTCAACCAAAAATACTGAAATTCCTATAAAATTTTTAGAAAACTTTGTTTTTTTTTTTTAAAGATCGGGGCCTCGTGGCCTTTTCTCATCTCGACCCATAGGATCTTTTACGATTCGCGATTCAGTTAAATGAGCACCGTTTCTAGGTCCCTGACGAATCTCAGTATTACGTCCACTTGGAATAGTTTTAGAGAACTGGAACAAGTATATTACGATTCCTTGCTTTTGGAGAAGTCCTACAGGAATTTGCTCCCTAACAGATCGCATTTTGTAAATTATATGGGATACCAAATAGATATATAATCAAACAAATATAATATATTAGATAATATGACAAATTTATCGCTGACTGCTTGTGGTCAATTGTTTCAAAATTACAAAAATTACTCTCAAAAACTTTTATAATAATGTAAGAATATCAAAGGTAAGGCTGAAAGTGATTACCGTATATCTTCTTTTCATAATTTTACATATGTACATACATATTATAATTATATGTCCTTAAAGTAAGAAGAGGTTTCCCTTTCTACGGATTGTGTGCTTATATTCATATTACACATAAGGTAAATGTGATTATTTTATTTATTTTATTGAATTTGTAATGGTCCTCTAATAACTTGAGACCAGTTATTATGTGTATATATGTATGATATATAGGTAAATGTAAACATTTCCTTAATGTTATATTTAAACATAATATTATTATTGAACAAATTATGACCACAAACTTAAATATTATATTGTACAATAAATAAATTTATATTAATATATATTATATAAAAATAGAAGAATGTATAGAATATACAATAGGTTATTTAATTTACATACGTATATATATTTGTATGTATGTATATGAAATTTATATATTTTATGGGTTTAAATAGTTTTCATTATTATTTTTACCAGCCGCACTTCATACAACAAGGGAAGTAAAGTTTACACACCTGAAATGTCACACGCTGAGTTTTCAACAGAAGTCTACTTTTCCTTGTCGAGGCATCAATATTGAAAAGCCGTTTTTAACAAAATATATGTATATTTTTGCATTCCTTCATCTTATATGAGTCCAATCGAATTTTTGATAGAAATTTGTATTATCAGAAACTCAAATTATTTTAAAAGTATGATGTCCAATTCGTAAGCTTGTGCTACATAAAGAAAATTATCATAAAAATCTTTCGTATAACGAGTGTCTTGCCGAAAGTAGTCACAAACAACTTAATTTTTCCTAGAGGCCAAATTCGCACTTTTTCCAACTTTTATGAAAAAAAAAAATCAATAGACTTCTTTGATTCATACTTCAACTCTGAAATTTTATACTTCAACTGCGGTTTCCAAAATAAAGAACCTAAGGATTTTGTAGAGATATCAGCACATCTCCATAAGAACTCTATTTAATATGCTTGACCATATCTCAGGATTTACTTATCGGAATTTTCCTAAATTTAATTATGAAGTCTGACAAAGTGCGTTCGGTTATGTGCTGACTATATTAGATTTCTCTCTTTTCGAATAACTTCTTCTGTATTATTTTAAAATAAGTAAATGTTTTTCTTAAAATTATTGTTGCTTTATTATCCCTGTCTCTTTTCAAGTATTCTTATAAATTTCTTGATAAAATTCATAAATTTTTTTTCTATCATAGAAAATTTGATTTTTATTTTTAATATTTTCTTGTTTTTGAGATTTTAAAAATATTTTAAATTAAATTGTGTGAATGTCAAAACGATTCGGTCAGTAAAATGTCCAGTGGTCTGTGGACATTTTTCTAACTGAATCTTTTTGTCATTCATACAAAGATATCATAACACATTTATACTTTAATTTTATACAAAAAAAAAAAAATTAAAAATATTATTGTTAACGTGTATGTGATGTTTTCATGTTAGTGATGTGCTGAATAGTGGGAAATTTTTTATATGAAGGTCAGTTGCCTAAAGCAGATGTCCTTGATAGTTAAAACTTATATATGAAATTTTCTATTTATGTACATATGTACGTGTATGTTAATTCAAAATAAAATAAAATTTATTTATTTATTTCATTTTTTTTATTCAAAAATAATTATAATTTTTGCTCTCTATTTGCTTTATTTATATCTTAGTAATTTGTTTTCTACTGTGACTCTGTTATTATATGAAAATTGCATTTGGCCTCTTATACTCTTATATGGTATATTTATATAAATAATTGCTTATTGTACATATATAGATAATATTTTCAATAAAAATGACATGTTGCCGCTATTTCAAGCATATACATATATTTTATGCCAAAACAGTTCTTAATCATTTATAAACAAATGGTTATAGATAGTTGAAAATAAACAAGGATAATAGATAGATTTTTGATAAATTTTTTTCCTATTCTTTGGATGCATTTAGTAACTAAATGAAAATTGTTATCATTTCCTTATAGCAATATATACCATTAAATAAATAAAATATATTTATAAACTAATCATATGCATACATGTAAAATGAACATTTTATATTTCAAGGGTTTGTGCTCTGTATATTTATTGGCTATGACTTTTTGCTTCTCTTTACATGTATTTGCAAAATCAACCAACCAACTATTTTAATGGGTGATCTCTGTATTTATTATATAGAATTAGAAAAAACAAACAATAACAGAAATATGATTTTCTTTTTCTATTGTTTGCACATTCACAATAAGGATTAATATCAAAGGACCAAAAATAATTTGCGGTAGGTCTAAATATAATTTCGTTATTTTTATAATAAATTAAACGATTTTTAACATTTCCTTAATAATAATCTTCATTAATTGATTAATATTATTTTTCGTAAATGCCATTACAAATAATAAACATCCTTTAAACTGTTGAATCATTAAAGTATAAAAAATAAATTTTAAGGATATTTAGGACTTTTCGAATCGAATTTATTAATTTATTGATATTTTTATTGAAATTATTTAAAGAATATATAAAATGAATTGAATAAAAGGATTTAAACATAATAATATGGAATTGATCCGTATATGTTATGTTTGTCATATATTCATTCACATATGGCGATTTGTATATGAATCTACTTATATATAGAATGCATTAATTTATAGATCAAATTCTAATAATATTATTTTGACAAGATAAGTTCATTTATAATTAATTGCAATTTTTCATCACGATATATATTCACCACATACTGCAATTGGTTGTTTGTACGAGTATAGCTTTATTAAATTTTATATTAAAACTTTTTTTTAAACTATAACAGTATGGGTTTGTTAATATTTTAAAATTTTATGTAAACGTATTGAAAATGTTTAAATAATATGATTTCACTAGGTAATGTTGTGCTGTTGCTGACCAAACGAGGTCTAAACAAAAGTTGAGAAGAGCTTACGCAAAATTTTGAAGCATGCTATTTATGATATCCACATTCTGCTCAGAAAGGTATAAAGGAAGATAACTGAATAGAATCAGACTGGCTTGAGCAGCATTTGAAAGAATGTGGGCTGCAAGGAAGTCAGAGCAGCCCACATTCTTTCAAACTAACTGTATAAAACCAATACTGTTGTATAAAAGTGAAACGTGGCAAGTAAATCAGTTCAACATTAACAGTGTTCAGGTATTCATAAATTAATGCCCCAGAAGAATATGCATAATCTTCTCGCAAAGAAGAATCTTGAATGTGGAACTGTGACCGCTTTGCGGTGAAGGACAAAATGTCATGAACTGAGGTATACGGTAAGGAGGAACACAGGTTGCAATATCACACCTGTTATTATAATGGAACCCACAAGGAAAACGTAAAGTAGGGAAGTCGAAAATGCCACAAGACATGGACACAGATAATACATCTAGCAAACTTATTTCTTAAGGGAGTGAACAAGAGAAAAAAGAAAATTTGTGATAGGCAAAATTTCGGATAGACTGACTTAACTACGATAGAAAGTAAATATTTAGGCAATGCTTATTGCAATATTATAGCACCAATGTTGTACAAGTGATTATTCTAGTAAGAATGATTAGTTTTTAGAGTAATTAATAGCCGATAAACACAAATATAAAAAATTATTAATGTTCCCAAATCAACAACTCTACAATCTTCAATCGATTATTAAGAACCCATTGCAAAATATTAAAAAATTTTCTTAATAATAACTATATTTGATTTTGTTCTATTCTATTATAAAATCATCAAATAATTTATGATCTATATATAATTTTAAGTAAATTTTGCGATACATTAATTTTTACAATTTCCTATTTCCTATGCAATTAACTTGGTCTTTTTCTGCTATTTTTTCTGTAATTTATATATAGACACAATAAAATTTTTTGATCAATTTTCAAAGATTTAGTGAACCCATTCATATACAGTATATCAGAAGTACAAACTTCCAATAGTATACTTGTAGTTACATTAATTTATAGCAAAAATTTGTTATTGTATAAAATACTTGAGAAAATTATATATGGAAGCAATTACATAGTCAATAGTTATTTGGTTTTTTTTCTTCTCCATAAATTTTATAATTATAATAAATTATCCTGTTCCTTTTTCTTATTGATATATTTTCTTGATTTATAATATATAATAATATATTGTTCTATATATAAAAAGTACTTGTATTAATAAAAACATTCTTAAATATCTAAATCAAAATGATAATAGAATAATGATAAAGGCAACAAAATAGGAAGAAATCGAAATAAAAATAAAATTTTTCAATAAAATCATCACTTCAATAATATTGTATAACAGTTATTGTAAATTTTATTATTATTTTTCGCCCTTTTTCTTTTCAAATATGAATAAATTTTCCCGCAATCATCATTACAACAAATTAAAGAAAAACTTTTTATTTGTTATCGTTAAATTCATGTTTTAGCATTAATTTGTGTTATACACAAGGAGCAACAACAATTGCAATAGCGAGAAAACAACATACACATTTTTTGGAAATTCTGCAGGCGACGATAAAAAAAGGCACAAACCATACATAAAAATGTCCTTTAAAAATTATTCTCATGTTACAATACAATTCATTTATTAAAACATGAAAATACAACAATACTTTTTTTGGCCTATGGTATACGACGATCTTATATGAGAAATTGTTATAGAAGAGAGTGTGAGAGAGAAGCGTTTAAATATTAGTTTCCATTTACAATAATTATTTTCCTGTTCAATATTATTTGATAACAATCATCGTATTGGATGTCATTCGTTGTTGTAATCATGAATCGTAGTGAAAGGAAAAAACCAATTGAATTTTGTTTTTGTTCTTTCCTTTATCGCGTTTTGTCCTTTTTTCCCCAATTTAATAATAATAAAAGTTTTTTTTTTTTGTTATTATATTTCTGGGTTCACTGTAATTTTAAGTTGAAGCAACTGTTTTATTTGTTGCTTGTTTTTTTAATAAACTAAAATAAACCAACGAATTTTGTTTTTTTTTTTTTAAATAATCGCAGAAATTCACTATTTTCCGCTTTTTCATTATTTGGTAGCTATTCCCAATTTTCTATTAAAAGTTTTAGATGTAATATCGAAAAAGATTTTTACAAAAAATAAATGTTGTCAATGGAAGAAACAATATGATAGAAAGTAAATTTATTGTAATTATAATTAAAATTTAAATTTTAAAATGCAAAATTACAATGTTAAATGAAAATACAAGGAAAAGAACAATAATAAAAAATTTTGCAGAAAAATCGGAAAAGAAGGAAGCTTGCAATGATTTCAACAGGTAGCAAAAAATCTGTTCACTTATATACGGACAAATTGAAGCGGAAAAGAAACGGATGAGCTTTTATATAGCACAGAAGAAGGAGAATGTTTGGATAACTGAGAATAACAGGTAGCACTTATCGTAGTGAAGGTATTTTCATTTAAACAAAGAGTTCTTACATGTTTAATGGATCTGATACCGCAATATTTTCTAAGCAACTGGGATTGAATGTACTTGTTTCTGGCAGCCGATCAAAGTAGTATTTTCCAGATTGAGGTGCTCACATTGACCATGGCTGTGAAATTCACGATATAATGAACTTAGTTTGCCAAAAGAATGGTTGGCGAAACATCAAGAGTATGTCGGAATTCACAATCTTGGGAGGAAACAGTGAAGGTCGTGCATCATGTACTTAAAAAGTGTCGCGAGTAAATTTTCAAGAAAATCTTTTGTGAAATTTTAGTTTAGAAATTTAAAAAAGTTTTCATACATTTCTTTTTGGGATTGAAGAATGAATTCGAATAATGTTGTGGAGAACTAGTGATAATTCCTTTGATGGCGTAGTTTTTAAAGTTTAGGTCGGCACCTCTTCTCTTACTACTGTTGCTGCTAATTCCAAATAAATTGGTAAAGTGATTGCGAAGACAAAGTTCCTTCATTGGCCAAGCAATGAACAGAGATTCAGTACTCTTCAGCGATTTTGGGATATCCTTTCAAAGCGTCGAGTCGTGTCGACTAGTAACGTTTAGATAGCCTAACCTGAAACTAATTCAGACATATAATTCGAACGAAACATTTTCCTTTCCAATATCAAGTACAACAAGAACCAAAAAACTTGATTTTGTTCGATAATAACAATTTTGTTCTTCTTTTTATTCTCAAATGAAGACAGCAGTGCGTACATACTATTATAAAAATTAATATAGAATACACGAAATTCAATATTGTCAAGAAATATATTCCTTATATTATAGGTTTTTAATATTCCATTAGTTGATTTTATGTTATTTTTATAAAAATATGGAAATGGATATTTCACAAAACTGTTTCGATTCATATCATCCACCGCATATGATATAATAATAATGCTATATACATAATTCAAGTTTGTTGGGGTCTAAAATGTTAGATATTTTTGATGATATTCCTCTGCATGTTCTTTTACATATTATGGAAAATAATAGAAAATTCATTTTACTCAGATAATGATATTGATATTTATGGTGTTAAAAGAACAATAACTAAAAATATTTTTAACCATTTATATGGTATTTTTAAGCGTGTTTGTTGGAATAATTTTTATAAAATTTATATACCATTTATTAGAGATTCTATATTTATTTATAATTTTCATAATAAATGCATTTAAAAAATTACTTCGGAAACAAATTACTAGAATGATATCCTGCAGTGTTGGGTTGGTTTGATTATTCATAAATATATTTTATAGTTGCTGTGGTTTGTGTTGTTAAATTTTTTTTGGTAAAAAAAAAAACACATTTAGAGGGAATAAATGTACATTAATTTTGTTTTTTTTTTATTAGTTCTGGAAGAAACACCAATAATTATATAATAGTTTTAATATTATGAATGTTTATTAGTTCATAAATAACAATATTTAATATGCAATTTACGTTAATTAAAATTATATAAATGCACATTTTAAATTAAAGTAGGAAAGGAAAAATATGTTTTTATGTTAAATATGGCGTTTAAAAATGTATGGGTTTGATATTAAATTCGTTTTTCATATTAATAATAATTTTAATTGCGTAGGTGGTGAATGTTTAAATTGCGCTCGAATTTATAATTTTATAGTTTCTATTGGCGGGAACAGACTTACACCATTGGGTTCGAATCATGAAATCAATAAAGATTTCAATTATTAACTGTGTATTGAGTATGTCAGTGATTTGGTTAAATAAGGATTATGTCGGTGGCAATTAAAGCTGAATTGTAAGGAGAATTCGCATAGGTTTCCTAACGCGATACCGTAGGCTTAAGAAACATTACAGAAAACTGAGCTTAAGGGCAGACGCATCTTGCAGGAAGGGAGATTCTGGCACATCTTCTCAATGAATATTGAACGTTGATCCATAAGGGAAGGGACAATTTGAGTGTACAGTGATCGTCATATCTGTGAATATTTCCGCGGAAAAGTTGCTCGAATTTAGCAGAAATTTCGTTCTGGTGTTCGGAGGGCACAATACATCTTTTAGTTCGCGATGCATTATCACACCCAATTTAAAATCAGCAAGGCTTCTGTGTATTTCACTAGATCTTAGTTGTGAACAAATGTTTCATTTACAATGAGAAGTTACAATGACACCAACTTTGAATTACTTATTCAATTTATACATTTAATACTATAGGATGAGAATATTTTCTTGAAGGTACTTATATATCTTCAAAAACTCTTTAATCATCATCATAAATTGGTAAAATCATCTTTAAAGAACAAATTTCAAATTTCTTCCGTTTTATGATAATAAAAATTCTACTTTTGTATAATTATCACCTCTCTTAACATAATTATTCTTATCTTAAATGAGTAATATATATATATTTTTTTTAAATTATATCGTAAATCATATGCATAAATGATTCGATGGCAATTAACATAAAATGAACACAATTATACATATACGTTATACTCACTTATATCTACAATTCATTGTATATTTGGTAATAAAAATCTGTATTTGAAAATAAAGTGAAACCAATTCAAAATAAAAGCGATTTACAAACATACAATATATTTAAAATCTTTTTACATTGAATTATGCACTCATTCACTTTAAATTTCCCCAATTTTTTTTTTTCTTGTTCTTCTTTTAAGGGTTCTAATAATTTGCAATTTAAGGAAATACAAAATCACATTAATTACTATTGTTTTTCTCTATCATTATATCATATAATATAATGTATATTCTGTGTATATTTGGTATATATGTGGGTATATATGCGGCTTATTCATCAAGGAAATAATGTAAAACTTCATCATTTATTTGTATGCAAGTATATGCAAAACGAATAATTTATTTGTATCGTAAGTATATTACGAGAATTCTCTCTATCTCTGCAGTTAATGACGTATTACATTTATACATATACATTTGTAAATGTAATTGTCTACAGGGTATTTCATAATAAATGAGGTCGAGCAATTTATAAGGTTTAGTGGATCGAAGCTCAATTGCAATGGTTGTATATTTATCTGCGTGCGTATTCAACGAATTAGAATCGTTGCCAGATTCTGCAATCGTTGTTGTTTACTATGCCTTTTATTCGGCCGTGTTTTGCACGATAGCGCAATGGGAAACTTAATTTTCTTGTAATTATCGTTTTTGCAGTCAATTTCCGATATACAGTAAACTCTTCTTCCATCAAACATAATTTTCTTCTATGTCAAAATACAGTGTAAGTGACGGGATATAACGTAGTGGTTCTCGGTAAAATATACTTTTTGAACTTGTTTAATCACTCCAAAACCAGTTTCATACTATAGTAGTCGACAATTGCATAGAGTTCTCGCATTCCATAAAATTAGAGTTCCTAAATAGAGACCTTCCTTAAAATTAGAATTCATAGGTAACCGAACTTTTGAATCAGTCTTTGTAATAACAATTCACTACATCCTCTATATTTCATAAACAGTTTACTTAGGTTTCATGAAGACACCCAATAATAAAAAAATGAAACACTTTTTACTCTGATATAACCTCAAAATAAAATCATTAAAAAAAATACATACATATACAAATATACTTGTATAAAAAAAAAAATAGGAAAACAAAATAATAAAAAAGAAAAAAAACAAATAGAAAATATGAAGGAAAAGACTTGAAGTTATTAATGATACTAAAATGGGCATAACCGGAACCGGATGCATTATCTGCGCTAACTGAGCAGCAGTAATGATATTCCATAAATTTTATATACCTACCTACCTATATTTTATATATATATATATGCATAAATATTCCAGTGTGACGTATTAGAGAGAAAAAAATGACTAAAATATAATTTAAATATTTTAGATTTACGAGTACAGATACAAAAGTAGAAAAGTGAGATATTATAGAAAAGGTACTCTACTCTATTCCATTCTACGTACCCCTATAATACGTATACGCATAGGTATATATATGCGTTTATATACAGTTATATTTAAAAATGCAATATTAAATTGCATCATTATGAAAGTATAAAACTTTACTTGCTTTGTACTATTTATGCTTTACTCTCATTTCAAATATTTTTTTCTTGTTTTTTTTTTTTAATGTGATGACAATATTATTTTACTTATATTTTGTTATTTTTCCTTTTAATTTCTAAAGTAAATTATGATGATTGCCTTTTATATAAATGCAATATATTTGAAATAAGATAATATGATATTATATAACACAAATAATATATGCAAAGAATATATGAAAGAGTGACAAAGATAGAACCAAATGGAAAGAGTGAGGCCAATATAGGGAAGTAGAAAAACGATTTATCATTTAAATGTTTTTTTTTTTGTAATATTTGGAAAATTTAGAACATAAAAAATTTTGCAAATATTGATTTGGCCTACATTGTTTAATAGTGAAATTTTAATATGATAAATGAATTTGCATTGAAAAATAAATTAAAAGAAAGAAAACTTCAATATGTAATTTTTAAACGAGAGCGGCCAAAACGAAATTCAATAAAAATTTCGATAAATATGGTAGAAAACATAAAAAAATTTACAATTTCAATTGGATTTGCTAAAGATAAACATATTTTCAATTCCCGAACTTAATTGGTTTATGTTCATGTCACTATCACTAAGAAAAGCCGATCTTCGCTGTATGAACATCAATCATTTGAAAGAGAATTCGCCATATCTCTTTGGGAGATTTATATCCTGAAGCCAGTATGACATGGCATAATCCGTGTAGGATACGAAAATAAAATGACACAAGTTTAGTCATAAAAATTTATTATACAAATACTCTTATATGCCAAATAATTAGGTATAACAGATTTATTATAAATACTAACACATGTAACCAAATATACTAACACATCGAACTCTATCTAATTCTCCATATCCAATTTGAAAAGTAACACATTATTCAAAGATTAAAATTAGTATAATTAAATAAATTAAAATAAATTGATTAATTAATTTTTTATATTAATAATGCTCATATTAATTTACAGTTATTTTTTTTTTTAAATTTGATCGCTAAAATTACCTAAAACCCGGAGCAAAAATTAAACAATAATTAGCAATTACGCAAATCGGGAAAACTCTCAGTTTAAATTTATTAGACATCCATATACATATGTACATAAAATATTAGGGTATACACAACATCACACACAAAATGTACTAAAATGTTAAGAGAATAACAAAAAAAAATACAAACGTCTATGCTAAATCAAGTGATCAACTGAAATGAACTGAAATGGTCATTCACTTTATCGGGTGTTGAACTTTTTAACAACTCAACCGTATTCAATAAAAAAACGTCAGTAATATAATTTGTATGAATTTAGGTGAACAAATCTTGTTAAATTTTTTACATTCTGTATATTATTGTGCATAATTATGTAGTTTAGTATGGTATAATAATTTTGTTAATACATTTGAAAGTAACCAGTAAATGGAGTAGATATTGACGCAGAGTTCTAAATGAAATTTGAATACAAGGGATGCTACCTTGGGATATGGTCTATAAATGAACAGCAATGATTGGAAATTCGAAACTGAAGGAGAGTTAAAAAAACATATCAAAACTTGAAACACTTGTATTCCAAAATTTTTTGAACATCACCACCCGTTGTTTATCACGAAACCTTGAAAAATTTGGAAAATATCTTAATTCGAAATTCAATTTCAGATTGTGTACTTGAATTTATCGAGATAGCACAGATATTGCTCACAACAATTTCTTTAGGATTTTAAAATATTTTAATTTTGTTATTCCATGCTCCTAACGGTATAACGTGTCGAATTTTTCTTGATTTGTCATTCACAAACAACACAACCTCCCATACGCGTGGCATAAATGCTTATTTTTTTGTTCAATTTATGCAATTGTTTACAACTATAGCGCGATCCCAGAGTTAGTCTGATATCCAAATGTTTACCGTTACAACTTTTTTTCTGTTATTTGATTCTATAATCATAACATTAACTTTTTTGTTTTTGTCCTACAACATGTTAATAACAGCAATTCTAAATCATTAAATTACTTGAATATTCACGTTTTGTACTTGGGATTTTTAAAAGCCAGCTATTTGCAATAAAAATTATTAAATTAATGATTCATTTAAAATATTTTCAAAACAAAAAAGAAAACAAAATATGAACAATTTTTTATATATTTTTTTTTTTGAAATGTGATTTACTTGTTGACTAGGTAAGAGTGAAATTGTTAGAAATTACTTGATTAGAATCAGAATGAAAACAGAAAAACAATAAAAACAGATTTATGAATTTTGAATTATGAAAAACCATCATTATAGAGCTAATTTGAAAATTAGATAAAAGTGAAATTAAATAGACCACATCGCATATAATTATAAAATTAATTGATAAATCTCGGTAAATTTATAACCCTTGTATACTAAAAATAGTAGTTATGGGTAATTTCAGCCGGATTCAAGCCAGTGTTCCTATTTCAAATTTTTATTGAATCGTGCATAAAATTAAGCAAAGCGATATTCTGCAAATCTTAAATTGAGATTGCCTTTCAGAGTTTTATGATTGATGCGACCATCACACCAAGACCACACACATGATAGTCACAGAAGTACCTCGTGACACTATGGTGAACGTACTTGTTTCTAAAATTATCCAGGCACTAGAGATAAACACGTAGAGAGAGAAAGTATTTACAAAATGCTGAATGAAGTGGTGGGAACCCGTCAAACAGTATGGTGAATTTATTTCTCTTGAATTTAAAGAGATCCACGTTTTAATTCAATAAGTGTGCAATATAGAGCGTACTGAGTTATGGAATGAATAACAAACGTTATTTCGGCAAGTTATATGTTAAAATCCCTTCCAAACGGAAAGATGTGATGGAACACCGTATTCCTCCAATTCCTTCCTAAACTTTTACTTAAAGATTTACTCAAACAATTCCAATTTTATATATTTTTTTTTTTTGTAATTATTTTTGAAAATGAAATAATTTTATTTTACTTACACCAACATAACAGAAATCTACACAACTCTACATAAAAATCAAGGTAAGTTTTTTTACCGGTTTTAATTAAATTTTTTGGTTTCAATTAAAATTTAATAACAATTGACAAAGTTAAAACAATAAAGGAAACATAAACAAAATGAGAAAAAAAAGGAATAAGAGAAATGGGAAAACTAGTTAAATATTTATTGACCACGGAAAGTCAAAATGTGGTAAAACTTCCGGACACGCAATAATGTTAGCAACAAATGTTAAGTCATTAGTTTCCCCTCTTTGTATAATTTTGCATAACTATCTTTATATAATGTTTACGGTAAATTATGATATTTTTTGGAATAAAATGTAGTTTTGAGAGTAATGTTTAAATTTAGGGGGAAAAAAAAATTTGTATTTATAATGTTCAGATTTAGAGTTTAGAGTTATGAGCGTATGTACATAGTTAGATTTCCCATTTGATAATCAACTTTCGGAAAAGGTCATGAAATATAAACAAAAAAATAAAAATTTTCAAAAATACAAAATCGTGGGAAAATTATCAGCATGTTTGATAATCTCTTAAAAATATAATTGTAAATATTAGTGTAGTCTAATAGCGATTAATTGAGAACATTCGAATTTATTTTAATAGCTATGCAAATTGCTCAAATATTTATTAAGCAAACTTTTATATACATATGATCTGGTGTATTTGTAAACAAAAAAATCAGTTAATGGTCAAGAAACACATGACAATATTACCGGGTCTCTTGGTAAGGTATCCATTGAGACAGCTTGAGAACATATAAGTTTGCAGGTGAAGACACTTACACATCATGTTGACAAGCGAGAGAGACTTTCCTACACTTTCTCGCGAAGCTATGAGCTGGAGTCATAAGAGAAAGCATTCTCTGCGTAGCTGTGTTTTGTTGGAAAATAAGAAAGAGAGAGAGAGAGAGAGAGAGTGAAAGAGAGTAGTAAAGCAGGGAGGTAGGAATATATTGCGCTGCGGCAGTTTTAGAAAGTTTATGGCAGTTCCCCTGCTAGGGCGCCAGTATTAATACAGTGCTCGAAATAGGGTGCCAGTTAATAACTCTTTTGCAACGAATTATTAAAACACAATTTGTTCTAAAATTTTCGCAGAAGCAACAATAGAACGTCTATCATAAAAGCCCCAAAAGATGTTGCTATAAGAAAGAAAATCCTGTATATGTGCATGAAGTATTCATTTCAATTTCTCTCATTATTCTTAAAATATACCATTTGGTTTGCATTTCGTATCGTTAAAACAAGTCATACAATGCCCATTTACATGAATATTATTATAAGTTTCGAATTTAAAATTTTATACAGCATCCTTTTATGAGTCTGCGTTTATTACAATTTTATTACACAAATAAAATTTCATATTATAAATATATGGTTTAAAATTTCACTCATTTACATTTTTATTTTAATTTTCCCACGACTTCAATTTCGTTTTTTTTTTTCATTCGAAATTACAAAGTCGTGTAATACCCAACCAAATATAGTGAACGAAATGTTCGCATAAACACTATTCAGATGTGTTCGTTCATACATCCATACACCTCTAAAATATTTCTTTAATTTCTACCCTTACTTTTTTTATTGCATTTAAATTATATTTCTTGTTGGGGTTACCTAGTAGCATAACCACCTTTACTATAACTATTATGTATAAAAGTATGATAAATAAAATGTGAAGGTAAAAAAAAAAGAATTTATTCGCGCCTTACAATATTACAAAAATAATAATATGCATAATATACCGACTTATGTATATAAAATGAGTGTGTAAGAAAGTAAGTGGACGCGATTTCTAAAACATCCGCGACCAATGGTTATTTACATACTCGTATTATAAATATAATGTATGTGTATAGTGACTGGTTTTCTATTTTCAAAATAACTATGCACCCCGATTTAAAGAATTTTTGTAACACATGTAAAAATTTTTATAGTGCGATTACGATGATTCTCGCAGGAAATTCTTAATTATTATTATTAGTATTTTGGAATAGATTGCAAGAAAATATATATATAAAAGGGATTTTCTTACACATAATTTAAGACAAAAAATCCGGCAGAGAAATAAAGGGGTGAGTTTTCAAAAATAGAAAAAATCTCATAGTTTTATACGGAAAATTCTGTTGCATTTCTGCGTTCACAACAAAAACAAATGTCCTTCCCGTTGGTCTTTACGATTTCTTTAATCGTTATGTTTGAAAGGACTGTGTGCGTACAGTTTTTCGCGTTCATATAAATTAAATTCTTGTTTTTAATTTTCATTTTGCTGTTGTTTTATAACCGATATTTTAATATAAAAATTATTATCTTAAAGTAAATAAAAATCTGGACAGGATTTTTAATTTTTATCTAGTTTTCATTTTTTTTTTTTGTGTATTTTGCTTTCTTGTGAGATTACTCGTAATAAGGGTTTGGCTATAGCAAATGAATTTAATAACAAAAATTGTTGTTTATTGCATTTTACATTCCTGTGCTGTCATATCATATGTGTGAGAAAATAAAATTGTTTTATGTGTGATGAAAGAATAAAACTAAATATAGAGGGTGAGATTTCATTAAAAATTTATAATGCATTTATAAAATATTTATGTATAGGTAAGTAATTTTTCCCGATACTTTTTTGTAATATTTACAACAGAAAATTTATTTTAAATTTCTAAGAAACTAGGAACCTTTTCCTCCGGCAATTTCTTAACGGAAGTTGTAACGTTTTCCCTGAGCAATGAAATTAAAAATTTCAAACTTTTAAAACAAAATTCAAAGGTGTAGTATTGTAGAAAATTTTTTCATTGTTGAATTATAGAGCTTCTGATACATACGCCAATAATTACCAGACTTAAAGTCTGGTTTAAAAACATGCTGAGATAATTAGATTAAAAGTCATATTTATAAGCAGAAAATTATTCAGAAAATTAATGATATTATTAAAATTTTGCCACCACATTATGCAACTCTTAATGGCTTGATACGGTAGGTGAAATAAATATTCGTAAAAAAGTCTAAAACTTCTCCGGAATACCGGGAAAAAAAAAAAAACTTTAAGGAACAAAACACACTTTATTTAATAAAAACTCAAAAATTTATTAAAAACTGAAATTTTTCGTAGTAAATTATTGATGATATTAAGAAATTATGAATATTATATAAGCGTGCTTTAACATCAATTATTTAAAATGGAAGGGGGGATTGTAATCAATCAATTTCAACACCAATTCAATAGCATTTCATTAATAAATTATTTTTATTATACTGCGATTAATTGTATATTTGTATAATAATTTGTGTATTTAAATATTAAAATGTAATATTATAATAAATAATAATTTTAATTGTTTTATTAAATCGAAACGCTTTATAATAAATTATTTATGTATAATTGAATTTTTCGATGAATATTTAAAAATTTGTTATGCATTTTTCATAATTTTATTTATTTTAATGCATACTTTGTTTCGCTTTAAATTATTAATCGATTAGTAATGATGAATTATTTAAGAATGGTTATTATTTGTAATTGACAACTGCTGTTAACATATTTTTTTCATTTAATACGATATGGGAATAATACTTGAAGCAGAAGAAACATGGAACAGTTGCAGAGATTTGCGTGCAAATGGAAGTAATTTTCGAACTACTTACGCTACATTTTTGAAATTGTTGAAATGGCACACGATAGTACAGAATGGTCCTCCAGTAAAATTGAAATTTTCTAACCACTGAGATTCCTAACGCAAACTTTTCCGTGGAATCATATGGTTAGGAGATACACCTTTGAGAGAAAAACTTTGAGACACAGAAGCCACCGAGGAGGTGACCTAAATCCCAAGAAAACAATCTTGGTGTAAAAAATTTTTCTATGGTTGAGAAATTTTGATGCACTTTACTTGGAGAGGGAAACTAGAACATTTGTCAGACTTACCCTGTTTGGTCATACATCATATATAACCAAACTGAGCGACTCTGTATACGTACAAGTCAAAAATAAATGCGAGAGAAGGGCAACGGTTTTTGCGCCGAGAACCAATTTCTTCGAACTTATCGGAATACATCACAGCATATTTCAGGTGGAATTAAACACGCCATTAATGTCTACATGAGGCTTAATCTTCAAAAAGATTATTGAGTACAAAAGATTTTTATTCTATAAAACAGCTAGGCGCAACCGGATGAGTACCGGTGCATGTGGGTGTGAAAAGAAATGAGACGGCCGACGCCATGGCAGGCAAATGATTGATAAAATTGAAATTAACTTTTATATTTATATTGTTTCCATTTACTCAAAATATATACTAATTTCATTCAACTCATACATCAAAAAACTATATGCATATGTAGAATGCATACATATAGATTTTATTTATTTTCCTCGATAAATTAAACGCATTCAATAATAAAAATTGTTGTAATCTGATATGACTGGGAAGAAGTGGCCTTAGGGCAAAAAATGTCACATTTACCCTATACCAAAAGCAATGTGAAAAAAATAAATTGTAAAATAAACTATACTATACCTTGATTTATGTGTAAATATGAATGTATTAGTGTTCAGACAAGCATTCTGCAATGTTCGGAATTACGTATGATTTTATATATGAAGAGGATGAATATATTTGGAAAATATCAATAGTGTGTTGATGAAATATTACTACCAGAATGGTAGAGCACACTGCTAAATTAACTACTGAATAAAATCAGTTCACCTAAATATTATGTTAGGTTCTTGTTTTATAGTCTGTTTCTTTGTACATTTTAACTCTAGTTACTTTTATAATTCAATATGAAAATAAACTGAAGGTAAATAAAAACAAAAGCATGAAGAAGGAAAAAGAAGAACTGCAAATTAAAAAAAAAAAACAATTTGCAATTTTTTATTTTTTTTTCTGTTTTGTGCTAATTTTTATTATTCTCTTAGTTTTAAGGGTTTCGGAAGCTGTGGTTTTTGGGATTTATTTTTTATCGTGTACACATAAAATGTATGTACACTTAGTTTTATATTTATGTTTGTTATACATGTACAACAAAACCTGAAAACAAAATTGTATGTGAGATACTAGTATTTTAAAATTATTTTCTTCTCGCCTCCTTTTATTCAATATTATTTTGCAATTGGTACCCATATTCATTTCATTTAATGATATATAGACGATAGTATTGAGAAGACGAGAGCAGAAGAAGAATGGCTAGAAGAGGATATGAAACAAGAGAAAAACCTTTGAAGGTTTTTTAAAAAGAAGAAAAAGAAAGACGGAAAAGCAAAAATGAACTTGTACCTGTGCGGATTTTACTTTTCCAATTTTACAATTTCCAATTGTAAATGATATTCGGTTAACAGTTATATTACAGTGTTTCTTTGAAAGCAAGCTAATTTGATAAGTATATACAGTGCGAATTAACTACATACTTGTTTATCAATGTATTTTTACTTAGCGAACAACAGTTGAGTGCAAACAAAGTATTTTCTCACAAATATCGCAAAGCATTGTGGAAGTGCAATATTTTTCCGTATACTATGGAATTCAATTAGTTTTTAATTATGATCCTTAAAATTCACTCAGAAATGTTCCATCTATTTTGGATTCCGAATATTTTCCATTTCGGATATATCTCCGAAATTCGGAGTACTTGTTGAATCTCGGAACAATGAGAAAAATTTGTCAAACACGTTTTTTTCGACTGAGAATAACATGCTGCTCTTGTATATAGATGTACATGTGCAAAATTTGTAAGTAAATTTCAACACCAAATTACTTACTATTATTGCAAGCCACGGTGTATATTCCTATTTATGAAGTATTTGAGAGAATCTGTTTACACAAGCTTAAACTAAACCAAGTTTAAAATAAATATTTTAAATTGTATACATATTTATTTTAAATTAAAAAAATTTTCATGGGAGCTGATTATTTCTTTAGATTTAGGTACAAAACGTTAAAAATTGTCGTTTTAATTTCAAGATTTCATTGGCAGTTTGCATGGTTGAACCCTTAAATTTTCTACATTTAACAGTTTAGATTTAGGTATACATAATACAATTACGTGAGAGTTATTTTTTTTTTTTAATTTAATAAGCATAGGTAGCCAAGTACCAAGCAAATGAAATAAAATTTTATAGGCATTTATTTTTCCTGTTTCCTTTTATTTTTTTTTTAAATATTTTTAATTCATTTATCATGTCACCGTCGAATTCGATACACGTACTTTTTTGCAATTCTGGTTAAGGTTATATTGAGGTTTTTTCGGTATTTTTTCTCCTTTTCCTTATTTTGTTAAGGTTCTCAATTTTTTACTTGCATTTAATCCTATGTTATTACTAATTGTGATAAAGTTTACCCTGAAGTATGTTTATATTTAGTTGTCTACAAGAATAAGTTTTAAGTTAAAAAATATTGATGAGAAAACAATAAAGAGTGAATTTGAAACTGTTACAACTTTTCTTCTTCTCTTGGTTTTTTCCTTATACTAAACGTTTTTACCAACTTTTGCATCCGTATATAGATTTTATTATTATTAAATTTCAGACGATATTAAATTGAGTACCACAAAAATATATAAAAATAATGCGTATTTATCCATTCAATTTGTAATTGGAAATTAATTTTAGAAAAAGAAAAATACTTAATGAAAAATAAAGGAAAAAAAAAGGATATACGAAAGGAAATACAATTTATAAGAAGAAGACTTGGCAAAGAAGTTAAAATTTGAGTGTAATTCCTTGTACATTTAAAGGAGAACAAAAATGTTTTATACAAAGAAATACAATCAAATAATAATTAATTGTGGTTTTATGCTATTCTTTTTTTTTGCATCATTCAATTATTCTTTTATACCCTGAATATAGGTTTAAAATTAGTTGGGAACAATGATGGCAAGTTGGGTTCTTTTGTTTATTATTGTTATTAAAGAAACATTTATTATTTTAAAATTTGGCATTACTAATATTATGTTATGGTTAGTTGATTTTATTGTCATATATGGAGTTGTTTGGGTTACGTTATAACGCAATTATCAGAGAATACACTTAGGCCTAGTAGGCCCGCTGTGATGACATCGGATCATCCCAACTCATGTTTAGTGCGTTAAATTTATAGGAGGATATAACTCCAACCGAACCAAAATCAACCGAATAGTTCTATTCAACCCTATTTGTAGCGTCCGTTTTGTACGTCAATTCTATTATACGGAAGTAAAAATCAACCTATAAATTGAAGTATTCAAGATGTTTGACATTTATTTGTCATATGAAAATATTAGGCCATCTACCGGAATAAATACTCGTAATCACACTTATTAGATTATTAAAAATTTCTTAAATTTATTAAATTTTTCAAGCATAAAAAACAACAACAATAGCAAATATCAAGTCTTTCATTTTTAAATGTTTCCTAATAAAGAAACCACCAAAATTTTCATAATATTTTATGACATTTTTGCTCAAAAAAAAACAAAGAAAACAAAAAAATTATAATGCAAAGTCTCACAGTGGAAAAACAAATTTAATAGATTTTTACTATGATCTTTTATTACTTATACCAAAACATCTTCTTACTTCTGACAATATTTGAATGTTTGATTGACATTCTCTATAGGTATAAGCTTAAAAGTCCCTTAAAAAATTTCATACTGTTAGTTGAATAGGAAATATACGGTATATAATCAATAGAGTATGTTATTAACATTAAATATACCAACATTTAAATCTGTTTTTATTAAAAAATCCGCGGGATACTTTCGCTATTAATAACAAAAAATAAAACAAAACAAAAAGAAAGAAAAAAGAAAAAGATTTTGTGCAGATGGAAATTTATAGTTGATCGGAACAATTTTAAGAAGGAATCAAAACAAAATTTTTTCTACTAATAAAAAAAGGGATTGTTGCATGGAAAAGATTTGTACACGATGATCGATTCGACGGGGTATGGGATATCCGCTATAGTCAAAAAATTTGCCATATTTTGCACAAGAAGATGCAAAAGATGCAATAATAACAATCACGGAATTTTGATTTCTTATGACTGAAGCTTATACTAACTGAAGCTTCTGCTGCGTACGGTTGTGTACACGAAATTAATATTAATACGAGCAGAAAAGTAGCCGAAAATACAGAATATACAATTGATTCTCTGTAGTCCTAAACGTTGTAAATTGTAGATTGTAAGTTTATGAAGCGAGATATTGGCAAGGAACTCCTCCCCTCCAATCACCGCAGTCAGCTAAAGCTTATTGTAGCCCACCCATACCCTGGTCCTAAGTCCGAATATATCCCTCAGAGAGTTGAACGCGAGTTCCCCAACACTAAAACATCTCCGCTCAAGCCATCTGCGCTTTCTGACGGACAAAACAAGGCAGGTACACAGAACATGTATGGCCATCTCCTCATCACTTTCAAATGGGAGTCTCATATACTCAATTTGTGCAAGTGATATTTCACCGGACGGCGAAGAAGCCAGTAATAACCCGAACTCGGTTAGGCTTGGTGGAAAGCACAATTTCACATGGTTGCATTCCTCAGTAGCCTATCGACAAAGATTAGACTACCCCTAAAGGACAACACCAAGTCTGCCTCTGATAGGGTATTGACAGTCCAAAGAATTGTCCTAAACTAAAAAGCAAGCTATAAAATTTTATCCCAATTCATTAATATTTGACATAATAATATTACAGTTTGCTTAGTCTTACAAATGGATCAACAAATTTACCATGACTATCTAAGTTAGAAATAATTGTTTTATTTCAAACGTTATCCTTATATTTTGAGCATCTACTGAGATTTTAAAAAAAATATTTTGATTATTTAAAATTTTAGAGAACAGTTTTAATGTTAACAATAAAATTAAATTTTTTTTTTTTTTAAAAAAACAAATATTATGCTGATGTCATGTGTGTCTGTGCATATGTGTATAATATATTATGATTCCTAACAATACGGTGTTGTCAAATAAAATTAGTAACGATCCGATAAAGCTTTTAATATTCACTGAAACGCGTTGCATATAGGACGAATGAGAATATGTAATATAAATATATGTATATACATTTTGTTTAAGGATAATATCATGAGATCTATAAAATCATAACAAAATGAAGAAGAGAGGGTTAATTCCTTCCAAAGAAAAAAAATTAAAAATATGAAAAAGAATTTTCAGAGAAAGAATAATTTCGAATACATCCGTCTTTGTTATTTTAATTCATTTGGACTGCCGATTTATATCGGAATGTTCGGAAAGGATTCTAATTATGATGCTTTCATAATTGAAGAATTTATAATTTTATTCAAAATTTTCTAGTCTTGTCTTTGGATGGGTAATAACCTATTGGGTTCTATACTAGCAACATACTGTCAAACTTCGTTCTCTACCATAGCAATATCGTGGCATCTTACACTATTTGGGTAACACTTTATGCCACATAATGTAGTAAAATTGTTACTTTCGATTATTTTGTACAATTGATAACCTTATTATATAATATTTTACTTAATAAAAATTTCAAAACCCGAAAAAGATCCTTATGTAATGCCGCCGTTTACATAATCATTGAACCAAGATAATGAAATATGTTGTTGCGTTTTATCTCAAATTTTAATAGCAAATTATTTAAAGATCACCGTCTGATACTGCATTTGACGTTCGCTTATATTTAGTAAATAATAATAGTGCATATACTTGTGCACAGATTTATTTTGAACTGCGTATTTATTACATATACCAACATTATTTTCTTAGGTTTTGGTTTTATATGAAATTATTAAGCAGTAGCAGTGTGTAATCAGTGGTTTTTAAATTTAATTTTACCATAATATAATATAAATGATTTTTATTTTATGCCCAGACCCATACAATGTAATCTTTACTATCATAAAAAAATATTATATACAGACATACGTAAATACAAGTAACTGGCATATTCTCTTAAGAGATAAAATTATATTTTTTGTGGTGTGGACGGAAAAGCTAAACGTTTCTGCTTTCATTGTAAACATATACGAACCAATGTAATTGAAAACTGCTTTAACACGCAACAAATTGACGTTGCTGTATGCAAAAAGTTAAAATGTTGAAATTTTTTATATTCCTCAATTTATTTTGTGGTAAATTAATATTAATATTTTAACCGTCTTTAGTTATAGTTATTTTCATTTACGACGCAAATTACTTACAGGAATTTTATTAGTTTACATTTTAATAAATTCTCTGCATTCAAGGAGTTTAAAGGAGCCGATCAGTATGTTCTTTTATGGAAAGAAAAGGTGAAAGACAGTAGCTGGATTTCATAATGTTTTAGTTAATATAACTATTGGTTTCGTATTAAATAAGTAATTGTTATTGCTAAAGAAAGAGAAGAAAATGTAGATGCAATTATGCGAATACGAATAAAGATGTGATTTTCAAGGACATTTTCAACAATATTAAAGCAAATTTATGAAAATTAGTTTATGAAATTTAATTGCCTTAAACATATAGAACGTGGTTTTTAGAGGCAAGTAAGATATTTACAATACAAGGGTCGTCACCTACCTAGTAAACCCAATGACGTCAACTGCTTCATGGTAATATACAATAAAAACAAAAAGGTATTTACAATAATTATTTTTCAATTTCGTAAAACTACTACATGATGTGCAAAAAATAGGTCCATAATCCTTGTAAATTAAACTACTGCTAAATTTTGAACATAATAGGTTTTGTTTATACTTTCATATTATTTCTCTTGAAATCCATGCTCAGGCGGCAGCATTTTTTCGCAATATATTAGTAAGGAATTAGGAAATTTCTTTGTGGCTTTCATTATTTTACAACATGTGTTTTTTTCATACAATTAAATGAAAAACTATATTCTGCCCCCAAATTAATTTTGCTATTTAGAATACGAGTTACTTAGCATTTTTCCATATTTAATTTATATTTAAAGAACAAATAATATTTTCAAAAATTTTGTTGAAATTTAATGGAAATTTAAAAGCCTAAAAATAATAATAAAAAAATCTACGGAAGTACAAAACTTACCTTGTTGATAAAACAAGGTATAATATAAAATAGAGAAGAGTTTAACATTTAAAACTCTAGACGACAACGCTGTGAAATAAATAATGTTTCCAGTTTAATTTCAATAATGTCCCAATAAATATGCCATATTAGTTATATAAGTTTATTTATTTTAATTTTTCGTTTTAATTTTTTTTTAAAAAACATGAAGTTTGATATCGATATCGACATTGATAAACTCGTATATATATTTATACTATGAATTCGGAAGCGAATATATGAGCTTAAGAAAAATTAATTTAATATATTCAAGCATAATTCATTTTTGCAAAATTCATTTTTGATTTTTAAATTTATTTTATTTGAATTTTCGGTACGTACCTACCATAAATCGTTTTTGGAGGCGCTCTACATAAATTTCTCATATAATAATTTTCAAGTTTATATGATTTTAGAAATGAATAAATGGAGAAAAAAATTGTTCAAAATTATTTTGAAAATTATAAAATTTTTGTTACCATGTTCAAAATTTTTTCCATTGTTGAAATTTGGTTTCATTATAATTTTAGGGTAAAAACTTCAGATGGAGTAATAATTGAACAGAAAGTGAAAGTATGCCCACCTCATTCAGTTGTTAATTTTCAAAATTGGCATAATGTGTGTGATTTCCAAATTGTTAACCCGGGTCCAATTCAATCTAATATATTATTTGGCATTAATTGGGCGACATGTAATATTTCTTTGAAATGGGGTTAGTTCAGAAAAAGTTTCAAATCATGCATGGAATCACTTTTGGTTTATTGTAAGAGAGCACTAACCGGTAAACTATTCGAAACTGTAGCCTCTTCACATAAATTTCGAATATGTTGTGAGTTTTAAGAGAAATCAAATTAATTTATTAAATCTTTTAATAATCGCCTACATTTCATTAACATATTATTAAAATATTTATTATTCATTATCACTTAAAAAGAAATAATATTAAGTATAAGTTTTTTTTTTTAATTCTTTGAGACCAGTTCCTTATATTTTATTTCTTAAAATTTGTCAACTAGTTAAATTATAATTTTTATTTGAGAAAATTATGTATAATAATCACTTTGATATAAAATTTAAAGTTATAAAATTAAATTCTGATTTAATAAATAAAAATATTATTGCATTTTTTCTTTTTAAATTCTTTCAAAAATTTTTATTATATTTATTAATACAATAAATTGTATAATTATAATAAAATATAATTTGAATAATTTAAAAAAAAAAGATTTGACTTATGTACATACTTATGTAATATTCATACATAAATATTTTTCAATTTTTTTTTTTTTGGTGCGAAATTTAAGATGTTTATATAAGGTAAAATGTCGAATGGTAGCTAAAACGTAAAATTTAATAGCCTTAAATATTATTATGTCGTGTTAAGAGAACTTACGGGTGTAACCTTCATTAAAATAAAAAAAAAATAAGAGAATATTTTTCGTTGACTTAATAATTTTAACCATATAGTGGATTTGTCGATTTGTATAACCGAGGTAATAGTGTACCGCGATCGCGTATAAGGTGGCCTCTTTCTGAGAGAAGAGCATGACTTACAATACCTGCTCGAGACATACTCTTCTAATAAACTCGAGCAACCTTTAAAAAATGCGGCAAGTTTCACGATTTTACGTGTCATCTTTGCTCATTTTAACCCTATACAGCCATTATTAATTTAAATTTGTGTCAAATATATTTTATTGTACGGTATCATTCTGGTTTAAACGGCAACTAACATCACAACGCCACTTTACTAGCACCACCACGTGAAACCTGAGTGCCAATTTGTATCAAATTAGCTGTCAAACTACCCTGTATTTTGAAGGAAATTGTTTATATGCTAATTCAATCCAATCTTTAATTCACTTTGCCGAATGAGTCTTTTTTGACTACTTTTTCTCAGTCTTCCAAAAGAATTAAAGGACAATTTCAATTCAACGGTAGCATGATAAGTGCAGGATGTCCATTTTATTAATATTTTATCAATACTAATGAAAACATTAAAATAGTACTACCTCAAAGAAATTCATGACTGATCTATTTTTTCTGGCTCATTCATTACCTCATTTATTTCATATTGTGTTCTTATGATATAAGACCCTTGGCAGCGTTATATTGTAATGTATAAACAACTTTTTTAACCTGTCATAGAACTGTTTCACTATATAACAATATGGTCTCTTACCAATAAAGGGTTAATAGATGCAAGAAATGTTTTTCGACCAAAGCTAAACAAGATTATTTTGTATTTTGTTGTATGTATACAATAACTCATGAATTCAAGTTAAAATTTAGGAAATAAAAAGAAAAGCAATATATAGTCAAATTTTTTTCTGAACTTGTTTAAATTATGCAAGTTATATGCTATCTAGGTAATATTATACATATTTGAAATTTTATAATTTTTAGGCCAAAACAAATTATTTTTGATTATGTTGTTTTTTTCAGCCTATAATTTTTCTATATCTACATACGTGATTTTACAATAAACTTAAACAAAAGAAAATTAATTAAAAACCAACAGAAACCGCCCTAAAATTCACACTTCTTTAACTTTATTTTTTCAATATTATTTAACCTAAATATTATTCAATATTCCACCTGAAATCTCAATTTTTATAAAATTTAACAAAAGTAAAAAATAATATCTAGCGAATCATTTGTTTTGTTTGTTGTCGTTTTGGTTTTTCGTGTATCATTAAATTTTGTGGAAATTTGGAGGTCTCTACAAGAATAATGTTGTGAAGTTTTTTCTTGAGCAATTTGTGAAAAATCTGAACTTATTAAGGTGAAATTTATGAATTCTAAGGGAAGCAACATTTATGTTTGTTTCGAGTTGACAATTTAATTAATGAACTATTTCATCAACTGCTATTGAAGTGTTGAAAGTAGTCTTGAAGTCAAAGAAGTCTACAAGCTACCTTTTCTGTGTTATCCTTTCAAATTGTTCGTTAAATTTCTCTAGCAAGGCGTTATTCGAGGAAAATCTCTTTGAATAACTTTATCACTTATTTTAACTTATTAAAATTCGTAGAAATCTTTAACTAGAGAATTCAGCTTTCTCTTCCTGCACTATCCAATAATGCACTAATTTAATTTCGGCAATGCATAAATTTCATCTTATACACAGACTTTGATGAAGATAGTTTTATTTCTTTATTATGAATTGAAATTCTCGATAAATTTTTGCAATTTTTTTAAGTCAAAAATAATCTGAATGGCTAAGTAGTAGAAGAAGAAGAAGAGTTTCTATTGAGATCAAAAAGTAAAGAAAGGTTAAAAAAAGATTAAAGAAAAGAGTTTAAAAATTGAAAAAAATACAACGAAAAAAGAAAAGAACAAATTTTGTACAAAAAGAAAAATGAGAAGAAAACAAAAGACTCATCCAATCATGACAAAAAAACAAAAACAACAAAAGGAGTGTAGTCGATTTGTCTACTAAAAATTAAATAATGAAATAAAGGGATATAAAAACCAGGTCGATTCGGTTCTGAATTTAAAAAAAAAATTGAAAAAACTTTTAACTGAATCCTGATCCGATGAGTATGACATACCTTTCGATATACACACATTTCCATCATTCTTAGGTTAAGTTTTTTTTTTTTCAACAATAAACGTTACAAAAAATGAAATGCAAGTGATCATGATGATGAGGAGCCTTCTTTATATTATTATATAGCGGCATCCATCAATAGTTCCAAATTCTTTTATTGCATATTGTGTGTAAGTAGATACTTGAAGACAAGAAAAAAAAAACACACAAGAAAACGATAGTCATAAAAAACAGCAAGCGAAGAGGAGGAAGAAGAAGAGTTGATCTTAAAAAGGATGACGAAGATGATGAATTTACCACTTTCATTTTAAGCGAAAATCAATCGCAAGGCTTATATCTATAAAGCAAATATACAGCGTTGCAATTTTTTTTATTTTCTGATTTTCAACTTCATTGTTATCCGTTCTGCTTTTATTATTTTTTTCTTTTTAATTTCATGAAAAGAAAATACCTTCTTTGTAAGAATCGAAAGTAGGACCATACGAACCATCTGAAAATAAAATTTTGAAGTTTTTTTTTTTTTTGTAAATAAGAGGAACAGATGAAAAAAATTCAGTAAAAATAAAGGGGTTAACTGGAAATTTGATATGATTACGTATTTTGCAGAATTTGTACAAGATGCCCCAAATTCCACATTGTTCTGAAAGAGAGGCGATTGGAAAATCAGTATGGGTGATATTAAAATTGATCTAAGTTAGAATTGTTGTCTTTAATTGAATCAAAAATCTTAGCTTCTTAGAATTGGGCTTCGTTGAACTGTACAGGTACCTTTCAGCATCCAATTTCGGATAAGATGAGCATCAAACTAATTGACTTTTCCAACTCAAAATATAACTCTGATTGAATAGATTTTTCTGCATCAGGCAAAAATAATTCGCTCAATTTCCCTGCGTCGTCCAATTACCAAAGACTACGGGGTAGACACACCTTGTGTAAACGAGAATTATGTAGTTTCAAACCAAACCATTGTTTTTTCTTCAAAAATTAAGTTTTATTGAAGATTTCGTACTCGTAAATGGAAATATCAAACTCATACGACATGAATATTTAAGGAATTTTTAAAATAAATAATGACAATTATGTAGTGAATGAATAATTATGATGGTATTAATAGTATTCCTTTCTTGGTTTTTTTTTTTTTTTGAATATTTTTAAGTGGAATTTTTGAGATTTATTATTGCAACGCAATTATATAAAAATAGTACAATAATGTGTTTTTACAAAAAATATTTGAGAATTTAAACAATAATTTCAATTGACTGCTAATTGAGTAATTTTATGTAGAATCGAATTTTTCTCATTATACAATTCCGATATTCACACACCAAATTACGATTATCCATTAAATTCTCTCGCACATTCCAGTATGGATTAGTTTAAAACACTGTTAAGAATAAATAACAAGAAAATGCCGACCCATCTGGATATTGGGAGCTTTTTCGGTCACATATTGGTATTTGAAGCCATCCGGACGCCAAGATGCTATACAAGACTCCTTCAACCTCATGTTAGGCGTCATTTTCGCTTGTTCATAAAAACTTAAAAGTAGTTTTACAAAATTATCAAAGAAGCTTACTATAAGCAAAGATTATACTTGCAGATGGCTTAACTGACGGAAACTATTAACACTGAAAAACTGAACAAAGATCCTTTCAACGCGTATTTAATTAAAACTCCTAAAATTTTCTTAAATAAGTTTTGGTAATTAAATTACATACTTGTACACGCAATAATACAGGACATTTAAAACCAAAAAAAAAGAAAATTTTTTCTTTCTCTAACAAATAATTGTAATCGGATTATTTTTCCTGCTAATTAAAAGGTAAAAATATTTTCTAGATGATTGAATCTTCACCCAACTACTTTATAATTCGTATCTATTAAAGAATTATGCATTGACTTGTGTATGTCTTTTGAACGTTCAATTTTACATAAAGCTCATTCTGCCATTTTATTGCATTGGAAATTATATGGATAAGGTGAGAGACACTTGAATAATTGAAGCATTAATTTTTCTTTCTTTTTATTTCGCTTTGCTTTTCATGGTAACAGCCCATTTAAATGAAAATCTCATTAAAATAAAAAAAAAATCTAAGAATTTATAATGTGTATTTCGAAAATTTCGCTTTAATTCTATCGTATATTGTGATGAAGAATGATTAATTACTTATAATTAGCTACTTGCTATATATAAAATTTTTAGTTCACACACGTCATACTCGTATGTATATACATTAAAGCTCCAATGCTTATATTCTTTAGATCTACTTTGAGCAGACTAATATTAAAATTATTGAATTAAATTTAAAAGGATCTTATGGCATATAAAAATTTGATAAAAGGTAAATGTTAGGTTAATTAATGAAATTTAACTAATTAGGATTTTTAATTAGATTCCAAGCATATTTTAATTTTCTTTCTTTTTGGTTGCTATGTTATTTTAATAATTTGAATTTTAGCATTTATTCGAGTTATGCTTTATTAGTTAACCGAAAATTTTTGTACCCTACAGCTTTCCTTTTGCAATTGAACATGGATGAATTATGAAGTTTAAATATTACTTCTAGGACCAGGTTGAAGTTATTTATCTAATATGGCTTTCCCTGCTATGCCTGCCTGCTATTGAAGTGCATCGAACAAGTTGCATAGCAGAGCGAATACTCAGAGTAAGAAAGTCGTGAACATTTCCATATGTAAGTAATACCTTGATTTTTGAATTGGAATAAAGTACTAAATATGAAGAGCAGACTGTAGTGATATCAGATAAGGCTTATTGTTATATTATTTATTGCAAGGTGGAATTTTAACTAAAATACTTTACATTACTTTATAGAAGTGGAATACCGCGAGCTCCTCCTCGCATTGTTTAAAATATTAGTTAAGACTTCATATTATTTATTCGATATTTTCTTTGAGAACGCAAGTATACGCAAACGAATACTTAAATATAACCTATCAAAACAATGAGTTTGAACTTTCTTTCAACATTGGAACTAATGAAAAAATTCGGCGCGTTGCGAGTAGGTTGTATTCAACAACATTCCAACCTATCGTTCAAATATTTTAAGTATTTATTGATTTTTCCAGGAACAGTATTCTTATATATTTTTCAATTCTTAAATTAGTAAAATACAAAATTTAATTCATAATAATTTTGAAACCTTTGGCAATATTGAAATAAAATAGGATTAGGTATAAAATAATTTAAGATTTTTTATTCATTTCAATGAAAATGAAGAGAGAGAGGCACTTAGTAATTAATTATTTAAGATTAATATTGTATGTGCGTATATATAAAAATTAATTAATACACACCTCTTTGAAATGTTCAAGAAATATAATAAAATTTTCGAAAAATAAAATAAAAACATAAGAAAATCAGAAATTTAATTTGAAAATAAGACTTCATCAAATATGTATGAAGAAAAAAATAAAAGCAAAACAAAAAAAAAAGAGAAAAAATAAAAAAGGATTTCTTATATTTTTGCTTTCATTTTGTTTTTCACCTCTTATCCTTTAAATATTATTGAAAAAAAATTTTTTTTGTAAAGATTTAAATGTTCTTTTCTCTTTTATGCCTTTTTAAATCTAGAGTAACGCAAATTTTTACCTTACTTTCGTATATTCAAAAAAATAAATGGTATTTTTAATTTGTAAACCTGTGTACAAGTAACACAGGTGTGAGTTAACAGTTGCGAAAATTGAAAATTGTGAGAAAAGGATTTCTTTTTATTTTATTTAGAAAAAAAATAACTCCTTTTTTTTTGCTCTTTGTTTTTTTTTTTGTTAATATTGTAAAATTATTTTTTCTTTATTTTCGCAGAATATGAAAATCCATTTCTCTTGCATTTTAAATATCTCCTTATTAAATACTAATCTAATATAGATGTTTCAAAATGGTGCATATTAGTATAAGTTAGATGTGTGAAAATTTATGATTATTTAGAAATGAAAGCGAGGACGAACTTGCAAAGAAAGAAACGAAAACATTTCGATTGACGAATGGTGGTGTGCTTCCGTTATTTCAGAACAAAAGAAGAAGCAGTGGACGTTTTTTTCGATTTCGAAAAGTAGATGAACAAGCCTGTCAATCTGCAGAGTGGCAAAAACCCTGTCTTTCTCTAATCTGACTTTATATGAAATTGAGTACACTAATACTATATACACTATTACTTCTATCGCTCACACGAGGTTTTATGGTTGTGGTTATAGTGTCATATAATTACCTTATCGACGGGTCTGCGGCTAGATAACTATTTTTGCAGAAATTGCAACGCGCTGGAAAATCGAGAAACCATAAAACACCTGTTGTTGCTGTTCAAAATTATGAAGGAGGAGAAAAATGTTTAGCGATTTCTCATTTACTACATTAATCGACGTTGCTAGAGTAGATAAACTCTTTTGCGACTGTTTGAATTCTACAAATGAAATGCAACATCCGCCTTTAAATAAATCGAGGCATCATGCTACTTATAGAGCTTTCAGAGAATTGTCTTAAGAAGTTGTGTTGCTATCTTTATCTAACATAAAAAATTCAACCGCAACTAAATCTCGCATAAACGCTCTAATATTTTTCTCTAATACAATTTCTTCAAACCCTGAATATATACGATTGCTTTTTGTATAATTTTTTTAAATCATTTTGAATACAATTACCGGCATATATGTTTATTGATTTAAATTCTAATTCCATATAAGGTCTACATAATATTATGAGAAAGTAAAATGAGAATATAGAATAAAAACGCGTTACACCTTCTAAAGTCTATAAGGCATAGGTAAGGAAAAAAGAACCTAAATTAAAATATTGAATTATAAGATTCTTTGTATAATATGCCAAATAAATATAAAAAAATAAAATCAAGTATGTAAGGATATATATACCCCCGGTATATACCCGAAGACTTTGATATACACTCGTACAATATACATTATATTCCTTTATTTGAAGTCATCATAAAATTATGTCTATATATATAAACATATTATATACATTAAGGATCTTATATGACAGCCATCAGAATAAATTAATACATTCGTTTAAAATGAATGCGAAAAAAGTAAAAGAAAAAAAAAGGAGAAATATTAAGCCTAATCTGTCTTTTCATATGCGAATTTCATGGAATATGATTTTAGTTTACGCCGTTAAGCTCTGAGTAGCTTTATCTTATTATTTTCACTTTTTTATACCTAATCTTTTTCTCATATTTTTCTTATATTAACTGATTATACCTGATTATATATGTAGATATATGTGCAGGAGCATATTATAAAAAGTTGACTCTTTTTCATTACATTTTGTATTGAGACTGTAGTATAGGCCGAAGTGAACATATTAAAATTATAATTTCGCATCGCATCTCGTTATCCTTCGATAAATATTGGCACAAAAAAACCTAAATTTTTTCTGTTTTTTATTTTTCTTTTTTGCATGTGTTGTTTAGAATTGGAAGTGAGTAAATGTTTACTTTTTCAAAAGGACCTTAAAATGTAACTGAACTTATGATCATAGTTTTGCTTTTCTCTTTGATAATATCTGCTTGTGTTTAATTTATACGAATGAGAACAGTGCAGGATTTGTCTTGTATAAATAATACAAAAAAAACGCTACACTTGGCATACAATTGCTCTTATTTATAGTTTTCAATAAATTATTAATAAAATTGCATATTTTTAGGCGCAATGTATAACTAGATTTTGTGCTATCAATTATTGTGAGCCGTCTCAATCTGTATCTCACTAGTTCTTTTTCTAGGTATACCCAAAATTGCTACTTTCAGCTCTGGTAACAAATTTAGGAGACTTTCGCTTCTGAAGGAGTGGTATGAAGAGGAAGAGTATGAAATGAATGGTGTGGTCTATTCGTTAAGAATTAAGCTGCACAAGTATACGAGTATTATGGTAACTAATTTCCTGTTCCTGTTCAGCCGCGGAAATAATGTTCTATGAATTTAACAAAAATTGTTAGTAAGTTTCAAGGTATAACTGAGTTTTCCTCAAACATTTTAAACTATTGAATCATTTTTATATTTTCCTATCACTACCCAAATTGCAAATTCTAAAATGTGTTGAATTTCAAAGAAAAATGCAAAAACCACACTATAAAACTTATCGGGAAATCATAAATACAAATGTCTAATTTTCAAATTAAAATATTAATAACCGCGTACGTAATACAAACGTACACACACGCAAATATCAATAGATAAAAACTTTTATATTTCAAATATTATGAAAGTGTGAATTATATTTTAACTCTTTGATCCTTTCTTTTATTATACACCATATTATAAATTTGTTATTCTGTATGTGTTTTAATAATATCAAAGAGAAAAAGCGAAAATACACACCATAAGGACTCTATTTAAAGAAGTATTCACTTAAGTTTATATCTGATTTTGAAAAAATAGTTTAAAAAAAGAACTAAAAGAGTAGAACTAAAAGAGTACAAATATATGTTATTATATAAGAGAACAACAGGTGCAACCACTTTCTCAAAAAGAAAAAAAGAGGAAAAATATTTTTATAACACTATAAATAGAGAGAAAGGATTTCAATTGCAATTCATATGGCATTAAGAATTCATTTGTTTCCAAATAACTACTAGATGGTTTTATTGTATAATTTATTGATGTATTATATAATATACATATGGTAGGAAAAGTAGATGTATGTAGTAAGAGAATTTTCAATAAAAAAAAGAAAAAAATATAGACGATTTTCAAATGTCCTTTATTTAAGTATTTGTTGAATTCAATGAGAAAATGAGAACAAAATTATAATATTTTCTTTTAAATTAAAAAACTCATAATGAGTAGGTATGTGTTATAATTTATTAAAGAGATCTGATACGAGTATAAACTGATTTTTAAGTGCTTAAAATCAGAAAACAGCTATAGAATTCTGGAATTTTTTAATTGGAGCTTTGGAAAACAAAACAAAAATACAAAATTAAAATAAAAAAATTAAAATACTTAAATTAAATTTACTCTTAATTAAATGCTGTGACTTGAAATAATTTTGTTAACATCAATTTTGGCGGTCACAAATCAGAACCGTCTAAGTCAAAATTTTAATTTTTCTAGTTTATTATAAATTCAGTTTCTTTATAGTCTAATATATATTCTGACATAATTTCGTTCATGTATCTCAATTAGTTTCGAAATTATAAAGAAAAAAAGTAAAAAGTTGAATTCGAAAAAAACTAAACTGAATTCGGAAAATTTTATGAAAATCGAATAATATCTGAATTTATTTATTGTTTTGTCTATATCTTTCCAAAATTTCGTCAATATTTTTTTAGTTAATTCCGAAATTATATAAGACATATGAAAAATTTGAACTTTTTTTTATTAAAATTAAATATAAAATTTGATGTCAATTTTCTAGAAGCTTGTTTTTTTTTTATTAATAGCACATGATTAGTTTTAATCATAGAATTCCAAATCTTTTCCTAAAAATTATTTTATTGAACTGCAATTTGCATTTTAGACCATTGATTCTCCTACTTTCTTATCCAAATTTTTGATGTACTGATTGTAAATCAAAATAATATGTAATTAAATCATATTAAACTGAAAATTAATTTAATAATAAAGTTTCAATTGCTAAAATGTAACTAATTTTTGAAAACAAAAACCTGATTCTTACTTTAACTAAGAAACAAAAGGCAAAATTACTTTACTAAAGCATTTTCTAACGCCAGTGCGTCTGTTCAACTCTGTCATTCTCATTTTGCTTGAATTGAGAGTGTACAACAAAGAAAACAATAATAAGTAAAAAGAGATTTTTATTCATTGACAATACAAAATAAATTCCTATAATTGCATTATTAAACCGAAAAAAAAAACTTAAAAATTATAGAAATTCTTGCAAAAAAAATAAAAACAAAAAGAATTTCAAAACCGAAAAGGGTACAACGTTTCAGATTTTTTTTTTAAGATCTCAAATATAATTGGTAAGAAAATTTATTTTAACATCTGGGTACCTGAGTACATAATCCATAAAATTAATTTAAACAAAAAATTAATAGCAATTTTTAAAAACTTCTTGTGATTGAAGTTGAAAATTCTTTAAGAAAAAATTTTTTTTATCACAATATTAAGATTAATAGATTATTTATACGTTGTATTTTGCACAAAAATCCTTCTCGTTTCTTAAAAGGATTTCTCAATTTTACTCTTGTTTTAATCACAATGGGTGTTCTTTTCTTAAAAATATACTCAAAATTGATTATTATAGCATTTTTCCAGAAATTTTAGAGCAAATATTACAAGGTTTTCCTTTTTTTTTTTGCATGATATACTTGGTTATCCTGTGCTTAATCAAAATTACCCTCAAACAAAAGGATACATTTTTTGTATTTCATTTGACTAATTACCTGTTGTGATGAATAAGCTAGTTTAAAAAAAATCAAAACGCCAAATGAAAAAACGAAATCTAAAATCTAAAAATGCAATTTCACTTGGCCTATCAAAAAAGACCTTTGAAAAGAATTCCCTATTTCTTTTTTTTTTCTTTTCTTGTTTTGATTCTTTCTTAAATACAATATGACTATAGAGAGATTACTATAAGTTACAATGCGTACCACCACTAGTGAAACTAAAATTTCCCTACATTACGATAAAAGCAAAAAAAAAACCTTTATATTACCTTTAGATTTTTAAATATTGTACGTATTGTATGTGTGTGTGTTTATAAAAATGCAATTTTAATGATATCCTGTAGAGTTTTAGGATTAAAAGTCATTTAATTAAATAAAAAAAATTTAAGAATTTTTCACATTATATTTATTATACGGTTAAACATACTTTTAGATTTTAAAATATTTAAATGTTTGTTAAAATGTATGTAATTAGAAATTTTGGAACAGGTTTTAAGAAAAATTAATGCTCACCTAGTCTATAGTTAACCTCCTGATGTTTGAATTATTTTGTTGCAAAAAAAAAGATTAATTTAAAAACGAGAAAAAAATAGAGTTGACCTTGTCAACTCTGAGATACCCGTACGAATTTGTTATCCTATGTGCGAATAACTAATGTGCCATAACTAACTATGGGGCAGACTATGACTTTAAGTTGCCGTATTACCATATTAATTTATGCAAAATTTCAGTACTATGTGTTATTCAAAATACTGGTTGTGCCAAACTACTATTGATGTTGTTTGGCAGTTACCAGAAAGAGCCAAGAAATTTTAGCGAATTTTATCAAGCACATCGGCCCTACTAATATACTTACTTGTGTGAAATCTCAATATCACAGCTTTTATAGTTTCTGAGATATAGTCAAATAACTTTTGAAGTTGTATGGCAGGTACCAGAAGAAGCCAAGTAATTTCAACGACTTTTATGAGACACATTGGCCCTACTAATATATTCGTTTGTGTGAAATTTCAATACCATAGCTTTAATAGTTTCTGAAATATAGTCAAACAACTTTTGAAGCTGTATGGCAGGTACCAGAAGGAGCCAAGTAATTTCAACGACTTTTACCAGACACATCGGCCCTGCTAATATATTTACTTGTGTGAAATCTCAACATCACAGCTTTTATAGTTTCTGAGATATAGCCAAATAACTTTTGAAGTTGTATGGCAGGTACCAGAAGGAGCCAAGTAATTTCAACGACTTTTATGGGGCATATTGGCCCTACTAATATATTCGTTTGTGTAAAATTTCAATACCATAACTTTTATAGTTTCTGAGATATAGCCAAATAAATTTTGAAGTTGTATGGCAGCTACCCGAACCGGTACCCCGATCATGTCCAATTTAAATAGGGTTCTGGCACTTACTACAATAAATCATTTGTGAAAATTTGGTGAACTTAGCTCAATTAGTTTTTGAGTTATCGTTCGGACGGACGGACGGACGGACGGACGGACGGACGGACGGACGGACGGACGGACGGACGGACGGACGGACGGACGGACGGACAGACGGACGGACGGACAGACAAAGCTAAATCAACTCAGAATTTGACGCTGATCAAAAACATACACTTGAGTCTATATCTAACACCGTTATTTCTTAGCGTTACAAACGGTAAGGCAAATTTAGTATACCCTTCGAACATACGTTCGTACGGGTATAAAAAGGACATTAAATAATTTTCAATAAACCTCATATATTAATATTCCTTGAACAGGTAAGGCGAGATATTAGGATTTGAAAAGCAAAACTATGTTCTTACAGTGACTATTGAGATTCTTCGATATTTTCAAGTTGCTTCAGACTGTTTGTCTAATTTATAAATAAAAACTTTTGTCTACCAAATTCTAGTCTATTCGACTACAAATATTAAAAAGAAAAGAAAACCCCCGTGTATTTGACATTTGTGAAATTTAACAATTTTACCTTTTTTTGTTTTCTAAATTCTAAATAAAAAAAAAATTGAAATTCAGCATGAAATTGCTTTTTGAATTTTATAAAATGGTTTATTAATGAAATTTTAAATTTCAAACAAAATCGAATTTCACAAATTTGGTTAAGATTTTTTTTTTTTTTAAGTAGATAAGAAATTAATTGAGTGAAATTTAAAACACCTTGAATCATGAAAATATTGTCAGTTGAGGAGAAGTATATAGTGTAGAAATTAAGTTCTATGCATCTAGCTCTACGGACTGTTCATAAGGGATCTACTATAAGATTAAGGAGAACGTTAAGATGCTTTTAGTATTTGAGGTATTATAAAGAATTCTATAGGCTTAGAGTTGAGAATTCACGCCAGGTCGTGTTGTTACTTCACGCTACAACTAGGATTAATCAGAACTAACTTTATTTCCGTCTATACATTTATAATGCGATTCTTCAATTTTTCAACTTGAATTTCATTCGTTCAACATTTTGTTAAATATCTTCCAAACAACTTTATTCCAACTACATGCACATAAACAACCAGAACTGTATATGAATATTTTCCTACAATACACAATCAGAAGATTTCTTCCTATATAAATTAATCATTAAAAGAAAATGAACTTAATTTACTTGAAATAAAAATGTTAAAAATTGATTTTGTCTCTAAGTTGCAAAATATATAAAATAACAATTATCATCACATTTTTTTTACAATTACAATTCTAATTTTCTATTTATATAATAAAAACAAAACACTCTAAAGACTCAAGTTTAATGTAAATATAAAGCTTATAAGGTGCTAATGATTTACAATTTAATACCCAAAAGGCGTACACAATTAAAAAGCAAAATACTCGGCATAAATACGTTAAAACATAAAAGAGTAAAGTAACAAAGATTTTACAAATCAACGATTATAAAAGATACAAAAAAAAAAACAAGAACAAAAAAAGGAATTCATCAGTTTTGACTCCATTATTCATTATTTTATGTAACTGTTTCAAAAAGCTTTGAATATTCTCAAAAAATTTTTATTCTTTTAATATACAAGAAGTTATACACACTTTTTTTTTTCTTTATAAGTTGTAAATTGTAATGTACCTATAATAATAATAATAATAATGTGATATCGTCCCTAATATAAAATCCACAAACACACATATGTACAACACTTTGTGAGTATTTTTGATGGAATCAAAAAACAAGCGAATCAATAAAATATATATATATATGTATAAACATACTATATACGATTATGTGCAATAATAAAATCGAAAAGAATTTTCAAATGACGAAAAACCAGAAGCTAAGCGAGTACTCTACCATCATATGTGTAAAAAGACTCAGTATGAAAAGTATAAAAAATCTACACAACAGAGGAAAATATTCCTGAATCCGGCCATAAGGATCCCTAGAGGCTATTTAACATCAGTTTGCAATAACCTCAAGGGATTTTATGAATGTTTCCTTTTAAACATTTTTTTTTCTTCTCTCTTTTCTTTTTTCGTGTTTTAATCGTTATGTACCTCGTGTATGTATTTTGTACAAGCATTACCATTTTAACAGTGTCATTATCATTAGAAAAAAAAAAGAAAGAAACATAGGAAAAAAGAAGGGTACAAAATAAAAAAAAATGCAACAAAAATTTTATTCAAACATTTTTACTGTCATCATGTATACACAGTGTTCAGGTTTATTAATTTGAAATTATTGTAGACATTTAAAATTAATATGGATTTGTTCAATTCTAAGTAGTGTATTTTTCATCAAACAATTTGAAAACATTTTTTTCAGAAAACAATGTGACATTTGTAGTTTTCTCTTATTATTTTAAAATTTTGTAAAATTGCATGCTTTTAGGTGCAGAAAGAAAACCTTAAAAACATAAACTTAAGAATGGAACCCATTGGGTTACTTCGAAAATGATCAATCAAAATATATTTAACGTATTTTGGTGATAACAAAACATTTACGGTTACCATTACACCTTATTGATATAGTAAACATTTCGTTGAAGCTACAAAGAAATGAATTGCCCAATATTGGCAAAAATTTCAGAAAACGAAACATTAAATTGTTTATTTAAAATCTTAGACAACTTCAAAACACAACTAGGAAAATTAACCTATGACATTGAGTATACCTTGAATGAAACACTTTAATTCCTACTCTTTTTGCTTTTTTTTTTTATATAAAATTCTGATCTTGATATTAATTCACTATATTATATGATTGTACATTATAACCCGTGTATAAGTTTAGGTCTTGTATACTTATCAACATTTTTTTTAAATGTTTCATGTACTTTCATTTTTATTTCATGGGTTTTTTTTCGTTTTGGGTAAGAAGAAGGGTGAATTTCTTACATTAATTTCATATAATATATTTATTTGTTCATCCAATTTATAAATGTGCATATGCATGTTCTCTATCCTTAGGTATGTACATACAACCATCATAACATTAAAATTTTTCACTTAAATATTTTGGCTTCCTTCTATATATTTTTCTGGTACAAAATCTTAACAATTTTTCTTGTGACAATAAAGCACAACAAGGATTATATCACTTTTAATAGTGTGATAACGAATATTGAAAATCATATGTTTTATTTTGTATATGTGTCGCTCTATTAAAAAAAAAGCAACTTTTTTTAAAAAATTTTAAAATAAATGTGCTGTACAAAATTGTTTGATTTTTTAGGCAAGGTGTGTGTATCAAGGGAATTATTACTTTACCATGATACGTGCGAGATCAAAATTATGATACGTGTGAAATGAAAATTATGTATGACCAAGTTGTAGAGAATCATACAAACCAATCACATCGAAAAAATAACCCAATTTTCTAATGCAAAATTTCATGCTTCAGCCACTGTTGGTCGAAAACGATAAGTGGGACATCAGCTATCTTTATCATAATGTAGGTTTATTTACTTAAAAGAAAAGATACGAGTAACTAGAAAGAATTTTTTAATGTAACTCTCTTTAACAATTTAAATTTACGTTAAGACGTATGAGCGGCCCCCCCCACCCCCCCCCCCCCCCCTTGCTCTCTCAAAACAATAATTATTTTCCTATAAAAAGTCGAAAACGTCATCAAGCGAGACCTTTAACTCAATAATATCAATGTGTATTAGAAATAAAACTAACAATACTACTACCTTAATGATGCTCTGAAATAATTTATGATATTTGCAATAGATAAAAACCTAAGGTTACGTCCCTGTTTTTATGTGAAATAATTTTACTCTTAAAAGATTTTATTTTTTTTGTTATAAATAGATTTGATTTGGCTATTTTCAATGATTATTTTTATTATCGCGCTTAATACATAATGTGAACCCTTTTTGATTATTTATAGTAATGGCATATTAAGAAAAAAATTTAAATATTGATAAAGTTAGAATTCACAAAATTCATATACATATGTGAATATGTATGTAGCTAACGTATTAAATTAATATAGGATAGCGTAAAGAATGTATATTATGACATTTATTCAAATAAAAAGTAGAATTTTAAATTTACACGCACACACACACACACCTGTAGAATAAGTTACGCTTTTCATTTCTGTTGCAAATACTTTTCACCCTTTTATAATAGATAAAAATTTCGACGAGAACAAAATTTTATGATTTTTCAATTTTTGAATTTATGATTTTCATATATCCAATATATGCAATGTAAATCACGTACTTATACACACACATACATATATTTTGCATTGAAAATACATTAGTAATTTTTCTTACAGTTGGTTACGCTCCGTATCACAATTACTTTTATTATTATTGTATAATCATTAAGAATGGCATCATCATTACCATCATCACATATCATCACTTAAATTATCATTGCCTATATAGTTTAATAGAACTGTTGTTACCAACTCATATCGCTATATATGTATAGTACACACACTCACAATCTGATTATAACACTATTATATAAAATTAAACTAAATGTATAACATTATAACTGAGCTATATGAGAATTTAGTTGGAAAATATTGGTTGGTTGATTCGAATATACTTTGAAAAAGTAATTCTCAATCTAAATAAAATATGTTAGCCAAAAAGGAGAGATAAAAAATCGGGAGCGGTGTGCATAATATAAATGTACATACATAATATAGTATTAAATTCATTCTCTTTTTAGATGAGTGGAACTAAAATGAGAGCTTTAGATTCTCATCTATTCCAAAGGGTTTACATACATATATGTTATGAAAATAGAATAAAGGTGCCATACCATTATATGTACTTATATGTGATGGACTTCCCGTTTCCGGTTTCCGACAGTCAACCAGGTCTCTTAACGTATGTTATTAAATTAAATGAGAAAGTTAAACATAAAGTACACATTTGTGTACTTTATGTTTAAATGAATGTTGATTTGAAAAACATTAAAGAAAACAAAAAGTTTAACATAAAATTGTCATCATCAAAAATGAATCAATTCTGAAAATTTTTTTGCTATTTTTGTTTATCTTTTTTTTATGGGAAATGGGAAATGTGGAAATTGAGTTTATCATTAACGGAAAAAGTTTTTGACATTTAATGTTTGAATGCGTATATATGCATATGCAAAGGCATGTAATAAAACAATCAGAGACTTGCATTTAAAACAAAAATTTGAAATGGTATAATAAAAACATTTTAGCATACTTCATTGCACACTTATGTTAATTACTTGGATTCCTTGCATTTCAACATACCCTACACACTTGAATAAATTTATTATTTTGATATTGTTTAATTAAAAGTCGTCAATATTATTATTATTGAAAAATTGAGAGAAGTGCAGGTTAAATATGTAGGTATTCTAAACATTAAACTTTAACATTATTTTGAATTATCAAAGCTGGTAATGAAATAATATTTATTCCAAAACATTCATATTTATTAAGTGTTACAGATTTATTTTGTTTTACCTGCAGACAGGCAACAATTGAAGCGTTGAGGTGACCTTTTTATGCTCATATAAAAATACAATATATGCAGTAGTTTTTGAGCTGATGTGTTGTTTCGAATGGATTAATAAATTTGACAATTAAGTCACACTGTTATGACACTCGAACGTCAAAGGCAAAAAGATGTCGGATTATTCCTTTTCAATAGAGCTGGGCACGTTTCAAAGAGAATAAAGAAAAAAATTAGAGGGTATGCGGCCAGGCCGGTCGGGATGTATATCATACCTCCATGAGACCAAAGATCTCGTAGTAACCGGAACCCTTCCTAAAACAAATGGAAAGACAATGCGGGAGTAACTCTGGAAGATGAGAATAAAGATCGATAATGATTGAAGATCCTGTGGGGAAGACGACAAGATCTTGAGGGTTAATACTTCAAGATATTTGTTCTTAGTCCACTCTATATTAACAGTTCTTGATTTTTGCTGCTAGTAAAATATAATTTTTTTGTTCTCTTTACACTCATAAACTTTTAAAACAAACTTTATATTGTATGCACTAAATTATAGCGATAATATTACTCATTCGTAATAATTAAGCAAAAAACGCATATACATATGTATGTATGTACATTTATCACTTATGAGTGATATGAAACGAATAAATAATAATTATTACGAGTGAAATTTGCACAATTGAATCTGTACAATTAACATACAAACTAACACCATATTATAAACAAATATGCCAATATAACAGTATTTAAAAGAAAATGAGAAAAACACAGCAAAAAAAAAGCAAAATGTTATGCAAATAAATTAGAGTTTTTTTTGTCGGCATCGTTAAACTTTTTTCAGTTTTTTAATATTATTTTTTTATAAAGAAAAAAACTTTCAATAACGATATTTGTTCAGGTCGTAATTTTTTAAGTATTTAAAAATTACTTGATAATTGTATAGGTACATAATATGCATGTATATATGTATATATGTATATAAGTACGTATATACGGGTACATTTGATTATATACCCTCTACACACAATCATCTACATACCTTAATGTAAATAAGCAAATACTGAAAATATTTTCTTTGATTGATTAATGATTTTGAAAATTAATAAATAAAAAAAAACTCAACAGGTGAAATTTTAGTAAAAAAAATATAGATTTTTTTTTCTTATTTATTTTTTATTGTCGGCAAAAAATTCATATACATACTCGTGTATGTATATATGTTTACGTATGAATTTTTTGTATAAATATGCACATATGGCGAACGGGTTCAATTTTTGATTATTTCTTATAAGTGTAGGTACCTAGTGTAAGAAAATTCAACTTTATGACAATTACGGAAATATTGGCATTTCGGTAAAATATCACAAGATTTTATATTTAAGTATATTTGAGTCTACCTAAATAAATTCCACAATTTTTTAATTATTGTTTTGGAATTTTCAAAAAATAAGAAAAAAATTGTCGGCAAAATTATTAATCAAATTTACATACAAAGTACATACACATGTTTTTTTTACGAGTTTTCAAATTTGAAAAAAAAAACAACTGAATTAAATAACAAGGAAGGTAAATAATATACAGAAAATTTTATACATGGGAAAATTGAAATCGCAAAACAAAAAAGGTGTAATGATCTTTTAGAAGGGTAAACACCAACTCAATTTAATTTTAATTTTATATACTCAATAACTAATGTACGTATGTTTGTACATTTGCACATATGTTGAGTGGAAATAAAAATTAAATAGCATTAGTAACAAATTTACAATTAAAATTTTATTTAATTAATTATCAATTATTTTTTATTATAAACCGAATGATTAGCGAAGCGACTTTATTAATTAAAACCTTAAATTAAGTGCCTTCCACTTTAAATTAGTGTATTCCTGCCTTTCAGACAGGCACGAATTCGTTTTCAAACAGATTGGTTACCTTCTTGAAATCTTATTCAGGGCCCCGCTTTAAAATAAATTACTTCTCTTATGGGCGAACAGATTGGTCCCTCTGTTAAAATCTTGTGCGGAACCCCACTTTAAAACAAAAATAAGTAATTTCTCTTATGGATAAACAGATGGGTTTCTTGTTGAAATCATAAGCAAGGTCTTGCTTTGAAATCTCAAGCATGGGACCGCATTTCGATCGCACTTCTTAAACCATTTTTTAATTAAAGAATTTTAAATTTAGAATTTTTTGTTCTTAAATAAATGAACATAAGAAAATAAAATAACCACGTGTAATGACCATGTACATATGTACATGGGTATATTTTGCGGAGTGGCCTTTTTTTTTGGTCATACTTCTGGATATCAAAACAATTTAAAAATAATGTTTGATTTTGAAAGGTCAAAATTGTAACATAATTTTTTTTTGATAAAACTAATAAACAAAATGTCAAAAATGTCAGAAAAAATCAACAAAAATTAAAACAAAAAAAATAAAAACAAATTCGACATCACCCGCACGTGTCATATTTTGGTTTAACTTAAAACCGTTGACCGTCTTCTTTATTATACCCGTACGAACGTATGTTCGAAGGGTATACTAAATTTGCCTTACCGTTTGTAACGCTAAGAAATAACGGTGTTAGATATAGACTCAAGTGTATGTTTTTGATCAGCGTCAAATTCTGAGTTGATTTAGCTTTGTCTGTCCGTCCGTCCGTCCGTCCGTCCGTCCGTCCGTCCGTCCGTCCGTCCGTCCGTCCGTCCGTCCGTCCGTCCGTCCGAACGATAACTCAAAAACTAATTGAGCTAAGTTCACCAAATTTTCACAAATGATTTATTGTAGTAAGTGCCAGAACCCTATTTAAATTGGACATGATCGGGGTACCGGTTCGGGTAGCTGCCATACAACTTCAAAATTTATTTGGCTATATCTCAGAAACTATAAAAGTTATGGTATTGAAATTTTACACAAACGAATATATTAGTAGGGCCAATATGCCCCATAAAAGTCGTTGAAATTACTTGGCTCCTTCTGGTACCTGCCATACAACTTCAAAAGTTATTTGGCTATATCTCAGAAACTATAAAAGCTGTGATGTTGAGATTTCACACAAGTAAATATATTAGCAGGGCCGATGTGTCTGGTAAAAGTCGTTGAAATTACTTGGCTCCTTCTGGTACCTGCCATACAGCTTCAAAAGTTGTTTGACTATATTTCAGAAACTATTAAAGCTATGGTATTGAAATTTCACACAAACGAATATATTAGTAGGGCCAATGTGTCTCATAAAAGTCGTTGAAATTACTTGGCTTCTTCTGGTACCTGCCATACAACTTCAAAAGTTATTTGACTATATCTCAGAAACTATAAAAGCTGTGATATTGAGATTTCACACAAGTAAGTATATTAGTAGGGCCGATGTGCTTGATAAAATTCGCTAAAATTTCTTGGCTCTTTCTGGTAACTGCCAAACAACATCAATAGTAGTTTGGCACAACCAGTATTTTGAATAACACATAGTACTGAAATTTTGCATAAATTAATATGGTAATACGGCAACTTAAAGTCATAGTCTGCCCCATAGTTAGTTATGGCACATTAGTTATTCGCACATAGGATAACAAATTCGTACGGGTATCTCAGAGTTGACAAGGTCAACTCTATTTTTTTCTCGTTTTTATTTGTTTTTTTTTTTTGCTTCTCATTTTTCAACATTTTGATGTAGCGGCAAAATCAACATTGTCAACATGAAAATAAACAAAACTCTTAAGATATTTTCGGGGTGTTCATTACAGTCAAAACAAATTAATAACGTTTCAAGTTTATTTTTGATACAATTTTGTTTGAAATTTTTTCGGTTGTTTGGACGAATATTTTTTTAAGCACAAATATTTCAGCCCAAGTTTTTTGTTGTTAACTACAATGGAAAAATATCGTACATACTTTCTAATATTTTATTGTTTTGATCTTTAAACACACGCTATACAGTACTTTCAAAATTGACTGTGGTACATTTAAGGATATCATTTTGACATTTCCATATACTTATATACACAGGCAACACACTCAACTACGCACTTATATAAATTAATACAATTTAGTTATGGAACAGAATGTAAGATCAACATGTGCTCATTAATAGTTTTACATACAATAATACGTACATATAAGGTTTATGTGGTATTCGAATATTTTGTATCGCATATTAAGGGTGCTTAAGTTATTATTATTTACACAACAACAACTTACAAACATGTTCTTTTATTATTATTATTATATATGAGATTTTTTCATATTTTATAATACTTTGTTTCCAAATTCAATTATAAGCGTATATATAAAATATGAGATTAGAACCGCCCATTTGGTATATTCTATTAATTTTTAATGACTGGCGCTTAAACAAAACCAAACCAAAAAAAAAATATATATGTAAATAGTACTTCAACTCTTAGCTGGGGGTAAATGTACTTATTGAACTCAAGTAATTTTATATGTGCGTATTAAAATAAATAGTGTACTAATGTGTGTATGTTTATAGGTATCAAATATTTACTAAATCAAAACAACATTAAAAACAAGTAAAAATAAATGAAATGTTGTTGTTGACAAATAAGTTGTCAGCAATTTATTTTAAGATCATTATTTTTGACACCCAATTATAAAATTATTTTTCTTTTTTTATTATTTTTATTTGAGTTTGACCAAAAAAAAATTCGGTGGATATAGGCTTTTTGAATAAACACATGTATGTAATTTTCAGAAATTTAGTTCTAATATTCTTGTAGTTTCTAATTAAATAATATTGATACATGAGATATAAGTGTTTCAAATATGTGTGCTTAAATACAGTCATTAATTGACATTTTAATATACGCCTATCAGACATTTATAAAAGTATAATATTAAGTAATAAGTATTTTAATTGACAGGTTACCACAAAAGAAAAATATCAAATGTTTGAAATGGGTTGAAATTGTAATAGGAAATTCGAATTAAAAAAAGAATAATAATAATTTCGTAAAATACTTAATTAATATTAATGTAATTTTATTAATATTTTTATTATCAAATATTAAAATCTTATTAAAATTGAGGCTTTAGCATGAAAATATAATAATAATATTATACACACTTATAATAAAAATTTTTCTTGTATAGATTGTAGTTAAAGGATATTTTAAGGAGGAAGAATTCTGAAAACTTACGAACAGTATAAAACGTAATTCAAATATCTACCTCATATAATTATATTATCATTTTACATACAATTGAATATCCTTATATAATTTTATTATCATGTATATAGAATTGATTATAAAACGAATTTTATGCCAGAATACCATTAATACCGTTACATTTAGTGCACTATTTAATATACAATAATTCTAATTTTTATACTCATACATTACACAATGATATCAAAATTTATTATTTTTCTATACATTTTTTATTATCAATTTTTAATATGAATTATTGTAGCTAACAATATTGACCAACTATTGTAGTTCAATTTAAAATTTCATAGATATAATAATTTCCCTATATTATATTTTTATTGCATACATACTTTAATAACGATTCTGAAAATCCAAGAGAGTGCGCTCAACGACTTTTAAAAAATCGGAAAAATCGCATTAAATATTTATGCTTAATTAACACAGTACAATAAACTTAATGAAACCCATATTTAAACAAATTGCATTTTTCTGAAATCAATGAAATCGGCTAACTTCCTAAGATTGACCTCGAAAACTTATTAATTTGAAATCGCTTATATATAAAAACAATAGAAAATCTAGTGAAGAAACAGATAATGTTTTATATGCACTGGTAAAAAAATGTATGGCAAAAAAAGAGGCGTAAATGATGAATTTGATATATAACACGAACCTATGCGTATGTTGTAGATTGTAAGGGTAACCGCGCACAGTGAGCAGAAAATATAGATCTATTGTGACCTCCAACAATACCTAAAAATATCTCAGTAACTTAACCATCTGGCCTCCTCAGAAATGCCGGGATTACAGCGTTGTCCTTTACCAACGGGCGTGTAACCTATAGGTGATCAATTTGTCCCTATACCTAACCTAGGTCCTTTGTCGTTTAGCTTTATTAAAAAGCACGCTAACCTCGCCCCTGAGGTTCTCTAACCTTCCCAGCCTGCTCAGAGGACAGTTGGACTCAAATGACTCGACCATGGCTCTCCCAACCTCTTGCACAGCTCTTTCTACTACCAGGAGATGTCTTGTCATCCCCAAGACCGAAGTCCATGCAAGCCCGGCGCTCAGGTCCTCTCTGCATATCTCCCAATTAGTTTTTCTAGGGTTTCTGCAGGATGACCTTTACTCCATTAGACCCCCTCCCCGAACTAAATCGAATGATTCCATGGTCCGACATAGAAACGTCTTCCGATACCCTCCAGTCTTGTACGGAATATCCTACACTCGGGTTGCCGAATGTTTGATCGAATACCTCCTCTCTAATTCTAGTAATAAAAATTGGGAATTCCCTACATTGAATACCTTAAGATTTTTTTTAATTATATATTCTAGCAACGACTCACCTCTATTGTTGGTATCTCTGCTGCCCCATGCCTCGTGATGTGTGTTTGAGTCACATCCGATGATTAGTGGGCAGTACTTTTTGTTGCAGTGATCCTCCAGCTTTTGCATTTCCGATTGTAGGGCAAATGCCCGTCCAGGCCTTAACAGGTGTGAGATCCCTTATCATGTACTTTGAAAGTAAAATATAGTTAATATTTTTTCTGATTTTCGTCCAGGCCTTAACAGGTGTGAGATCCCTTATCATGTACTTTGAAAGTAAAATATAGTTAATATTTTTTCTGATTAGAATGCAGGCTTTGGGTAGCTTCCGCCCATAATCCCATGCTACCTGAACATCTGTAATTGATAATCCTTTGATTTGTCCTCTATATACCCATATGCGTATGTTTGTTGCCTTTATATGTTTTCAATTTTGATGATTGACCCTGATAAGATGAAACGGAATATTATAATAATTTATTGTGACATAAAGTAAATATGTTTTTTAGAAATCTTAATTTTTAATAGAAAGCATATTTTTATAAAAATTATTGGATTAATCATGCAAAAATTCAATTAGTCAAAAATTATCAATTGCAAGTTATTCATAAAATTTTATTATACTTTCAAAATGCCCCCTAAAGTGCTATTAAGCGAAAGATTTACTCATTATTCTTTTTTTGTATCGAATTTTTTGCAGCCTTATTCAAACAATATAGCAAATATTTTGGTATTTCAAAAATGTGTTAATTTATTTCTAAAATGGAAAATTCATAATGTTTCTAATATATCAATAATAATAAATTTTCACCATTAAAAATGTTCAATTTAACTGCAGTTAAAATGATGTATTTAAATTGATTTTTTTATTATTAATAATTTCCTTAAAAAATACTTTCATGTTCGATTTTGTACAATACGGTTTTGTGGTACTATAATACCAATATGGATTTAAACTATAAACTTTTCTATAATGTATTACCATAGTCATTAATTTATAGCTATAATATGCGTACATACATACACGTATATACAATGTATATTAAATAAGTATATTTATAAGGAATTTTGCTATAATAACATATTAAATTTATTGTGTATTAGAATAATGTTGACATTTTCATAATTAGCATAAATTAAAGAAAAATTAAAATAATTTTCCAAAAAAAAAAAAAAAAATATACAGACTTTTTTAATCAGATACAAAATTGTATTATTGACGTAGGTATCATATTCCAGTATAACAATACCAGAGCCGACTTCAATATAAACTGTCAGAATGTGATGTCAATGCTGTAATATATAGAACTACACTTCTATAAAACTAAAGATCAATTTTAGGAATAAAGAGCAGTTCAAATCACTGCAATCTCAAAAAATATAGACTGCTATTAAAATATTTTAAAAAAACGGACAGCTACGAAATTTTGGCGTCGCATGACCGAATCCCATAATTCCGAAATTTTAATCGTACTAACTTACAAATGTAAATCATGCTCAAAACCAAGAGCAGAGAGCCACACAGGAATGTTCGTAATTATAGGATTTTCCTTTCTTATGACAGAAATTGCATTAGTTATCCATGGTACATTGTAAATTATGGCCCCTTCACGAATCAACTACTCTAATGCTAATCAGCAATATCTAATTGACTGACACAAAGAAATAAGAAGCAGAGGCACTCTGCTTAACTACCAAGCGGATTTATAGTTCGTTTTGAATATTTTCATTAAAGCCTGCCCTGTATAAATGTCTTGTGGACAGAATATTATAAATATTCAATCATTATCACCACATTAAAGATATGTATATGTAAATATGCATGTATACAGTAGGTAACAGTAGGTATGTATATGTAAATTTGAATAGCATGTAACAAATACGGTTAGAAATATACTTTTTTTTCATTATAAAATCAATAAAAAACACTGATTTAACACTGATACCAAAATATTTATCCGCGTTAATTTTATTGATTTCATCAGAACATAAGAAAACAAAAATATAAAACAAAAAGACAAAAAATTTTAGGAACGGAAAATTTCAACACTAAAATTAAAATTTGTATAATGTAAAGTTTTTTTTTTCCGCCAAACTTATCCAAAATTTTCTTTAAAAATTTCTTGGTTATTAGTTTAAATTTATTTTCCCCTTATACTTCTTTTCAGCTAGTTTGTCATCTAGTTTATTATAACATGTTGTTTACACACACATGTGTTTGCTGCAAGAACAATACTTAAATATGGGAAATACTAGCATTTGAACTATTATTAATTAAAATTTTACTTCTAGTTTTCAAAACGAAATTCGATTCTACATCAAATTATTTAATTTTGGAATGTGAAATGTACTGGTTTCGAGTTGCATTATATATGCAAAATAAATGTTCAAATGGAATATAAGGAAAATTAGAGTAAGTACAGATACGAGTACATAGTTTGAAACAAATAGTTAATATAGTTTAAACTTTAATTAAAATTTATACGAAAAATTATTATATAGAAAATCATTAATTAAAATTAAATTTTAGGTCTCGGACTAAAATTATTGTAAAAGTATAAAAATACTGAAATGTATCAAAAACTATGGAATTACACTCTAGATGTAAGCTTTGAAATAAATTTAAATTAAATAAATGAAAGTGTTTCAGTATTAAGTTAATTGATGAGTTCCTTAAGCCTAATATTTTATTGTTGAAAAACTTAAAAAAAAGTACAAAAATTCAAATAAAATATGAAACTTACAATTTACCCCGTACGTAACGCCTATCTCTTAAGACGGTTAACTAAATCATCAATAACCACTCAGAAATGGTTTCAAATGTTACCATTTCTCTACCAATTTCAGTTTGTTTACCCTCTTTTTTTTTACGGATATTTCGATTCTATTCGTTATTCATTTTCAATTTTATTTTTATTAGTTAACAAATCAATGCATCGATTTAAAAAATTTTGTTACTCATTAGACTCGTAAAATATGTATCTTAGTGTGTAAAAAAAATCATCTTGTCATTTTGAACACAGAAAAACAAAAAAAAAAACCATTCAGTGTGTGTTTGTTTGTCTGTTTGTGCAGAAGAGTTAAATTTTTACGATATTTTTATGACTTTCGATATTACGGTCTTTAAAAGAACATTTACATAAATTAAAAAACTTTTAAAAATAGTTTTTTAACTATTTTTTAATAATTTTTATTTTCTACTCCCCATTAATAGTTGCGTGTTGCCGTCCCTTTCTCCTCGCTAAAACAAATTTTTAGAATATTTAGTTTTGATATTTTGCTTTTTGATGAAGCTCATTTATAGTACTATAGGCAATATTTAAGTTTTTAAAATATTAAAAAATTTCTCTACGTAATAAAAAATACAAAAAAAAAAAAATTCCTACTTAAAAAATCATCTTTTTGATTTTGAATCTTTTTTTCATTAAAATCGTAAAATCGTCAAAGTTCCAAAAAAATCATGTTGTTGATTTTTGTTAATTTGTAAATTAATGAACATGATTTTCTTGTCACCTTTCCCAAATATATAAAATTTAATGTACATTATTAGGTAAATAATTTTTTTAATATAAATATTCATGATATGTTTTTGTAGATTTAGGGTTACCATAATATAAAATAAAAATCTAAGAATCTCGAATAACATGTCACAGAAATCACTGTATAAGCAGGAACTTCACGTATGTGTTTACATTATACACATTGAATGATTATCATTAATACACATTGAATGAGCCAACGTTGCTGACCCGCAATTAAGTAATAAATTAATAGGTAACACAACTTGTTGCTAATATGAATTTCCCGTGTGATCGTTTTGGCTTTATATCCAAATTAGTTCTTAATTGTACTAGCATACGTTCCTCACAATTATTTTATGTATGTTACAATGGGTGAAATATATGAAAGTATAGAGGTAAGTGAAACTTGCGTGGTTAACTAAATCTTTTACCAACTTAAAATCTTCGGCAACTCTTTTAATTTAAAAAAATTAATTGTGAATTGATTTGTTGTTTCATGTTTTCATCAATTATAACGCCCAAATATCTACGTGTGGATAACATTTCCAAATCAGAGACATCAAACTTAAATCTTGAAATATCATTTACACTACACTTTAACAGAATATATTTTGTTTTAATTATATTAAGAGTGAGCTTATGATGAATAATTGATTTTTGTATCAAAATTAAATCGCAATTAATACTATCTTCTATTTCTCGGCATGTATTTGCAACATAGACTATAGCTAGATTATCTGCATGTAGCTCGCCATTTAGATCTAAATCCAGCAAACTACTTATATACAAGGAAAACAATGTGGACCAACGCAAACTTCTTGTACTCGTATCACATCAAATTAATTTTTCTGGCAATATTTCTTCAGCTCGTCACATTCTGCCTTATGGTTTTTTTGTTACTGAAATAGTTTCGGAACCATTCGTATTCATTGTATAATAATGCTTATTGTTGCCCGTGAGATTTTAACACTTTCCTAGAATGTACTTTGCAGCATGAATTCCAGTTTTTTTTTTCGCTAATGCAAGACACTGTAATTTATAAATGAAAGTGACTGACGTATTTAACATGGTTGTTAGATTGGTGTTTTTCTGGGAAAGTACTTTTGTCATGTCTAATATATGCAATACAGAACATTTAGGAGACGGGATTGAAAATAACGAAAATTTTCCTAGTTTATCCGGAAACCCCAATATAATTAAAAATATTTAAAAACCCCAAATAAGCGTTGTGTCGTGTTTGAAAATTTTTATTACTTTAGTCCTACTTATATCACTAAAGTAATTATGCATAATAGTTTGTTATAAATTTATTTGTATACTAACTAATGAACGTAAAATTTCGTCTGCTTGTTTTTTTTTATATTTTAAAAATAGCTAAGCTACTAATGAAAATCTTATTTGATTTTAAAATTAAAATGGTGTAAACGAAAACATATAATGTGTATTTATGTAAGTATGTACTCATTTTATGTTTTATCAATCAATATTTTTGGAAATAAAATATATGGTTAAAAAATTCATAAATTATTTTTGTTAAAAATATTAGATAAAGGAATTTTTAGTTCTTTTAAATTAAATAAGATTTAGATTTTAAAAGAAACGAGCTTTGAAAATTTCTCTATATTAATTTAATAATTTAAAGTCCATCAAAAATATAATCTATCTATATCTTATTTTACACAAAAGATTTAAATAAATTGACGCTCTTTATTATCTATAGAATTACTTAATAACACATTGAATAAAAAAACGAAGCATTTAAATTATATGGGCATAATATTTTAAGTAAGTTAAAAAATTGAATTAGTGCCATCAAATAAGAACAGAGATACCTAAATGGAAACTCTAACAATAATTTTATGCACAACTTTTTAATTAAATTGAATAATGTCAGCAAGTTTTAGCAACGGCTTTGAAATATTTTAGAAACTACATAATTGAATAAATTTTAGATTTAAAATTTTATCTGAAAGTAGTCATTACTTTATTACTGTAGTTGTAATTTTGTAAATCCTAGGACTTATAATTCGTACATTTATCGTGTAAATTCACCACAACGATTAACATCAGCATAAGAATATAGATCACACTCAATCGTCTTATAGAAAATAAATGAATTAACAGTTCTTCGGATGAAACTTATAAAATATCCAAATATGTTCCTTTCTTGAAAAATTCTTTTAAATATTTCAGGAATTGGCTATTATAATCTTTGCGGTCAGTCATTTGAACTGTTAATTATTAGAGACAACTATCTTAATTAAACTTTGTCTCAGATAATTTTGAAGAGTAAATTTTACAGATGATCAGATTGCAGATTTCGTCCTCTTTTTAAGCAGTCCCCCTAAAAGTAATTTTAAATTTTAATATTTATTTGGAGTGCAATAGGTACAATTTTTCTTTTCACCCTTGTTAATTCCCAGTGGGAATATAGGGCTACAACAAATCCTCCGAATCGAATTCTGTTTTGGGCTAGCCCCTTTACTTCTAACTGTATTTTCCATTTAATTCAACCTTATTAAGTCGCCATATGTTACAAGGCAACTTCCTTTCTCCCTGTGGGTTCTAATTTAATACCACTCTGGCTAACGTATTATTCAAATTCCGTAACGTGTGTACCAGCCACCTCAATTTTTTTCTTTTATAGCCACGTTTATAGATTTCTGATCAGTAGCCGCCCATAGTTCATTGTTCGTTATTGTCCTGTGCCTTATTGGTATACGCTGTGTCCGCAAACCATCTTTCACAGCTATACAAAAGTACCGATTTTTACAAAGGGATTGAATGTTCTGATCTTGGTGCTGTTTACGGCCATGGTAAGCCAAAGGCTATTCTTGTTTCGACCATTCTTTGATCCCTACATGGATAGTAGTATGCAATAATACAATAGTAGTGTGCAATTCAAAATTTTAAATTTTAGCACAATTATTACAATCTATTTAATTTTTTATATAGAACTAACTACACTTTTGTATGTGTTTTATTTAAACATGTAACTTAATAATTATAAAAATATAAACACATATATGTATATATACATGTATTTAAATAATTTATTATATTAAATCGTTTTAGTTGAAACTTTCGCTCAGAAACACAAAAATGTAGAATTATTTTCAAAAAAAAAAAACAAATTAATGTTTTAGTAAAATTTCACCCATATAATCCAAATTTTAATAATAATTATTTAAAAATAAAAATTCTAAAATGTCATTATATTTTTTAAAATTAAAAATTCATATTAGTTCTATTTTAAATTTAAAATATAAATATAAGTACCTATAATTTGTTTTCTGATTCCTAGTATTCCACATTGTAGAGTATGATAAATCCCCTTCATCATTTTTGAAATGCATTCCGTATGTATCAATATAATATACAAATAGTCTTATACATATATAGTAAAACTGGCAGGTTGTTATTCAGAAAGCATTGAATTTGTGCAATCTGGCATATTTGACATTAATTTCTCGCTTTGTTGAGCGTATCCAATTATATATGTACACATATGTATTTCTATGCATATAATATAGGTATATACATAAGCCTCACTCGTGCATTATTTAATATATATACAATTTTCCTACATTTGCAATTGCATTGGAACTATTCACTTTAATTTTTTTTTTACAAAATAGGTGGCATTATTGGTTTGTTGATTAGGGTGATTTAAATCTGAAAATAATTAAAAAAAAAGGTTATAGGTCAAAAATTTAATTTCTACATTATTTAAAAAAAGTAAAATGAAAAATTTAAAACAATAGAAATTTATTAAAATTTTGTAGACAGATTGAAGGTGCAAAAATATTTGAATTAACCTAAAATTAAAAATTTTTACAAATAAGTAATTAGTTCGGAAAAAATTATTAAAGACATACATGAAATTATAAGCATTATTAGGTGATGTCGATTATATTCAAATAAATTTCAATATTCTTCGAAAATGAATTATCAAATATGTACGGTTGTATAAAAATTTATATTTTAATAATATTTAATAAGCGGACAATGACGTCCTAACACAAAGAATAAACACAATTTTGCTAAGATCTAAAATCTTAGCTTTCGTGTATGCGAAAAACTAAGACACTTCAACGTAAATATTATGTAGATGACTACAACCAGAAGTGGTACGAGAAAATTATTGAGCAATGAGAAAAATTAGATGAAAAATTTCACTGTTCTCTTAACCAGATGTTGTACACTGGACGAACTTTTAAAGCAGTTTAACCGAGGGCACTTGCACTCGAATTTATTAAGGTAAAAATTCATTGCAAAATTTTAAATTTTTCAAAAACAAAATTTTTAATGAATTTTAAAATATACTTTGGAATCTGTTTTATATAATTACATAATATTAAAGCAATACTTGTGTACATAATAACACTAAAACGAAAAAAAAAATATTAAAAATGATGAGCAGCATAATCTTAACATTTTAGTAAGTATATTTTTTTTATAATCCTTCTTATAATCCTTTATCGCATTTTATATACATTTATACATGCATTCGTACCATATTACTGCGCAAAAATTTTTAAATTTAGCGTGGAAAAAAAAAAACAAAAATTTAAATATAAAATTTACACAATATCTTTCATACTGGATACTTTAAGTAATAAGAGAGAAAGAGATAGTATGTAAAGAGAAAAATTATGATTTTTTTAATGAAAATATATATATATATATATTGTTGGTACTTTATATATTTTTATATGCATACTTTTTTTTTACCCTTCATTTCATAATTTCGAGTCCAATAATGCATTAAAAAATTCTTTACGCTATGAGCAAAAAAATAAAAAAAAATATTCTCCAGAATAATATGAAAACATTTTAAGATAATGAGTTCTGGTGTTGTGACCTCGTTAAAAATTCATATAAATTATGATGTAAATGGTATTATGATTAAGATTTTTCATTGATTATATTGCATAATTGGGATTGATGATGTAAGACTATAGACCAGTAAAAAACAAATTGTGTCATTGCAGTACTATAGATTTGCACTATCAAAACATGCTTCTGTTTACTGATTTTGGAAATCATTGTGATTAAATCATATTGTCACTCTTCTAGTTCTTATAGGAACTTTATTAAACACTCGGTACAACGTTGTTAAAATTTAAAGTGACCCAAAAGTTAAAATTTTCCACTGACAACTCAATTGAATATTTTCATCCATTTTTAGGTCTGGTAAATATGGCGGTCATGATAAAAGTTCTATATCCTGACTTTGAATGTATAATTTTACGATCTTAACAAAACTGTATAGGAACACCTTTTTGGAATATCCAAGATATACCTGGAATATTTCTTTAGTTTTAGGAATATGCTTTAATCAATAGATATTAATTTTTATTAATTTCAATAGAAATTTTAATTTTTCCCGTTCTCCTTAGATTATTCATTGAAATATTTAATTTCATTAAATCCGGATGATTTTCTGCTTACATTTTTATTATAAAATTTCTAAAACAGGTTGAAATTAATTTCAGATATTCTCAAAACCACCTCACTTTTCACCACTTCCCAAATACAATTGGTTTATACTTCTATTAAACTTCTGATAATTGGTTAAACTTCCCTTTTTACTTCAATAATTCTGGTATTGTATCAAGAAGTTAAAGCTCTTGTTTCCTGGATAAAAATTTTTACAATATATGTATACGTCCGAAGTATCCTACAACCTAGAGTGTAACTTTGGCTGAAAATAATTTTTCTTCAATTATTGTTGGTTTTTTTCTTTGTCATTTTTGCTTTTTTTTTGTTTTTATTATTACTATTGGTATTAATATTTATTTTATGTACATATTTAAATAATATTCAAAAAAAAAAAATCTGATATAATATTTTTATATTTTAAATTCTTATTTCCTTAACGCTATTGAAGTTATTATTCATTTTTTTTTTTCTCATTTTCACCCGATGACCTCATACTTCCAGTATACGCATTCGAAATAATATGAATTAAAAAAAACCAAAAAAAGAAAAATATTCATATACATATACTGTTATACATACATACAAAATGGTAAAAAATAAAATTGTATAAAATTATAAAATATTAAAAAATAAAATGAAAACAGAAATCATAAGAAAAAAATCAATTTAAATTTATGAAATTTCCGAAAGGTTAAAAATATTTCCATTTCAATTTTTTCTCTTTCTCTTTCTTTTTATTTTTTTTTTTGTTATTTTCAATAATTTGTAATTTAATATTTTAATTTAATTTATTACAAATTTGTAACAATTGAAGAGCATATTGAAAAATGATTTAAAAAATAATTTTATGAAATTAAAATTAAATATTTTTATAATTTATTTTTTTTTTTCTGTTTGCTTTTTTATTTATTTATTTTTTGCCTATAAATGATATTTTTCTTTTCTTGTTTTACTGTAGGAAAACATAATTTACAAAATTGAAACCTCACAGAAAAAAACAACCCTCCAATTAATTTGGAAGCAAGAGATTTTTTTATATATTTTTGAATCGGTTTTCGCACCACCCAATTTTTCAATAATATATATAGAATTCGTAATTTGCAAAGTTGTTAGATAAACCATTTTAAAGACGTTTAAAGTTTTGTATAAGCCACTCTTCAGGCGGCATCATTACACTAAAATTTTAGTTTGTTCTGACGAAAAACGGTAATTAAGATTTTCATCAATATCATACAGATACTCGTAACTCGTAATTTAACTATATTGATAGTAAGCCGATTTTAAAGACGTTTAAAGTTTTGTATAAGCCCCTCTTCAGGCGGCATCATTACACTAAAATTTTACTTTGTTCTGACGAAAAACGGTAATTAAGATTTTCATCAGTAAATAACTCATAATTTGACTATATTGTTAGTAAGGCGATTTTAAAGCCGCTTAAAGTTATATATAAGCCCCTCTTCAGGCGGCATTATAGCAATAAAATTTTTTAAGGCGAGATGTGTTATATTATGCATTCATGTAATTTATATTTAGAAGTAATATAATTTAAATTTTTACAGGAATATGAGACTATTGAGTTGGATATTTGGACCGATGGCCATTCGATTGAGTCCAGTGAGGATCAAAAAATTCCGAAATCAGAAAATTTCTACTCTCAAATAGTTTCCGTTTTTTTTAAAAGGCAGTTGAAAATTGCTAATTCAGTGATGTATGTTACTGGGAAAGGACATGAAGCGGTCATTCACGAATTATTTTGTATTACGGAAGTGTTCTTTTTAGTGTGCAACTTATGATAGCACGTATGTTTTTGTATAATTGTGAATAAAATATTTGACACTGATTTTAAACGTTTTTCACAGCTAAGTTATACATACATACGAGTATAAATATTTATTTGTATACATTATATCGATGAACATACATATTATGTGTAAATTCTATAGGGATAAATTGATATTTATAATTTAAAATTAATTAAAATTTTAATAAATGATTGGTGCATGAAAAATAAAATTCATTTTACATAAAATGTAATATGGCGTCACTCTCAATGTGGGTGGCGCGGTGTCTTAGCTATAAATATTTGCGTAATGTTCCTATCATTGAATAAGGATTATAATTATGATTTTTTTATATCACTAAATAAAAAGGTAGCTGTAGAATTATATTTTTTATTTAAAATTTAAAAAATTAAACAAAATTTCAACTATAACTTTAAATTACAGACGCTTGGAACAGAAAACAATTAATGTTAAAACTTACTTTCCCAATCAGAGAGAAGGTTTATCTTGTTTACTCTAAAATCTAAATTAATGAGTGCTAAAATTTAAATGAAAATTAATCAATTAACAAGTCAACGATCATCAAAGCCAATTATTTGTTTATTGGGGTTACCGTAAAAGTTTCGCTACATTTTTATAGTTTAGTTAGTCTTATATGAATAAGTTTAGTTAGTCTGATATACCATATATACCTAAGCATACATTCTTAATATAAAAAATATTTAAAAAATTTCCTTATCAGTTAAAAAGAGAAAACTAAAATCTACAAAAAAAAAAAACTCAAAAAACTAACAAAAATATGCGATTGAATCTCTAAAACAAAATAAAATATTTTCATCTTGTTCATAATATTGTAAGAATGTTACCGCCAACAAGAAATTATCTTACATAGCAATTAATTTTCAAAGTGATTAAGTGGTCAACTCTAGGTAAATTTAATTCTTGAGAAGGAAGATGTAAGTTGCGTATACGAGTACGTATGTAAGAATATCTTTACATAAGTAATAGTGTTTGTGAGTATTTATAGAGTAGAAATATTAGTTGAAATTTTCTTTCATTGATAAAAAAATAATATATACGAATCGTGTAAAAAACATAGCGACCTTCTCATAATACAACGCTACATACAAATTGTAAATAAATCTTTGGAAAAATTAAGAGTTTTAAAGGTTTAAAATTTGTCCGTTGTTTTTCTGTTTCTTTTTTTAGTTTTTGTTTTAAAAATTCTTTTACTTAAATTACTAGTAATTTTTTAAAAAGGAAGAAGTCAGATAATAATACTCGTAAAATATGCTAATATTCATTACGTTATACTAGAGAAACATCTTCACTATAATATTATTGGCGGTCATGGTGATCGGTTCTAAAACCAAAGAAAATATGCTTAAAACAATTTAATAGAAATTTAATTTTTGATATTCCAGAAAACATTTGCAGTAAAGCAACGTTGACTTTAATTGCAAACGCAGATCATACTAAAACAAAGTGACAATATTAGGAAAATTAGGAATAAAGTACTAAAAACTGGAGGTGATATAATTGATGTGAATATTGAAAATTAAAATTGTTTCCTAAACGTTTAATGAATAAGTACGTCTTAAAATAATCTCAATTCCAATTTTATTAATAAATTAACCGGTACCGGTACTTGACGGTTCTACAAAATAATAGAGTCAAAAAAACTTCCTTAAATGCACAGTGAATTATATGTTTCATATACAGATTACAAATAACTTATACGGTATTATGCATTTAGAAAATTCTTTTCCAAAATTACGTAACTCATTCCGAATAACATAGATATATGCATATAGTAAATAATCTTAGACATAGTGTACATGTTATTAGAGGATCATCTATTATCAAAAATAAACATATTAATATTAAAAAATAAATTTATATTTTACATGATATTTCTCGTATACAATACATATGTGATCACCTTATACTCGTACGCTATACAATTATACAATGTATTGCACAAATAGCATACATCATCAATATTGTACATACTTAGTCAACATATTTTTTGTAAAAAATTCCCTAAAAAATATATGAAGAAAATCTCAAAGAAAAAATCTTATAAGACAAATATCATGTGATATGCGGAGGTGTTAAAACCAGTGATAAAGTATCTAATAGAATTTTTATGTAAATTAAGATATTTGTTTTAAGCTACGCCATGGAAATTATAAGAATAATAATAATAATAAAAAAAGCAAAAAGTTAATTTTTAACATAAAATCTAAATATTGTAAGAATAAATTATTTGAAGTCATTATATTGACCTTTTCTACCATTTTTTTTCTACTTTTAGCTTTCCTTAACATTTTTTTTTTAATTTTTGTTTTTCTCTTTTAAATGGATAGATGAATTACTTACGATCATATGTTAATGTTATACCATATGATATTACAATTTATGAGTATACTTTAATAACCTATATCTATACCATAGGTAGTAAGTATCTACTCGTACATAATTATGTAAATTTTTAGTTGAAATAAATTTTATTCATAGACCGAAAATTTTAATTTGTAATTAACTTGAAAAATGTGGAATTCATGTTAAAAATTGGGTTAAAATTTTTGATTTATTAAAAATATAAAAATATATTTTTTCTTTTTTTAATGATATTGAACTACTTTTGCAATTAATTCTTATTGTTGCGGTTTGGTATATGGTTCATTATTAATTTACTTAAATTTATATATTAAAAAAAATATATTAGGTTAGTTTTGAACATAGCATTATAAAATATTTAATTTTCATGTCTATATATAGCTCAAAAATAATAGTCAAAAACAAAATAAATTGAGAAAGGTGAGCTGGCATAACAATTGTGTTCGAGAAATATTAAAAAAGCAGAACTGATTCCGACAGGATAATGATTTGATGTGATTAGAGCCAACAATTAAAATAAATTTTTGCTGAAACACATCTTAGGAGATTACAAACATGACATTATTGAAATCCTAAATGCAAGTCCTGCAATATTTTAAGTACATTATGATTGAAGAAAATATATTTTAACTGTTAATTCAAGATAATTAAAACCAGAATCTTAAAATTAATTTATTAATTATAAATTTCATGCTAATTTCATAATGATTTTTAGATTTGATTTCGTAGATCATGGAAACTATTGGATGAAATATTCTTGCCGGAGTACCAGATATACTGCAAAAAATTATGATTTAAATTAAAATATTTAGAAAAATATATAAGTTTTATTAGAAGTTCATTAGAAAATATCTGGAACACACCTTGGATTTTTTGGATGGAAAATTAGTTACTACGTTAGTGCTGGTTCAAAAAAATTCAAACCAAAATCAATTACGTTTTGATAAAATATATTAGTCATAATAAATTAAATTAGTCATCATAAACCGAAGAACAAAAAATATACTAACAACTTCAAAAGACTACAGTGAACTGGAGTAGAATTTTTAATTTCAATAATATCGTAAAAGTATTTTTTCAGCTTCTTTCATCTAGCTTTATTATTTTATGTGGTCATCACTTATATACCGAATGTGTTATTAATTAGCATACATATATAAAAATAATATATTTTACAAATTTTGTAAATAACTCTTTTAATATACCTATATACATTTCAAATGTTTTAGGTCTAATTAAATAAAAAAAATAAAAAAACAAAAAATTCAGGTTGCGTTTACTAAAATATTCATGTTAATTATCCTTTTTTGCTTATTTTAACATAATTAATGTCAATTATTTATACATCAATATACAAATTTTAGCTGTAGTTCTCATTATTATTATTTCTTTTTTTGTTTTTAACCACAACCTAATATATCAGATTTACTTTTCCACACTGTCGCCATTTACACACCCTCTTAAAATATTTTCATTTAATATATACTTGCATTTTATTCAATGTATACGTGCTAATATTTTGTATATTATGTTAAAATATTGATTTCTGGTACATATGTACGAGTATACATATATTATACCCACAAAATAAATACTATCAGGGTTTTTTACATAATATTCATAAGATATAGAATAACATATAGCCTAGCTTACATACAACATAAAACATAATATACCTAAACAAATTATGCTCTAGAAAGTAAGTTGCTTTCTTTCTGAAGCAAATTACTAAATATTATACATAATATATACATAAATATTGCGCCTTCACATAAAAGTACGTAATTTATATTATTTGTAATAATGAGGAATCAAAAATTTTAAATAAGGTAAAATATTAAATACACAGGTACACATATTTTAATTATATAAGTATGTAAGCATATATGACGTAGACTATACAGAGTGTTTTAAAATAAAATTTTCTATTTAAGAAATATAACAAAAAAAATCATATGAAATTACGAAAATTTTCTGTTTCAAGTGAAATCTTTAATATTCTCTTATTTAAGATTTTAAATAATGATTTTCAGGTTTGAGGAAAATGATAAAAACTTACTATGTTACAATGCAGTCTTAGAAAATATCTTAGAATTTTCGGAAATCCCAAGAAATTTACTAGAAATTTTGAAAGAAAATTATTTAGTTCACTTTGAAACCGAGCTAAATTATTTCGTACATCTTTGGTAAACTATTTCAAATAGTTTTTATTTATAATCGAACCACCAACATTTCCAGACACTGTTAATATAATTTCTTCAATATGAATTATTTCAATATTTCTATTTCAATATTTCTTCTTAATATACATATGTAAATACACTCTGTACTAAGTACATATACATAGTATTCTTACAAGGTAAAATATTATTATAATCTTATAATTATTTTAAGCCTAATTAAGAAAAAAAAATATATATAAAAATTTTTTATACTCTTTTGAAACTTTGAAAAATAATACTTTCGAATACAAAAAAAAAAAATAAGAAAAACAAAACACAAAAAAAACCAAAATAAAATTTTAAAAAGTGTGACAGATTATTGCCCTTGGATGTAATATGAAATAAAATTTAACAAGGTACGTTCCTCTATATAGAACTTTACATCGTTTAAGGTGAAAATGTTACATAGATGATTTCTGCGTTCTGCACAATTTAAAAAATATTTATTAACTACAAATAATAATAAAAACTTAAGAAAATACATGCATAATTGCATGTACATATAGACTTATTACTAATTAATGAAATTTACCCTCAAATCCTATTATTTTTAGGATTTAAGGGTAATATTATTTACTCATAACATTTAAGTATATGCTCTCCCTTACCTCTTTAAATATTCGTTATTTATTTTGCCTATTGAACGTCCCACAATATTTCATTATTGTAATGTATCTATTGCTATTTGACGATGACGTCTCCTTTACGTATAATTTTATTTTTCAAATTTTTTCTTGTAAGTAACACCTTCATTAAACCTTATATGCTATGTTAATATGTATATGCAGCTATACAGTTTTCTTTCCTGCTTAAGGACTCAATTTCATTAAAAACCAATTTTTTCATCAACATTTTTTTTTTTAAATAATTGTAATAAAATCCGATTGTGGGTGATAATGACTGTCTACGTATAATAAAAAACCTTTTTTTTTTCAACTTAGGGTAAAATTTCTTCTTTAAAATGCTAAAAATAGAAATAATTTTTTAATGAATTTAATTTACTTGTAAAATGGTGGTTAATTAAATTTCATATAGAATGGTTGTTTAGTATTATATAAATTTACAGGGTTTTGTGGTTTAAGAATTTTTTTTTAATAAAGATTTCATGGTTTTTTCTAAAAAACATTTATTAATAAATTCTTGAATACCAAAGTGTAACCAACATGAATCAATAAATTGTACGTTTTAAGCCAATTTTCTTCTGTATAATAGAACAAGTATTCTCGGCATTTTTATTGAATTGTTACAGTTTGAGTTTGTAAAATTTTCCTAAATGTTACCCCCTGTTACACCTATACATTTGTTTGCACACTCAAAATTCGAATTCAAATTTAATTCATTAAAAACTTACGATAATAATTTCAAAATAATTTCCAGTTGACATAAGCCGAAATAATTTTATTGGAATACTGTACAAGTAATTCAAAATCTTTTCTAAATTATATACATTCCATTTACTTATATTAATTGCAATTTAATAAAATTGTGCGTTAAACCCCGTATTTATTTTCAATAGTGAAACAAAAGTTTTGGAATTTTCATTTGACCTAAATATTCAATCACTTAACATTCCACAATTTTACATATAAAATATATATACTTATATACAACACTCTCACTTTGTCTCTCTTGAATTCAACGTTTTTAATCTTCATCTTATTTAAAAATTTAAAAAAAAAATATACATATAAGTACTTATACAAAGATTGTACGTCACTTAAGTAAATATTCATAAATTATTCAAATTAGAATTTAATTGCCTAACTAATGAACTTAAATTAAAGCTCTTCATATGACATTAAGAAAGAAAGAAAAAATCCCTGAAAATCATATTATTTGGTTTTAAAAATATTTTTCAATGGGTACAAAATGTAATCGTATATAACATCTTCAGTCTGTCACTGAACTAATACTTAACTAACGCATTCTATAATAATGTTATCTCAATGCTTAAATTAACGCTTTTAACACAAAATCACATGTACCTTTACATAAGTATTAGGATTGGACGAGTATCGCAATACTTCATTGTGTTGTCTGTCTTTTATATTTGTTATACATACTAGAAAAATGGATTTTTTAAAAGTTGATTTCTCTTCAACTCATAAGTATATTTGTGATAGGGGGCAGAAGTAAATATCTTGTACGAGAAGATGGTATTCCTAAACATACTCTTTCACTTTTCTTTCACAATAAGCTCTCATTCCAATAACTATGTACAATATAAAGAATCTAGAACTACCGATCTATGAAAATCAAAAATCAAAATGAGAAAAAAAACAAAAAATTTTGAATCATTCTAAGTTCAAATCAAACCATCCAAATAGGTGTAAGATACTTATCACATTGCTGAGGAGTTTCTATCATAATCCAGCTTGAAAAAAAAAAAAACAAAAATAAAACAGAGAAGAACTTTTTTGTAGTGAAAGGCTTTATGAGTACTTTAAAATTCATTCAGTTCAGAAGTTTTTAACTCTCTTTTTTTTTTACTGTTATATTATTATACTTGCGCTCTTCAAATAATAAAAAAAGAAAATTACAAAATAACAAGTAGAAAAAAATATGAAAAATAACAACAAAAAAAATGTTTATAACAAGAAAAATGTTAAAAAAATCGTCTAACCGAGAAACTTGTCGAACTCATAATAATTAAACACACTTTTATATTTACATACATGGCTAAATACATACAAACAAACAAATTACAATCACTTGTCACCAAGAAGACTCTAAAATGCTGAAATAATGAATATTTTTTTTTTTTACTTTTAGATTATGAAAAATTCTAATTTTCATTAAAAGAAAAATCCAATTTTTATGTTGTTTAAACCAAGTTTCTCCGCAAAATATTCCAGTTATATATTGGAATGTGATAGAATGTGTGCATTAGAATTTTCGAATTTTTTATTTTTATAACAGGACGAAGTTGAAATAATGCTACAACTTCTATTAAAAACATGTATTTGCTAAATATTTTCTAAAATTGCTTGTTAACGACCTCCTAATGTAATACCAATAGTTATACAAGTGATGGGATTAAGAATGATTCCATTTGATAAAAGTAAAATAGGCAAATTACATTCTTCCAGCGAATTTTATTAAAATCGTACCCCTTGCGTCCTGCTCTACACCATCGCATTTTTCGATTTTTAGTTCAACTACAATTTCGGGTCCCGGGAATTTTAAGCTTTCAAAACATTTCATTAGATTTCTGTTAAACTTTTCTGGGTATGACTAACTTCTACGCTATAAAAAAAATCTAAACATTATTTTATGCACATGTATCAATGCAATATTTAATAAATTTTTCAACATTGATGAAGGAAATTTCAATGGCTTATCCACATTATGAATTTGTTTTGAGCCATCTTAAAATTGTAAATTTCCATATATACGTATACATACAAAAACATACATAAATAAACTTAACTATATAAAAATGAAATCTATTTATCTGCACATACATACATATTTTATGATAAAATAATAAAATAATTTCTTCATTTCTAACATATGCTTATGACTTTGTTGACAGATTTGAATATTATAAGTTGTATAAAGTATTTTTAACGTAAAATTTTTCATTTTTTTTTCTCCTAAATTTTACTTATAATATGCATTGCGCTTGAAAATGAAAAATTCAATTTTTCTCTCCCCATCTACCCCATATATTTCAATCTTCATGAGCTACTTTAAAAAAAAAGAACTCATCTAAAATATGGATACTTTTCTTCTTTAGAATACTTTAATAAATGTATTATATTGCAAAAATATTTTACTATTGCATCAACACAAAAATGAAACGGTGTTGACTTGATGTTTATAATGTCCACTTTGGAAAACTTACAGTATAATAGTTTACACGGAAATACTGGAAACACATAATAAGTTATTTAGCTTATTTAACTTTTAAATTTTTTGAAATTTCGAAAAAACTAATTGTTTTCTTGACATAATCCAACTAAACACTTGCTTTCATAAATTAAAAAAAAAAAAGAAATAGAATCTTATTGTATAACACAAATTGCTACATTATTCTCTTTGTGGCATTAGAATTCATTTTCAATAGATTGAGCTTTCATTGCCGTAAAGAAATATGAAATAATTAGAGGACAACATTTAACCTGAAAAAAAAGTTATGGACAAAAGTGATTCAAAGAACACTCTGCTCTGCATTTACTCTACTCTTGTCATTAGAGTCAGTCAGTATATTGTAATATTATTGTCTGTCAGTATATTATGTGCAGTAACCTGGCATTTCTTGCTTATATCACCACCTTACGCCATACAGTTTTGTCAAAATATTTAATATTTAATGAAGTTACCCTATAATAGGGTAATACAAATATGATTCTTTTTTGTATTGTTCAAAAATGTTTTCTTTACTCTTTTAAGCCATTGTTGTTATTTTTACCGTTTTTTCTTGTTTTTTTTCGCATATATTTTTTTCTGAAACGGAAAGATAAATATATATGTAGCTATGTATAAACACTTATCCATAAAATTTTATAAGTATATGTATATATACATGTCCACAGATATGATGTGCAAATATAAATATACACGAGATTATAAAATAAAGTATACATATTTATAAACCATAGTAGTGCACAAAATTTGTATTCCTATATATAATGTTAACGTTGAATATAACTAAATGCACATAAGTACAAAATAAAGCACATATTTTTCTCAGTAAATTCAATGTACTCTGATACATACATGTTTTTGTAGGAATGATGAAAATAAGCTGAAAAAGGAAAAATGGTATTCGGTTCGGTTTTACAACCCACTTTGATTGGAAAATTTAAATTTTCTCAAGTACCCTACTAAATTATAACAATATGTGCATTGGAATTTTTTCTTCTCATATTCTGATGCTTCTTACTATGATATTTTTTTTTGCATTCTTATGCACATTGGATTCTCTTATAAGTTTAACCGTAATAGAAAAAAAAAAAACAAAATAATAAGAGTAACAAAAAAAATGATAAAAGTGTATAAGAGAAGAACAAACTGAATGAGAAGAAAAAAAAATTGTGCATCCGGTGCAATTTGGGAAATTTAAAAAAAAAAAAAAAAAATCAGCTTTGTTAATAAAAATTAAAGCTATAAAATAATTTAAAAGAATTTATTATGGAAATTTTTTTCTATAAATAATAAAAATATTTAAATTTAATTGATTTCAATTTAAAATATTTTAGTAATTAAATTATAATTAATAAAATTATGTTGAGTAATTATTTAATTAAAAATTGAGTAATTATTTAATGTAGGTATATATTATATGAGGAACGGGGTCACTCATATTTAAATGAAAATTGAATTTCTATTTGCCTTTTTATTTTTATGACAAGGTGTCCCTATGTGCTTAAGAATTAGCAGTAAAAGAAGAATAAGGTTCAATATTTTCAGAACAATATTTTTAATCGGACCGTATATATTTTTTTAATTAAATATTATCATTATAAATGTGATAAAGCTTGTAACTGTAACATAAGAGAAAGGCAAGTATATATTATTCGGTTTCAAAAATTTTTAAAGAAGTACGACCGGAATCGATTTAAGAAAATAATGAGGATAAGCGAGAATCGCTTGCAACTTCTCATAGCCAACTTATCAAGGAATTTCAGACAGAATGAAAGTGATAGCGCTTGTAAAATCTGTAGGGATAGTAGGCAGATTGCAGTATAGGTACGTTTGGAAAGAATACCAGGTTCTCTTTCGTAAGTGAGTGGATATTGAAAAATCACGTAGCCAGGGCGGAGCTGTTATGATTGCGACAAATGCAATTTAGCTTATACTTTGGTTCGTAAAACGTAAATATTTTTCCTTTGGAACTATTATTATTTTTTAGACTAACATTGATGGTTTTCTACAAATTTTACTCTAATAAGAATTTCGTTCTTGAAAATTCGCATAGAATATCAATTGTTTAAATAGTGGAAACATTATATTACAAAGATCTGCATAAAAAAATCAGTGATTTTTTGCTTTCCTTCTCGCATAAAATTAGCAAAAATGTTAAAATTAAAATAAAATTTTCTTAAAATATAATAAGAGCTTGCATTCCTAAACGTTCTCTTTGTATACAACATAAATAATTATAATTTTCACACACAAATTTTTGATCTTAAATATTCTTACATTGCATTGTAAAAAAAATGTTATGCAAATGCAACAGATTTTTTCAAATATTCAAGTATATATGTATATAAAAATATTAAATAAATAAAATTATTTAAATTAGAATTTTTTTTATACATACATTTTATGTATAGGTAACTATACCTAAATAAATATAGAATATAAAATCGGTTTATTTCAAAGTTCATTATATAAACATTTAGAAATGCAATTCATTAACAGAATTACAATTTTATTCTATTGCTATTATGCTACTACACTCTTGCATAACTGCTCATACAAATTATATAGAAATCTATTTTAAAGTCAATATTTATATGTGTTCACCTAAGTATTCATCTACACAATAATTATGCAAATTAGATACAAGATTTACTTGACTTTGAAGGGTCCTTTTCTATATAATGTTCTCTTAAATACAAAAAAAATATGCATATTGTATGTATTTGCATAAATTTGCATCATTACAAAAATTACAAATGTACAAATGAAGGATAATAAACCTACTCAAGAAAAACAAAAACAACAAAAAAAAAGGAAACTAAGGGAAATACATATTGAGGAGTTTGTCGGGTTTGAAAAACAGTTTAAGAATTCAAATTAAAATTTAATAAAAAAAAATGTAACATAAATATGTCGAAACAGTAATATTATATATGAGCACCGAGTGCGTCTATAATTAATAAGGAATGTCCAAGGAACGAATGTCAATAACAAGAAGAAATTATATACAAGTATAGTGAAGTACTTGTGTAAATTAGTCTTGAGAGTTATGTTGTATTTAGAGTTTTTTATGCTTTAACTAAAATTTAAAGTAAATCCCTAATCAAATTGAATGTGAATAAATTTCCGAGAAGAGTGATGATAGTTCACTTAAATTCATTTTGCAATAAAAAAAAATGTTATTTGCTTTGAGCATCAACTTTGCTTTTGAACGTCAACTGCTGAAAATTAAGTTTTAGACATTATAATCTTGTCGAATTTGTTACTCATACCACTGAAATAGTTTCGAATTACGTAGGTACCTACCTAACTACAATTTTTAAAAAATATTTTGTAAAAATTTTCTCTTTATATTCTATTGCTCATTATTAGTTATAAACGTGAAGGTTATGATCAATTTGCAATATGATCTTACCTAAGGAGTACCAAACAATTTTTACAATAGTTTCCTTCAGATATTTCAAAGCCAGTTTCCTTCAGATATTTCAGAGAGTTTCCTTCAGAAATTCCTGGTTCCGAGCAATTACATTTAACAAATTCTGGTCAATTTTCACTTGACTTTTTCAACACAGCTCTTATAAAATTGGCACAATGACAACTTCAATATACATATGTATATAATATTGTGCTCCACTCCAATATATTTTCATTTGTGAATACACCAATGTACCATGATGTACAATAAGGCAAGTGGAAAATTATCCACGGCATCCAATGGTCAATTTGGTTAATATTAAGTATACTCCACCATTTTTCCAAAACAAAATCGTAAACAGCGTTCTTAAAGCGTTCAAATGTGTTATAAATATATGTACTTGTAATTCCAAGAATTTCCAATGACATTTAAGCAATTGTAAAAAAAACTATTAAATTTTAAATAATCATTTAATCTGCAAGAACTTGGTAGTGTAGAGAAAGGAACTGGCAAAAAAAAAAATTATATACATACATACGTTTGTATCCCCATATTGCACTCCAATAAATTTTAATGTTTTTTTCTCTTGAACATGGAGAACCTCTGAACTTTTTCTGCTTTTTCTTACTGAATACGCAAAAAAAAAAATGAAGGTAGCGGTAATTTATCTATGCATACATGCATACACACGTCTAAAATATAAGCATCATTTTGTACTTATATCAACTTTTTCTTTAATTTTTTAAAAATCCAAGTGCTTAAATTCACATTATTTTCCATTTTCTATATTTCTTTTATCAGTTAAATTTTTTTTCTTTGGAAGAAACCATGAAATTCACAAACATAGCGCCAAGTCACGATACTCATTTATCTCCACTTTAAATTCCTTGTCATGGTAATTTTTTCCCCCTTTATTACTTTTTTTTTGTCATTATTATATTTAATTTTAGTTTTATATTATTTTTTTTAAAAAAATTATTTTTGGTTCGATTTCCAAAAAAATTATGAAATATAAAATTTTTCAAAATTATTTTAAAAGCCAATAACTGAAACAAACCAAGCTGAGCAACCTAACCAAACAGAAATATGAGTGACCATTGAGAAAGAGAATAGAGACACGAAAAAGAGCTCTTAATAAAAGAGCCAAATTTTTCATATAATGAGAAAATAAAATCAAATGACTCTTTTTTTTATAATTGTATTCACATTGAAAAAAGACATTGTTGCTCATAAGAAATATTGAAATTTTTTAATTTAGTAAGATCATATAATGAACACAACTCTGACTTATCTTCACTAATTCGAATGCAACACTCAAATACCTACAAAATATTTTCTGAGTACATACACATATGTGAATTTAATATGACATATAACGTATACATAATGTTAGCGTGATGTTATAAAGGTGATAATTGCATAAACTCTAATCTATAATTATTATTATAGTGTGATCAGGAGGAAGGAACGGTCATTTATATACACTTAATATATAAAATAAAGTTTTGGTGTGTATACATATATTTTGTAACTGGTGTCTAATTTCATTTCTAGCCTAAGGGGAGCTACCATACATTTTATTCTCCTTTTATTATGTAAAATTATTACTTTCTTTTAAAAATTAATACTTGCATTCACTACTGTTCTTGACACGAGAAAAAAAAATGTTTTTTAACACGAAACCCTTATTAGAAGGGAAATTTGTTAATTTTTGGACACATTATTTTTAAAGAAATGCAATCTTTTTTTTTACCTTCAATATTATTATATATCCATGTATCTATAGTTATATTAAGGATTATATTATAAGATGGTATATTTTGCATGGAAGCGATTAAATGTCGTAAGTATTTAATATAATTAAAGTCAAAGGGAACTCAATATATTATAAATTAATTTAACTTGAGTGTGTTTGAATTTTGTATATTTGAAATTAGTTTACAATATTGTTTAAATTTTTTATGTCGGTTATTAGGTAGTTTATTCCATTCATTTGTATATTACCAAAGAGAAGAGGAAAATCTCAGTAAATTTCAATTTCATTCATTAATTTTTGTTCATTTTTTGGTGTTGGGCGGTAAGAACACTTTGTTCAATTTTAAAATTCGGTTCTCATACAAAAAAAAGAACAAATTCCCATAATGTTAGAATATTGTAAAAATTTAAATTGCATGCAGATTTTTAAGTGTTTTTGTTTGTTTTCTCTTAAATTGATGGTATTATAAATGCTTTATTTTATATCTAGACTAATTTTGTTAATAACTTAATTTATCTGCAATATATAATATCATTAAGTCGTATGTATTGCGACAAAGCCATATGATGTTACTATAACATATTTATTTTGCATCATTCAAATTGCATGGAAGTACCTGCGAACTGATAAAAATATGCATATGCATATATATTATATTATATGTAAAGAAATTATTCACATACTTATTTATTATTATTGGTTTAATTTTTACATGTACATATATATATGTTTTATGAGAAATTAAATTTTTTTGGCCAACTAAATTAAATAAAATCAATTTTTTAAACAAATTAAATAATTAATACAATGTAAGAAAAAATTCGAAGAACAACCATAATTTCTTATAGGAAAAAATCACAGGAATAAATTAGGTCGAAATACTGGGACAGTAAGGTAAATTTTTTTCCCATAAAAGTTTTTAAATATAAATGATAGTAATAATTGGTAGTAATTATTATGTTAAATGAAGGCATTAGGTTAATTTTGTAAACCACTAATGTTATAAATATGCTACAAAAGTGAATTGAATAAGGTTTCGTTCAAAAAACTATAATGGGAAAAAGTTCTTTTAAAATTTTGGTGCTAACATTTAGTTTTAAATAACGGCCTACAAATAAAAAGTAATTCTTTTCGGTGTTTTTTTGATTAATATGCATTTAATAGGTAAATGTACACGAAATGCTCATTATTTACTACACAAATATTTAACAAACCTGATTGTTATACAACCTTAAAATACCCAACAAATTTTTTCCATCAATTTTGTCATACTTATATTATATTGTACACAACTTTGTGAATTGATAAATTATATAACATATTATTATTATTATTACATATACGTAAATTTTCGATCATTATATTTTGTCTATGGCATTTTTATTCAAGTCTCGCAAGCCTTAAGTCGACTGCGTTTACACTTTCTCAGATACAAAGCAGCAAAAGTGTCAATTTTTCGTATTAAATTTAATATGCCGCTTAATTTTAGGAGTTATATCCGATTGATTTTTTTATTTTCTTGTAAGATTAATAATTAAACTTAGTTTTTTTATTTAACTTTATTTTTTTATAAATGCTTTTAGTTTTACTGCATGTCTTAATGGTATCGGATTGCAGCACTTATATATAAAACGATTGTCATGCCATTGTGAATTAAAAATGAAAATGAAATTTTTGCTATTGCGCTATTACTAAAATTTTGATATTTTTCCTTTTTGTAGCAGCCCTGGTTATGGTGTGCTGCTTATTTTATGATGTGATTTAGCATTTTTTATTACATATATATGTATATAAATATGTATGTATATAGTAAGGCGTTGTTTTTTTTTCCAGTTTTGTATATTAAAATTTCTAATTATAAAAAGAAAATATTATAACAATTATTGAAATATAGGATGGATTCTCGTGGAATGATTTACTTTAAATTATGAATAATTAAGACCTTAAAAATTGAATAAGGAACCTGAGAACCTGTATCAGGAATGTGGATAATATGTAAATTTATTACCGTTGGATTTTGGCCGTAATGGAACACTTCCAGAATGCGTGTTTAACTTTAGTCTACACACATATGTATATACATATGTATATAGGTAAGTGCATAATGTTTCTGAAAAAAAAATCAAATTATCAAATGAAAGACATTGAGGTACTTAGCTATTGAAATTGCAAAAAATTTAAAAAATTAATATAAAATTATGAAAATTTAATCTTTAAAATTTTTATATTATATTCACTCAATCCCGTCCCGAATTTAAGTATGTTTTGATATGCATTTATATACACATACTTATGTACATACATATTTTTCTAGACAGATTAAGAACTTATATGTAAATTAATTTTTGTTATAAATAAATCATGAATGCGTAAATGTGTATGTTTTATATCCAGTGATTCCCTTGTATGTTCTTATACTTGCATAATTATGCATATACAATACTTCAGTCTGCAGTTTTTGAAAGTTGTATCATTCATAACTTTCAAAAACTGCATATACAGGAATATATGTACGTACGTAATACCCAAAATTGCAATAACTTTTATGTACATTCGTTGTAAGCAAACTAAATATGTACGTACGTATAACAGATTAATATATTTTAACCACTACATATATTATGAATTTTTCATTTTCATTTATAATAATTATTTTTGAAACTCGCATATCACAGTAACTTCTACATGTAGTACATAATAAATTTTTACAGAGCTACAATATGGAAAAGAGCATAAATTATAAGATTATCATTAAGTTGAACATCAGAATGGAAAAGAAGTAACATCGTCTTAGTCCCCAAAAATTTATAAGAAAACGGTAGTAAATATAAAAACATTATAAAAATAAAATAATTTACCATAAGATAAATTATATTTTATAATATAGTAAGTTGTTCAGAAAATTTAACTGAGCGCGAAATGTTAGCTTACTTTACATGAAAGAATAATTTTAAAACAGAAGCAAGCAAAAAATTTAGCAAATCACAAAATAAAATAAAATAAAAATTGAATCAACTTGTGGGTGCTAAATCCACAGAAAAAAGGAGTGATAATTGCTTAAATATGTTAATACATTTTGGGAACCGATATACATTTTGTGGCTTACTTACATATGACTTTAATAACAAAGTTAAGAAGAAGTAAAATCCACATATAAATTATGAATCTGATGAATCTGAACAAGAAGAAAAAGAAGAAGATGTTATACAAAACTACTGTAATTTCTTTATACACTCGTATTATAATAGGTACGTATATGATTGGAGATAGGTTAAGAATAAAAAAAAGGAGCTCAATTTTAAATTGCTTGTAAAGAATATAAAAAAAAGAAAGGAAAATGAAAAAGAAAAAGGGTATTATTATAAAATAAATGAAAAGAAAGAAAACTAAAAATACAAAAATTCACAGTTAAAATGTTTTTTCCTCTTTTAAGAAAAAATTTTCATTCAAGGATTATTAATCCAACAAAACAAGAGATTAAAAAGTATAAAAAAAAACTAAGTCTAAATTGAATTTGAATGAAAAATATTTCTAAAAGATAATTAGTAAATCGGAAGGAAAAATATGTTAGGAAGTTTATCGAAAGTTTTCCAGTTGATTGAGTTAAAATTTAATATTGAAAAAGTAAAATTTATTAATACATTGCCAATAAGATTTCAAGCTGACTTAAGACTAAGAATTCGAGATTAAATTTTAGCATTATTAAATTTTAAGAGCATTATTAAATTAATAAAAACAATGACAACAATTTTAATTTTTATAAAAAATTTAATCTTTAACTAAAAATTTTAATATACCATATTTCATATTTTAGATCTAGAATTGTGCTCTAGAATTAGTTTATAAGAGTAGCTTAATGTTATTATGTAAATAAGAGTATTAAGTAAATGTTACTAAATAAAAAATGTTATTAATAAATAAACTAATAAAAGTATAATACAAAAGCTCTTAAATTTGAATAAAAATAAATTAATTCATAGGTAAAGCTAATTAAATTTTATGTAGAATTTAATTTGGAAAAACAATTAATGGTGTCTAGTAACAATATTTAAAATAATTCTACTTAATAACTATATAACAAAATAATTAAGTTTTTGTTTTTAAATAATATTCATTAGTATAAATACTATATTTTTTATACCTACTACAAAATATATATAATTCATTTCTAATTCATTATTATATTAAATTTAATAAGTCGATTTAAGTTAATTTAATATAAATAGATTAAGAATGGTAAGAATAAAAAATATATAAAATGCATAGAAAATTTAACTAAATTCAAAAAATTCAAGAAATTCAGCAACAAGTTAGACAATAATTTGCTGAAAGACTTCACTATGCAATAAAAATTTTATAATACAATTTTTTAAAATAATGCAACATATTTTGTTCCTAATTTCAAATGGTAAATTTATTAAAGAGCTGAAAAATTTTGTAAAACATATTGTTCTGCGTGCTATTTATTCTGTAAATAAAGGCATTCGAAGCATACTGGATGGATGAGCTTAAAGTGCATTCCGTTATTTCTCTAATATATAAATTCAGACATCTCGTTTTGATACTGTGACAATAAATCATTTTTCATTTTGAAGACAAAAAACAATTACATTAAAATTTGATCCTGGAGGCTTAGTATAACTTAATTTTGAAATATAATTAAAATTAAATTTTAATTTTGTAATTAAAAGTAAAATTTTAACTAGATTTTATTTCTATATTACAACTATATTAAATTGTTTTATTATAAAATTACTTTGTATTGCTTTAAAAATAAAATTTTTTTCCTTATAATTAGAGTTTTTAATTCATGGTCTCTGAATAATTCAAATAATTTTTTATGATTAAAAATCACTTACTTTGTCCGAATATATTAAATATACTAAAAAAAAAGTATAATTATTTGAAAAATTCAAATAAAATTTAAATTTAAATTAAAAATAAAACACTGTTATTTTTTTTCCAATAAAAATACTTTGTTTTTATTTACAAAAAAGATCATTTTGTTTTTTTTTTTTTTATTTTTTTTTTTAATTTTTTTAATATATATTTTGTGTATTGTTTTTTTTTTGTTTTATTTTCATTTCATTATGTTTTTCTTCTAAATATTTTAATAATTAAATACTTGTAATTTTGTAAAATTATAATTTGAAAAAAAAAAAATCTCTTTAATATTTTTGTTTTATTTATATATTATTTTATATATTTAAGTATTATATTTATTACTTATAACAAAAAATGTGTAGAATATTACAATTAATCGTTAAAAATTAATTAATAGAAAAAAAAGATGCAATAATAATTAAAAAATAAAAAGAATTTTTTATTTGTTTTATAATTATTTAAAATATTTTTAATTAATAATAAAATTATTATTACTTTAACAATTTTATATAATAATTATATTTTAATATATTAAAATTATATTATTAATAATATAATATTAATATAATTAATTTATATTTATTATATATATGTATATTATATACATATATTATATATATATATATTATAATAAAACAAAATGTTTACATATATAAAATTTGTTGAAATTTGTATTTATTCTTTTAAGAAATATTCAATTTTTCCAATATGTATTTTAAATATGCAAAATAATAATTATTATTATTTAATATAATCTCAATAAATTAAATATTAATAATTAATAATGCTACGTTTACACTGGAAAAAATTTGCCTATATACATTGTATTAAATAAAATTTGCAAAACTAGAAAGTTTAAATTGAAATATTAAATTTTGTGAATTTTATAGTGTATTTTATTGATTTTTAAATTAGTTAAAAAAAATTCATATGCAAAGGTAAGTAACTATATTTCTTTAAATAATTCAGATTTTAAAGATAGAAGAGTAAAGATAAAAGTGTAAAGAAAAATATGTATAGTTGCATTATTTATAGTGAACATAGAATTGTAGAATAAATTGTTCTACAATTAAAACAATAAAATCTGATACTTTCGTTTTCAAGTTATCTAAAATTTGAGTGAGTGTTAAAAATAAATCTACATATAAATCTAAATTTGTGCAGTGTAAACAAAATTGAATCAGTGAAACATAACCATTAAAAACATTACAAAAGTTGATTTTGAAAATAAAGGTGCCTGTCATTATTGTCACAAAAAAAAAAAGTGAATGAAAGGAAAATTTAAGTAAAAGATAGAAACTACCTTTCACCAAATTAGTGAAAAATGAACACAGCTGTATCATAAATTTTTTTAGTGATAAATCTTAAAATGAATGTATAACTTCACAAAAATGTCAGTGATAAAAATAATAGTGACAAAAATTTTAGTTAAATATTTGTAAGTATCGGAATTTATTCACGTAAGTATATAGAAATTTGTAAAAAGTTACTTATATTTCAATCTGCCAATTTGTGGCACATTTCATTTTGAAAAGTATTTTTTAAAAGTTATTGTGAATTCGAATCAATTACAATATCAGTGAATATTACATTTATATAGTGTAGATTAAAAACGTGATGGTAACATGTAAACGAAGCATTTAAGAAAAGTGACTCTTTTTTTTCGAAAATAAAATTTTCAGAAATTTAATTTTTAAAAATAAATTAAATAAAATGGTAAGTAAGTTTATAAGCAAAGAATATTATTATTAAATATTATGAATTTATACATAGTGGAAAATTTTTAAAAACAATATTGTATAATAATATATAATATACATATACATAATATATAATATAGTAAGGTAAGTGTCCCTATTACTGACATATTTCGCAACAAATTCAACTTTGGCGTGAGATATTTTATATGTGGGACACAATAAATGATCGTTTTTCCGATTTTTTGAATAATTTGGATAATTGAGAATAATGTTGTTTATAAAATTATTTAATCAAAATATTTTTTAATTCATAATTTTTCGATTAAAGATGAAAAGAAAAAATGTTCGTAATATTGACATAACCGCAAATGTTTGTGTCTATTACTGACAGTTTGTGTTCCTAATACTGACAATGTAATTTCATATGCTGTAATCTATATTCTATATATGAATAATGGTTAAAATGGGTAAAATGATAATATTAAATAGAAATGGAATAATAATTTAGATTTCTACGGATATTTCATCTTATTTAAAAAAAAATTAAAAATGGATAAAAATATAATTCAAACAAAAATAAAAAACATATTTTTTATTGAATTAAAGGTAAAAATATGTGAAATTCAGCTGATTTGAATTTATTATTACTGTAGAATGTACTTTTACTAGTAGTCTAACGTACAACAATGAATAAATCCAAATTTTTAAAAGCTATTTATGAAAATCTAATTCGAAATTATATAATTTTTTATAAAGTATTATAAGTAATATTTGCTACAGATGTATTCTTATAAATAATACCTAAAATATGATGTACCATATCACACGAAATTATAAGAAATCATATCATTCTTATAATTCTTATCATTCTAAAGCTGCTAATAAGCCTATTCTAAAGCTGCTTTTTGCTTTAACAAAGACTATTTATGTATTAAGTACGTAACGAGAGCAACCCATTCTTAATTTTTGGAACAACATTTCGGGTTATTAAAAATGACTCCTTTTCTTATTTAAAGAGAACCATTTCCGTTGTGATATTTCTTATGACGTTAACGTTTACAGTAATTTCAAAGCATTTTTTTAGAAAGCGAATTGTACTGTTTTATTGACAGTATTGTATACAATATTGACACACAATTTGTTAGACGAATATCACTATTAAAAAGGTAAAAAGGTCGTAGTCAGATATAGGTTTTCACAAATGTAATCGATTTTCATTCGACAGAAATAGTTTAAACAATTTTAAAGTATAAAGAAATTATTTTAATTAATTAAAATGAATATCAAAATTAAAACTTTATACTGACATAATTTTGTACATAATATTGACCCTCTTTAGACCGTATTACTGACACCAGTTTTTAAAGGAAAAATACTCCGAACCGGTAGTAAATTCTTAGTGTCAGAATTCGGACATTAGAAAGAAAATTCAAATTCGATTTTAATTAAATAAATACGAAAATAAAAATTTAAATATTTTAAAAATGACGTAATTTATAAAAATACGGATTTTTGACGTATTACTGACACATATGTCAGTAATAGAAGCATGGTCGAATTTTAGATGTTTCTAATACTGACAGAAATTATTTGTTAAAATTCTTATTTATTTAATGTTTTTACTCCGAATTTCTTATAAAATAAGATAAAAAATAATCAAAATATTTAATTTAATATAAATACACATATTTTTAACCCTCAAATAAGTCAAAAAGCAATAAAAACAAAATCGGAAAAATTAAGCAAAAAGTATAAGAAATTCTCCAATTCAACCCACCATTGCTATGTGTATGGAAACAAAACTGATTTATGTTCAATATTTTGGAGTTATTTCAAAACTAAGTAAAAGGAAGTATTGCGATAATTTGAATTAATCTAGAAATAAAAAAATATATATATGTTGTATAGAGAAAATCTCTTAATAATTATAAAAAACCTCATATATGTCAGTATTACCGCCACTGTCAGTATTAGCTACACTTACCTTATATAAATATATAAAGAATAATATTTACAAAAAAAAGGAGTTCAAAATTAAATTACAGTATATAATAGTTTTTTTTCTGTTTTGTTTGTTTTTTTTTTAAATATTAATTTTATATAATATATTTGTTTTTTTTTTTTATAATTATTTAATTAATTAATATATTATATACTATATAATTTCTTTTAAACTTAATTCCAAATTTTGTCTTTTTTTTTCTGCTTTTGTTTTGCAATTTTTTTTTCTGTTTTTTTTTTTATTTATTTATTATATAATTTAACCCTATTATTTTTTTTTACTAATTTAAATTTTCTTAGCTTTTATATTTCTAAATTATTTAATTATTTTTATTATTTTTATATTTATAATTTTATTTATTTGCTAAATTTTATATATAAATTATATATATGTATATATGTATATATATATATATATATTTATTCTGTTTTTTTTTTTTAAATAATTACGATTTTTTTTTTGTTTTTATAATTATATATAAGAATGCATGCTATTTTTACTGTATTGTGGGTTTTTTTTTATTTATATATAAATTAATTTCATTTTTCATTTTAAAATTAAATATAAGACTTTTTATACAAATATAATCACTATATAAAAATGATTTTATGATTTATTGATATTATATATAAGCATGCATATATATATAATATGTATATGAATGTATGTGTATTAATTATATATACAAATAGAATAATATTTATTATTATTTTTAATAAATATTCTATTTAATTTCACGTGTTGTGCATTTAAAAAAAAAATTTAATTTCAATAATTAATTTTAATTATAAAAAATCATAATAATTATATAGTGATTGAAAAGTGACTCACTGTTTTTAGAAGAGAAATGTTTTTAACATTGATATAACATACGTCATAAAAGTGTCATTTAAATTTAAATAAGTGGTAATTTTATAAAATTAATAATTTTTTGTATCAAAACATGAATTTTGTGTTTTTGATAATAGTATTTAGTAAATAGTATTTCAAAGTATTTAAAAAAAGTGATAAGAAAAACGGAATTGCTCCAAATATGAATTTGAAGTTTCTCTTTTCAACAAAATCAATAGGTTCACTGAAATTCAATTTTTGAACATTTTTTAAATTATTCGATTTAAATTTTTAAAATGTTGAAATTGTTTTTTCTGAAATGTTTCTGTTTTTGAAGTGTAATGTCAAAAAATCAATGAAAATTATATGGGATTATTATAATTCAAATATACAAGCTCAAAATAGTTTTAAATTTAAATAATATTTTTACTAAAAATGTAAGTATATGAATTTTATTATTTTCAATTGATATTAATAATTAAGATATGAATTATTATTCATTTAGAATTTAGAATTTTCAAATGTATTTCGAAATTTTTAAAATCTATGAATTTTTTTTTTTTGAAAATTTGAATTATTTTAAATTAAAATTTTAGAGATAACAATTCAAGATTGTATGTATATATTCGGTTTCTAGATGTATATTTAGTAAACTAGTTAATTGCAATGTAATTTTTTAAATTTCGAAAAATTCAATCTGTAATAATGATAGGAAAATGATACTTGTGTACCAATTATATTTTTAATAATTGTAAAATGGAAATCAAATGGAATTTTGAAAAAGTTAACTAAATCGAATAATAACTATAATATTTTGCAACACTACAATTCTAAAATATTTTTGACTAAATAATCAATGTTGTCAAAAACTACACTTAAAAAAACCGAATTACATGGAAAATGTTGTTGGAAAACCACAAAAAAGAGTGCGATTTGAAGGTTTTGTTGAATTACCACGTTCCCACTGGGAATAAACAAAGAAGAAAACTCGATCTCACATTAACATCGACTCGAATATGCATGTGAGATCTATAAAAATATAAAAAGTAAGCGAGAGCAGATTTAAAATATTCATTTGGTTTTATGTATATTGCAGCGTAATGCTTCCATTTACCAAATACATAATATATATACATATACATGCATGTATATTCAAAAAAGAATTAATTTTATTTTTGAATTAAAGTGAAATTTATTTTATTTAACTTATTTAATTAATTAACTTATAATAATTATATTATTATATTTTTTATACTTAAACAATTTTCCACAAAAAAAAAATATTGAATTCAGTTTTTTTTTTTGGAAACTGTTTATTTTCTTTTTTTTGCATATATATCACTTATTTACTTATAAATAAATAATTGAGAATTATTTTTAGTTATAATTTATTTTTTTTTTATTTATTTAATTTAATTTATTTGAGTTTTATTTTATAATTAATTAATTGTGTGAAACTATCTTTCCTTGTGCTTCTTTTTATATAATTTATTATATATCATTTTTTTTTTTATTTAGAATACCTATTTTCATTATTACTTCCATTTAATAATAGTATGTTTTGATTTACAAAAAATATTAAATTAAAAAATAAATAAATTTTAAAATTTTATTTTATTATTAACTAATTCTTTATAATCTGAGTATAAATTAGAGTTCTATAATAATAAAATTATAATTTACTTTTCTCTCATATTTTTTTGTGGAATTAATTAAAATTTTTAAAAAAATTTTGAAGAAATTTTTAATAATGAGCAAATAATGGGTGAATAATGATGAGTGAAAAAATAAATTTTGATTATTTATCGATTAAGGAAAATTTGCACTGGAATTTGTTTGTCTAGAAAATGAATTATGAAAAAAAAATTTTTATCTTTCCTTACATTTTTGGGAAAAAAGTTTATAATGGTTGAAAGAAAACTTGTTGAAAAATTTTAGTTAAAATTAATTTGTAGCACATTATGAGTGAAATATAGTCGAAATAGCAAAAATTAATGTGAGTGAAAATCAAAAAAAAACTGTTGATTTAATGTGAAATTTAATGATTTTTTAAAAATTTCAAAATTTATTAAACTTGACCGGGCACTACTCCATCTAAAACAATTTAAATCTATAAAATTTAAGAAATAGTCCGTTTAGGTTTTCGCCATTGGTGGAATGCAATTTTTTAATGTTGCGCCAAAGCTTCAAATTGGATTTTTTTATTACAGTTTGAGCTTAATTGCAAATATACAATTACTATATGATTTCTAAATTAAACCAAATTAACTATTATTTTCCATATCACTTTCAATATAAATGTATTTCTCCTGCGAATAAACAACCGATCGTCTACGCAAACTTAACATAGTAAAATAAAATGGAAAATTATGGATCATGAAAGGTAATCATTTATATACGACCAAAATTCTCTTTTAATTGCTAACTCAAGATTCTGAATCAAAATTTTTATCTAAAATATTTATGATATATAAAGATTCGGACCAGCCGATCTTGTATTATTTTAAATAATAATTAATTTTCAAAACCTGAATGAAATTTTATCGAACTACTAGAGTGACAAGTAGCTTATTAAAAACTTCGACGACATGATATTTTGTATGTGCCAGAAAAAATTTTTGTAAGATTAATAAATCTGAAAATTACAAAGACCCGCGTAATGCCGTCGGTTTTTTTTTTGTATTTTTGTATAACTCGAACGGTTGAGCAAACATAGTCTTGTGCATGTAATTTACACATAAATTTTGATATTAATTTCCATTTTTATATTCAAAAATATTTTTAATGAAATTCTGTACTTCAATGTAATTTGTAGTTAATAATTGATCATACATATAAATACATCAGATTTTGATTACTATTCCGCTATATACTCGTATATGTAGCTATAACGCTTTTGATTGGTCGAAATCCGACGGCAATATAGTTTATTCGATTATCAAGTGTTAGTTACTTCGATATTTTCTTTCAACAATATTCATCAACTTTCTCCAATTATTTAAAAGTAAAAAATTTATTTTTGCGTATGTGTTTTTTTAGTTATAATTTTAATGCATATTAATTTTTTGCAAAACAAAAGCATTTATTCATTTTTTTCAATTTAATTTCATTTGGGTAAAATATTAAATTCTGAAATTTAAATTAAATTTGATTATCGGAATATTTTTCTTTTAATAATATAATTTTCAACATTTTTTTTTAACACTAATTAATAAAATAATAATTAAAATACCTTACTATGTTCAGTATATACGCTTTCTATTCTAGTCTTAAATATTTTATCTATACATTAGAGTGTTGCAATATCCATAAGTCCACCAGTTGAGGACGATATATTGCTACTATTTCCAACATCATGTAAACCAACTAAACCAATTGTTGTTAAAGTACTGGAAGGTATTTGAATACCAGCATTTGCACCAGAAATATAACTGTGTTGCTGTTGATGATGTGGATGTTGCTGCTGTTGTTGCGATTGTTGTTGATGAGAATGATGTAAATGATGAATTGAATGAGGATGATGGTGCATTGATGGTGTAGGCGCTGGTGAAACTGGAGAATCTGTATGTCGAGTTATATAATGACTCGATATTAAATGATTATTCCCAGAATTAGTATTGCTATCATTGCTTCCGCTTGTCGCACTACCAGTATTTATATTTAAATTACTAAGAGTATGTGATGTGATCGATGGAGATACTGATGATGATGTTGTCGATTGCAAATTTGATTGTTGTGGAGGTGGAAGCACTTGATTTGATGGCGTTGATGATACTGAATTATGATGAATTGAGGGTTGTGTTGATGATGGACTACCATGATGAACTAAACCATATGTAGGTATTTCTCACATATGAGCTAATGGCGCCATTGCGCGCATCGATTGCGGATGCTGTTGTTGAATATCCGGCGAGACACTACTTTGATAATGCATTTGTAAACTTCTTTGATGTTCAGCAACTGCTGCAGCTTGCATACCATCCGGTATATGATACATATTTATCAAGTGATTTAAATCTGATGATCCACTTGTCTGTTGTACATATTCGCGTTTCATAATTAAATTATTATTTGTAATATTAGCTTGCTGCTGTGCAGCTGCTGAGGCATTATGTAATGGTCCTGGTGAAACAGGTTCTGATTTAACACTAGAATCACTTGGACTATGACTTTGGCAGGATAATTGTGAACCTGGTTGACCAGCGGAACCTCCACCGGATATACCGTAAGGAGAACTAGGTTGTTGTTGTATACTACTGTATGGTGAGCCAGGTTGTTGCAAACTGCCATACGGTGAAGTTTGACCACCAGACACACCTCCATACATACCATAACCAGCAGCACTAGCTGCGGCTGCGTTCATATATGAGTTAAGCGAACTTGGTTGATGCATTTGCCCCATATCGTAGCGATGATAATTTCCGGCCATATAGGCACTGTGTTGATTTTGATAGGCAGCGGCTGATGGATCGTGCATCATATAACCATTTGGCATATAACCATTTGGTGTCATTTGGTACATATCACGGTTAACAGCGGCTGCTTGTTGTGCTGCAGATAAGGACGATGATGAATTACGAATATTATTTGATTCAGGTGGTGGATTGCCTGATGGTAACATTGGACCAACACCTAATGGATATTTTTCCTTATTTTTAGTTAAAGTTTTCGTTTTACGTCTTGGTCTATATTTATAATCTGGATGCTCTTTCATATGTACAGCACGTAATCTTTTTGCTTCATCAATAAATGGTCGTTTTTCTGATTCAGATAAGTCTTTCCATTGTGCACCTAAACGTTTTGATATTTCAGAATTATGCATTTTTGGATTATCGGATGCCATTTTACGACGTTGACCACGTGACCACACCATAAATGCATTCATCGGACGTTTTACACGATCAATATTTTGATTTTTACTTGTTGAATTATTATTATTATTATTAACATTACCAACATTATTATTCATACTTGGATGATGATGATGATGATGTCCCGTCGGTGATGTCATATGATGATGAGCATTTGGATCACCACCATTATTACGTTGTGGTTGATTTGGGCTAAGTGAACTGTGATGATGTAAAGGTGATCCATGTGAATTATGTTGTTGATGTTGTTGTTGTTGCTGTTGTTGCTGTTGTTGTTGTTGCATACTATTTGATGATGGTCCATTACTAATTGTTGTTCCACCATTTGTTAATGAATTTCCTAATTGTGTTTGACCACCACCATTTTGACTTGATGTTATATGTGGTGACATATGATGATGATGTGATAATTGTGATTGTGATAATTGTGATTGACCTAAATTCATCATACCAAGTGGACCTAATGCACTATATGGTGATGTTGCATGGCCATGTAAAGCTGCCGAAGCATGATGTGGTGGCATTGTGGCATGCAGTATGCCACCTTTCATATCAGCTTCCATAGTCAACATTTCGCTTACCGTTGAAGTTGTATGATGTGGATGATGATGATGATGTATTGGATGATGATCCCTGTACCCAAACAGTTTGGTATAGTTTTTTTTTTATTAGTTTTACAATACAATGTTATTTTTATTAAGTTTTATTGAAAAATTTTTTTTTTGTTTGAAAAACAAGGATTATAAAGAGAAAGTGAAAATTTTGAATTTCCTTTTTTTTTTGTTTTTTTTTTTTTTGGCACTTACAAACTTTGAAACATTTTTTTATTTTTCATTTTGAAATTACTTTTATCATATAAATTTTTTTTTGTTTTTTTTTTTTTTCTCTTTAATTCAATATATTCGATAATTAATTCGATTTTATTTTACTAATTTTTTATTATAATCATTTGGAAAAATTTTTACTCTTCATTATTGCATATTCCTGGATTAGCTATACACAATTTTAAAATTTATTTTATTTTATTGCTTTTAATATTATCCAATTCCAAAAAGTATTGTTATTCTTTGTTTTTGTATCAATCCTTTTGTTATTTATTGAAATTTTTATTATGACAAATGTGATATTTAAGTTAAAATTGAATTTTTATTGAATATTCACTAATTTTATTGTGATTTTTAAAATCATTTGAGCATTTAAAATAATTATTATTATAATTATTAATATAATAATATTGTGTCACTTATAAAACACTACTGTATTTTTGATTATATTTATATGTGCATATTTTGTGATCTTTTATGTATATTTCATTAATTTATATTGTGTACCATAAATTTTGCATATTTAATTTTTATTTTTCACTTGGTATTTTTAATAATTAATTATATGCATATATAACTATGTATATTTATATTTTGTTTACATATATGTAATATATGCAAATATGTATGTATATAGAAACACTTAATTTAAAACATTTGGTTGTAATAATATTTGTATTTATTTTTTAATTTAATAAAAATCACTTTGTTATTTATTGTAATTCATTAAAAAATATAAATTTTTATATTGAATCTTTTGTTAATTTTAATTTTTTGTTTCACTCTTTAAAAAAAAAACTTACAAGACAATGGCAAATATTTTTTGTTTTCATACTAAATCCTTTAAGGAAAAAAAAACGAAAAACACAAATATGACGATTACAAACAATGTTGCGATTATTAAAGTTATATATAAAAAAAATTACAATAGTAGTAATAAAAATAATATTAATTTAGGTAGCAATAATTTATAAGATTATAGCAAATAACAAATATTATAAATTAGAAAAAAAAAATTCCCGAAATATAGTATTTCTTTATTTATTTTAGATTCTATTATTATTTTATTTTTATCTATTTAAAATTTCCTTCCTTAATATTTTTTATCTATATTTATTTAAGCCACAGGAAAATAAATAGAAATAAAATGAAACAATTATATACGTGTATATTTTATGTATATTAATACTTTTTTTTTTTATTTTTGTAAACTGAAATCTTTTATTTATTTATTTATTATTTTTTTATATTATTTATTTTATTGTGCTATTGAAACGGAGCGAACATTTAAAATACCTCCACACTGTACTGAATTAAGCACCTTTCTGTTTTCAATAAACGTTTTTGAAACCTGTTCGAGGTGCCTGAAAAAAATCACATATAAAAAATAAGCAAAATAATAATAACAAAAAAGTCGAAAAAAAGCAAACGAAAAAAAAAAAACAAGAAAAATAAAATAAGCGATTTTTTTTTTTTATATTTCAGAAATTTTTCTCTAAATTCTCTCTCTTCTTTTCTTTTCGTTTTGTTTTTATTTTTTTTTTTCATATTATACCTTTTTCATTTTCTTTACCTATTAGAAATGAACAGAAATAAGAATTAATATATAACCTTCTCTTTTTATCTTACGTCTATAAAATTTGATTTCAAAAAATTTTTTATATAAACATTGTATATACAAAGTATATTTGTATATGTATACTATGTATATATAGCAAATTTCTCAACAAAATCTCTAATGAATAACTGAAATGGAAGTATATATGTATATTTTACACATTTACAAATACATACTTTATATATATTTTCTCCAAAATGTTAAATAATATGATGATGCTTCCGAGACTACAAGAAATGAAAATCATTAAATATATTCACTCTATATAGTTTATAGCATACATTCACATATTCATGTGTAAAAATATTTTCTAAATTAATATGCAAAAGTATGTAAAAATGTAAATATGTATATGTACAATTGAACTAACGCACACTATTACCTTAACTGTAAACAGTTATATACTAGTCTATATATACGGCTACAGTATTAATATTAAAAAGTAAATACATACATACATATGCACGTATATAATTTTGATTTCTTGATTAATAGAATTGAGCACGTTTTCATAAATATAAATTTGACATACCTGTGTATTCATTAAATTACATACAACTATACATATTGGCATTCTTATACACATATACATATTAAAAAATTTTTTATACAAATGCAATTATAGTTTTGCTATAAGAAAACAAAAATTACAAAATATTTTGTCTCTCTCATTTGTTAACATTTTCAAATTAATTTCAATTTAATGAATAATAGAGTTTGATCGTTTTAACATACTTTTAAAGTTACCACACATAAACATTTGAATGGTATGATTATCTCAAAAATAATAACAACATTAAATATTATTAATATATCTAGAGACGTTTATATTTTGCATCATATATTAGAGTTACCATTTTGCAATCCATGTTAAAAGTGTACACGTATCGCTATAGTAATAATATGTTTCTTTGATTTGCTCTCATCTTAGAAAAAAAATAATAATTAAAAATCAAAATACGAAAACTCCGTATAAATTCGGTTATTTTCGGATAATGAGAACACATTTATATCAATGTGTGGGATATATGTGTATATTGCAATTTGTATTTAGCTGTATGTATATGTGTATGCGTATTTTAAAAAATATGTTTTGCAAATACATAAACGAATCCATTCCTTTCTCCAAACCATAATATTATTACTGTTGTAAGAAAGAGAAAATATGTGGTTTATTTAATTTTTCTGTTTTATTTGTGTTGTTTTTCTTTTAAATAAATAAACAAAATATCCACATGTATTTATACATATAGAGTAAAGTAACATTAATATAGTTTAATGACAGTCGCAATAAATGTTAAAACGAAGTAATAAAGAAAGAGTAAGATAGATATTGTACTTTTGTAGTAAGAGTATAAAATAGAGTATATTTTCAAAAATAATATTAAAAAATTACTGTAGTTAAAAAAGGACAAATATAATATTATATTTTTGCTAAAATTTTCAATTTATTGTTACTTGTTTTTCGTTTTTTTTTTTTTTTGTTACTAATAATTTTTTTTCCAGCCAATAATATTAAAAAGTAAGAGCAAAAAATTGTATTTTATGTTTTCTCTTTTTCTTGTTTTATGAGTTTTGTATGTAGTTGTATGTTATGTATGGAGTATGTTTTAAGCAAAATCTTATGAGTTTTATTGCTTATGTTTTTATTTTTGTTATTTCTTATCATCTTATCACTTTATACACAAAAAATGGGTGGAGTTAACGGAATTTTGTTAATTGATTTTGTTATATTTTTATACTCTTTTATATTGGACTTTGTTTTATCTTTTTTTTTTTTTCTTTTGGAGATTATTTATTAAATTCGAATTTCATCAAATTTTTTTTTTTTGGCAAGTACAGCAATAATGATTTTTGCTCCAAATAAATTCCAATATGAAGTTCAAGTAATAATGTATTCGTTGTATATCAGAAATATTACCAGAAATAACAAATGCAATGTTGCCAAATTTCAATTTCGAAAAATGAGTTTGCAGTAAGAATTAAGGGGTATTTAATAAATAAATATTATAAATATATGAACATTTATATTAAAAATTTTTTATTATTATATATAAGTAAAGTATAACAGTTTGCCTTAGCGTTTTTTGAAATAAATATGTATGTATATTTTATAGCAAATATATCCAGCTGATGGGAACAAAAATTTAAAAAGGAAACATAAAGGGGAGTTAAAATTAATAATTATATTTGTTATACACACACGCATATTATATACATGCTTATGTACGTACTATGTATTTTTAGTTTTTCTTTTTTTATTTATTTTTTCAACTTTTGTTTTATGGTTACTACTACCAGACGAGTGGTTGGTAAGTACTTAGTTACTTTCGAGTTTCGGAATTTTATGATTGTTTTTATTTTCTTGTTTTTTTTTTCCTTCTTTTTTGCACTTTGTTTGTTGTTTTGTCTGTGTACTCCGTTACATTACATTACGTACGTCGTATATGTTTTTCATTTCAGGTTTTTTTTGTTGTTTTTCTGTATTTATTTCGTATATTACATGGAAAAGATTCGTCTACATCAGTTTTGTTATTGTATTGCTGTAATACTGATTTTTAAAAATGAATATGTTATTTATATATAATATGAAATATATTCATGTACAAGCCTATATTATGTGTTATACGAATAGTGTATGCGTATACAAAAAAATAATATAGCGAATTGAATTTTTGAACTGTAAATTATGTATAAATATAAATATAGTATAACAGTATGTAGTTATATATATCAACAGATTTAATTTAAAATTCTTATTATTATATATGTTATATTGTATAAAATATTATTGAGTAATGTTATTTTAAAGGAATTGTAAATATTAAATCAATGAAAAATTTTCATTGTATATTTTCATGCATAGTTTAATTATTAATATTTAGTATTAATGTTACTGTAAACAAAAAATTTAGTTTTTTCTTTTCTTTTATACTTCAACTACAAATTCTTATATGTAGAACAATTATCCTTTTTAAATTTTTATGAATTTAAAGTAAAGAATTTTGAAAATTTTTGAATCACTCATTTCCTATTTTACATACATATAATATGAGCATATTATTTTAGGTATAGTTTACCTATATTTTGGAATTTCCTTAGACTACATGTGTCGGTATTATTTACATTTAATTTGAAAAGAATTATTTAACATACATAAATACCGTTACTATATACATATTTTTCTGATATTATATATAAATTTAAATAAAAGTTTTATAGCCTCAAGAAAAAGTTTAGAAAATTTGTTATAAAAAGATTTTTGAACCCTTGCTTGAGTATTTGCACTTAAATTTAAATTGCAAAGTGATGATTTTATTGGTATCAATAGGATCTTCTAACAGATCTAATTATTATTCCCCTGAAAGTATGCAATAACGGATATTTGTTCATAATTATGTCAACCAGAATTGTAAATTATTACCGGGTGTGTATTATTTTTTCCCACAAATTGATTAGGCTCGAATTTACTTATTGTACAACATTGTGCAAGCAATTCATTTTGGCAGAATTGTTCGTTGTTTTCTTGTTTAACTGTTAGCCTTAATATCTTATAACAGCTGCTTTCCTATTTTAAAACTCTTACTTATCAATTACTTTCAACTTAGAATGCATATTTTTTAATAATCGATTATATTTTTTGAATGATAAATAATCGAGTTAAAATTAAAATTGCAAAAAAATCATTATTCTTAGTGCATAATGTTAAATTGTGAACAGAATTCGACTGGGTGTATATCAATTTTAACACTGCGTATAGGAGTTTTTTTTTTAATTAAAGGCTTTTATATAAAATACAAATAGAAGTTAGAATTAAAAAATATTTTTAGTTTACGTAATATTTAAGGTTTTTGATAGTTGTATATGAGATGGCTTTGAACTTCTAATTTTTTATTGTCATAATTTGATTATTAATTTAGTTTAAGCTTCGTTTTTTGTTCTGGAGGATTTAGAATCTGTTTGTGACCGTGTAGGCTAGCATAATATAAAATAATAAATCAAATTATGTTATTTAGAATTGTGTACGTAAATTATTTGCATATATTCGTACATACGAATATAATCGTGCACACAAGAAAAAACAAAACAAAAACAAAGTTTATACATGCCATATTTGCGTATATGCTCATATGCTGTTATACAAACTTTTCTACATATTTTCTGCTACTTTATTTTTGTTGTAAAATGGATGAAAATAAAAAAAAAATTTTTTTTTTTTTTTGTAAAAAATGAAAAGTTGTGGAATTTTCTTTTTTTTTTAAATGTGTTATACTTTTTGAATTAAAAAAAAATTTTATATATAAAAATTTTTTTTTTCGGAAAAGTACAGAGAGCAAAGGAATGGTAATGCTATTTACTTTTTTTTTTTTATTTTCTTCATTTTTGTTCTTCTGCTATTCATTTCATTATTATTGTTTTGTTATTGTCGGAATTTGTTGTTTTTTAATGTTTTTTTGATAAAAATTAAAAAAAAAAATGTAATAAAAAATGAAAATCATTGACATTGGGAGTTTAAAGACATTGTAAATATTTTTTTTTGTTTTTACTTTTGCTATATTTTTTTTTGTTTTTGGTACGTATTTTTTTTTTATATAACATACTTAATTTTATCATCTACATTTTTTTTTGTATTTTATTCTGAGTGGCTTTCACATTTTATTTTATTATTTAAAATACATATATATGTATATAGAAATGCATGCATGCTCATGTAGAATTTATAAATTTTATTCGACTTCATATGCCTATTTATATGCGTCGGATGTTGGGAGAGAATTGCTTGCCAACTTAAAAAAATGGTGAAATTACCAGTCGGTTGAAAAGTGGTAAAAACAGGATTAGTTAAAATAATAATTTTAGTCAAATAACAATTAATGACGGGATAAAATCAAATTTATAATAAATCAAAAAGAGATTCTCTGTATAACACTTAAAAAAAAAAGTTGTATAACAGTTTTTTTTTGTATAACAGTTTTTTTTTTTAAGTTAGATTTTTCAACTTTAATGGTAAAATTAAGTATAATGGTTATTTGTTTCTGGTGCTTAGGTTTTTCAAGACGAAACAATTCTGAAATGTAAAAGGTGTGTTTCATGGATTTATTAACTCGGATTTATTTATTTTCTGCAAGTTTTCTGGTTAAGATAATTTTCTTCTCTTCCGGTACTTTGTACCGAAATATAAATAAGAAAAATAAAGCTTCGGAATACACCTAGTGACGGCCACCCTTTTTTTTTAAAAGCAAACACTGAAGAACTTTATTTATGTATAGAAATAAGATGGAAGACGAAGATGAAGCATTGATGCTTTAATTTTTTATCATCCCCTCTAGACGATTTTATTTTTTTGTTGATTTTCTTCATTGTTTTTTTTATTGTATCTGTTGTTTTTGTAAATTTTTCCTATACTCTTTTTTCTCCTCCATTGTGAATTTTTTATAATTTTTTTTTATAAAAGTTTTGTTTTTTTTTTTGAATTTTTTTTATTTTATAATTTCATTTCAGAAGATTTTTTATTTATTTCTCCTTTTCTTTTTTGTATTTTAGAATTTTTTTTCTTTATGTACATTTTATTGTTATACATTACAAATATACTGACATATTATGTATATCTGTTTTCGGAACTATGTAGGTATAAAAATGGCATTTTGTATTTAGGTCGAGAGTCATGAACCTATTTTTCATGTTTATTTTTTATTTAATTTGTTAGTGTAACTGTATTTTTTTTAAAATATTTTATTATTAGTTTTTATAACAGTTTATGTATTTTGTAACCTGTAACAAGAATTAGCAAGAATAAGTAAAAAAGGAAGAAAATTTCTTGAAAAAATATTTTAAGGAAAAGTAAACACAAGGTTTTTTTCTATTTTTTTTTTTGCTTTTATATTTTAATTCTAAAAATGTAAGTGATTTTTTGTCTTTTAAAGAAGGAAAAAAAATTGAAATCGTCATCTTTTCAATAGTTTACAGTTACAATTTTAAATGTTTATAAATTTTATAAAAACAAAAAATTAATTTTATATAAAAAATTTTTTATATATTTTAAAAAAAACTCAAAACGATATCTTTCAAGTTTTGTGTAAGGACTATTTAATTATTCTTAAGTTCTTATATATTAATTTACGTCAAAGTAATTAAAATTTAAGTATATTTTTCATATAATAAAAAATTGGTGCATTAATTTTTTTTAAGGATCGACTTCTGTACAATCCTATCGATGTTATAAAGATTAGTTCAAACAATTACTTATTTTCAAACACAAAACATTAGTTAGAATAGAAAAGTAGAAAATTTTCATTTTGATCCGTACTACAACTGCATACTTTTAAGAACACGTGCAGAAAGTTCAGTGAAATCAAATTATAGGTCAATTACAACCCAATCAATCCCGCTCCTTATTGACGGCAGTCAATATGGGACATTGGTCGTTAAGGGAGCATGCGGCTAGACTAGGATTGTCTTTCAGTGCGACGTGTCACAGCTTCTGCGAGATGGACAAGAACGAGATTTCTTTCACTTAACCTGGTCGGGATATGCTGGTCAATTGAGGCAGTTAGTCTGACGGAGCTGGACCAGATATCGAAGATTATCATCTGGGATTTAGATAGATTTCTCAAGAGAAACGGGTGGCTTAGATAGACTACCTGTAATCGTAGGCTCAATGATGGCCTGGTGCTTGCGGGATAGTGGCAACAAAACGGTAAATTAACGGGGTGCAGTAGACCAACTAACCAATAAATTTCTTGGAAAATGCATTTTATTTCATGGGATGTTGGTTCATATGTGGGATGGTGGCAACAAAACGGTAAATTAACGGGGTGCAGTAGATCAACTAGCCAATAAATTTCTTGGGAAATGCATTTTATTTCATAAATTTAATATTTCTATTCCAATATTCTAAATGCACACTATGAGTCAATTTCTCCTAAAAACAATTAATTATGTACTAAAAAAATAAAATAATAATTAAATTAAATATTGTTAAATTAAACAATTAATAATAATAGTCATGTTGTTAAACAAAATTTAGAGCGGTCAACAACCACTCAATATAAAGAATTCACACTTCAAAAAAAAAACAAATTAATTTTTTTAAAGCTCTCATTTCTAGCTTCCTAAAATTATTATTATTTTTTAATGTAATCACATAAAAAATTAACAATTATAATAATTAAATTTTAAATTCACGTGCTTTCAATTTTTTGACACATTTTAAATATTTATTTTAACATTTTTTACACTTTTAAAACAAATAACAACTACAATTTAAATAAATTAAACTGACCTAGATTATGAAATAAGCTAAAAAAAAACAAAATGAGGGTGAAAAAAAACAGTAAACTGTTGAATTTTAACAAAACGGTTATTTTTTTTATGAACTTTTTTATGAATTTTTTGTAATTGCAATTAACAATCATAAAGCATATGTTTTTTTTTCATGTCATAAAAAATTATATAAAATTAATTTATTCTGTCATTATTGTGCGACAATAACTAAAGTTTAAATTAAAAAAAAACAATGTAGTGAGCGAAAAACACAATTAACGGTATTTGTTGTACAGTAATTGGTTTTTATTTTAAGTGATTATTAAAAAGTGATTAAAGAAGTGTGAAAATAAAAAAAAATTTTCTCATTTAATAAATTGTTTTCTGTGTTGAATTAGAATAGAAAATGTAGGTGTTTTGTGGTCAACTAACTTCTAATTTTAATTAATGTAAGTGTTTTGAATTAAATAAAAATTTTATTAAAATGAAAATGAAAGTGTAATTGATAGCATACAAGTTTTATTTAATTCAACTAAAAATATTTCGAATAAAACAGCTTGAAGAGTACTCTACGCTTAGAGAAATTAGAGCGGGTGTGCATCAAGGCAGTATTCTTAGTACCTGCTATATACAAGTGATTTGCTGACGATACAACAATGGACAAGTAAATGAAAAATGAAAGTAAATCTGTACATGTAAATTTCACAAACAAAAATTTGATAAATCCACCACAATTAAATTTGAATGGTGAGCAGTATCAATCCAAAAAAAGAGCAGCAAAATACCTAGGTATGACTTAAGTTATCACGCTCAGATGAAAAGAACATGCTTAAGATGAAAGAATTGAAAAATTTTGTTAATAAAACCTATATGAGCATATTCTGCATCCAGCTATGGGAGTTGTGCCAAACAAATTCATACCAAGCCAATACAAATTTCGCAAAACATTGTTCTTCGGTAGGTGTTCACTATTATATATACCTAATAGTGACATCCCTGGAGATTAAGATCTTCAGTGACGCGGGTGAACGCTTTAAAGGTTTACACCATGATATTTTATTAAGAAAATCATAATTTCTAATTATGTAGATCTTTTTATTCATCACGTTAAAGTTACTGTTATAATCAGCAGTAATATTTAGATGAAAAATCTGCAAAAATACACACACTTTATATTGTGCATAAAAATTTAATTTTTGAAAGGTATTTATACGATTATTTATGTATCCGTGATACAAAAAGAAAAAAAAAACTCACTTGTTTATTATTGTTGAATAACTAAAATATAAATAACCTTTTTTTTTTCGTGTGTGAATAGAACATAGATATATATTGTGTAATAATCAAGTGTATTGTTCGGAAATCACAAAACAAAAAATAATAAGAGTACAATCATATAACAGTTATGTCAGATGGTACTCTCGTATATTCATACATAAAAAGAGGGCAGGTAATACAATGGCCACCAATTCATAATAAAAAAAAAGAAATCTTTGCATTTATGACGTCATTGTTGTTATTTTATGCGCTCACACTTTTGTTTTTTTTTTATTTTTATTTATTTTTAATGTCGTCATTGATTTTTTTTTTGCATTCTCTTCCTTTCTTTATCTAACGCACATAGTTTTTTTTTTTTTGTAAACATTCTATTGTGAATTTAAATACTTTGTTTTTTGTAATTTATATTTGTTCGTCATATTGTGTTACTTTTTTTTTTGCATTTTTTTGTTTTCTTATATTGTATATTTTTTTTTGGAATGTTTATTGTTATTATTCTGTTGTTGTTGTACTTGTCGACCGGCACTTTTTTTGTTATTTTCTCTTTCATTATTATTATTACTATTATTATTTTAATATTTTTGTTTGTTATTATTTAAATAATAATTATTTGCCGGTTAGACTATTTCAATAATATTCTTTTTTTTTTTCTTTTCATTATTTATTATTATTATTGTTGTACATTTTATTTTATTGTTATATTATGATTCATTTTTTATTTGTTATTTAATATTTTTTTTTTTGTTCTTTATTGTAGTACATATGGAATAGGTACTCGGTAGACAGGTTCATTGGTAAAGAGGCATAAGTATAACAGTTTATGCAGACTGTTAATACTATATATATATAATATAATGGGAATGATAATAATAATAACGGTAATAATAGAATGAGTGGACCACTAATAAATAGCAAAAGAATTACTTTTTTTATATATTTAAATAATAAGAATAGATTGTATGTGCGTATGTATGTCAAAATTTTACCCAATTTTTATATATTATTATAGTTAATTCTACTGTTTAAAGTAGAAGTACTGTTTGTCCGTCTTCCCTATGCATATTAGGACAAAAGAGTTTTGTTTTGATTTTTTTTGGTATTGTTTGGATGAATTTTATTATTCTTTTGGTGTTTTATTGTTGCTTTTGTTTAATATAAAAACTTTGTTTTTTGTAATTGTTGTTGTTTGTTTTTTTGTTTTTTTTTGTTGAGATTTGTTTTTTTTTTTTATTTATTGTTATTACATAGCATTTTCTGGCTGATATTTATCTACTTTTTTTGTTTTGCTTTCACTCATTCAATTCAACTCAATTCAATTCATTCATTCATTTATTCATTCATTTTAACATTCATTCATTTCCAAATAATAATAATAAAAAGAAAACAAAAATGGAAAACGGAGTATTCTGATATTTTTCATCATCGTATAACAATAAACCGCATTATTTTTTTTTGCCTTTCTTCAGTTTTTTATTAGAAAGAGAAAGGAATAGTAAATATATATGTATGTTGATGTGTGTGTATATGGAATATAAAATGAGATCCTATTTTCCATTCAATTCCTCTTCTATATAAAAAAAAAAATATTATGTATTAAAAAAAAATGTTTTTCAATTGAACACAAAAACTCTAAAAAAAAACAAAAAAAACAACAACAAAAAAATGGCATAATAATAACAACAACAATAGAAATTACAACAACAAAAATTGTGTGTAAAAATAACAATAACAAACAAAAAAAAAAATAATGAAAAGAAAGTCAAGGTCGTCGTTTCAGTGTATCAATTGTTTCTTATTGTTCCGGAATTATGAATTAACAAAAAAAAAATAAAAGTAAAATAAACAAATGAAAAAAAAAGAAAAATAGAAAAACAGCAGCAGCAGCAACACACACCAGATTAGAATAGAAGAAAAATTACAACACAACAAAAAGAGAAAAACATCCAAAACAACAACAATAACACCAAATACAAAAAAAAAGGTTCATTGAATCCAAACATTTTTTTACAAACATTCAAAAAACAAATATAAAATAAATAAATAAAATTGTTATAAAATTTATTTTTTATATAAAAGAAATGAAATATAAAAAAAAAAAAACAATAAAAAATCAAAATAATAAAAACAATAACAACAAAATTACAGAATAGACCCTGAAGGGTAAAAGGAACAAATGAGAAAAAAGAAAACAAGAAAGAAATTTAAATAAAAAAATCAAAATAAAAAACTAGTGGTGGCGGTGTGTTCTTCGTGGTCGTGGTGGTGGTGGTGGTGGTGGTGGAATTCAACAAATATTTAACAAATAATAATATAAAAAAGAAAACATCAAATAAATTTACACAATAATAGCACAATCCTCGCCATGAAAGGAATCCTCATTTCAAATAAAAAAATATTTACATAATATTTTACTCCTAAGAATGTGTGTAACTAATGTATACATGCTTAAGATCATGTGTGTAGAACTATGTCTCAAATTTAATTTTGAATTATCATTAAATTCCTTTATATTGGTAATAAATTCATAAGAATAAATTCTTAAAGGCTGATGACCTATATTGTATGCAAGGAAACTTGTATTTATTTAACTATCACAAGTCCGTGAATGTTTTGAATGTATTGCAATTTAGAAGAGAATTAACAAGAAGTGTATTAAATGTAGAAAACGGGTTACATTTAACTATCAAAAGCTCGTTTATGTGTATCGTTTATGTGCACGACCCCGAAGTTATAAGCATTTATTTATATGAAGAAAAAATTTGGCACAGATTTTTTTCAACAGGCTGTAGCTCGAAAAACAAGCATATATCCCCCTCCCCGAAGTCTGTACGATATTTTGCTGGAATTTGTCAAAGAATCTTCCTGGAAATTATTTGGAACTTTGATAAGGTTGGATGAAAAATAAACTGTATGCGATGTGAAAAACCTATGCATTTACGCTTTTTTAATTTATTTAGTTAATTATACAATTACGTCATAAGAAGTACTAGTTCTAAGATCATAAACGTTTTTTAAGATTTTAATAGTTAAAATGGAAATCTAAATTAACAGTAACGCCTATTTACCTAATGGAGTCATAATACCAAATAGACTGAAGATCATACAGAAGGGTGAATATTATACGGAAGGGCTTGGCGACCGGTATATAAGGATCTATTGGTCGTCAAACTAGGTGTGAGACAAGCTCTTACAACGGCCCCTCGATACCCACCGGTCTGATAAATTCGAGTGACTTGAAAAGTCTGGCAGACCCCAGCTCCGCAGGAATGAATAAGTAGTTCCTCAGTAAACATTTCCCTTCTCCCGCTGGTAACGATATCACAATTTCCCAGAATGTGCACTGAGGCCCGCAAAATCTCCAAATACCTTACCTTTCTTAGGAATATCATAAGGTTGGATAGGAAGCAGTTGAAAATTTTCACCGATATCTTGACGGGACATTTCAGACTTGCGGCCTTATATAAAGTACGTTGTAAAATATATGCATTACAGATTGTAAAATTTCCTCTTACGTGAATTCAAATACTTATCACTATCCAAATAAGTAGCTCAATATTAACTATTACAAATAATTTATAGCATTAATTGCAAAAAAGAAACTTACTATAAAAACTATTCAAATATCAATTGCATTTTACTCAAAAATAACTTGAATAAACCACAATACCCTGCAATATTTTAATTAAAATATTTTATGAGTAAATTTATTTATTACAAAAATAAAAATAATTTCTTAATACAATAAGTAACTTGCAAAAAAACTGATTTCCAATTGAAATTTCTATTGTAACCCAACAATTTGTTCAAAATGAATAGGAGGAAGTTCAATTCATAAATAATTAGAAAAAATCATTTTTATTTTATAAAAAGTAAAAAAAAAGAGACTGAAAAAATGCAATTTATCCTTTTCTTTTTTAAGAAAAAAAATTGACATCCTTAATTAGTGAACAGAACACTTTGTGTTTTCTGAGTTTTTTTTTCTTGCTTTATCCTTTTAATAATTAAATTTTTATATTGAATTTTGTTGCCTTCATCTTCCTTTCATTTTTTCACGTAATATAAAATATCTATATTGATCCTGTCTTTGAGCCAGCCAATGACTTAAAAGAATGGAAAATGAAAAAATTAATAATGGACTTTGTGGTTCCTTTTATTATCCTTTCTCATTTTTTTATCACAAATTTTATTTACAATTTATTTTATTGTTTTATCACACATTTTTGAAATGAAATATAAAAACAAAATTGAAACCAAAAGTCAATAATCGCAAATTTTTAATTTAACAGTAAATTTGGTAAAAGAAGTAATTGGTAACCCATTATTATTTATAAGGATGAGAACTTGAAAGAAAATAAGAAAGGACCGAAAACAAGCTGCCAATTTTTTTAATAAATGATAGAATTCCAGGTATACTTGGATGATATCTTGAGAGAAGCAATAATTTGTTAAAAAAAAAGATTTAAATTTTGACAAGGATATTGTCGTAAAATTCATTAAGTTGTGGGAAATTATTTGTTTCCAGCAACTTCGGAACTATTTAATTTAGTAATTTCATTTTGATTAAATTTATTCTTGGAAATTGGCCTTTAAGCACAAATGTTGAGAAATTTTTTCGTTAAAATAATTTTTTTTTTAATTTTTTCTTTACAGATTTGGAGCAGTTTGTGTTAGGAGAAACGGTTCGGAAACCTAATTCAATGAAATCATAATCATATTCAAGAAAAAACTTTGTTAGGACTATGTTCATAATCAATCTGTCACTATTTTGAAGCCTGATATAAACAAGAAGAATTTACTTTATTTATGTATTATGTCGCCATGTTGTAAGCTATTGCAAATCATTTCCAACAATAATTAATACTGTGCCGTTTTCTCATTTTAATCCGATTAGTAGTCCAGTACAATGTGAAGTTGAAAAGAGTTTTCAAGCAGTAGCATTTAATTATCTTAAATCAACTTAACAACTCTGATATAAATGACTTTAATTGGATTGTTTTTGATGAAATTTATGATGAAATTAACACTGGTATGTTGAAATATCCAAAATGAATCAGAAAATATGACAATTTTTAAGGGACCCATTGCACGATTGTTCTTTGTAACTATGATTTTCCATAAACATATTCCTGGACGCATTATAATCAGTTAATTTTAATTTGGAAAACAATAAGAGGTAAGAAAATTTGAGATAAAATACTAAAATCACTTTTTTGTAACTCGAAACTGCTCTTACTTTTATATAAAATTTTTAGGAACATGCAATTTGAAATTTGGCTCTGCAAATTTATTCTTCCTAGTGTCAGTGTAATGGATTTACTTTATTTTCCAATTCAAAATTATTTATAATTTCATAATTATTGTTAATAATCCTGTATGACAACTGAATTTTTGTTATAACAGTGTCTTGTAAAAAATAATAACTGGAATTAAATTAACAAGTAGCCATTACAATTAAATTTAATATTGGAAAAATGAAAAATCAACAACAGCTGAGATAATTTTGATGTTGAACTTAAAATTGAAAATGATAACAAAAGAGATTGGACAGTTTTTAACTCACAACAAACAAAAACGAAAAAGAGACACAACTGATCTATGTATATTGACAAAGGTCTTTGAATAATCTTTTGTATTCTGCAAATAAAAAAAATATTGAATTAAAAATACAAGAATGAATGCGGTATATAAATTTATGTACATACACAATATTACACAATGTGTGCCGGGTTTTGGGTGTAAACGCCAAAAATTTTCACATTTTTAACCAAAAATTGTGTGTTTGAACGACTATAACCTGAAAATGGTAAGTATGACATTAAACATTGGTATATCGTCATGTAGGTCTTTCAATTAAGAAGAAAGCTTCTAAACAGCTCATTATTGTAGCTGCGACAGTATTGAAGCTGGAATGGATATTCGTAAAACAGAATTTTTCTATCCGATTTTAATTGTTCAAAACTACCCCTAGATGTCCCACACCCCGAACGATTTTCATGAAAAACTTCAAGAAATCACACTGACAGGTGCGTTTATATCAAAATTGGATCCCTCGGTAAAAGCACAATTAAATATAGAAAATTTTTAAAAATATACGACTTTAAAGTAAACGGAATGTTGAAATACACCTACATTTACACATATGACATACACACACATATTTGTATTACATGTATATAAGTTTCGCGTTTATAAAGGCATGTTGTCTTCTAAAAAGGAAATCGTGTTTCATTCAAAAAATATAAAAAATATGCAAAAAACGAAAAATATCCTTTTGTTATGCAAGGAATAAAAAAAAATAAACAAAAGAGAAAAAAGAAAAGAGGCAATTTTTTTTTTCTCTTTCATATTTTTCACTTTTTTTCAATTTTTGTTTGTTTTTTCTTTTTCTTTATTTTAGACAAAAGTTATATACACTTTTTATTCATTTCTTCTTTTCTTTTTCTCTTTTTAGTAATTGAATTCAGTTTGGTTGATAACTTGTTGCATGTTTCTTGTGTGGTATGAACAACAACATAAACTAAATTACAAAAAATAATACAAAAGGCGAGATTTGAAAAGAACATCAGAAGAAAAAAACAACAAAAAAAAAACTGTCAGGATAATAAAGAAAAAAAAAAAAACAATTTTATTGAAATGAAATCTACAATTTTCATAAAAAAAAAAAAAATTCAAAAACTCATAGTTTGTAGGTAACCATACACATATGAGGTGAAAGAAGTAGAAATTCTGAATAAAAATCTCTACATACATGTATGAATTAATTGTATGACAACAAGATGTTAGTAAAATACGACAACCAGGTTGTCTACAATACGGCAAATCGAAAAAATGAATAAAAAAATTATTTGTAAAACAAAATTTTTAAGAATTACAAACACTTTTCTGCTTTTTTTTTCATAATTTATGGAAAGACACGAGTGCTAATATGCAATTTTCATGCATAGCTATAAAATTATTGAAATTTAAATAAAAAAAAAGAAACAAATAATTTTGACAGATTTGTGTGTTTAATGTTCTGTTGTTCTTGCAAATATTGAAAGAATTTCAAAAAAAAAGAAAAAATTAAATATGACTTTCACTCCATTTAAGTATGCGTGTTATGTATAGGAAGTTGTGATTTTTTTTTAAAAGAGAAAGTTAATTATAATAGCTTTCATATTAAATATTGAAATATTGAAGAGAATCTTATCAATGGTGCTGTTATAAAGCGGTGTGACCAGACCTGAACTGAGAAAATTGTGCCCTGAACTAGATTTGTGTTGCACAGCAGATGTGATGTCTCTCTCTCTTTCGGGAAAATATCGGAGCTATGGTAGGAGTTATAGCTGGGAGTTGTCTGGAATTATAACCTATTATGTAGCTTAATATTCAATACTAAAAAAAAATATACAATTTGTATTTAATATTGGAGTATAAAATTAATATAAAAACAATTACCATATATCCATAATATTCAATTATATATGAAATTGCGGCATTACCGAATATCGTAACATACCTATAGATTTATTCGGAATAAGAACTGCAATCAAGTAATACCTGAAATGCTGAAGTGGTTTACGGCCAAGCATTGGGTTTACCTGGAGAATTTTTAACATTTGGTGATACGAACTTAATTTTAATTGCTAATTAGTACGTTAATTAAAAACATAGGCAATCTGTACAAAATTTAATACTGGCGGCAATCCGAAAAAAGTGAACGTTCTTGTATATTGGTACCAAATGAATTAGATACGTGCAAATATATATTAGTTTGGAAAGACAAGATAAAACATAATTTAACCCCAGCTTATGATGACCCATTAGCGGTAATACGTCATTTTCGAAAATATTTCACGGTTAAAATCAAAGATATAGATATTCTCATAGATTTCTATATTGACAGGCTCAAAACTACCTTTTGTTCAAAATAGTATATTGTTTTGTTTCCGAATGGGTTATTTTGTAAAAAATAATATTTTTAATTATTCACATAATTTGAAATTTTAAAATTCTAATCAAAAACGATTAGTATAGGAAAAACACCTTAATTTTGAGTATAAAACAAGTTAAATTCGATAATTTTAAATTCATAATCTTTAACTCTTCTACTCTTTTTCAAGTATTTTAAATAATTATTTTCAATTTTACATAATACAATTATACCAATTGGTGTACAATAATCATTAGTTCATTACAAAATATTTAGTAAATGTACTTTCCTACTCGTTTATATAGAAAATCTTCATTCAAATTATGAGTTCCATTATTCCCACTTAAAACACTTTTAAGTTTACTAATTGAATACCATAGTCCTTAAGTCCTTCTATATATACTAGCTCTTAAAAAAATACTTAACAAAAATATGCAATTTAAATAATTTTATTCCTTTTATTTCATATTATACTATAGATCATGATAACCGGCATTATAAAATCATATTATAGATGTAGTGAAAGTAAGTTATGGGTATGAGAAGGAATAGACTAGGTTTGTAATAAATGATGCGGTTTTTTTCTTGTATAACACGAAACATTGATATTTTCACCAAAAAAATCTAAATTTTTTTTTTTGATTTCAGAAAAAAAAAACCAAAATAAAGCCGAAACAAAAGAACTGAAGCATGCTAAAGTTATCCTTATTACATCAATCAAAGAAACAATAGAATTTTTGATTTAATATCCTGTGAAATTCTCCTTCTTCATCTTATCCAAAAATATTCAAAAATGAAAAGCAGAACAAAATAAAGGAAAAAGTAATCAAACATTTATGAACATGATGATTTAAATGAAGAGAAAGATCTTTTTTAGTATAACAAGACCAGCCAGCCGTATTTCTTGATTACAGCATAAATTTAACTAAAAATCAGGAAAAAAAAATTTACAAAATACGAGTAGAAGGTAAAGAAAAAAATGAAATTACTAAAATTAATATGGTTGTAGCTACCGTTTTTAGCCGCTCTTATATTACTTTATACGGAATACCTTTACGTATACCTTATGTTCGTATAAGAATTTCAAGTATAATAATTTATCAAGTAATTATCCAGTCCAGCCCAGAAAATTTAATACCTTTTTATTTTTCTAAAAAAAAAAAAAATTTTTTTTCTTACATTTCATTTCATTTAATTTTAACTTACATTTTATCGACATAAGTAAGTATTTTATTATATATTATTATGAATGATTATATGTATGTATGTTAGCACACTTAGTTTTATAGGGTAAATATAAAATTATACAGATATATAGAGAATATCAGTTATCCAATACTTAAGTTATTAACCCGATTATTCTCAGAATTTCAAAAAAAACTTTTTAAGACCCAACCTCTTCATTAACTCCGTACAACCGTGGAACTCTCATTTATTCTCGTAAATCAGAGCCTTACGCTCTTTCGGAAGGTGTACCAAAGACTTCACATTCTCCTCACAAAATTTGCAAGTGCTTTTATTATTATAAGCCAGCTGTCTCAGTCTGAACTACCCCTACAGAATGCTGGCGTGAATTTGCACCTAATTTTTGCTCAATTTTATAATTTTCTTAAAAAATATTTTGAAATAGTTTCTCTCAGAAGCTTCTTAGTCTATTGGAACCGAAACCTAAAAATGTCCATTGTTCTGACTGCCTCCACTCTAATTCTTTTCGTAGTTCTATACGAACAAAATGTGGTTGAATTCCAACGGCCGACTCCGGGTTGAAAAAATGATGTGCTACCCTCCGGCTATTTTCGATATTTTGTTAAAACATTTACTACAGTAATTCTAGTGACGCAACTTCTGCATCTATTTCCTTAAATGCCTTTGGAAAAAATAGGAATTTTTAACACTTTGATAAATCACAAGAGAGAGAGTAATCGAAATTATTTCATGATAGCCCAGATTTGTGCACTCTGTCACTATTTTTAGCTTTTATTCAATACGAAATGGAGTTTAGGAATACTTGACTCATACACTGGTTTACTTATCCGTAAGGCTTGCGACGAGGAAATGTAAATTTGCACTTAAAGCCGAAATGGGTTAATTTATAAAAATTATTATTGCTCCTTCCAATTCCTTTTCTTTGAAATTTAATTTTCCTTTTTTTTAATTTGGAGAATTTAAAATTTTTTTCTGTTTCTTATTTCTTGAAATTTGTACAAGAATATTTTATTTTTTTTTTTAATTTCAATACTTATTACACGGAGGATCCTCTTTCATTTATTTTGTAGATTTCATGAAATGATGGTTGTTGAAATGATGCTGTATAGTTGTAGCTTGATATTAATGATTGGCATCAGCTTCAAAATATTGTAAAAAAAATTTTTTATATTCTTGTGATTTTTATTTTATGCACTGAACAACATTGGCACAAAAATAAAAAATATAGCAAGCATTTTTGTTTCTCTAAATTTAAAAAAAAAAAAAAAACAAAAATTGCGATTTATTTCTTTGATTGTATGATAGAAACTTGAGAAGCATTTTCCTGTTTCGTGCGGTCGAACATTTAAAAATAAAAATAAAAAAAAATAAAATATGGCTGATGATGAATTTTAATATGAAATTTCTAGACATCTACCCATACATACAATATTTTGTACATAATATTTAATTTTTCAATGAGTGAACTAAAAAAAAAAAAAAATTTTCTATAGGCATGTCGGTATTATGCATAAAATCATGCTACCTATTAATTTAACAACAAATTTGTAACAACAACAGCAATAACAGAATTTTAAACGAGAACGATAATGATTATAACGATGGTATAAAATATAGTGATGATAATGATGCAAATGATGAATGCTGATGATGAATAATGATGAAGATATGATGACGACAACAACGACAAATAACGATTTATAAGATTTCATCTCCTATTGGTATATAAAGAGGGTTGATTTAGTTAGTCGACGTTCTGGAAAACATGCAAATGTAAAATAAAAAAAATTAGAAGATCATTTTCAATTTATATATTAATAAAAAATTTAAAGTGTTATCTACTTGTTGCACAAAAATAGAGTAGATTTTTTTTCCCTCCGAAGAGACCAAAATCTTTACAGACCCTCTCCCTTCAAACGTTAGAATTCTTTTGGTACTCATTACCATCTACATGAGTGTTATACATTCTCTGGAATGTGTTTGATTTAATTGAAATGCCTTATCTTTTAGTATCTTGCAATATTAGTTGTCTGGCTCTACCAATATGGCTTTCACTATCTTATTTTAACATTCACTTCACAGCAACATTTCGTTTTCTTAACCTTTAAAGTACGTGATCGAATTTTCAAAAAAATCGTCGACTCATTATTAATTATTATAACTCTCTCCCAACTTTTCCGAAAATGTTTTACGGACGATAACAAAATTAACATTGGGTAGGAGATCATAAAAGAGTATGCAGGTACAGAGAATATGAAAGGGAGTAATTAAAAAGAAAAAGCGGGAGGCGTAAAATTTATTACCACCTAATCGATGAAGGTTAAAAGTGTTGTTCATTAAGAAAATCGATAGTTTGAATTATCAAGTGACAACGCTTGCTACTTCTCAAATCTCTAAATTTGACGTAGTTTTTTATGTATGGCCGAACAAGAATAAAATGAGATGTTTTCTTGTTCATTCTTCAGTTCACCAAAAAATTTAAGGCGAAAATCCAAAACCTGATCCAAAACTGAATAGGGGAAAATGATTATGAATATGTTTTATGAGCGGCAATAATAATCACGACAGCAACACTCGTAACGACAATTTTTAAACGGTTTATCATTAATTTTTTTTTTTTTTTTAATATAATTATATTTGTTGGTAGGTTCATTTCATATTACTGCGCTCAAATTGAAAAAAAAAAAAATAAGAAGAAAAACAGCAAAAATTACGACGGAGACGATGAAATATTAAAGATGTATGGCAGTAGATGAACGAAGAAAAAAAAAAGCAAATGGCGCATAATTTTTTTTTCATGTTTATTAATTTTTTATATTTTATTTTTTGTTTTTTTTTTTAAAATCTAGATCAAATTTATATTTTTAAGATTTAAGGTTTTTTTTTTCAATTTTTTCATTTCGCTTCTCATTTATTTTGAAGAAAACAAAAATTAAAATAAAAATGATGAATTGAAAACGTGGGAACAGCTTGTTAAAAAGGTTTAAAGTGGTTCATCATGAATTAATTCCAGTAGTGTTCTCTAGTATTTTCAAATTTTTCATCTTCTTCTTCATCTACTTAATTTTTTTTGTTGTTGTTGTTTTCGTTGCCTTTTTCTTCTGGTAATTTATGCAACTTGATGATTATAGAAATAGATCTTTCCTGCATAAACTAATATTCATGTGATATAAGTACTTGCAAACATACCTATATATAATTTATATAAAGATGTTGAAGGTTTTATAATATGAACCCTATATGGATGTGGGTGTATGTATAAGTTACTTAAAGTACATTTGATATTTATTTTTTTTTTATAGATTTTATATAGATTAAAAATGAAAAGAAAAAATAAATCAGTTAAGAACTATGAGAACTTTCAGGAAACTGAATATCATTTTAACCTTTTTTCTTCTTGCTTATGATAAATGCAATATGAGCACATACGAACTAAGAAAATTTGAAATTTTTTTTTTTGTTTTTGTACAAAATTCAAAATTTAATAAGCAAAATTTTTTACTTCCTCTCATTGAATTGTTGATTTTTCTTAATAATTTTAATGTTGAAAGGTAAATTATATTGTGCACCTAGATATACCAAGTATATCCGCAGTCATATACAGTAATATTGTGAATGAATAATAGATTACAATAGATTTACTTTGTTACTCCAATTTCATTTTTGTTGTATTTGATTAATTTGATTTTTTAAATTAATAATGTTCAAAGTTGTGATACAAATTTTTTAATTTATTGCAATTAATCAATTTCTATTTTTTTTAATTTTGTTCAATTTTTTAATTTAAATTTTCTTTTCTTAAGAAACACTTAAATTTAATATTCTTCTTAAATTACTTCATATTTTATCAAGATTAAAAGTTTATCTGACAATTACCTTTTATATTGTCACAAAATTAACAGGATTTTTGTCACTTAAAGTATGATTGTTAGAAGAGTATAGTGTATAATTTTGGAGATGTTAACTGTAAAAGTATTTACATATAATATTTAGCATATGAATTGTATAAAATGTTCGATACGTGCAATAATACTTTTCATTCTAACCCCTTCAAGCAAGGGGTTAGAATAGACTCGGATGAGCAGAAAGCATATTTCCCGTTCTTGGATCTCCTTTTTCGACTAACTGACCTTTGACTGTAAGTTATGATGCATCGCGACCTAAAAGATCTATTGTGTTCCTCCATGAGCGCAAAGTATCTTGTCCAGGATACTCCCTCAAGATCTTGGTTAATTCGAATAACTTTTCCGGGCAAATATTCCAAAACGACAAGCGTCCACCACCAACTCTCTATTCAAGTTGTCTTTCCTCTTATGAATCAATGCTTTGCATTCATTGAAGAATTGGATCGAGGTCTCCTCTTATTCCCCATTGTACCTACAAAACCTGTAAGTCTCTAAACCCAGTTTACTTAGGTGTTTCTTTAATGTGCAGTGTCCCGCCAGGAAACCTACGATAATTTTCACATGATTCCTCGGCATTCTTATGATCGTCCCAAAGTTCTCCCAATTACAATTTTCCCAAAAGTCTGTTATGATACAGTGTGCTTTCTGCTCCACTCCAACCCATTGGTCTTTTTTTTTTCCATAAACTTTTAGTCAAAATCAACCAATGAGTGAATAATTTCTAATGCCAAATAGTCCTCAGTCCTACATTGCCGTATAATGGTCGGTGCGGTATAATTGATTTTAAGATTTGGAAAAATCCAAAAATAGTGATAAGAAACAATTTCTGGTATCAACGGTAAATATTGGGACCTTCTCCTCATTAAGAATTAGGAATAGAAATATAAAATTTAATTTCAACCAAAATAAAAAATTTATAAATGTTCTAAATATAGTGTTAATCCTTGAAATATAATTTATATTAATTAAATTATTTAGAAAAAAAAATGTCTGAATATCAATCATTTTAAATGCAATTTATGCGTAGGTATTCCTTTTAAATAATATTATAAATCTTCGCACATACACACACATTGAACTCAAATACACCATATTTCTAAATCAACCATTAAATTTAACTGCGGAAATGTGTCATCATCACCATCATAATAAGTTTTAGTTTTGTTTTTTTCAATTTTATTTAAAATTTTAATATATTTATTTATTTTTTCAACTTAATTCCAACTATTTATATACACAAACATATGGGTGTGCTATCCATAAATGTACCAGCAATTTCAGTAACTTGATTAGGTACTAGATTGTGTCACATTCCCGATAACTTTCTGCAATTACCAGCCATTAAAAACCCAGTGATGTTCTTGATATATGTAAGTCGAGCAAATGTTTTATGATTTGTTCAAAGTTTTTATTACGAAATGCGGCTCACAATTCATTTTAAAAGGAGGGTTGATGATGATAAAGTGGAAATAGTTGCTGCTCATCCAAAGCTAACTGGCGTACAAATTGTTGCGCGTAGTCAGAAAATCACAGTAGAAGCGTGCTACCGTAGTTCTACTGTAGCAGTCGGACAATTTCTTGAAAATTTAAAAAAAACACAAACTCCTACAAAAAAGACCCTTTCAGATTTTCCGCTGTTGTCAATAAATTCATACATTGTCAATCCCAGCTTCCCTGTAATAATTGCCTTAAGTTAAAGAATATTGGTTCAGGGATATAAGACAAATTTGTGTTTGAAGTGAAGGCAACGAGTCATTTCGGTGTTCAAGAATATATTAATACTATTTTCGTCCAAAGCACATTTAAGACTCTTAAGTAATTGTGAAGTCCAACACTTAATAACGAATATTTTAATTTTGAACTTGGATTCTAGATCTATACATTCCTGTTCCTATCGAGAAATTAATACGTGTATAACGAAAAAAAAAAAATCACTCACGTTAAAACGATCCATCATATTTGCTTGTTTTTCTCCATATTTATTTGTTGTTGCTTTTAGATAAATATAAGAAGAATATGACAAACGACACAAAATAATAATAAATAAAAAATGATACAAAAAAATTGGACAACAAACGACAAGTACAAATTATCCAAAGAGACGATACGTCGTCATAAAATATAATATTATTTTAATGTATAAAAAATTCCCAGTAAATTAAAGGGCCCCATCATCGCGCCATTGTTTGTAATCTTTTAAACCATATATTGTATATCGTATACATACATACATATATATCCATTAATATTTTTATGTAATATAGTTCCATAATATTCATAAATATTCATCATAAAAATTCAACACATACTAATATATACAATATTTTAAGTATATTACAACAAAAATGAAGCAGCAAAAGCTACACAGACAAAAATTTTACAAAAAAAAACATTGTAACTGCGAAACTTATCGCATGGACTCGTTAATATGTAAGTATACAAATTTACACAAACATACATACACGTATCACATTTTCCATCGTGCACTTTTAGGCAGACATCACGTATGTATGTAAATATTTATGTAGATATTATGTACATATATTAATTTAATGTATATTTCCTGTGAACGAACGCGTATATTTTTTTTTAGAGAGTTTTTAAAGAACACAGCATATTATTTTTACAATTTGATAAAAACAAAAATATGTAGTAAGTAATGGAATGTGATATGTGCCTGGCCAAAATTAAAACAAAAATATAAAAACAATATCAATACAAAAAATGGTGCTTAGTTCGATTAATATAGCCGCCATTTCGTTGGAATACAAAAGCAATGATGTGTATGTAGGTACATACTACGAATATTTTAAAGAATATGAAACTATTCGCGTTTTCATCTCATTTTACATAAGAGATATGCCATCTATATATACCTGTAAATAATGTGCAAATTTTACATTTGTAAAAAATAATCGAAAATCGTAGTTATATGTGATTAAATCGTAGTTATGTTTTCGTATCCCAATATTTTGTAAAATTTTGAATACAACGCACTTTTGCATTCGTGTTATACCCATATCTCTTCCAAATAAACCGAATTTTTTTTAGAATTTCACAACTATATTTTATACATTATTTTTATATGTTGTCGGGAAGATCTTCGAAGATTTGACGGACTTCGATTATTGCATGTTCTCCCATCATTGATTATCAATAACTTAAAGATTTTGAGAGCAGTGAACACTTATAAACATGGTCGATTATGCATAAAATCGATCCGGACTGTGTAACGGTATCTTTATCTGACGTTAGTCGTTTAAACTTCTTTTATTTTGCCAATCAGTCATTCTATCAACAACAACTTTTTCATTGAATCAGAAAGAGGTTTTATAGTATTACGACTATTTCTATCCATAAATTACGAGTTATGTTCAGCCGGTATTTGCAACAATATTTTCCGTACCATTCACACTGTATTATACAAATTGTATTAAATTTATTTTCATTTGTTTCTTTTGTTTCCAATTAATTCTGATCGAGGATATCTAAAACTCTCTGTGTATAAGACAACAACAGAACCAATATATAAAAGGAAGAATGCAATGTGTCGGGAAATAAAAGAAATTAAAACAATAATATTTTCTTGTTTATTAAAAATCATTTCTAATCTGGCAGCCTCATAGGTTCTAGTATTTTCAAAAAAACTAATTTTAAAATTTCAACATCTCATATTATATTATTTCATCTTATTGATTGCCATTGCGCTTTTTTCAATGAAATGAACAGCGGACATGAGTGAGATTAAATTAAAATCATATTATTGTATATTTAACAAGAAAATAAGGCATCGAATTTAAAAAAAAAAAAAGAAGAAACAGTTAAAAAAACAACAAAATATAAAATAATAAGTAAATTGTATGTATAGACCGCGACTTATCATTTAAATGGACCATCCAACCATTCTGCGTCAATGATACATTCATATCAGATATACATACATACATACATTCTGGCATATTATATATTGAGAAAGGAAAAATGTAATAAAAGGAGGAGAATACTATGTTATAAGAGAACTTCAAAACATTAACTTAAATTGCAAACCACATGTGTTTATATGTCTATATACACACACATTCTACTCATATTGGATATATAACTTATATTATGGTATTTATTAAGAATTTCTTTTTTTTTCCAGAGTAATATAACAGTAATCGGCAACCTAACTTTTAGAAACATCACGATGCTATGTTTAAATAGTTTTCCTGTACAATTCCAATAGTAACTTTTACAAACAGGTTATTCTGCCTTCGCTTATCTGGGACTTAGTGATTGATGATTATAAGAGTTCTTTGAGGACATATTCAACGACCTTGATGAAGGCTTTCTTGGGCATGGTTCCGCTTCATGTTCACCTTAAATAGTAGGAGTCTCCTTAGCATTGTTAGGAAGATCAGCCGAATTTAGAATATGGAGTTGTCCTTGGGCTTTGGTCCGAAGGTGAAAAGCGTAGTGACGCCTTACGTCGTGGATTTGCCTCTAAAGCAAATCTAATACAAGAGGGTTTTGAAATTCGGTCTTGGAGCTGTGATGTTCTATGCAGATGGGCCCAAAAATAATAAAACGGTAGGCGTAAACTCAAACACTATCGATCATTACTTCAGGCTGAATTGTGTGCTTTGGGGTGTATCAGAAAAAATCTCAGGAAGAGCTGCGTCATCTTACCTAATGTAGCGGAGTCTTATCTAATAAAGTAGTGCGTTGAAGTAGTTGGTGTCCTAACTGCTATAAATATAACAAACTAACTTTGATATGGGTACCGGGACGTAACGGCATGGAAGGAAATGAGAAGACTGATTGTACTGCTCGGAGGGGAGCAGCAGTTCCTTTCGCTGGGTCTGAATTAATCTTGCTTTGGGGTGCCGACGACAACAGTTTTGTGCGACCGGAATGGTTGGAAGGAATGGGTAAGGGTAGATCATTAGAATAATCTCCCAAGCCTATCTGACTTCAGAAAATTTTTCTGTCTGCCTTGGGATTACGTTAACATGTATAGTGAGTGACGTTAATACATGTAGTGAGAATTTCCGACTACATTTTGCAGTTGAGACCTTTCCTAGAACAGAAGAAGAGTAGTTTTTGTTTTACCAATGTTCTATTCGGAATTACCATCACAAAGATTTATGTACATCAATGAGTTAGTAAACATAGTTATTTAATAGCTGTTGTAAATTATTAAGGGCAGTAAGGATTTTTATTTGGAAAAGCAATTGAATTTATACATAAAGAGCTATGAAACAAATCTTACCCTACTGTACAGAACATAACAAAACAAATGAGCTTCAAAGAAAAGGTTGTCCATCACTGTTCTAGACTATATCAATATTAGAAGCATAATAAGTGAACATGATAAGAGATAGTTGAATGACCAATTAAGGCAAAAACCAATCGAATTCATTCGGCTGGATACAAAATATGTATAAGTACACATATTACATTTATATGTACATACTTTAAAATATAAGCATACATAAGAATATATGCGTATATAGAAATGAGGGTATAAACTGGAAATGGAATTGAATTAGTTTTCTTTTGTTATTATTGTAGAAGTTTTACTTATTTTGCCTCTTTATTATTTTTCAAAATGGTTTCAATCCTTTTTTTCCATTTGGATATTGAATTATATAAGAAAGAGAAAAAATGCAAAAAAAAAAAAATAATGTGTTTTCCAATTCCCATTTTTCTCTTTTTGTTTTTTTTTACTTTTCAACATTATCTCTGTGCTCGGTATGACTTCAGGTTGTCCTTTTCTTTTATTTCAAGGTTCATTTTGTCTTTTTGTGCTTTTTTTTTGCGTCTAATATGCAATTTATGTAGAAAAAAAAATTTAATGAATGATTTGAAGTAGTGATGTAGGTATTCAATTCTACATCAGATTTTTTTTTCATAATCGTTTCAATTGATTGAAATAATTAATTTCTTTTTGTTCATTGATTCTTTACTCCTTTACTTATAAAAATAAAAAATAACATAATAATTTGTTAATAACGTAAAAATCGATGATATTTCAAGTACATATTAATTGATATTATCAAATATTAAACTTAATATTGTAGTTTATAATTGGTTATGAAAAATATATTTGGGACGGAAGAAGAAAATATTGACTCTCATATTTCATTAGAAAACATGGGGCCATTAAGAAGTTTTTGAACGGATAGCTTGAATGACTCAGACTTCGAATATGTGTCCTAAACTATTATTTCTCAGCGTTTATGTTCTATAATTAGGTCCAACAGATTATGCTACGGAGATGTTCCAGTAAAATTATGAACAACGGATTGCGCTACCAACGAATTCAAAGTTATTCAGCTGAACTCTAATGAGAACTAAGAAAACGGAATGCAGAATTGGCATTATTCAGCTGAACTCTAATGAGAACTAAGAAAACGGAATGCAGAATTGGCAATAGCATATTTTTTGAGATCTTGACCTTAGGAAGAGTAAATTTAATCGAAATCATAAGTCTATTGAGATATTAATTCCGATGATATGTTAGATATGCTGCAGATTATAAGACTAAAACCTGACAACCTATTATAATTGCATTGAATGCAGTAAACGATGACGATATCAAAAAATAATTTACCTATAATAATGTAAATAAATGCAAAAAACCTCAAAACATTTCTAAATTAAGGATAGAAATTGTAAAAATACAAAATTTTCCAGATTACCACAAATTTTTTTTTAAATGAATCCTGAAAAATTAACAAAAAATTTCATTTATATGAGATTTAATAGCTTCTAATTTAAAATCAATACAAAAATTTTATAGCTAACTATTTAATTACTCTGATATCCACGTACAAATCTGAACATCCACACATACAGCTACGATACATTATGACATACTAATGTCATGTATGTGCAGTACAATTATATTTAAACCTACAAATTATAAACACCAGTAAAAAAAATAAATAAATTAATTTTAATTAAATATAAAAAAAGAGAAGAGAAAAACAAAATATAATTTTCTGTCAAATTCACCATTCTCTTTAAATTCCTATTTAAACATGATTATCACATCCGTTATTTATTATGCTCAATGGTTAGTTAATGTCAGCATTTTTATTTTATTTGATTACTCAAAATAAATGAGATAATAAAAATAAAATAAATAAACGGCATACCAAAACATAAAAACATCAAATGAAAATAAAAAAAAGATTGAAACAAATTGGTGTAAATGACAAAATTACAGTTACAGTTTCAAGCACATCCTTACTAATAGATTATCCAATGAAATATTTTTATGTATAGCTCGGATTATATAGGGTGACTTTTTCATCAGGGACATGAAATCGCATTAACATGGCTGCCAATTAATACGTAGGCCTAAAGTGGGAAATATTTATTTCATAATCAAAATTTAAAACCCATGCTCGGGCGCCAGTCTGATCACAGAAAATGTAAACCAAACGAAATCGAATTTACGTTGAAAACTATAACGAATCACGGATGCAGTGCTCAAAAAACAAAAGTTCAATAATTATTATTAACAAATACGATTATTATCTTCCATAATGTATATGAAAGAACATTGTTGGGCGCCATTTTATTGCATTACGATCTATAAATTTCAATAGAATGTTACAAAGGCTACAATTTGAACCAAAAATTATTTTGAAACAAATTTAAATGATTTTTAAAATAAAAGTTTATTAGTATGAGAGAGCACCTATTGTCTCGCAATAGGTGATAGCGGGATTGTATAAAAACAAATCAATAATTTGAAACAATATTATAAGCCTTAAGAAATGGCTCCACTTTATGCTGCTGTAATACAGAAATTTAATAGAGTCTAATATACAAGAAGATCACAAAATATTCTATTTGTCGTAATATATTTGGATTTTCTTTCAATATTAACTTCAAAATGTCAGGTTGTTTTCCGAATACATTCAAGAAAATTAATATTTACAACGTTTACCTAGATAACGTACCTGCAAATTTTTTGTTGAACACGACAAAAAGAGGTGTTTTATATATTCAATTACTAGTTCTTTATTTTTCATATCATCCATTTGGATCTTCTTTAAGTTTATGAATGAATTCCGGCTTAAAAAAAATCGTTTTTAATCAGAAAATTGGCGTCTACATTATTATATCGACTTGGATTCAATTACCCCAAATAGCTTTAAGTACCAATAAAAATAACAATAATCAAGAGAGGGAAAATTTAATTCATATAAGAATGTACATACAGCATTTAATATTGTGTATGTTTAATATGTTTCACATTATGTTCTGGTCATTTATTAGAAAGTAACAAAAAAAAAAAAAATAAGAGCAAGTAAAAATATGGAGGCTACTGAAAACCAAACTGCTCCGCTCTCTTGTGAATACTTGTAAGGCTATTTGTATATACTATTATACTCTTAGTATACTCTTAGTATACACCAGTACAATATGTGTATTTTTAGTCTATACGTAAAAGTAATTTGCGAATTCAATTCTACTCAAACAAAATCTATTGGATAAAATTGTTTTGTCGTCTTCATTCTTATTTTTTTTTTTTTTGCCTTATTTTTGTTTTTGGAATTTCTTAATATTCTTTAATTCTACAATTTTTTTTTATTGTGTACTGTTCTCCAATTTTTCAATTGAAAAAGAAAAGATAAGATGCTGACCAAGTGATAAGGAAATTGCAAAAAATAAAAAAAAAAAATAAAAAAAACAAATAGAAATGATACAAAATTGATGTAAGAGACTTTTTTTTTTAAAAAAAAAGTAGCTACTATAAATGATAAAAGAAGAAACAATCAGTGAAATATGAGAGTATTGTCCTTGTCACTTCTAGGATATTGTATAACAAAGTTCATTAACTTTAGAAATATTATTCAGTTATTGTTCTTCAGTTATTCTGTGCTTTCTGAGACGGGAAAATTGTTTAACATTAATTAGACACAATGTTTGATTTACACCTCATACATCATTCATAATCTATGTTTGATTTAATGAAAGTTTGATATATAATGTTTGACATTATTAATCTTCGGTTTCTTTTCGCATAAATTTCTGTTAATATTTTTCCTAAATAAACGGTAGTGCTAAAGCAGACATACAATTTTTAATTGCAAATGTTTGGTTGGTTACATGTTCAAAGGTGTATGATCGCAACTGTATGATCGCATGCGATTGAGCCATCAAACAGTTTGATTTTATGTCAACGTAATCGAAGCAGATTTTTAGTTAACGTAATCGATTTGAATTGACGTAATAATTTAGCTGCTTAGATGTGGCGCGTAACGACTCTATAATGAAACAGTAGTTGTAAAACTAAAAATTTTTCGTCCGTCTGAGCCCATATTTCAATGTTATATTATTAGTACACTTAAATATCTTTTGATTATTATGTATTTTGAATTAAAACAGAGGTTATTGTGTTATTATTTATTTTAAAGAGTGTTTGTTGATTTTACATTTGCGTATCAAACAAAATGTATGATTAATGTTTGATTTCCAAGATTTATTCCAACAATAAATACTAAACTGAAAATATAACAATTTTAAACGAAATTTTAAATTTATTATAATAAATTTTGTATAAGTTATCCCAATATTAACGTATAAAAAAGAAATTCCTAACGCAGCACCATTGGTTTGATTTGGATTAAAATCGGATCATTTTGAAGTCATAAAAGTTACTAAAGACCGACTGACTTGGACATTTATTTGATATAATCATTGGATTTTCTTGTTTTACTATTTTTTAATTCTGCTGTTCTTCTTATTGTCATTATTGGTTGTATTTTTTATACACATATGTTTATATGTACATATTTTACATTCAATAATGTGTTCGTACGTATATGTAGGTGTACTCGTATATATAAATTCAATTATGTTGATAACAGTAATAAAATGAGAAGAAAAGAAAACGTTTTATTCGCTTTTAGTAGAGAATTTAATAGAATAGAATTAGCTATTTCTTTCTCTCTCTTTTTTTTATTTTATTTTATTATTTCGAAAAGATTTGTAGCTACAAAATTTGAACAAATTAAAATTGATATTGAGATCTATTGGTATGTTCAAAAAAGGTCATTGTTTTAATTGAACATTTGAATTTGCAATGTGAAAGCAAAAAAAAAAAAAAATTCTAAAGAAATTTTTTTTTATAAAAAATATTTGCAAAACAAGAAAAGTTGCTATTTTAATTAAAAAAAAAACGGAATTCCTGTATAGGTGAAGCATGGAAACTTGGGTTGTGGCAGTTTTCATATGAGAAAAAATATTACAAGAGATCAAAAATTTTCACTTGTTCTTATAAAGGTTTGTTGTCTTTTCAATTCCTGCCGGTTCAATTAAGTTGAATTATTAAATTCCGGGTAGAAAGTGGATTATTAATTATTAATTAAAATATGCGGTCTTTTGGAGATGTTCACATATTACAATGAAAACAAAAATTTTATGTTTTAATTTTTAAAATCTTTACAAGAGAACGGCGACTGTATTTGTTGGACCTGAGCCTTACTTTTAGGCGACGTTTCCCCAAAACCTTGATAGTTGGATTAGCGAGGCTAAAAAAGACTGGTAAAGTCGGTGAACAAGAATTTATTAGAACCTCCGAGGAGTTACAGAGAAAGCTGTACCTGTTGAGTCGTTTGAACCCTAGGCTGGTGATGGGAGTTCATCTGAAAAAGATGATCGATCAAGATAGAGAGCCAACTCTGTCGTTTCCGTTTGGAAGAGGATAAGACGGCAGAGCATCTGTCGTGCGAGTTTGAGGCTGTAACCCGCTTAAGGCTCAATTGTTCGTTGAGGACTTTATGACCCCTTTGGAGGTCTCATGACTCCAAGTGAACATAATACTGTCGTGCGAGTTTGAGGCTGTAACCCGCTTAAGGCTCAATTGTTCGTTGAGGACTTTATGACCCCTTTGGAGGTCTCACGACTCCAAGTGAACATAATACTGAGATTTGTCAAAGATCTAGAAATAGTGCTCATATAGCTGGATTGCGAATCATAAGAGAAACTATTAGTCGAAGTGAGTCGATCCTATCAATCGGACCGCGGGGCTCCGGTTCCTATTCCTATTAAAATAAATGTAGTGAGTCAATGATCAAATGTTTCAGTAAGGGAAGAAGTTATTGTGAGGACTTCCTTAATGGCATCCCCGCTTTGTAAATTTACAAGAACGGTAAGTATTGTACAAAATAATTTTCTAAAAGCATTTTATTTTGGGAGCCGATTGCTTGCATTTAAACCTTAATTTCTACTAATAATTCAATACAATTTGTAATAATATTAACAATAATATTTGAATTAGAACCGAACCTTATTAAAGATAAACGGGACCTTCTGGGTGGTAAAACAAAAAACAAACAAAATAACAAAATATTTATTTTACTTCAGTTTTTTTTTTTAATTTTTTCTCGTATCTACTTCTTTTTTTGATCTTATATTATGCATTGTTCTGCGACGCAGTCAAAATAACTACTGAATTGCTTTGATATTTCTAGATAGAAAATATTTCATGAATATAAAAATGAAAAAAAAAAATTATTATATATTTTATTTTTCATTAATAAAAAATTTTTCCTGAAAATTAGGCCATAAAAATTATTTAATATTAAAATAAAATAAATTAAATAAAAATTAAGGCGAACCAACAAGCGCAATGGTAGCTTTTTTTTGACTACAGTCCCTTCTAAAATATCGTTTAGCTAGGAATTGGAAAATTGTGATTTTCTCAAGGTAAAAAAATTTTTTTTTAATTTAATGAATTTTTTCTAATTTATTTTTTTTTTTTTTAGGGAAAATATTAAAAAGAGCTATAAATTTAATATTTAATATGAAATAAAAAATATTCACAATAACATACATGAAATCTTTGTATTTCATAAGTTTCACCCAAAAAATTAAGAAAAAAAAAATTTTTTTTTTTGAAGAACAAATAACAAACCTATAAAACATAGCAGGATATCTATAATATATTTGAAGATCCGTGCACAATTAAAATTAAAGTAGAAACTATACATATACGTAAAATTAAAAAGGGGATATAATTATACTTTGTGATATAATATTGTGTATAACGTATATTATTGTAATATAATATAAAGTATTTAATAAAGTACCATTATTATTCGACATAACCATAAAAAATTGAATGGAAACACCAAAGGGCCAATATTTAAACATATTATATATGAAAGTATATAATGTTTAACGAGACATAAATTATCGCACCTAGTAGAATCATAAATCTTTTAAAAGTAAACTATTATTATTATATATTTGTATGTATGTGTGTATATTAATGAAATAGGTATAATGAAAAACACGCATATCGTATACCCAATATTTATGTACTTATAAAACATTTAGTTCCATATACTTTTAATATTGTATTTATGCACAATTCTAGGTCTATATTATTACGTAGTTAGAAGATAATGATTTATACTATTTATATATACTTATACATACATATATATACATATACAAATTTATGATAGTTTCAAAACTGATGTTACATAAGCGTTACAAAACAATATTGCTTTTATAAAAGATAGTGTGAAAATTCTTATTATTTTGCTATAAAAGTATATATATAAGGAGTCTAGTTAAGAAATAAGCAAATATATGACCTTACGTAATTTTATATAAATATACATATTATACCATAGTGCACATAATTGTACCTACACATGCATAGGTAAAAAATTTTTCTTAAAAAAGGTGTGAAGTACAATTTTTTAAAAAAAATTTTATTACAAAAATTATAATGGACAAAAAATTAAGGAGTCCATATTATAATTATAATTTCTAATAATTTGAAAGTTCCAAAATCTAAAATATATCCAATGACAGAAGATGCAAGAGAATCTCAAGAGCCTGAATAGGGTTGCAGCACAGAGTCTCACCAACACATATCGTTGCTATTCTTTGAACCCTTCTGATTAATCTCAAATTTAAGGAAGTACGGAGCGCCGGCCACCACACCAGAACTCCGTACATCAGGACCGATCTTACCACCGCGATGTACAACCAATAATGCTTGGTTTCAGGCCCCACCTCTTTCCGACAGCCCTTTTGCACGAGTAAAGTGCAATAGTTGCTTTCCTTGCCCTCTCCATTATGTTAAACTTCCAGTTCAGCTTTAAATTCAGAACCAGCCCCAGGAATCCAACATCTCTGCTAAAGGATAGGCCAAGTTTCGGAGCAGTTACGTCTGGAATCTTATATCTCCTATTGAAAATGACTAACTCCATCTTTTGAGGATTTATAGATAGCCCACAGCTAGCCATCCAGCCCGGAATGAGGTTAAGAGCCTTCTGTATCAGCCCATTTAGGGCGACGGGGTGTTTCCCAGATACGACCACTGCCAAGTTATCTGCGCAGGCGATCATCTTATAGCCCTCCCCCTCCGGGAGTACCAGTAACCGATTGATTACCAGGTTCCAGAGAAGAGGAGAAAGCACAGTCCCCTGTGGGGTGCCTCTTCCAACAGAGCGCTCAATGCATGACCCGCCAAAGCTGGCTTATTATAATACGCATTTTTTTTTTCTTTTTTAAATTTCAGTACAAAATATAAAGGATGCTTAAAAATCACGGATAAAATATCCGTGAGTCACGGATATTTTAACGTAGTACATAGGAACAAGTATATAATGTATCATTATCTATATGTGATACGATTATTCTGGAAATATTTAAGCTAAATCCTATAAGAGAAAAAGATAAAAATAAAAAAATAAAATTTTTAAATAAATTTTATGATTTTTAATTTTTTAAACACATAAAATTGTAAAAATCATAGGTAATTTACAAAGAACGAGGATTTACAGGGCAAATTAGAATAGGGTGTGAAAAAATTATTGTCAATTTTACATATTTCAACTGAAAACCAACAAATTTATAAATATGCATAAAGTAAAAATATACACAGTGCTAGGTGTCACCTTTTACTAATATAGATGTCGCTACCGCTTTTCAACTTGTTCACATTAGTTTTATTACGAAACACACTGTACAAGCAATCTCATATAAAATACGAATTATATAAAATAAATCATAAATCATAGTAAATGAAATTAAAGCAAAAAAAAAAAAAAAGGAAATAAAATTAAAATAGTTATAAAAACGCGATTTACGCTCCAGGAACATCACAAAATATTACCGTGTAAAATAACTATATCGTGATGATACAGTTTAATTTTTGTTGTTTTATTTTGTTATATTTCTCTCTCGGTTATAAAGTCGTAAAAATCTTAACAAAATTTAACAAATTTAAGAATCATATAAAATTTCTATATCATAAATTTATTTTAAAAATATTATAAGTATTAGTAAGTGTATATCGTAAATGGTATATAACGTACCGTATATGAGTTTATGTACATATTTATGACACGTAATAAAACTAAAAGTAATTTTTCGGCAAAAAGTTAAATACTTTTTTTTTTTTTTATATTTTTATTATAGCCATTTATTATTGAATTGGAAATATTAAAATACAAAGATTACAGTGAATTTCAGTTCTCAAAGCTTTGACATTTTTAAATATTGAAGTGAGCTGGTATTAGATGACGTAACTAAGTGAACGTAAAATAGTTTAAATTATTAATAAAGGAAAAAACTGACTGGCGCCCAAACAGATTCAATAAATTTAAGAAATATTAAATCGAAAAATTTATTCGGGTTGGCAATTAATATTAGTATTGCTGCATCGATCGCCGAAATCGCATACTATATGGTAGCTCTAGATTATTTTCTGTGAGTGAAACCGTGAGATCGATCGTCCTGTTAGAACATCGGTTCTTACCTTAAAATAAACGTGCAATTTGTGATATTCCCAACTTCACTTCGGCAAAACTTGTATATTGAATCATTTTAATAAATTTTATTGGGATTCTACTGTTTATACAGTACTAATATTTATTTTATTATATATTGTATACCTTTAAACAAAATTATTAAAGTGATAAATTGAGAAAAAATAGTTTCCTTTTCTTTTCTTGCTCTTTTTTTTAAATCTTTAAACTTTAACCTTCTTAAATCATAACTTGAAACTATAAATTTTTTTTTTGTTTATGACATTTTTAAAATAATTTTATTTTATTTATTTTTTACGCTTCCATACTTATATAATGTAAATAATTTATTATTATTTAAAATAAGAGCAGAAAAAATTTTGTTATCTATTTAGGTATATAGCATGGAGATGACAATAATTGCAAAATATAGGTTCTTTTAGGCCATGCTCTAGCTAGGCCCTAAAATGTCCTGGTGGAACAAGATTTTTTTCTTCTTCATTTGTAGCCATTTCTTGGCGATTTCGATCTTCAAACGCTCCAGTAACACTATATAGTAGTCGGCTATGTCGATCAACCATATTTTGCGGTCTGCCAAAATTATTTTGTGGATTTTTTTCACGTTTTCGTCCGTAACTGCCTCTTTTGGTCGTCCACTGCGTGCGTCGTCTTCGGTTGACATATGACCGGTACGAAATTTAGCAAACCACTTGCGAATGGTTGCTTCGCCCAGGGCAGAGTCCGGATAACACTCATCAAGCCATTTCTTGCATTCAACGGCACTTTTTTTCATCAAAAAATAATGTTTCATTAACACACGAAACTCTTGACTTTTCATGATTTTCAAAAATAACAAAAGTAGCGTCACTCTCGATACGATAACTCACAAACAAATGATCCGACAGCTGTCAAATATTGACAGGCATCTCTTGAAGGTTGGTTTTACCTAAGAAGGGTATGAATTTTATTCTGGTCTCTTGATTAAAATATTTAAATTAAAGAAATTAAAGAAAATTTTGGATATTTTTGACACTGGTATGTTTTAGTGCTACATTCGCTGCTTAAGAATTTAATTTTTAGATTTATCAGAATTAAATTTTTAGATTTAGAATTTCTTATCCTCTATCATTCTTCTCTTAATGTCTTGGAGGCCAGCCATCCCAGAGCTATGATATTTTCATAGAATCTGCTCTTCATAATTAGTTTTTAAAATCTACAACACAGTCCCATTTTTCCCACTATGCCGAGTGTTGCCATATGTTTGATAAATATTATATGTTATCCCAAAATATGCTATCGCCCTTTAACTTCCAGTATAAGCAAATGCTATTAACAATTTTATGTAATTAAAATGTAACATGCTATTTCTTACTCTAGGCTCTGTATTCATTAATATTTGGAAAATTATTCCGTAAGACATACCAATCATTTATAACAAAAAAAAAAAATTTTAATGAATTTTCAAAAATACAAAAAAAATTTTCATCACAACTATTTTTATAATATAATTTAAAATATTTTTTCGAAGGTGGTATAAAGGTGTTAATGTAAAAAGGAAACAGAATTTTTAACATTTATCATAATTTTTATTCCTATACTTATATAAAATTAATTTATTATCCTTTCATTTGTTCTGATATATTGAGAAAAATTTTTTTTCCTTATACACATCCTTACGAAATACAAAAACAGCTGGATGCAAAATAAAACAAAAACATCAAATTCTAACTATTAATTTTTTTTTTCAGATTGCATCCATCCAAAACGACGAAAATTATATACCAAACAATTTAGCAGAAAGAAGAGTAAGAAAAAAAATCATGTTATTACCAGCTAGACAAAGTGGCGCGGATTAAAAAAAAACCATTAATGGATGGATGATGATGCTCATATCATTTTAGTTTCGGTTTCAATTTTATATCATTAATCATATGAAACCTATGTATAAAATATTGTTGTCTACTTTCTACTTCGCTATGAACTTTTATATATTTTTAGTGAATTTATTTAGATGGCATACAATTTACTTGTCATAGTATGGAATCAAATGCAATATAAAGAGGAAGAAGAAAGAAAAGATGATATTATATAGAGAGGTAGGCAGAGATAGACAATAAATTCTAAATTATCGAATTATTTATTTATTTATTTTTCTTTTTCATTTTAATTAATGATGTTTACGCTTGATTTCATTTATTTTGACAATTCAACATTAAAAAATGTTTAATTATAGAAGACCGAATTAAAAACGAAACATAAAAATTATATAATCTATGGGAATTGAAGGAGTGAATTTGACTCTCTTGTCATGTTCTTATAGTTTTCTTATATTGTATAGCAATATTCTCTTTAATATAACTCATGTTTGTAGGCAATTAAATAAATGGACAACTGTTAGAAAGAATGCACTAGTCTTTGCACGAAATTAAAACACGAGAAGGAAGAGAAGTAGGAATTCACCTGAATTATTATATAAATTAATGACAGAAATTAGACCTTAAGTTTGTAAACATTTCGTGCACTTAATCTTATTCTAAAATTTGTCAATATTTGATTATAGAATATTCAATATTTGATTTGATTGAATTCCTTTTTTTTAACTTGTCTTGAAGACTGTACGGAATAATGTACTATTTAAAAAAATTCAGCAAATCCTGGACGAAGTAAATTACATTTTCCCTTAAACGATTTAGAATTTGCTAATTATGCTATTACCAATTGAACTAAGTTAAAAATTTAAATGTACTCAAAATTAAAAGAATTCTCTGCGTTTGTAATTTGACAAGAACATGGCCGAAAATCAGATATTGTTGAATGAAAAATGAATCGAGAGAAGATGCAATCCTCCATGCGCACAGACTTGCTCACGCAGTTAAATGACATCTATTCTTTTTAGCTGACTTCTAAAATTACGCAGTTTTCCAGTCCACATGTAACGTTTTATCTGCAACGTGTTGGTTTACGCATTTAAGATGTGTTGCAAAACGTATCGTCTGAACCCGACTTAAGCGGCCTGAGCACCAAGACATGACTGTGGATGCTAGGAATACGAGCCAATCAAGTACACACTTGCATTCGCCTTGCCTAAGCGAACGTGTACTGTCGACATTAAATAACCTACTATGTACATTTTAAGTTCTCTGTTCAATAATTGTTTACTTGTTCTAGTTTCATGGAAGCTGCATTTTGGGGGCTCTTTCTATATAAAAACTCATTTTAATTGAAAGGAACTCGTTAATTTCATCTTAACTTCATATCTTATAAATTATTTTAAATGTAAAAATAAATGTGGTAAATAAAACCTATTTCATTTCACACTATCAAAAAATTTATTAGAAAACAAGAATAACCGGTCATCTATAGAGACAAACCAAGTTACTATATATTGTGTCACTACGTCTTCTGCTTTCTATAATACTTATACAACATTCATATATATACATATTTAACGTTATTCGGTAATATAAATTTAAAATAAAAATTTTTATGGTTTATTAAGTAGATCGAAATGAAATTATAATATTTATAATAATAATAACAAGGATTCACAATATAAAAGGATATTTATGAGAAATAAACTGCAAAATAGGGAATAATTTTTAATATTCTCCCTATATTTCTTCCAATTTCATAAATACACTCGCTATTCTTATTTTATTGTTGAAATATGGAAAAAAACATAAGATTTTTAATTCTTAAAAAGCAATGAATTCGAAGGAACTTTGAATATACACGCTTTTGACATTTTATTTGTTCCTTGTTTATTGTTACGAAAAAAAATTTTTATTGTGGATACCACCTCACGTCAAAGAACTTTACTTTTAAATAAGAAATTTTATAATAAATGACACCCGGTTCTTTTGTTTTCGTATAAGAGAAAATTTCCTTAAAAAATTAAATTTTACAATTATGCAAAATAGTTAAAATTTTTTGTGTTTGTTAAATTTTTTTTTTTTTGCGAAATAGCGCACACTATAAAATTGAAAACTTGTTTACTAACACTATAAAAGGAGATTCTCCTTTAGAAAAAAAATTACAATTGAACTTTTAGACTTTAGGCATTCGGTAATCTTATTTTCCCGTTTAAAAAGTGATGGGGTTGAAAACAGTACCATATTGGTCGGTATCCCCCTTCCATTTTTTGATAAAATATCATATTTCTCTATAAGAAAAATTCGAATTTTGTAAATTTCGAGAGAGGGAAAGGAAATTTTGGAGTTTGTATGTTGCTCTGAACAGCTCATTGTGAAAAAGTCCGGTCGCCGATTGATTAAATTTTTTCCAATACATACTCTACTCCTAAAAAAGGCGAGAGGAAGGTTTCCCTAACTATAGTATATTGAAAGTAAACAATCCGTTATAACGAAAATTGAATGACGACTCGCCAAATTTCCCTTATATTCTTCCATTAAAAGACGAAAACAATGATTTCCTAAAATTAATAAATTACAAGTGAAAAACTCGTTGTGAAGAAAATCGAATCCTGATTAGTCAAATTTTTCCTCCTATAATACTAGAAAAATTTCTTAGTAACACGCTCAGATATAAAAAGAAGGTCGCCTCTATAAATTTTTTTACAATTATGTGAGGAAAACAAGCATCCTTGATAAATTAAAATTTGCCGATTTCTTATCTGAAAAACCTGTCGGGAGTATTACGTAATTCTAAATATTTTTTGCCCTCTGATTTCAAATTCATATGAAAATTAATTTAATGCGCAAAAAAATACAAATTTCATTTTTATACTACAAACATAAATGCGTCTTATTAAATTTGAAACACATGAATGATCCTTAAAAGAAAGTTAACCATTAAATTTATAGACCGCGCTTTTAAAAAAGGATAAATGTATAAGAAAACCATTATTAGTTTATGTGTACCTATAGGTATACCTAATATCGTAAAAAAATATATTTGATTTTACTTGGTTTTTTACTGTCTTCCTTGTTAAAAAATTAAAAAAAAAATTTAATTTATTTGAGCCTACAGTCTTATTGTTATTATAAAAATATTTTTGTCTTTCGCTTCATATTTTCCAACATAAATTTAATATGGTTAACAAAATATTTGGTAAAAATACAAATACATTGGGTTGAGTACACAAAATAATCAAAAAAAAAATTGTCGCGAATTTACTTTGGTTTCGTAATGTTCATGGGTTCGTCGCTATACTACGAATATGTTATCCTTAGGGGAAATTATTTTAAGATTTATGTAGAGCAAGTATTTTTAAGGCTACACAAAAAAATACCTTTACCATTGAAAAAACAAATGTACTTCTTGTTTTTCTGACTTTTTTTTTTCTTTATAACTTTTCTATTATAATGGTGAAAAAATTTATGTAGTTGAAATAATAAGAATATTTACCCACTTGCAAAAATAATCAAAATGAAATCGAGAATAAAACTAAACCAGATTATGATCTAAGATGAATAAAAACAAAAATAATTATTTTATAAAAATTCGATAGTTTCTTAAAAATCTCTGTCTCTTAAAAGTGGAATAGATTCTCATAATAACCGTATGTGTGTATATGCTTCGATATACCCATAAATGATAGGATTCTAACCCTTGTAGTTAGACAAACTGTTCGTGTTATTGTAAATATCTTCACATATTTTTCGATTCAATGTACGCATAAAAGAATCTACCAACTCCAATTATATTCGCATCGGAATTATACTTAAATTGCTGTACTTTTAATATAATATCTGGTATATACAAAATATGGAATGATTTCAAAATCTCATTGTACAAACTTACATATTTTTAAGTATAAAATTTCTTGAACACTACCATACTTATATTAAATTACTGGAGAGCGAACGAAAAAAAAAAAAAATTATTTTGTACTTCTTTTGAAAAATTTGCTATCGGATTTTTTTTTTTCGGAATAATTCCATATTTTAATGTTTTATAATTAATTTGGAGATACCAGATGTTTATAATAACATGGAAACCTTTCAAAATTTATAGAAGTTATACGGCTGTATCTATAAAAAATTTATAGAAGCTCACTTCCCCGCCTCGTTTCCTTCCACACCACACGTCCAGGCATCTAGCACAGTATGACCCAGTTACATTTACCCAATTTATTGAGTTTCTCAAGGTAACCGAACTCTGCCACTAAGGATATTGAAAATGAATTCAACATGTTCAAGATTTCTTATCAATGCTGTGCATCTCGGTTTGAAAGACATTGGGACACGTTCGCATGAATTCGAAAAATTTGGTTCTTGACTCAAATACCCCCGCACAGATTCTTGATCCATCCATGTACCACACGATGCCGTGTAATCCAACCAGGTAATAAGCGAAATCACCTCCCCAGTTCGTTCTCTTACTTTCCAATTATTTCATTCAATCGAGAAGTTCAATAAATACTCTTAACACCAAATAATGGCAGCGAGCGTTTGTAGAAACTTGCTTCCTATTTCTTGTCTAATAAAAGAGTACAAACATCACATTGTTGCTTTATTTTGTTACGATGGTAACCCAAAATTTATTCATTCAAAAAAAAATTCATAGAAAACAGATTTTTTTTCTAATTTTATTTTTTTTTATTCTTTTCCAGCTTTTATTTTTTTTTTTTTTGTATTTTTGCTGATCTCATTTTTGATCCTCCTATACACTTTCAGGTTTAATGCTACTCAGGTAGGATTTAGTGCGTATAATATGCCCAGGTGTTCAAATAACTCAAGGTGATGCCTGCGCATTTATTAAAATATTATACACATTCATACATATTTATTCGTTAAAAGTATTATACGTACATACAAAATAAGATTTGATTTTCGAAATAAATGTAAACTGAGACGGTATATGCATGTATACAAATGTATATAAGTAAGTATGTAATGTAATATAAAAATAAATTAAATTAATTGTGATTTTAGCCAGAATTTTAATTTGTAGGGGTGGTTGTTATTATATTGCACACACACACACACATCCACACATTTTATGTTAAATTTTTCTGTAGAATGCACAGGAGATCAAATGAAGATGAGAAGCGGATTAGAAATATTAGTTTTCGAATTTTTTTTTAATTTAATTTCAAGTAATACTTTAGAGATTTTTAAAGAAAAAGTTGTTTATTTTGTTTTGCGTTATCCTGATTTTTAATCTGAATTTTATGCATATTGATTCGGATACATTTAAATAAGTATACGCAGGATTCAAATGAAGTTTTATGTTTAGCGTTTAAAATTAATTTTGTATAGGTATATAGGAGAATTTTTCGTACATAAAATGAGAATGCGTAAATGATTATATTTCTGAAATATATGCATTTCTATAATATGTGATTTATCAATATATGCAATGAAAAGGAGAGGATATAAAATTGAGTATTTTAAAAGTATCAAATATAATAAAGTGGAAAAGTAATTGATTTAATGAGATTAAAACAGATATTTGTGAATGAATATATGTGAATTCTAACGATTTATTCGGAAATAATTATTAAATTACAAGGTGTGTTATGTTGATCTCTTGGATCATCGAGCTTGGATTCGATGAAACGGACCGATGCAGTCGAAATTATTTCTGTATAACAACTATACAAAAAAGTGAAATTTTTGTTGTGGTTAAGATCACTAAGCACTGCTTCTCTCCGCTTCCTCACTCTGCACTCACCAAGTATCTTCATTCAAAGAGTACTAACATGTAAACCTTATTACACTTTTAAACCTAAATCTAAAGATCTACTTCTTTTGATATTTTGGTGATAAAATTTCTTTCTTCCTTTCTTGTAAAGTATAATTTTTATTCTTATTTTAAAATATTAAGCTTCTCTAAACTTTTTCGGTACACGTTTAATGCAGTTAAACCTCGATGAGGTAGACTCCCTCCCAACGCACTGTATTTCATTTTATCGTCGTGGTATACCGTCTACTTTTCGAATCACTTATTTTCCAATCAAAAATAGAGCCTGGAAAATATTTTCCCTTACAGGAGAAGCGTTTGAAATACAAATTGTTTGTTCCAAAATTTAAAAAAAAAAAATCTAATTTAAAATCCAAAAGTTGCTATGTTGTACACTTAAAATGAAAACTGTTACTATCGTTTCTAATCTATAATTTGATTTATTAAATAAAGCAATAAAATCTGATTAAGCGAAATTAAAAAATAGAATTCCCATTTTAAGAACTTTATGTATAACAGTTTTAATGTGTATGCAATGCTCTTATATGTTCATAATTAAAAAAAATTAAATTAATGTTTAAAATTAAAGCATCAATCAGGATTAAAAAACAAGTCAATTTTTTTATAACGTCATTTAATTTTTGTTATAAATTTTCTTTTTTAACTCTAAATTGTATAATAAAATCAAATATTTTTGTTATTTTTTTGCTCTTCTGAGTTCTTCTTTTCTAAAAAATCGATCAAATATAAAAAAAAGGATCATAATATTAACTTTTAAAACCCGTCTATTAAAGTTATACGAAAATCATTCACGTTTCGATAATAAAAAAAAAGAAGTAACAACCAAATATAACTATAAATAGAGAGAAGAGAAGAGAATTTCGATCATTAAAAAAATTTTTTGATCGTAAATTCAACCAATAAATCACCAAGTTGACATAAAAATTAAATATCAACCTTTTTTTTACGTATTCCTTTAAGAATGTTTTTTCTGTACATACACATGCATTTTTAACCCGTTCACAAATCTGAGTTGAAGTTTTAATATTAAGACAAAATTGAATACCGAAAATTTTATATGAATCCCAACGTAACGTACCAATAAATTTTCATTCAGAATTTTCGAGGAATCTTTTATATGAAAAGATACGTCGGAGAATATGAATATCATGTTATTTTCATTTGAAATTTCGCTTGTTAATTAAGAAAATGAAGAAAATTAGGAAAATTAAGAAAAAACAATTACGATTTTATAAAGAAAATTTCGTACGGGTATAAAAATACCATGGTTCACTAAATCTAAGTCATCCACATGCTTGCTGACTGAAAATTTGCGATCATTTTTCAGTTAGCTACCTACTATGGTTTTACTTGAATTACGAGAACTCAAAAACTATAAAAAATTGCATCCTTTTCCAACAGGGTTAATTAAGACCATATTATATATAGATCTTTTACTCATAATTGAGTGAATTTTTTATGCAATTCTTATTGTAAGAAATAAGACTTCACATTAGGCAAATTTGAGAATATTTGTTTCACATTTTGATTTACAACTTAAAGTGTTAAAATATTTTACAATTTCATTTTTAATTATATTGAAATAATAAAATGATCGTAATTTTACACATATTTAAGAAAATCAGATTTTATTTTTATATTTCAGGACTTGATTGCTGTACGGTAATAATGTAACAAAGTTTTTTTTATTTGATAATTTTATATGTTTATAATAATAGGATTTTTTGATTTAATAACGATGGTTTACTTTATAGATTGTAGATTATAGATATTTCAAGGGAACCAAGTGGGGCATGTGTATCCTCCGGGCCACCGCAGCCATTCGCGACTTATTGTCCCCACGTCCCTCCTACAATATCTCCGTTCCAAGTATGAAACCGGAGATGTCACTAAGAGAGTTAGGCCGCAGTTCCCTAACACTTAAGAAACCCTATCTAAACCCGGCTCCTGCTCATACCCAATAGCTCTGCAGCGAACTTTCCCGAGCATGTTGGAAGAAACATTTTCGCCAGTGGCCGGGCACCCAAATAAGTATCACTCTATTTACCGATGCCAATTCCACAAATGCAGTAAGGCAGCTCCAGATCAGCCTGGATGTAACCTGGGTTGACTTAAGCGTCAGAAATGCCTCAATGCTGTCTGGGAACACATAAATGGTACGGTTCTTATATCATCTTTCCAAACTGACTCTCAGACAGATCTCTACTGCATGTATTTCGGCCTGAAACACTGTGCAGTACGGGTCAAGGGTTGCATATACACGCGTGTCCGGGCGGACACCGTATACGTCCGAACGCACACCCGAATCCGTTTTGGACCCATCCGCATACCACACGCTCGAACCCGACCCCCGGAGGACTTCACCTTCACCAACGCAGCTACCTGATCCTCAGAACAGTAATCTGGAATGGGAAAATACGTTAACCTTTTACTAAACAAAATTCAAGCCCTTAACCTGATCCTTCACTATGTAAGGCTCTTGGATAAGGCCGATATCGAGGTGATCCTTCATAAATCTATGAGCTAGAACATCAGTAGATGCTCTAGCATGCTGTAGATTTATTTGAATGCACCTCACAGCCATATCATTTCCTCCGGCTCTTGTCTATGGGCTTTGGCCCTTTAGACAAAGGCTTTACATGAGCCTTGCTTCCCATTGCCACCTTTTTACGCATCTTGGTGGGTGCCTGCCCTGCCACAGCCTCTTTTGCCGTCCCAGGTGCCACGCTAGCCCCTCCAACAGCAAATACCGAAGCAGTACCGGGCTTCCCAATGGGCTTGGGTCCTTTTGGTTTACCCGGGACGCTTGTATCCGGCGCGCTGGTTGATGGTCCTTCCGTTTCCGCCGTTTTCGGAGTGACTTCAGACTTTCTAATGAGTTTTGGCTCTTTTGGTTGGCCTGAAGTGCTCGTCGTTGTCGCGGTGGTCGGAACTCCGTTTCCGTAGGTCTTCCAGTCCGGAATCATCCACGGAAAAGGTGATGGAGCAGCACCCATCCTTTTCCTTATCCATCCTCAGCACCTTGCAGGAACTTATCTTGAGGCTGGGATTTTGCTTCCCTATCCTACTTAGAAATTTGTCCCTGGAGAGACTGACGGTTGTCTCGTGCTTTGGCACGTAGGTGACGCAGACATGCTGTTTGGGCATGTCGTCGCCATCCAGTACCACGACGTTGCAACCGTCCCAAGGCTTTATCTTCCTGCAGACACTGGTTATCCACTCCCTGGTGTTTTGATTGTTGAATGTTACGGATATCCATCCGTCCCTTTGCAACGCTGCAGTGAATTGTGGATGAGAGTCCACAACTTTATCCATTTCATCCATGATGGCTACTTTGATTTTTCCCATCTGAACTTCGGATAGCCTTTCCTCTGGATGCAGTCTATGAATGATGGCCACCTTGACCTGTGCTACTGCATCCCGATAAGAAGTCATTTTCGGGTTTTGTTGAGGAATGTTCCCAGGGACCTTTCCCTCAACATTACCCTTCATCGACCTCTTTTTTGAAGGACCTGCATCAGGGGTGTTGCTTTCCGCCCTTTCCCTCTTCTGGGGATGATCGGCCACAACACCCGATCCGCAAGCCTTAAGCTTTTCTAGCCTTTCCTTCTCATATCTGCGAGCTTCCTCTGGGGACATGCCATCCCTGATATAAGCCGCGATACGCCGCTTGGATGCACCAGAGAAATATTGTTTTCTTCCCCTGATGTCCAACCTTTTCAGGTCTTCCTCAGTTTGTTGGATAATAGGTCCGAGGGGATCCTGATTATCCGTCTCCATCGGAGGCGCCGCCTTTTCCTCTACTGGCGTGAGAAGGAGTTCCTCCTCAGCGTCAGTCGAGAGAAACTCTGGTTCCGAATATAATAATTTCCCAATTGATCAATTACTACTTTTTCAAAATATTCATTATAGTTCTTTGATTCACATTTAACCATTGTAAAGTATCTAACATAAAAACAATTGAAGTATATCTATTTAACTTTAAATTTATTCGCATAGCCCTGTTCTGCAATCTTTGAAGCCTTTGCTTATCTGAACTAGTAGCCATAAATAATAATGAAGAACAGTATTCAAAATGAGATTTTATAATTGAGTTTTACAATGTAATTGCACATGATAACGATAACTGTTTCCTAATTTTTGAAAAGAAAAATAATTTCTTTGATATTTTTTTACAAACTTAATTTATATGACTTTTTAATAATAATTTATTATCTATTATAACTCCTAAGTATTTAATTTCGTTAATTTTTTCAATATTTTGATTATTTATTATTACATTTTCAGTTGAACAATTTATTATCATATATTTAAATTTATTAACATTTAAACTAAACTTATTCATTACAAACCACGAATTTAATATTTCTAAATTACAATTAACTTTTCGTATACATTCAGTCACATTATCACCAACAACATACAGCAACGTATCATCAGCAAAAAGCATCATTTTTGAATTAACCAACGCCACTTCTATTTTTTTAATATAGATCAAAAATAACATAACACCAAGTACAGAACCTTGCGGCACACCAATTGAAACATTGACTTCATCTGACATAACAGAGTTAAATTTTGTTCTTTGTTTCCTTCCTTTCAAGTAAGATTCAAACCAAGAATATTCAACACCACTATTACCATAACAACTTAACTTTTGTAATAATATACTCCTGTCTATCGTTTCAAATGCACGTTTTAAATCAAGAAATACGGCAACTATTGATTGTCTATCATGCACTGCCATTTTCCAATTAGTAACAATTAAATTTATTGCAGATTCGCAGCTATGATTTTTTCGGAACCCAGATTGGAATTCTGTTATTAAATTTTTTGACTCAAAATAATTTCCCAATTGATCAATTACTACTTTTTCTAATATTTTAGCTTCGACATTAATAGTATTGATTGATTTAAACTCACTTGCTTTATTCGCTCCCTTAATTTTCTGAATTGGCATAACCACACTATCCTTCCACTTACTGGGAAAAATCCCATTTTCTAATGACTGATTAATTATTGACAGCAAATTCTCACCTATGACATCTACATTGTCACTCAACATTTTTGTACTCACAAAATTACTATCTTTTTTATTATTCATATTTTTAAGAATTATTTTCAATTTATTGATATCTATTGTTTGAAATTTGAACATATTATTTTGATTATTCTGAATTAAGTTAAGAAAATTACCTGTTGATGTGCTATTATTAATTTCTTTTGTAGTGTCTATGAAATAATTATTAAATTTATTAGCTATTATTTTATTATAATTTATTTTTTCATTATTAAATATAATTTCATTTATTTCATTCTTACTATTTTTAAGCACAAATCTCTTAATATTTTTCCACATATCCTTTTGATATGACGCTGATTTTATTTTCGTAGTTATGTACATTTTTTTGGCTTTATCTAATTCATTTTTGTACATATTTCTTAAGTTTTTATATATGTACCTGCCAATCGTTACCATTATTAGTTAATTTTGCTGTTTAATACTGATTTACTTTTTGAGTTTTTAATAAATTTAATTCACTATTAAACCAATTATTATTGTTATTTCTTATACTAGTTTCAACTACAAAATCATTAACTATATTGTGTAAGTTATGACTAAAAATATTCGCCTTACTGTCATTATCCAAATAATATATTGTAGAAATATCACTACAATACAGTTTATTTCATAATTTATTTTTATCATACTTAAGAATTTTGATTATCTTTTTGGAATTTATTACACTTTTTTCTATTTCTATTATTATTTTTAAGGTTTCGTGATCAAATATTTTGTTATCATAATCAAACGTGACATAAATATGTTCAATTATATTAGTAACTACCCAATCAATAAGAGTTTTGGAGTTTTTATTTACTCTTTTATAACCACTTACAATTTGTTTAAAAGCACTATCGGAAATAATTTCATACATTATTTTCTTAATATTATTATCTACACACCAGTCAATATTAAAATCACCCATAATAACAACTTTATTTTCTTCTATTAAACTATCTACTACACCATTGAAGTAGTGAAAAAAGTTCGATTCCAAGCTTAAATGCTTACTAGGCGATCTATATATACCTACTAGGAAGATCTTAATATTATTACAACACACTTTTAATGATAAGCTCCATAGTTAAGCTTCAATTGCAATATTTTTAATTATCTCAACATTCCAATAATTTAAAAAAAAAACGCTACTCCATTAGTATGTCTTGAATTACTATTAACTCTTACAATTTTATAATTATTTATTTGAACTAAATAGCTCACATCACTATCCAATAAATGAGTTTCAGTTACACATATAAATTCAAAGTTATTATTATTCACTATTATTTCCAGTTCATTAAAATTGTTTAATAAACCTTGAACATTTAAATATAGGCACTGTAACTTATTTGGTTGCTAATAATTTGGTTTGGTTAACGTAAATAAACCTGACATTTATTGCTAAAGGAGTGATGATTAACATCACAATCTTCTGAAGCTAACTGTCTTTCTTTAACTTTAACGCAATTTATACACTGTATTTCATCTTCTTGTTTTTTACAAGATTTTTTGTTATGACCACATTCTCCACCATCTGACACCGGACAGATATTACATGCAATTCTTATTTTCTTTAAATCTAAAATTTTCTTTTATGTTTCAATACCCACCTCAATTATTGCATTAAATGCTTCTTTGTTTTTGAAAGATGGATAAACTTTTAGACACTGGATTTTTTCGGATTGAATATTATTTTGATTTTTTATTGAACTTATTTTTTTTTTCATTACTAAATTTTTCGTCCATATTTGTTATTAATATTTTAGGTTTATTAAATTTAGGCACAAAGACAGTATAATTATCACTCAATTTTGTTTTGATCTCATTTTCGATTTTTTTTACTGAATCAGCATTAGCACAATATATTGATACTGAGCCATTCTTTTTCTCACTCACACTACTTATTTCTAATGATAAATCACATACATCAATATTATTTTTTAAATCCAATTTTGTTTCAATGGGCTTAACAAGCAGCAGTAATTTTAAAACAACTGCATATGATGTATTTTATTACTTTATTTATTAATTTTTTTAATTTCAATATTTTTAGCTTAATCTTTTCAGATAGGTTATCATAATTATTTTTTATTTCTTTAAAACCATCTAGGCAAGATTCACATATTATATTAATAAATACATTTTCTTTTTTTTTTTTTTATTTTAATTTATTTATTAGTATTAAATACTATTAATATTACAATTCCATATTACATAAATACAAAATTTTCTTGGAAAATATTTTATGCCAGTTAAGGAAAATAGTTAATAGTATTTAAACAATAAATTTAAAAAACAATAAAAAATTTAACATAGAGAAAAAAAAAATTATTTAAAAATGAAAAATTTCAAAATGAAGAATTTAAAAATGGACTCCATTGAAATTCGTTATGTATTCAATACTTTATCAGTATATTTTTAAAAGTGTTAATATTGCTTTCAGCACATATTACATTTGGTAAAGAGTTGAATAGCTGCATTCCCTTATGAAACAAGTTATTCTACGTACTATGTCTTCTAAAAAGTGGTAGCCTGAATAGATTTGCAGATCTCAGAGTATATGGTGTTGATTCACCCACATAATTTATTATTCTACTTAGGTACTCTGGCAACATGCTGTGTTTTACTTTAAATATGAATAATAATGTATTGTATTGAAATCTTTGTCTTACCGACATCCATTTCAACTGACCAAGCATGAATCTAATATTTGCCCTTCTACCACATTTTAAAATGATTCGCATTGCTTTGTTTTGCAAAATTTGCAATCTATCTTTTTTTGTTTCACTACATAAGAATAATAATGATGCACAATAATCCAGATATGGCAATATCATAGTATTGTATACCGTTAATGCACATTTCAATGTAATTTTATTTCTGATCCGGCCTAAGTATCCAATTTTTTGTGATATTTTATTGCTGATGTAATCTGCATGCATATCTAGATTAAGTTTATCATCTATTTGAACTCCCAAATATTTAATTACAGAAACCTGTTCAATGATTGTATTATCTATACGCACATCAATCGTATCATTAGTTCGGTTGTTTAATACAATACATTTAGCTTTATCTAAATTTAACTTAAGCTTATTCATGCAAAGCCAATTAAATAAGTTCCGTAGGTCTTCGTTGATTTTACTGCAACACTCCTGTACGCTTCGAGCAGCTATATATACAAGCGCATCGTCAGCAAATAACATAATTTTACAAAATTTGATGCAAGATTTTATATCATTGATGTACAATAAAAAATTTAGAACACCCAATCTTGTATTCTTTTAATATCCAATCTCTGTCAAATTCATACGCTTTTTAGCATGAAAACATTTTTTTACAGAATCCGCTACACTGAATCTTAGAAATTTCATTTCTTAGGCTTTTTTCACATTTTCCACACTTGGAAGTCAGTTTAATTTAAATTGCACATTTAAATACATAAACATGTATTCAAAATAGTAAACATGAATAGCTGAACACTGTTAATGCTATTGGATTTGCGTGTCAGATTTCACTACCGTACAACCGTATTTTATGAAGGCAACGAAGAATTTCCTCTTTCCGCCTGATTCGCTGAATGTCTTCCTCCGTAAGCCGCTGTGCAGTAATTATGTATACTACCGAAATAATTGAATTTTGTTACATCCTCTATAATAGTATCACTTATATTGAATTGGCTTGTGTTTCGGCTACTCTAAGGGATTTAGTTTTGTTTTTGTTTATTCGTAGTCAAGCTGCTCTTACATTAGATGTAGGTGGTCGAGTTTCTCTTGTATTTCTTCACATTTGCGAGAAAGCAAGGTAATATTCTTTCATTATTTAATCTGTAACTGTATTGAAGAGCATCGGGGAGAGAGGACAACCTTGTTTTACTCTGAAGCCTATGCTAATTGACTCACTTAGCGCACCATCATATAGTATTTTTGTTTCATTTTCTTTGTATAGTACCTTTATTCTACTGATTATTTTTGGTAATTTGAGATTGGCTTATATGGCTGCATTCAAAAAGAATTATGAACCTAGATTAGACAAAATTCCGTTTTAACATGATTACACGTCCCCAATATTCACAGAAAATCAGCTCCTCAACCCGAGGAATCTTAGATGTCATTTTAATAACATTTTTAAACAAACCAATTTCCATTACATATGAGATTGTAAGTATCTAAAATAAAAGAAAAAAAGGATTTCTAATCTTTAATAAACAATAATAATTTCTTTCAATAAAAATAAAGCAATAATTATTCCTCTTACAATGAGAATTTTCAATTGAAAGGAGTTTCTAGGGCGACAATCCAATATTATACGATTTATTAATTTTTAACAAAAAATAATTGCTCTTAATAAAAATATTATGAAAACCTTATAATATTTGATATTTATATTCAAAATATAATTGATTTTGTTTTGCAAAAACTATAATATTTTCACACAGGAAAGGACACCCAAAACAATTTCGTTTTTTTTTTTAACTTTTGTCCTCATTGTTTTGTAACATTTTTGTTCTACACATACATGTGTATATAATGGCGTTCTCCTTGTTTTTTTTCTTCATTCTTTTGTTCAAAATTTCTTCTAATTTTTCTTAAAATCTCTTTTATACACACAATTATATTATTTAATATTAAATATTTGTTTCTTGATGCGTGTGGCTATCCATATCATTAAATAAAGAGCCATTGTTATGCTTACACCTATGTATAAGATTTTGATTATATTATCCATAATAATTCATATATTTACGTTTATTATATGTAAGTAAATCAGCAGTATCCTTGAGAATATTTTCAAGTAAATAATTTTACCTCGCCTTCTTATTTAAAAATAGAAAAATTTAATAGAAAATTTTGACATAATTTAACATGAATTAAAAAATATTTAATAAAGGAGATTAAGTTCACAAGAGAATATCATTAGTATACACATATTACACACATATTATGTACATAGGTAAATAAATAGAAGAGTGATAGGCCAGAATAAAAATATTAACAACAATCAAATTGTATAATGAACTTTTATTCTCATCTTTCATTTTAAATATTTCAATAAAAAAGAGAAATAAAAAGCAAAAAAAGGATCAAATTTTTATAGCTTTTGTTATGCAATAATATTCAAGCTGTGTTTGATTCAAAATATTTCCTCTGCGAATAATTCCTTTTTAATTTTTATTTTTTACAAAATTTTTTTTAAATTTCACATACATGAACGCGTTATAGTTAAATTTTTCATTTATAATGTACAGTATTTATTTATGTATAATCAAAAATTTTGTGTACATAGTTAGATGAACAACATATTATGCACATTATGACGTATTTTATAAGTTCAGTGAAAGGATCAAAAATCAACCATCAAAAAAGGAAAATGAAAAAAAAAAAAATAAGTTCATTTCTTAATGTAAAATGAAAAAAAAAAATTACAGTAAACGTACAGAAGAAAAAAAAAATACAAATACTAAAATAAGGTTAAAAATTGGGTCGCTTATCGAATAACCGGTAGTTTTAGACGGGAGTGAGAGTAAATAACGAAAAAAAAAAATTAAAAAAAAAATTCTTCAACTCATTACAGCTAAACTCAAAATTATTAAATATCTTGGACACAAACCGTTTACAATAAAATTTTGTCATATTGTATGCCCCTTTGAGTGCGGGCCATGCCAGAATCACAGAATGTGTAGTAACCCCTACCAATCCTTCTCACAGAATTTTCCCGTATTCTCACTTTCCAGTCCCAGCTTACTGGGGTGCATCCTAAGTTTGCGGTGCACTAATAAGACGGTAAGAATTCTCACCTGATTCTTACCCAACCTTATAATCTCCTTAAATCGCTTCCGATCATAATCTCCGATAAATTCCTTGGCTTACCCCAGCTCCGCAAGATTTATCCAGGACAACCCCATTTCTAATTTCTGTCTTAGTTCCAAACGAACAATATGTAGTTCGATTCCGCTGACGGCGTTCGGGCCTCTTTATATCTTAACTCAGCGACCTTAAATATTTTGGACTCGAACCGGTAATCAAATATTTTCTTCATATTATACAACTGCCATATACCTGTTTTATTAAATTCTCAGAACTACAGTTGTGAGACTCAGAACTCTAAAATATTGTGAATTCTAATCTAGTTGAGTATTTTCTTTAAAACATGTTCTTATAAAAATGTAACCGAACTGCTTGAACTGCCGTATAATTAACAGTTTAAACGAAAACGTTCTACTCCTAATGTGCTACTCGAATTAAAACGCACTAAGAAAACTACTTGTATTTTGCATTGTACACAGATATAACAGTTAAATTACCGGTGAATTCATGTAAAAAAAATTAAAACTAAAAAAAAAAAAATCACCAAGCAGTCTTCAAAATGAATTCATGTTTAATTTTAAAAAAAAAAAATTAAAACAAAAACAAAAGAAAACAGAAATTCATTTTTTATGCCTAACCTATAACTGAAAATAAATAATCAGAAAGCACAAAAAAATAAAACGGGAGCTGTCACTCATTCCGGAGACCTCCTGTTGATTAAAACCGCTTTTATTGTTCACTATATAAAAAAAAAAAACAAAATACAAGCAGAAAGACGACGAATTGGAAATGAGAATTAAAAAAAAAATGCAGTTTTGATGGTCGCCGCATACAAGGATTTTCCAATTTTAATTTTAACATTTTTTATTATCGTCGAATTTTGTTTTTGCTAAGTTTTGTCGTTTTGTTTCTGGGAACGACCAACATCCGTAAATTAATTTCAGTTTTTATGAAACGTTTAACAAAAAAAAAATGGAATTTCATTCGTGTTTTTTTGTTTTTATGCTTTTTTTTTTGGATTCTACAGTTGCAAGGATCACTATGCAGTTTGTTTGTTAGTTGTCATTTTAGTTTATTAAAGGTGATAAACCTTTTGGTGCAAAAAATAATTGTTTTTTTTTTTTTGTTTTATTTTTTTTTTTTTTAATAAAATGGAATGAACAATTTTTTTTCTTTTTTATTAATTATGAATATTAAGGGGAATAAAATTTTCTGAAAAATTAACAAGAAAGTATTCAACTGGCTGCCCAATTTTTTTTTGATTTTTTATGAAATTAAAAATTTAATACCATATTGGTAAACTAAAGAATTAGCATTCAAAAATTCATTAAACTATCTAAAGTTAAATTGGATGACCGACGCTACTCTCAGCATTCATTCTCTTTTAATAAAAAAAAATTGGAAATCTTAATAGAATACTGCCAAAAGAGAGAATTGAGATCAGCTTGATATAGAAAAAGACTAAACAAAGGAGAATCTTTTTTATGAATATGAAGTAATGGCCCGGCTTGGACAAAGAATTATTAATAATCAGCTTCTAACACCCGTAGGCGTGTTTTTTACTCAGGATAAGTACAATTTTAAAGTTAATTCGGAAGAGATTTTATGATTGAAATGAAAATCTCAAAAGATCACGATCCATCGACATAAGAAGGACTTATCCAGATATTCTCCCCCTCCCCCTGTGTATCTCGCTTTTTTACTCAATTTTTATTCACTTTCAGATCAGAATTCTCAGTATTTTCTAATGGATGTTTCACTTTTCCAATAAGATTATTTTTCTCACTTAAAAATTATAACGTACGAGTATTATACAAGTATATGATAGTCACTAATTTTCTTCTCACTTTCCGTGTAAAATAGCGAGATAGACGATCAGGCCCTTAATAAATTTTTATTAAATTTTATAATATTAATTAAATTGTAATATTCTTGATTTTTGAATTATTTAATAATTTTATAATCACGTTCACAAAAACAGTGCTTATATAAACAAAATTAGTTTCTACTGAAAATACAAAATTAATTACTAGCATTTTTTCATTATTTTCCAAAAAGATTATGGACATTTTTTCCTTCATATATGAGTTTATTAAAATTACACTCATTACACATGCTTTTTATACATTAATACATTTAATATATTGTACATTGTCCACTAAAATTTTTCATTTAAAAATATCCTTTAAATCCTATTATTTTTTTAATATGTAGTGGAGAAGATTAAAAGCCTACATAATTTTATAGAATTTTTTTTTTTCACATTCACGTACTTATTAAATGTTCTTATTTATAAAAAGAAAAAAAGAATGACAAACAAATATCAAAATCTCTTTAAGATGCCTTGCTTTTACAGCCATTAAAGGATAGAAATAAAAAAGGATTTTCTATATATGCTAAAATATTATCACTTAAAAGTTGTAATTTCAAGCGTCTATTCGTTGTTTTTTTTTCCTCTTTTTTTTTTTTTTTGTCCTTTTTCTCTTTTTATCATTATTATTATAATTTTTATTACTATGATTACTATTTGAGAAAATCGTTTTTTTATTTTCTATCAATATTAAGAGGACAAAGGCAAAAACAGAAAATAATATCAGTAAAATTTTTTAGTAAAAGAAAGTCCTTGCAAAAGGATATATGAGTACAATATCAACAGCAATAATAACAATAAGAGAGAAAAGAAACACTTAAATATCCTGTGTTAAATTAAAAGTATCATAAAACTTTTTCTTTTTTGCAGTGTATTTTGTTTTTTTTTTTTAAAATATCTAATATTAATATAAAGTTTATCTTATCCATCATAAAACAGAGTGTTTCTTATAAAAAAAAAAGTAATTATTACCTTATTCAGATTTAGACATCTAGCGGACAATTTTTAAAAATTTGTCATAACTCTTCGTGTAGCAGCTTAATTTGTGATTCAAGATATTTTGCAGTTGGTAGGGTTGTTTCTTTTAAATACCTTGGTTTGCTCTTAGACTCCAAGTTTAATTAGTTAGCTCATATCTTTTACCTTAAGCATCATCTTCAAGCAGTTTTACGACATTCACATCATATTAGTTTAAATAGTTCAAGCGATATTACATTAATGGAACATTATGCACATTTTCATTCTATGCTTCAGTATGGTATAATATGTTCGGGTGAGGCATGCTACAACAAAATTGAGTTATTACTTGTTAGTCGGAAGTATGCTATTAGATTAATTTCCAAGATGAAAGCACGATTCCTATTTTTGCTTATCCAAATCAGGAAAAATATTGCCATTACGTAATCTTTATACATTTTTAAAACACTTAGATCCTTTCTTAATGGATCTGGAGATGTTACAGTTCGGCATTCTCATATTTATAATTTAAGAATTAAAGCTAGGTTGCAAGTTGTTGTTCCTAGTCATATTAAACGTAATTTTTCCAGATATAGTTACACCAAAAGTTTTTAACGATTGCTGGTTGCAAAATGTAGATTTCGTTTAAACTGAAGATATGCTAAAGATGGCCATCTCATTAATAATGTATTGTAGTAATTTGCTATGCATGTATTTTATATTTTTAAGATATTTGTGCTTTATTTTTGATGCATTTGAAGTACCTTTTTTTTTCCTTCTTCACTCCTAGGAGTAGCATAAGACTAGTGCATGACATCATAGAGTTTCATTGCGTCATAGAGTTTTAACTAGGGTGGTAATTTAAAGTAGGGATATTGCTCCGTATCGTTCCGGAACATTGCCTCATAATAGATTTCGGCAAGATATTAGTGGCATAGGGATGCACACCACACAGAAGATCCATCAGTTTCTTTAATATACTTACAAGTACCCTGTAATTAATATTAAACTTGCATATATGTACATTTAATTTATAAGTAATATAGATAAAAAAAAAACAAAAAAAAAACACTAAAAATCCTTTCTGTTTAGTTGAGACAAAATTTTCTTTTTATTTTTTGTGTTAACAGTTATTTTTCTCTCATTTTTTTTTTTATTTTCTACTTAATACATACATTTTTTTTTAATTTATTTCCTGACCAAAGCAGTAAAAACATTAGAGATATGAAAAAAAAAATATATAAAAGTAATTTAAAAGCAATCTAAGAAGAATCCATTTTGTTGATATCGCATGCGACTAAAACTAGCAACAAAAAAAAACACAACAAAAACAATAATAAAAACAACAACTTAAGCACACAAATTAAGAATAACGGTATAGAGGAAACCTTAACTTTAGTCAATTCTCATATCTTCTTCGTCTACATATATTTTTTCCGTTATTCATTCTCGTATATGAGTTAGAAAAGGAAAATGGGCGCAAAAAAAAAATCCAAAAGTAGAAAGAGAAAGAGAGCGAAGAAAATATCATCATTAGAGTATGATGTCATATGAACAAGCATATATATGTTTATATGTATAAACATTAGCTAAGGAGGTAGGTTTATTTTAAATAAAATATTGTGCAAAAACAACTGTTATACGTACGTTGTGATAATGTTTATGAAAAAAAGCCATTTTTATTTTGCGTTACATTAACTTTTTCCATTATTTTTGTTCCTTTTATTTTTTTTTATACTCCATCAGGCTTTCGTACCCTACACATACATTATTTAATGGAAATTAAGCATAGGAATAAAAGTAAAAAATTTATAAGCGTATAAGTATAAATTAAAAAAGTGTTCATATACCAGTTTCTAAATAGAGCTTCAATGAAATAGGAGATTTTATGAAAAATCCATCTGATCTGAAATTGATCTACCAATTTTTTGTAAATATGAGTAAAAGGGTGAAAAACGGTGAAAAGTGAAAAGCGGCTCCGCTTTACAATGTCAGGAATACCGACGATCCGTTGACTAAAGTAGACTTTGGACCGCGACAAACCGGCACGGATGCGCCACAACTCCGAAGCACGCCTCGCCACAGAAAGCCACGACCTTGTCAAGACACCCCACAAAATGGTCCATGATCGGACCAGGTCCAATTGAGGAGGCATTTGCTCCCAACTTCGCCAGATTATCGGCCTCTTCATTGTCAGCTATTCCTGTATCTCCAGGACCCACATCGGAAACGAATACATTAAATAAATTCAATTTAGATAGAATGTTGAAAAATGGGTAAAATAAAGAATTCAAGTTCTGAAGTTTGAAAAATAAGAGGGGGAGTGAACAATGCGTGAAACAAACAAATATTTATAGTCCAATAGTAACGGAGCTTTATGTTCAATCATCAATAAACTTCAACCGGCAAAAATTAGAAGGTATATAAATTGTAATAAAGTAAACAATAACAATAGTTGAAGGGGTGAGTACGTCCTTTCACTTTTTTAATATTGTCAACACTGCCAAATACGCTATATAAAAGTTAATTTCCATGTTTTATTCTTATATTATATTCTCGAAGCAGTTATCTAATGCATGGCTGTTCAATTTTATTAATTATGCAAAAAGTAGTAAACTGGAAGCTAAGATCTTTTATACACTTTTTATCCAACCGAAATTTATGAAAATAAAAAACAACAACGAAAAGTATATGCAAAAAAAATAATTTTTTGAAAAAAAACTGAAACGTATACTGAAAGTTGCATATCTATAGTTGTATATTTATGTATACAATATAAAATTATATACAAATAGGAACACCAAGCTTTCATGTCCAGAAAGATTAAAATGAAAAAAAAGTAGCTATAAAATGTACGCAAAAAATTTTTCTATAAAGTTTCAACATTTTTATTTTAGTTGAATTTACTACAGATAAATATATAAGTACATACTCTGTGTATATGTTGTATATAACACCAGTTTTATACATTGTGCTATAGAAAATGTTTGGTACTGTAACACATGACTACAAATGTATTTATACGGGTATATCTACACCTACTATAGAGTTTAAGCTAGATGTAAGAGAAACCATTATGGAATTCTTGTTAATTTATGTATGTACATACAATATTATACTTAAGCATATGTATATGACGTTGTTGCATGAAATAACTTGTAAAAATATTTTACGTTTACACATAAACATATTACACGCTCATATATGTACCGAAACAAGGTGTTCAAAAAGTCAATAAAGTTCATATTATAGTTACAATTTTGTGCGGTTATAATAGTGTTATACTGCAAAAAGTTCTGGGTCCAAGGGATATGTTAGAAAAGAAACAGGGAGATTAACTGAATGAAAATCATCAGCTGTAAGAAGCTTATGTGTTCCCATTAATACATTATCGGGTGTTGATATTATTTTGAGAGCTTCGGATACATGTATAACAATTACAAATGCAGTCAAAAATTGGACAAGGAGCCGATAATAGCGCTCGTTACGATATTTTATAGGAACTAACTTATATGTAACAGTTAATGCAGTTGTGAACTGATTTACCTTTGATCGATAAGAGTCCATCAACTAGGACTTTTTCTGAACTTTTCTCGTTACCGAAAAAAGAATTCATCTTCCACTATCTAAAAATAACCGTTTCTGTAGAGAAACATTATTTTTCTTGCCTGAGGTGTGTAAAGACGAAATTATTACATTTATGTTAGCAGCGTCTGATTAAACCTACAATTACAATCGAAATTTGCAAAATGATGGCAGCAACATTGCATGTACTTGGAGTTTCGATCGCATTCTTTTGTAATTTCAATCCACTCTGTAAATATTCAAAAAAAAAAAAATGTCTGAACTTAAATTTTCACTATATTACCAATGTATATATATACATTTATGTGCATGTAATTATGTACATCAAAATATTTATGAGAGTCCTTAATGCAGCATTAGTGCTTTCGTCCACTTGTTTTTTTCTTTTTTTTTTTTTGCTTTTTCATTGAACAACTTTCCAATATTCATTCGGTACGTTGATATATACATACAGGACTCATATAATATTTATATATATATATATATATATATATATATTATTCATTTATACATATATGTATGTACACATATTTGTATTCCCAATATACATTATACACCTTAAATTTTAAATGTATGAATAAAAACAAATTAACTAAAAAGTTATCGTATGTGTTTAAACAAGGACGACATGATTCTTTCTCTATATTTTTATATATATATATATATATATATATATATATTAATTTTTAAGAGTTTTTTAATATGTTAGCCAGAAAGAAATTACATATACATATATATACTCAGATATATAGATCTATACATTCATATACCTACATGTTTCGTTTTTTGGTTGGCATAAATATAGAGCCCTTGGGGCTGATATATACATAAATTTTTCTATATAAAACTTTATTTCAGTGTTCTGCATAAATGTTATTTAACTATGCCTCTACATATAGGCATATAGAAAATATATGAACTATGAGTAATAATATATACCTTTCATAATATGCCTGTACATGTACTTCATATATATATATATCATCAATTCAAGAACAGTCGGTTGTTGATAAATGATATAGGAACATTCATATGAACTCAATTATCACTTCTGCTCTGAATGACCGAATTTGCAAATGTTAGATCGGATATAAATATGTTTTAAATTTCTATGAAATAAATAGGTTATGCTATTAATACTGCACACTCCTGTGCTAGTTTGAATTTTATGAAACTTATTTAAGAATATCGAAATTTTAAAATATTTCCAAAATTTCAAATTCAATTTTTTCTATTTAACAAATTATAATTTGCAGTGCCCGAATATTGCACGAGTATAAGGAATTTACATTTATTACAATTATCATATTATCAGAGCCGGCTCCAGTCAAGACATAGAAAACTATTGATTTACGATTTAACTATTGAAAGGAGGAGTATGGAAGACCCAATTTATTGTGTGAACATAAAATACTCAAAAAATTTCTATTTATTTTTAAATTAGATTAAAGTTAGATTAATCTAGGGAGTAATTCAAATTTTACTCGACTGTGGACAAAAATTATACAACACAGAGAGCATAAATAATATATTAAATATAAGTACATATATAAACACTATACATATATATAAAGCTACTACATGATTGCATCACATAAGATAAACTTGCTTTAACTGGGAAGTTTATGGAAACTTTGTTAAAAATGGAGATTTTTTTTTTTGTACACAATTTTTAATATTTTTTTTTTCTGTGTCTGATTTTATAAGGGTTTTATTACTTTTTATTTAAAAAAAAAAAACAAAAAAATATGGCAAAAAATAAAAACCAACAAAGTTCCTACAGAACATTTTAAAACTCACACTGACTTCTTGTTATGTTACAAGTTTTATACAATAAACAAAAAAAAAAAAATATGAAGTATGTTTGTCCAGGTTTTCAGGATATTTATGGTAATAATGTAGGTACAATAAATTTTACAAAAAATAGAAACAAAGAGTTAAAAAAAAAATTAAAAAAAAAAAAAAACATAAACAACTTTTTGTTCTTGATTTTTGATTTATTTATTTTGTGTGTATGTGTTTTTTTTTTCATATTTTTTAAGGATATTAACGTATACAAGGATGATAAGGGATGAATGAGAAATTTTTGTTTTTTTTTTTATTTTTTGTCGTATCAAAGTTTAATTTCAGACCACAAACTTAAAGGAAGTTAAAAAAAATAAAGTATTTCATTTTTTTTTTTCAAAATATTTAAATTAAAAACTTTTGGTAAGGTCATTTGCTATTTGATATCTTTTTAAAGTCTATGATACCACGTAATTTTCGAAAATTTAAAAAATTTTGGTATATTTTGTATATTTAAACACAAATATTTTTTGAAAATTTACAATGATTGTGAATGAAGAATGAAATTTCCTACTCTCTTGATTATAGTTCTAATTCTCTTGATAAGTGAATTTAAATTAAAGTAAGCATTAATAATATAGCAATAGAAATGATCTAGAAATAGAACGGCAGCGATAGCTGTAAGCACTTTTAGGAGTCGGGAAGGAACTTTCCATATTATTTCAAAATTTTTCTATAACATATTTGTATTTAGTATTTCTAATATTCTATAAATTTGGTATTTCTGCTCGTAATACTCTGTCTTGTTCAGTTTTACTTTTTTATCTTCTTGATTTCCAATTCTGAACTCTACTGCTTTTAAATTTATAAATAGTGGATGGCGGAAATCATTTGTATAATAACTTGATTTGAAAAACCAAAGGGATGTTTTAATGAACTTCATACTAAAAATATAAATGAAAAATTTAAAATAAATTAATTAAAATATTAAAATTCATAAATTAAACTCAATATTTATTGTACTTATAACCTAGAAGAAATCAAAAATTTCAAAGATTTTTCATTGCATTTGTCGAATCTCGGATTTTTTACTTGTTTTGAATAAAATTAAAACTAATTTTTTTAAAAAAATATCTTATATATTAACTATCCCTAAAAAAGGAACTAATTTTGTTTTATTAGCTAAGTCTTCTTAAGATTTTCCAATAATAAAATTTTTTAACCCCTAAAATTTTTGGAATAAATTTTTTATTGCATCAAAATTAGTTTTTTTTCGCTCTTAAAATTTAATATTCTTCTTGTTTTTCTTCTTTTTTACTAGTTTAATTAAATTTACCAGGTAAAAAAATTGTTTTTTAAAGGCCAACAAAATTTTAAATTGTTCTCATTTATCTTTTCTTATTTTCACCCTTTCATAGGTATGTACATATAAATGAATGACTTTATACCTGAAGGGACAATATGGTATTTAAAAGTGTTGTACAAAGCAAAAATTCTTCATTATTATCAACTATTTTTACTAGTTCTGCTTTCTAACTATAAAGCCATAATATGTATATTAAAATAATAATCAATGGTTGCCCTCTTTTAAGGTGTGAGTACACATACACATGTACATACATATATAGTATAAGTGCGCACATAAGGTACCCATTTATTCACTTTTCTACAATTCGCAATAAAATTTAAAAAGTCAACTTTTAAAATTTAAGAATTAAACAAAAAAAAAAAATTTTGCTTCAAAATAAAAAAGTTTCGTCTTGAATCAACAACTAAAAAAATATTCAAATAATGTGTGTACAAAAAAGGAGTGTTAAGAACTCCTAAGTATGATTGACAGGTACTCAAAATTATTATGTATACACAATTACATATACAAGTTCTTTTTCTTTTTTCATTGTGTATTTTTAAAATTTTCATTCGCATAAAAATATGGTGACAAAAATTGTTATTAAATTATTTCGAATCTTAGCGAAAACGATTTGAATTTCAAGAGACATTGTGAACTTCATCGGTCCGTTTATAATATTTTAAAAGAGAAGATTGTAGATGTGCAAATGAGAAAAAAGTGCAGCGCAACAGCGTATAAGGATATGCTTTTGCGTATGCAGCACCCTCCTGATTAACTCAAGCAATTTGTGAGGTTCGCAAAACTGTATTTCCGTTCGAACATAAAGTCCTCCAGTATTTCCTTCTCTTGCGGTTTTCAAAAAGAAAGGTTAATACAGCAATTCATCTAAAAATAATATGTAAATTTTATTAATTTACTGCAGCGCTTTCTTTATTTTTATTTTGACTGGTTTTACCTAGTTTTTTTTTGACACTGTTCGATTTAGATATTTGTTGTTAATATTCGTGTTGGTTATGCTATGTCTATTAGCTTTATCATTGTGTAGTTCTAAACATACATATATGACCTGAGTTGGTAAAGACTTCAAATATGAACGCAACCTATATTCAGATTTTATAATTCATCAAAAATATACTATAGGTTTCAACGATGAACATCCCAATCCAATGACGCATGAATATCCCACGATTAGCAAAGTCTACAAATATATTGTCCTTAATTTTTTTTTTATATTCTTGTATCAGCTTTGCAGTATTGTTTATTACCTTTAACATTTGAATGAATTTTTTTCTTCTCTAAAATATAAATAGGTATATAATAATGTCTATCAAGATATATGACGAGTTCTAATCATTATTGTCACCTTCTTTTTTTTTTTAAACTCTTTAGTGAGATTTTTTTTTTGTCATTTGTAATTCAATGAATGAACGAATGAATGAATAATTATGGTATGTGAATTGTGAATAAAATATAAAAGGAATAAATGCATTCATACAATACATGTACACATATTCAAACATATGATAATGTTCTTATATATATGAGTGACATCTCTGTTTATGAGAAGACATTAGCACATGTCAAAAGACGACTTGTGACTTTAATTCTTTTAAATTTATTTATTTAAGGTTCTCGCCATTCAATTCATTTTTCTTTTTTTATTAAGTACAAGAATTTTAAATATGTACACATATAAAAAATTCCTTAAGGATCGTATATTATTTAAAACTTATAGAATATTATAAAAATTGAGAGTATTAAAAAAAAAAGGATGTCACAAATTTTAAATGCAATTCAATTTTTTTTTTTTTAAAGACAGGTTTTTTCTTTAAAACTGTTATACTATGTAGCATAATAACGCGCAAAATGAAGATATTAAAAATTAAAAGAAACAAATAAAAGGGTAACGAAGGGTATATATGACAGATCTTTAATTAAAACAGGGTGTGAAGATATTTATATGGGATATTTAGAAATATGAAGGAATACCATAAAGAATACTTGAAATTTTCTTTTAAAATTATGATAGATTTTCTATTTTTATTTTGTGTTTCTTCTTTTTTTTATGAAGAATTAGTTTTTTTAAAAGTGTAATCATAAATTATATTTTTTTTCATCATATTCGTGGTATAATTTAAAGATTGATTAGTGTAATTTGACTGACAGAAGAATAATGTAAATAATTCTTGTGAATTATAGGGTTAAATAGGCAGAAATAGAAAATATTGTAAAAAATTTAAAAGTGATAAATTATTTAGTTTTGTTTGGTATGCAAATTAATATATAAAATTGACAGCTAATGTAATTTTGTCTATCTGGAACCCAAAAGTTGTTGAAGGTACTGTTTACATATACGATAATATCTAAGATTTAATCTTAGATTTTGTGATATATATATAAACAGTGACTAAAAAATAGACATTTCAGTTACGTCTCTCTGGAATGTCAAATACATGAAAAACGGCATAAAATTTTTGACTATCTGAAAAGATAAAAACAATGCCCCAAATTAAATTTTGAATAACCATTCTTATATAAAATATATAACAAATATTTTGGTTCCTAACTCTCTCCACAGCAGTTTTATTAAACTTAAATAGTAAACTAAAATATTTCTTATGTATTTATTAAATGCATATGTAATTGTAATTGTTTTAACAAACCATACTACTCAAATCTAAATATTTAATAATCATACCATTAACACATAACATTTAATTCATCTCTAACCTACACTAAAAAGCTTATTATGTATTGGATTAAAAAAGGGTTTGTTTGAATTAAATTTAGATAGCTTATGCATACTTATTGTATGAACTTGTTAAAATATAAAAAAAATATTTATAAAGAAACTCAAAATTTTTCAATTTTTCACTCGAACCCATATTGACTTTTCCCAATTCTTAATAAAATTGTTTACAAATAAATATAAAATATGTACCTATACTCGTTCTACCTATAACGTGAGATTAACAATGCGAAACCAAGTAAAATTCGATTTTATATAAGTATATAAAACATAATTTATTTTTTAAAAAATTTTATTTGTTTTATTACTGTTTCTTCTACTTGCATAAAGTATATGCTGTACTTGTATAAATTGTGTGTGTACATAGGTATATAGGTACAATATTTGTACTTTTACCACTTATGTGTTCCTTTTTCAAGTACATACATATATATGTATTTACAATTATCAGAATTTAATATGTGCTCCAAATACATAAGAAATCTAAAGAAATTCAAAAAATATATATATACAAATAAACAAATACAAAACAAAAACACAAAAATAAATAATAAATATTAAAAGGATATATGGGAAGAAATCCATATTATAAGATAAAAACAAAATAAAACAAAATGGTAAGTTGGAAGAGAAAAAAAATAATACCAATTTTTTTTTTTTTCTTCAGAATCAGAAATGAAAATGGGTAATAGAAAAACCACAGCAGGATATAATGGAGGACACCCTATAGAGTGAGTGTTTGTTAGGTATACATATACATTTTGTGGTCCCTGTGAATGATATAATAACAAATAATAAACAAGAATATTTTATAAAAATAATATTATACAGAAGAAATGAAAATAAAAAATGTCCTTTACATTTCAAAATTGCAAAAAATGCCATAAAATAAATTCCAGTTTACAAAAAGTAAAAGGGGAGCCAAAGTATTGTACAACGTAATGAAAGTTATTACAAGTTTTTGTTAAAAAGATGATTGGTTACTTGAAAAGTTTCTATTTCTATTTGCTATATTTGCGTTTGTAATCTGTGAATTTCTAAATATATTAAATAATGTTCATGTAATGATCACTATTATCACCCAAATCAATGTAATAATAATTATTATTATAAACAATAATAATAATTATTACAGAAGTAGTATTTCTTTACTACTTTAACACTCTCATAGAGTTTTGCAAATGTATTCGGTATTCTGTACGTACTTATTTACAACAGGAAAAATAATCATTTTAAACAATAATTATTATTATTACTATTTTAATAACAGCAAAACACTATTATAATCATTATTATTTTTTATTGTAATTATTACATATCAATTCAAATACCAATATTAAAATAAAAGAACTAACAGCATTTTCTGTTAAAATGTATTCAATATAAATTACCTACAGTTTTGCTATTTTTCTTTTATTTTTATTTTATTATTTTTACATATTTTGTTATTTTAATGCCAAAAACAGAGTTTACAAATGAATTTTCATTTTATTTTTCAAACACAGATACATAATGTTATATACATCATAAAAGCTTCAGGACAATTCAACTTTAAATAAATTGTCTACATTTTTAATAAACTGTTGTAAAGTTTACAGTTCAGCATATGGCAATATTCATGTAAAAGAATGGATAAGTACAATTAAGGTATTTGTTACCAAACAAAAGAGAGATTCCTTTTAAATGTTATAACATTTAACATCGTGTTGGCCATGCCATTAAACTTTTTATTGTGGTAATCGACAAAATGTTTAACTCAATTGAAAATATTTGGCCAGCAGAGGAGCTCATGTGAATTCAGAACTGTCAAGTAAGTTTGTTTAATAATATAAATAACAAAATCTTGAGTTGACCATTCGATAAAAGAAAGTCAAAACCCTAAAAAGCCTTATGATAGAAGTATTACACCTACGAAAAATTATGGTTCCACTGTCTTTAATATAATAATATAAAAATATAGATTATATAGTTTCACAAAAAATTAAAAGCAAGAAAAAAAACAACATTGAATCGGGTGGTACTTTATTAAATGTGCCACTAGACTTGATATTAGTCAGAATTAGAAATAAAAACTGATTTTATAACGGTATAATAAACAATATAATATATAATGTATACAATAATATACAAAATTGTAGACTTGTACCTGAAAATTCTAGGCAAAAGACGGAATAAAAATGCTATATCTATTATAAGGTCTTTTTATGTTTATGTTACAAGCATTTTGTATGGTTAAATGAAAAAAAAAAATACTTAAGTTGCTGTTTTTTATATTCCTCTTCTTCTCTATTTGGCAAACAGAAGAAAATAACACAAACCTGAACCTCAACTCGGTTATATACTTTGTCTGACATTTAATTTTTGGATTTTAATTGGATACTCAGCGGTTGGCATCAAGAGATTTTCATAATAATTTTTCTTTTACTTTTTTTCTTTTTGCTTTTTACAAATTTTGTTCATTGATTTTTCTTTTTTTTTTTCGTTTATTCCATTCTGTTTTCTTCATACTTTTTTAATAGAACGTGAAAAAACAAAAAAAAATTTAATAGAAAAATCTCATAGCTGTTACACAGTTTCCAAAAAAAAAAGTACCATTATTGTATTTTATACAAGCAAATTACATATACAAACATCTATACTAAAAGAAGAGGGTATTCATTACAAGAGGTCATACTATAAATGGTTAACATTAAAAAAAAAAGGGATAAAAAAAGCTTGTAACCATTAAATTTGTTTTGCAAACAAAATATAAAAAAAATCCAAAAATAATTTGACAATTTTTGAAGTTAACTAAGCTATAATAAATGAAAAGTTTAAAATTTTCTAAAGATTTTTTTTTAAAAAGATATTTTTCTATACATTGAACGTGAAATATTAATTAAGTATCGCCTACACTTTAAATATTGTACAATAAAACTAAACATAAAATTGCCATTTTAAGTTTATTCTGAAATTGTAGGAGTAACACAATTGTATTTTAAAAGTTTAAAACACATTTTAAATTTGAAATAGGTACCTAATTATAAATGGATTTTTTATTTATATCAAAATTGTAGGAATATCATTTTTTGTGAGCTCTTCATTAAAAATTGTAAATGAAATGGTTGAGCAAGCTTACGATATCCCAAACCTGGAATTGGTTTTAAAATATACGGTTAATCTAGTTTGAAATTACTTCCACGAATAATGAGTAATTTTACACTTGTATTTCTAATCAAGTCATTAATTTATTTGAGATTTAACTAAAGTAATTTGCGATAACTCGGTAACGTACACGTACATCTTCACCTCAAAATTGCTGTTATATACTTTATTAAACTACAACTAAGCAAAAACAACTCAAGATTAAGTGTGTTTAAAACTTTTGTAGTTCTTTTAATAATATGCTTCATCAATTGAAATAATTTATATTTAGCCCATTAAACACATTATTAAAGAAACGCGTACCTATACACTAGACCGCTAACTTCAAAATTCCCATAGTACAATTCATTAGTTTAGGAGTTGTAATTGCTAAAATTGTGTAACAATATTATATTATTGCGATATTAAATTAATGGTGTGCAATTTTTAATTACGATATCGAAATGATTTCCAAAAATTTATTCACAAATAAAAGCAAAATAATGAAAAATCTTACTGATTAATAATCTTTATCTTATTATAAATTCATTTGACGTTTTCTATTAGTTCAATTGATTGTTGACTAAACACTGTCATAACTGTTCTAGTTTGTGATGTGTTGAAATTTTCTTACCTTCCCATCTTTTTCATTTCTTTTATTTTAATATTGTATAAAACGCGACTTAATATTGATTGCTTCTGGTCTTTTATAATTACATTTTTCCTTTTATTATTATTATTATTGTTTTCTGTTTATTTATTTATTTTTGTGTGTTTATTTTGTATAATAGTATATATGTAAACAATAAACATAATCATAGCACAGTAGTTAGCATTCAATATACGTAGGAACATTCATCTATACCTCATCTATATTGGTATATCATAATAGTTATGAAGACCTTATGTTGTTATTAGCTCTTTAAATATTCTGGAAAATTATAACAATTTTCTTTAGCAAATATTTACTGTTTTACCATATAATAACTTCGCTTTTTTATTTTCTTTCAATTTTTTTTTTTTGTATGTCAAAGAATTTTTAATGAATCCCTTTTGCAATATTGTACTATGCTGCATTTAAAGCCTTCAAGGATAATAATTTCAATTGAGAAATTCCTTACTTAATAAATTTTTTACTGTGATATTATGTACATATACTTTTTTTTTATTTTTCTGTTTGCATATATTCATGTTTGTACGTAATTGTACATACATACATATGTATATATTTGTGTATACTTAATAATATACGTAGAATGCCGCCTTTTCATTTTCTGATTTTTGAATAATTTAATAATTCTGAGGTTTTTTTTACGACCAATATTTTTTTAAAATGGAAGTATTTCAGTAATTTTTAAAAATATAAATGCTGGTAAAAATCGAATATTTGAAATCCAGAATTGGAAAACTGATTTTGTTTGGTTTTTCGATTAGTTTAAGCACTTTTAAACTTTGGTGATTTAAGATAAATATCTACTAGAATATAGAATTCTTACTTGCAATTCCTCAACAATTTGCTAAAAATCATACTTAAGTACATACTTATATGTATGCAGCAATGTAATCTCTTGTTTCTTAATACACCTTACGGAACAAAACTTTTTCAAACTACAAGTTTTTGCCAGAGTCTGAACCTAAAATATATTACAGAAATTTATCATTACTTATGTACAATTAAAAAAACCCCAAAGTTTGAACATTTTATATTTGTGTTGAAGACTCATAACTTACTTGAGAGCTGTAATTTTTTAAATCGACTGCACCTGATTCACAACTTGTGCCAATAATTTTTTTTTATTTTCATTCATATTTTTTTCAATAAATTCTTTAATCAATTCTTCCTTTAAAATTTCTCTAATTTTTCTCGTCCTCCCATTAAAAAAATAAGAATTATTAGATATTTGCAAATTGCCTGTATGCCACATCGTCATTCCCATTCCCGCCCATTTTACATATGTTAATCGTAACTGACATTTGGCAATGTCAGTAATCAATATGTCATATAGAATTTTTGATATAAAAATTCACAATATTTAAAAAAAAAAAAAACTTACAGCGCTACCTGTGGTTACAATACTTTTCAATAATTCGATTTTATAATTTTTAATTGGATAGCAGTTCACAATTCGTTTTTAATATAAATTTATATTGAAAAATAAAAAAAAATTTAAACAAAAGCGTTCTCGCCGCCATGTTCTACCAAATAAAAATGCATTTAAATTACGAATTTTATGCGGAATAACTGCATGTTAAAAAATTTTTTTTTGTAATAATTTCAATATAAATGCGTTAATTTTTTATTACGTATATTATGTTTACACATATTCACATATTAACCAACAAATTTTATATTAACTTTAATACATATTATACATAATGAAGAGAACCGAACAAGGGGATGAAATCTCATGTGATCGAGATTGAAAAAATTTTTTTTCCTTGTATTTCTAGAGATTGTAATATTTTATTTTGTTTGTATTTACTTAATGAAAATGGAATAAAATATTATTATTTATATACATATGTATGTATATATTTTGTTACATACCGAAAAAAAAAATCAATGAAAAAAGGATTTAATAAATAAATTATTAATAAATTCGTCACATATACACAAATAATGCATGTATGTATGTATATATGTATACTTTTTATTACTAATGTAAGTATAGATGTCTAATAAAAAACCTCAAGAAAATTTTTTATTTACAAAATCTTATACAAAGTGTTATTTGCATAAGAAAAAGTAAAATAAATAAGAAAAAAAAAACGAAATAATAATGAATGAAAGTTAATTGTAAAAAAAAAGCAACTCAAAAAGAATTTCAAATTCTTAATTTTTCGTAAAAAATAAATATTTGTTACCTATACATATACCTATCTTTTTTACCTTTTGAAAACGCAAAATTCTTATAACTATACGTATATTTTAATTTTTAATTTGTAAGAAATTCAAAATTTTGATTAAAAAAATTAAATATTTAAATTATTCGATAACCTTTAAATAATGGTCATTTTTATTTCATTATAAAATCGATTCGGATAATAAAAAAGATTCGGATGTGATAAAACAAAAGAGTATCTAGTATCTATTATATAGTATAGGCTATATTATCTAGTACTAGCCTAGTATCTATTATATACATCAAATGTAATATTTAAATTAGGCCATTTTTTATATAAAATCGAGATCATTTATGAACTGTATGATATCCCACATTTGTTATCTGTCGCAATTTAACTAGAAAATATGCACAAAACTTTATTGCCTGTTTTGAATGGAATATCTTATAACTCCTAATTATACCTTATGCTAAGAAAACAATTTAAATTTGCTATTATTTATTCATTTTAAAGGATAAAGTATATAATTATTGCAATTTTTATATCTTGAAAATAAAATTATATTTATTGCAATTGTAGCTTATACTCGAAATTTTCAAAGTTTGACAAAGCGAACAATAGGGGGCTCAATATTCTGCAGGTTGAACATACCGTGACATAACAAAATCATTTTATTTCTGTCAGCGTCAGCCGTAAGCTAATTTTCTTATAATTTAAATTTTTGTGAATTCAATAATTAATAAAGCCGTTATAATTTTCATACTTTGGAGTCTTTTTGCTGTTCAGTTCACTAATCTTTCCATTGGTTGCATGGTAATTTGATTTTATGAATTTATTTAAAATTTTTACAATACCTCAATAGTTTTCGGATGCATTTAAATTATTATCAAGAAAACTGATGAAATATGCTTTACTAATTCTAATTACAAAATATATTTCAGATATCTATGTATGTACATACATACATACATACATATATTCATCTGTAACGCAATAAGCAAAACAATTAATTATGCATAGGTAAGTGCATTTTTTATGTAAAAAAAATTTCTATTATAATTTACCCTAAAATTTTTCATAAATATTTAATTATATAAAAGTAGGATAAGTACTCAAATTTCTCATAGGCATTCCATTTTAAGTATCTAATTATTTTCACATTTCTAAACCACCTATAGATAAGTTATTTTGTAATATACATATTGATAATTTATATTTCAGCATATGTTTAGAAAAAGTATGAAATAGATTTTTTTCTTTCTTTAAGTTTCGAATATAAATTTTGAAATTATTATTAAAATATTTAACCCCCTTTATGATTTTTCTATAAATAATATTCATTCTCTTATTCAAATTGTCAATTTCCCGCTACTTAAGCACATCATTGCAACAAAAAAACAGAACCCAAAACAAAATGTTATTTCCCATTAGAAATCTTATGAATTATCTAGAATTCATAAAATTTACTGGTAAATAAAATTTGGTTTTTTTTAAAGAAATGCAATAAAATTTACATAAAAAAAAATTAGTTGAGAATATTAATGAACCAAGAAAATTGGCTATGACAATAACAAAAAAATAATTTGTTCCTTAGGGAAAGATAAACCCTTCCTTTACGTTATTTTTACATTGTTTTTTTTTTAGGATCTCAGATTCACAGATGATAGAACATTAATTAGAAGAAGAAAGAGAAGAAGAAATTTTAAAATTATTAAAAAAAATTATAAATCGCAATGAATTACAATATTTTTTTTTTTGCAAAAGTCTTCTTGTGTACTTGTAGATTTACAATAATGATGACAATATATTAAAATATTGGCGAAACATCCATAAAAATAATAATATGAATGTAAATATTGTAGTATACTTGTTCAGCTCGTATATACTGGATTACACATATTTAAAATTTTCAATCCGTATCTAAAAATAAAGAAAAGAATTTTACAAAAACAGTAAAGAATTTTATCGAAATTAAAAAAAAAAGGAAAAGTTACCATACGACATATTTTGTATACCTATATAGCTAAGCCACATAATAAGAATCGTAGAGTACTAGAGTGTAATACAGAATCAATGAATATAATTGTACAAAATGATTCAGGATTTCAAGTGCATATCATATGGGAGTACCAAATTTCAGCCTCTTCATTCTGTCGCATTGAATATTATGAAAAGGGCATTTTCGTAATGCTGTTGTATTAATATCGTACCACTAATGTTCTACAATTAAAATTGCAGATCACAATTGAAAATTACAGTGATCTTATACATACAAATTTTATTCTTCAAATCCATTTCATTATTATTATTATTCCATTTGACGTAATAAAATTTAATAAAAACTATTGATTTTTTAAGTTTGGATCATTGATTGAAAATTTTAATGGAAAACTATTAAAAACAATGCTATAACGTGTTAAAAACAATACGATTATGAAAAAATCAAAGATTTTTAAGCTCATTTCCTTTTAATAGTTGTCAAAACGTAAATTAATAACAGAAAGTTCAGGAAAAGTTTAATTTATATTTACGAAAGTAAATAGCAAATTTTTCAGTAATTATTTATAATTATAAATAAAATGTTAAGGAAACTTTTAGTAGCTAAAAAATTCAAATAGAAAATTCCACTCTCAGAGGTAGCTTTAATGAACTAGGACCATTATTTGGTGGTAGTGATATCGAAACTGCATGATAAAAAAAAATGGAATTTGGTATGCAACATTAATTTTCCAAACTCTCAACAAACAACTACTTTTCCTAACAACATATACTCGTACAACAACTGCAGCAATGCCCTGGCAGGGTTATTTATTTCATACAGCATAGCAATTATACCAACTTTAACTTCATTCCAACCAACGAAATACAGTCAATTGAAACGACAATCTCAAATGCATCTGAGTTTTATCCAATTTTTTTTTTAATATTCATCTTATTTTTTTTTTTGATGAGCATAAAATTAATTGTTTTTTCCTTTTTTTTTATTATGATATTGTTTCTTCAATGTTACATGATGTAGTCATCATCATCATGAACAGAAAATATGCAAAACAAAGATAATGGATGAATTTTTCTGGATTTCTGATTTTCAAAATATTAAAAGTAATAAAAATAAATGGAAAAGTCTCTGCAACAAACACGTTATCATACATTTTCATTATAGCTATATGTTTAAATATCTATATAATATTACATTATACTGGCGCATACCTAGTGTAATTGAAAAGTCTATATATATTATAGATTAAAGAGTCGCTGAAATTTACCTATTCATATTAATTTATAAAAAAAAAACAATATATATACGTCCTTCCACATATATAAGAGTTATGCTTATACCATATAATGTGAGTCTGTCTAGAGTAGCAGCAAGAAAAAAAAAAACGAGATAAATTGGAATATGGATGTGACAATTAAGTAATGGGAAATGTTTAATTTTTTGTAAAATAAAATATCAAATTGTGACTTATAAGTATGAAAATGGTAGCGATTTTTAAATTAAAAAGAAATTGTGAGTGAAATTGTCATATATACAATATGCTATACCGTAGAAGAAGACTTCATGGGTAGGGATCTTGTCACAAAAGTATTAAATTGAAAAGCTTAATGAGCATAATATTTTAAATAAGTATAAGATGATTGAAATTTATACATACGTACATATATAGTGTTCAAACGAGAATTTCAAAGTGCTCATATGGTAACGTTTCAAAAGCGATAAAAATAATTTGAAAAAAAAAATAATATTTTTTTAAATAAAAAAAATTACATTCTAAAAGATAAAATTAATTTTAATTTTAGAGAATTCAAATACGAAAAATTTGCAATTTAGGAAATAATGTCGGTATTCCAAATTTCAACGAGATTCCCGAATGATCTATGCAGGAATTACTATGACCAAGAAGGGAAAGGAATGCCGGCTCATCTCTTGCTTATGTTTGGCCTTGGCAAAGAGTAAGCGGATGTTCCATTTGAAAGCAAATGAAAGGGATTTTAACTGATTTATAAAAAAATTATAAAATGAGTGATTTTGCGGGAAGGTTAGTGGTATTACAACGGTCCTGTCTGGCCTATCAACTCGATCTAATTTATTGATTAAATTGAATTTACTCCATTTTTAATTTAAAAACAAAAACAAATCTTATTAAGAATTAGAAATATTACAAACCATTTATTTTTTGCTCAAATAATCTTCATTGGCGACGACTTTATTTTGATTTTGTTTTTTTTGTTTTCACAAATTGACCGAATAGTTAACCTCAACTAATATAAATCTTTAATTTTTTTAATAAAAATCTGTGATCTGCGAAAAAGTGTAATTAATTGTTAAAATCGGTTACAAATCGAAGGGTCAATATTATTGTTCTATTATACAAAATTATTTTATACAATCGTTATGCGTTTTAACATAATATTTCTGTCAATTTTAATCTGTCATTGAAAATCACTCTTATATAAAATTTGGAGAAGAGAATTTAAGTTTTAGATACTTACATTAAAGTTTACTCATAAAATAGCAAAAATAGCATAAAAATATTACGGAAGGGTGACTAAGAATATTATCAAGGAAAAATCATAACGAAAGGAAATGCATTTGCAGGAAAAGTTTTTTTTTTTCTTATTCTTATTTTTTTTTTGTTGTCTCTTCTATATCTTTCTTTTTTTTGTGTCATTTTATTGTCTTGGACGGAAGTCATTTAGGAAGTTGTCAATAAATTTTTACTCATTTTTTTCTTCTTATAATATAACATTTGACTTTTGTGTTCGTTTCTTATATATAATAAAGTCATAAAATAATAAATGGCTTAATGATAATTTTCCTCATAAATTTTATTGTATATATAATATACAATGCTGTACGAAATAAGAATAAATGAGAGATAGTAAGATGGATATTCAATTTTTTGTATATAAGATTTACAATTCGCATGAGAGCCATTAACTTTACTTTACAAGTACAAATTGTGTACATTTTAAATGTATATCCATGTATGTATATGTACATAGGGTGTCCGAGAGAAGATGACATTCCCAAACCAGGATTGCAGATTGAAATCAAGCTAACAAAAAATAACGGGGAACATTCTATTTTTCTTTCTCTTTTTCGAGTCATTGGGCGTCAAACTTTCACTTTTTACCTTAAAATTCGGGAAATGTAAAAGTTGCAGCTCAATCGGAAAATTTTAATTTATTGAACCTCATTTTCACTGCAACCTCATTGCTCGAAAAGAGTTGTTTAGAGTAAAACTTTTCCTCAACACTCGGGTTATATAATAGTTACAGCTCAACTTTGGCGTTTGCTTTTATTGTGCCTCATTTTCATAATTGACATCATATTGCTGGAAAAGATTGGCTTGAAGAGAAAATATCTTATTATTTTTTGTTCGTTTGTGCGTCTTGACATTCTACGTTTTAGGTGTACCACCGAGTCTCAGACAATCGGTAGATTAGTCAATGCATTTGGATTATAAAAACATAATAGATATATATATATTATATAGCGTAGTTGGGAACTCTTCTTAAATGATTATTTTAAGTAAATCACATTTATAGTAAAACAGAAAACCAAATAAAAAGAAATTAAGGGCAAATAATGGTGTAAGATGAAATTTTTATCTTTAAGGAAAGGCAAAATGTTTCTAATTGTGGTCAAAACGGAAATGTTGTTTCTTTTTTTTTATGTTGTGCTTGTTATATTTGTTTTGTGTTTTTCTTCTGACTAAATAATAATAATGATTTATTAAATTTAAAGATTTCATATAAAAAATAATACAAATTTTCATGAAACTTTAATATTATGAGAAATGTTTAAAATTTAATGTGCTATTTTCATGTAATGGACGTGTGAATCATATATTTTTGGCCTTAAAAGTTATTTTTTAAACTCTGCACCTTGTAATGGAGGGTATACTAACTTTGGAATGGGGTTTGTAGCCGCTTGAAGAACCGTATGAACATGCAGGTGTATGAATGTATTCTTGATCAGCGTAAAATTCTGCGTTGATTTAAACACTTCCGTCCGGTCAACCGCATGATAATTCAAAAGCGAATGAAGCAAACACCATTAAACTTTCACAAATTGTTACTTTTCTGCCAAGGACAGGACGGCTGGTATTGTAATTGAACCAAAATCGGACGAGTTATACTCGTCACTAACGTTAACATACAGCTTAACATAACTTTAATATTAAACTCTTCAAAAAGCTTTACCGTGCACTGTAGAGATTACATGAATTTCGAAGTTACCACACACAAGTCACCTAAAGACTTCACCTATACAGTTTCTCATTGTAAATAGTTGGTTCCAACAATGAACTCTTTTAAAATTACTTCCTTTATCAATTCATATTACTCTTATACCAATTAAATATCAAGAGTTAATTTAAAAAATTTTTTTCTCTATGACATTTCTAAATTTTATTTCAAAAAATCAAATTGATTTTGTGTTTCCAAAAAATAAAAGAAAAGAAAAAATACATACAAATTTATTCCTAACATGAAAATAGAAAATTTTTGATTGCATAATAACTTATCCATTTTGTTAACAAAATAAACACATTTTCTATGATTGCAATCGAAATATAACATTCAAATGACTATGTAACGTGCGTTATATAACTATAGATATAATTTGATTAAAGCTCTAAGTTGTGTATGAGCTACATACATAAATAATGCAGAGCATCTTTATCATTTTCTAATAAAAAGCACTATGCCCTGTAGAAGAACATGAATCTCTGTAAAATATAAAAGAGTATGTATATAGAATTGCATTTGGTATATATGTTATAGAGTTGTTTCGTAAAATTCTTACTTACAATAATATGACGGAAATTCTCTTTCGATATACGTATATGAAATAAATAACTCTATGTACTTTAGAGTTGTATGCATTTTACCAAAATCAATCTCTCGATTAAGAGTTATTCCTTTTTTCTTTTTTTAAATTGGATAGTCGATTAGTACTTAGATTCTCTCTTGCCTTTTTCAATCTATGATGTTTATTTTAATTTTAAATTACAATTCTTTACTACTATGTACATTCTGAAAAAAAAAAATAACTAGTAGAATAATAAAATTGAAACCTGAAAAGCCTATTCTTTCAATAATAAAAAAATAAAAAAAATTCTTATTTTTAGTTATCGGCATGTACACATGCATGGCACAGCACATAATATAGAAGATATGTATAACAATAAAATCAGGAAACTTAAGTAAACAGTACATTATTCAATTGATAAACTTTCCATATATGCAACGTGAAAATATAACAAAAATTTTGTGTTTTTTTCTCTCTCTCTTCCTTTTTCTTTTTGTATACATAAAAGGATAAAGCCTAAGGGTTAACTACCATAACCAGAAGTTACTTATAAGTATGTTTAGTTTTATAGTTATGTATATTTAGTTCGGTAAAATAGAAAGAAATTGTAAACACACTATTCATATTGTATCGTTTTTCAAAAAAAAAAAAAAAAAAAAAAAAAAAAAAAAAAAAAAAAAAAAAATGAAGAAATTATTTTAACCGCTTCAAGTATAAATTGATTTTTGAATTGAAGTTTTTTTTTTTTTTTTTTTTTTGAAAAATTAGTTAAAATGAAAAATTTATGCAACTGCTTTACGTAAAAATCTTGACCTTTTTTCATTTTGGTGTAAGTACTGAAAAATTATTACAGGATTTTGGATTAATTATTGAGGTTTAGTCGTACAAAACGGATTCGATTTGCGTTATGTAAAAATTAAACTGTAGGTTTTAGAATATAAACCGGACACACCTTCACGTAATTCTGAAAGCTTCCAGCTGAAATTTATTTTTTCCTTAAAAAAACTTAACATTGAGCAGAGGACATTGTACACCTGTTCGACCGCGTTTATTTTCTAACCAACACAATTCAAATACGCGATACCTTGCCACACATGCGATATCTTGTCGATTTACCTGCAATACAGTACCGATACAAATGCTAGATCTGTCTTGCTAGCGGAATCGTCCTTATTCTTCATCTCTTGTTGCACATGGTAATGTGCATCCCCAAAAGCATTTCCTCTTATCCCCGTTTTCTTGTCTGCGATGTCACCTCAAATAGTTCAAGTACCGAAAAATTAATTTCTTTCACATCTATTGACACCCTGCACTTCCCCACTTTTCTAATTGGCCCAACAAACCACTCCTCCAATTTTCTAATTACCCTCGGCGTTTTTGTGCCTCGAAATCCAGTAAACCCCGCAAATAATAAAGGACATCTACAGCAAGTCTTTATTTGGCTCAATTGAAATTTCCATAAATGATCGAGAAATCAAAGAAAATATTTGAATCGAAATAAGTCATCAATTTATTGATGAAATTTTTGATTTTTTCTTTTTGTTTTTGTGGCAAACGAAGTGAATTTTAAATTTACTTGTATGATTTTATTGGTTCCATCATCTGAAAGTATGTTAAAATTGTTGAAATTTTTGAATTATTTTCAAGTGCCTTAATATTACATTCTTCCAAAATTCTAAAGCATCACATAAAATTTGCAGGTATTGATATATATACCTTTGTAGGTTTATGCAAATGAATGCTATTATGTAATTTCTTATTAATAGTTAAACATACCACATCGCATGCACTATGTCGACATTCGTTCAATATTTGCAAAGAAATTCAAACCCTTTTAATACAGCAATTCTTTTTTTTTCGTTTTGCTTTTCTTTTCATTTGTAAATATTAAACTATGATCTTCTAACGTATAGGCTTAACTTTAAATGCACTGTGAATATCCAAATGTTTATACATGATGTATATATACAAGAATAACTTCATGTAAAGTGGAAACAATAACAATGATAAAAATTCCCCTATCAATCATTTATTGTTATAGAAAGAGCGCAGTACTTACATTATAAATACAAATAGATTAAATTAAAAATTTTAGGTAGGAACTCACGTATTTAGGCAGTGCTTGTATAGTAGCTGTGAAGTGTAATTAAAGATAAATTTTTGTTTAAATTTAAAAATGTATAATATTTAGTTAAAATTGGGCCGGGCCTTAAATTAATTTTTAAAGTTTTCACTAAAAAGTTAATCACAGTTTTTAGTATTTTACTTCAATATTAATGTATTCGACTGAAAAGTCCGTATCCTTTAACCTGTACAATTTAGTTTCAAGTAAACGGTTTTTAGTAGGGTTTGTGCCTGAATAACTATAACACGATAATCTAAGGCTTAAGAACCTTTCTATATATGTGTCCGAAACAGATCTGCGAATAAACAAGAAGAAAATGAAATATCCCTTCAAGGAAAAACATGGGAACAAATCAAGAACATACCCCAGAAGAGAGAAATATGGAGAGGCTTTGTGGAAGCCGTATGCTCCTAATAAAGGGTAAAAAAAACAAAAAGTGCTCAGGTAACTTATGCACTCCAAGAGATCCTCAAGCTTGAAGGAAGGAGATAATTGAGATGGACCGTCCAGGGATTATTAGTTGGGATGCTCACTGAATATTGTCTCTACATGAAAAATATAAACAAGGTGGAGAGTGGGCTGTATCATCTCTGACTAGAGGAAGGGCGAGACGACAGACCATCTACTGTGGGATCTACATCTGAGGCGGTTCTGAAGTTTTGCATAGTTTACTTAAAAACTCTCTATCTCTTTCAGTTTAGTTTCCAAACAATATTTATTACAAACTACTACTACTTGCAATAAGTAAATACTACTTGCCTTTTGTACTCGTACAAAGCTGGTGCTACTATCAGATATAAGATTCAAAAACGTGATTACCTATTTAAACAAATGAACTAGTATTGTGGTAAAAGCAAACTGACCTATCTCGCTTTATTTTTGTTTATTGCTTTTACCTATATGCATGACGAACTATACCTAATGTTTAAGCTTATTTACTAGGTCGAATTTAGATTTAAGCAAATAATCATAAGTATTTTTAAATATTTTCAATAATTACTTTTTAAATGTTTACAACAATTAAGCAAAACATAAAAATATTATACGTGAAACTTTTTCTTAAAATTATTTTTAATTAAAAGTTGACTAATATTTTACATAAATTTGAGTATTAGATACCATATACATCTTCTACATATATATGCATATGTATATACATAATATAATGTGTGTTTGTTTTCACCTTCCTCGTGTACTCAATAATTATTTTTATATTTGCACAACGATTTATTTTTAATACTAAAAATTCATAAATAATCTACAAATTAAATATTCAAATGTAAAAGAATGATTTAAAAGTATACATGCGGCTGTGTGTAAACAATATACATACAAATATAAAAATCTTATAAAATATACAGTATGTACATATAAATACAAATACAACATATACATATATATACGAGTATTATTTTAATTAATGAATTATCACCTGTCTGACAGGTTCATTGACAGTTAAGTTAAAGATTATGTCATTAATTATGCCAAGAATTCTCATATATACATACCTATTCAAACATACATACATTTACTTGCTCATATATGAAATATACCATCTTTATATGTAATTTATCTAAATGAAAATATTTGATGTTGAATGCGAATGTGATGGCAATGATAAATATTTAAAGTAAAGCTTACAAAATCATCATAAAACAACATTTTCATTAAGAAACACAACATTTCATCATCATCTTCTTTGAAAATGCTGTACATGGATATACTATTCTACATACATACAGTATAAAATGGATGAGAAATGATGAAATGTAACGAGTTCTTCAACAAAACAACAAAAGCAAAAATTTTTATATCAAAGATTCCGATATTGCCGTTTTACCATACTACGTCTGTTATACTACGTTTGTCATTAATTGTAATAGGCAGTCATACACACATTCAACTTTTATTCATACATCAGTATGTAAACCTTAAATATTATTTTAAGACTTTTAAATTAAAATCTATATACACCTTCTTATTTTCCGCTTACTTGCATATTTTTCTATTGACTTACAGTCAGTCAGTCAAACAGAAAATAAAATAATAAAACAAAAAAATAATTTATACTTACGCGGCTAGTACAATAACAAAGTCCTATAAATAATAAAAAATTAAGAATATGATGATTTTTATGTTATTTTTAAAGTTGAGCCAGGATCGAAGAGGAAAACAATAAGAAATATTATGGTATATAGAAATAAAAATTCAGGCGTCACTTTGTCTTCTATAACTTCAATAATTATTACGAATCGTTCATAACAATAGAAATATCATGTAAGTATGTGTGTCTGTATGTATTATTATATGTATATTAAAAATATAACAGATAATAACAATAACAATCTCTAGCACTATTTTTAATATAAAATCATAAAACGATAAATAATCAAAATGAAAATTTTGTATTGATAATAAAATGATAGATGATATTACGAATGTTAAAGTTTTATCTCTGACAATAATAATGATGATTTTAAATGTCGGGCTTAAAAATATTAAATGACGAAAAATCAACACACGTACATAATATATAGTTTAAGTGATTATACATTAATATTATAAATACATTGATATATGTGTTTATATGGAAAGTGAGTGTAGAGAGTCGTTCAGTGAGAAGGAAAAAATTTAAAATAAATTTTATTGAAAATATAAACGATGATAAGTAGTAATTACCTAATAATCTAAAATTATAATCGAATAATTATTACTATACATAATAGTTTATTGATAATCGCACACAACTTGACACATAGAGTGACGAATAATAAAAAAAGCGCCATAAAATATGCAAATTTTGAGAATTTTTATTTAATGTTTAAGAATCGCAGTTAGTTTAAACATTAAATTACAAAATTTTTAAGGTCATGGCTACCGCTTGCCATCCACATAATACATTCTCGCCTGATTTCTTCTCGTCTATATAAGGACTGAGACGGAATTAGCATGAACACCTGATGGACCCAGTATGAACACATTTAATAAGTATGTACCTATTTAAAAAATTTTTTGCTCATTCCCTTAAGAAACATAGAGTTTTCATATCGCGTCTCCATTGTACTCTGTTTTCGTCTTCCCCGATTTGCTCAGTATCCTTGCCACCTCCTACCGGTTTGGGGGCACCAGTTGCAAGAGTATTTTAGGTACGACAAACTCGGAAAGCGAATGTCGACTATACGTTAAGTTTTATTGCAACTTATTAAAATTTCGAATATTTTCACCCGTTGAATTGATAGACCTTCCGAAAAATATGTAGGTATATGTATTGCATGTACTTAAAATCTAAGTAAAAATACAAAAATTTTATCGATGAAAATATTTAAAGGAATATGGATGAAAATGAATAATGAGATGAAAAAAAAAAATTTAAAACGATGATGGTTTAGAATACACCATTACTCATCTTTTAACCGCACTCATTTATTTAAAAAATAACAAAAAAAAAAACAGACAATGAAAAAAAAAATATGAAAAATAAGGAAAATGTGTTCCACAGTACTTTCTTGACTTTTCATTATTATGATTGTTATTATTTGCTGTATAATTTTTACACCTAAAGTATTGCGTTGACGTTGTTGTTGCGACCTCTATAATATGATAGACAATATTTCAAATAAAAAAAGTAATATATTTTCTCTCTTTCTCTCTTTAAAAATATTATTAAAAAAAAATAAAAGAAAAAAAAAATGAAATCTCGCCAGTCCAGATCATTAGAGGCAACCATTAATTTACATTAAAACGCAATTACGAAAGACGTTTGCGATACCGCGGATTGATTGCACGTTTTATTTATTTATTATAATTTTTTTTTTTTATTATTTCAAATTTTATTATTATTCTTATTCTGTTATTTATTTTAGACTTTACAAGATTGTACATAAAGGTCCACATATATGTATATGCAAAGAGACTTACGTATAAGACGATATGCTATATATAATGTACATCTAATCAGTTGGTACTCTGGTATACTTTTTACACGAAAGATATACAATAAAAAGGCGAATATATGCACAAACTTATACATACAAAAAATGGTTTTAAAGTGTATTAAGAAATTTTTGTTATTTTTTTTTTGATGTTATACCGCCGTCATTGCTGCTGCTATCGTCGCCGCCGCCGCCTCTCTGTCTCTCTGGATTTGGTTAAACGCAACGCAAATAATTCGTATAAATATTCATAATATACGTAATAGGTATATAGGAAAACGCTAATAACCAAAAAATAAAAAATCGAAATATAAAACAAACTTAAATCACGAAAATTAAAATGGCTGCTTTTAGTTTTAAGGTCATATAATGTACAAGTATGTAGATAAGCTAGGCATATATGTATGTAGGCATGCCTAACAATCTATAAGCAAATTTACTTATAATTTTTCACTTTAAAATTTAAAATTTGCCATGGTGCCTACATCATGCTCTTATTTATGTATATGGAGGTATGCGTCGTTTGATGTGGGACTTTTTGCATGAAAATTTTCTCTCAAAAACCTCTTTAAAGTCTTTAACGAGTGGTTTTATATAATGATAAGTTGGAAGAGAAAAAAAATATAGTCATAAAAAAATTGTTATAATTTTGTTATATTTTTTCTTATTATTATTTTTTTTCTGATGTGCTTAAATTTTTTATATAATGAGCAAACTTAACTCTTTTTAATTTTTTGAAAGTCATAAATTAGGATTATAAACAAATTTTTGGTTTATTACTGATGCCTAAAGGTAATTTTTATTTATTTGTTTTTTTTGCTGAGTGTAAATGATTGTTATAAAAGGGTATAAGTACGGTATATTTAAGCATATCCACACGGAATATACATATTTGTACAAATATTGTTGTGTAGATTTTTTTTATATTTATTTGAATTTTACCCGAAATTTATGATTAATAAATAATTAATAAAATTTTAGAATATTTGTGCAATGAGTAATAAAAAAATTTTAAAAATTTTTAGTGTAGATAAGAATTTTTTTAAGGAAGCCAATTTTTTGTCTTCCAAGACAAATTAATCATTTTTGTTCTTAGAAATCGAATTTCGGCAATAAAGTGAAATATGTAAAAATAAAATTAATAATAAGATATTATTATAGATTAATTAATTATCAAAATATAAAAATTATTGAATTATAAATTAAAATCTGATTTCATGTTAGTTGACAACGAAATCAACTTAAGGAAGTGAATTTTTAATTAGTTGTGAATATATACTGTAGATGGCATTAATATTTTTAATACTCTCTTAAGCGCAATTATAAAATATGCTCTCAACTAAATTGTTATTTCTCTTTTCTCTGCTATGTATAATAATCGAATATTAAAAAGAGTTGAGCAAATCATTTTTACTGATGGCATAATATATTGTGAAATTTAGTTCTGGAGATAGAATATTCCATGACCCTAAGTTAATAGTTCCGCCTTTTAAACGTGAACAACGTACATACATATATCTCTACTTTATTCACTGAGAAAATTACCTATATTATAATAATATAATTTTTGAGTAAACAGAATTACGGACAAATCACGTATGTTCAAACCCATGAGTGCCTCAGAATATTTTCATTCTTATTCTCATAATTTAATTATTTTACATAAAAATATGTAATCTATACATAAATTTTATATGATTTCGTTTTCAATTTACTTTTAAAACCACTTTCAAATTGGTGATTTTAAATTTATGCATTGAATTGTTATGTTTCCAATGATTTACACGATTTTTTTTTCTATAAAATTGTTATAAGAAATTTTAAAAGAAAAAAAATACTAAATCTAGTTCTACTCAAGTATATAAACTTGATTAAGGAAACAATTTGAATCCCTTTTTTTTATTTAATTTAATATTATACTTTGATGAATTCACATATATTCGATATAAAACATGTTAACAATAATTATTCCAACGATATCGGAATTATTGGCCCCGTATATAAAAACTTGAGATGCTTATTATTCTTGTTTGTCCATAATTTATACAATGTCCTTCTTATAAAATTTTATTTGATGTCCTTTCTTGTTTTATCCAAACAATTGTCTTTCTGCCCTTATTTTAAAAAGTATACTATTTCAAGAATATTTAAATATAAGATTCTCACTATTAATATTAGAACGCGAATATGAGATACGCGAACTAACCGTATGTATTTGAATTCATGAGGATAGTTAAAGGATATCCTTTAGGAACCGCTTATTATAAAAATATATTTATATATTGTTTTTTTATTATTTTTCTTAATTATATATGCATATAAATATAAAATATCACCTCTTACATAAATTGTAAAACATGTTTTAATTTTAAAGTATTCTTAAAAGAGAAAAATTCTTAAAGAATTTTTACATACAGAAACGTCCATATTCACCCAAAATACAATAAAAAGGGTCAAACTTTTGCAAAACAATAAAAGAATTTTTAACAAACAAATATATACCGGCACTTTAAATATAAATCCTTTTTAAGATGATCGGCGTGATTATATAAAAATAAACGCGTATCTTCCAAGATATAGTGAGTGAAATTATTCAAAATCGCTCGCCATTTAAATAAAATACAAAAAAAAAAAAAATTGATACGGTTTTAATTGAAAGGGTTGGACCCCGCGAATTATTTATTTTCTTTTTTTCTTTGGTTTTCTTATAATGTTATTTTTAAAGATTTATATGGACAAGTTTTCTTATGACGAGTAGAAAAACTGGTATTTGTACTTAATGTGTTCAAAATTTTTTTTTGTAAGAGTACAAAATTGTGGTACCTATGCGAATGAAAAAGCGAATTGAAAATTAAAAAAACTTGATTTTATTAAAATTAAGCATAAAAAATAACAAGAAAACTTAATCACATGTGTTTGATCGTTTATATATAAGCATAGTTAAGGATATAAGAGTAGTTACATAATATACAGGGTGCTAGAGACTAGATGGTATTCTCGAATGAGTCCAAATCAGTCAGAATCAGTATCATTCGAAATAGGGTGATAGAATCAGTCCTCATAACTCATTCTCATCTCTTTTTTCTAAAAATTGTACAATCCACATTTTTCTTTAAACCTCAGAAAGCAGGCAGAAAAATTTGATAGACTCACTGAATCACTCTACTTCGGAAATACTATGTAGTCCCGGACATCCTGTACAATTTATAAAACAAAAGTACGAAATTGGACAACTCACTCGAACATAATTTTTTAACAATTTAAAAAAAATAATAATTGTTATGTTTTTCTGAAATTATGAAAATAACCAAAATGAGCAGCTGCTTGTTCGGATAATTTTAAAATTTAATTTATTAGTGCCCATTGTATTGATTTTAAGAAAAAAATTCTTTTTAAAAAAATCATGCAATTAAAAGCAATTTGGCGACAAATTCAAAAACTTACAAAAATTAATAAATCAAAAAGTATATTATTCTTTGTTATATACCTTGTTATCACACTATGGCAGTATTTTAATTGGTTTGTTGATTGACTGGCTTTGATTATCATTTTAATTGCCATATAAATGAAATTGTTGCCATATGTATCCAATTAATTGAGTCATCTGTAATAGGTTATATTACGTCTATTTAAAGAATCATTAATCTATTTGTTCAATAGATGCAGGTTGTCAAGTCCACTTATTCTGTATAACATAAAAAATTTTGCTCTTGAGAGCGCAAATATGATTATCCCCAGGAGTAAAAATTTTCTAATTTTAGTCAACGATTCGATTCGGAGAACAAAATCTTCAATAATAAAAGAAAATTCTGGTAAAAACTCTGAAATTCAAAATATATTTTAAAAAAATTTCAATTTATAATGAAAATTTAATTACAAAATAATTATATAGAAAATTTTCATTAACAGTATAAGGCTAAGAAATTTCTATTATTACGTAATTTACAATAATTTAGCTTTATAATTAACAGTAACTGTAAAACTCAATTTCAGTTTTTGGAACACAATTTGTATGTACGTACATTATTCATTATGCACATAATTACATATTCTATAATATATGTATAGCACCACAAAGCACTCATAAAACCGGGCCCTTTAAAAAAAAAAAAAATTGTCCTTCTCTTAATCCTTTAATTTTATTTTTAATAACTAAGAAGAAATTTTCAGCAAAAGAAAAAAAAATAACAACAAAAACCTTATTAAATTCAAAATAATTTTTTTTTTTAGAAAGAATTTGCAATCAAAGTGAGATTAGTAACACTTCTGTAAATCTCTTTCCCTATGAGACCAAAACAAAAAAATAATAACGAAACTGAAACGAATAAAAAAAGATCGGAACGTTGAATACAATGCCGAAATTACAAAACTACAACAAAAAAAACCAAATAAAAAGGCTAAAGAAAATATCTAATAAAGATTAAAACTATGTGTGTTTCATATTATGAGCTTGACACCCCCATAATTTTTGTATTATTTTTTTTATTTTTTTTTTTTTATTCCAACCCCATCTTCTAATATTGTGTTAGTTCCTTCTTTATTATAACCCTATATATGCAAACATAATATGTGCTTTATTACATAAGAGCTATGTGTATTCTTATATTACAGTAATCTTTACATATGTACATACACACATGTTATATAAATTTCCTCGAAACGAAATAATTACGTTGACCTGATGAAAGTGGTATTATAGGTTTAATGAAAATTATAAAGAAGCCAAGAGAAATAAAAAAAAGAAATAAGAGAAAACACCAATTTCTAGGAGATTGCAAGCAAAAAAAAAAGAAAAAAAAAATGAAATTCATTTTCATGTGGTTACGGACATATCATTGCATCATATGGTGGATATAAAAGAAAGCAAGTACAATTGTTAACGCTTTAAATGTATTAAATATATAAATATATTATACTTAGATATATTCAAACCTACTTGTCCTTAATAAACACCATATAAATTTAATCCTCTCATTTAAGCTTAAAATATATAACGGTACGTCAAAAATATTGTAATAAAAGTATGCGTATATTGTAGATTGAGTGAATGTGGCACTAAGAAAAATCTCATCTATAGGACATTTATTGTAGGAGAACGACCGATACGTCAACTGTATACGAGAGACGTGGTCGTTTTTAAAGTCGTGAACTTAAACTGATTTTATAGTATAATACAGTCTGGCATAGAGGTCGAAAGGTAGAAAAAAACAGAGAGCAGCTTTTTTAAAATCTTTACAAATAGTTAACCGTTCATGTAGTCAGATCATTTTTGTTTAGGAAACAGCTAAAAATTGAATTTGAAAGCAATCCTTCGAAGTGGGTTAGAAAACCTTTAAACTATTAGTTAAATTGTCACATAACATACAATAACAATAAGATTTATCAAGATATATTATTATTAATAACAAGCCGTCATGTTGGTGTAATAACAAAACGGCATTGTGTTGTTTTTCTTCTTCACCCCTGGGTGGAGTTAACGGCTGATGTATGATGTTGTACATAACTATACCTCAGTTTCTTGCGTTATAATATTTTTAACGAGGTAGGCGACTAGCCTTCCATAGTTTTTTCTTTATATTAAATATTTAAAATTATTTATATTTTTTGTTTTATTTGGGTAGTATTGAATATAATTTTTATAGTGACCTGACTAAACTATGAATCTTTTGGTTAAAGAACATGTGCAAAAACCACTCCGCCATGGTTCAGGTCAAAATCTGAATAATCCTTATAATATGTATATAGAGAACAATTGCATATCAGTCAAAAATTTTCACTAAATTTTGCATGCTACCATTTTCTATTATAGAAAAATATAAAATGATTAGAACAACGAATAATCAGAAAAAAAAAAAAACTAAAAACATAGAGAAGAATGTATGTATATAATATTAAATTCTCGGGATGGCTCAGTAAAAGCCTCAGAATATAAAAAAAAAGAAAAAGCAAAGTGATATTCATTAAAAAGAAAAAAAACAACCAAGCAAAAATATAGAAAATACTCTACATATGGCCATGTTACTCCAGGATTAAAAATCCTTTTCATTTCAAAAGTTGAATTATTTTCTCATTTTTCCATTTTCCTCATCTCTATATCACATGTGCTATATTTTCGGTATTTTTTTTTTTTTACACTCTCCTCTACATAACAAGTGTATTCTTCTCCACTTATTTCTATATATGAATTTTTAAGAATAACTTATATAACATTATAGATATAAGCTATACTATATATAATATACTTAATATTTGCAATTTATTCCAACCCAAAAATAGATAATGTGCCATAATAATACAAGTATAGAGGCAACAATATATACAATATGTTAGAATACAATCTAGTATAGTTAATAGAGTAGCATCAGCCTGGTGTATTATAGATTAAAACCTCCTGCGGTGAACTTAATAAAAAGGATTTTGTTATTTTTATATCTAATTTTTTTTTGAGAAGATTGTCCTTATATTAAAGAATCTTATGCATATATGTATAGCTTCTTTTAGAGTATTTTCATATACACATAATATACTCATATGTATATATGCACTAAGTAGTTTTTTGTTTTGTTTGTAACCAAAAAATGGAAAGCAAACGAAAAAAAAAAAAAAACAAATCTACTCTTCATCATTGTCATCATCATGGTCACAATTATTACAATATCATATATCTACACTACATACACTTATCATACACTTATTCAGTGATACCCTTAAAAAATACTCATATTTTAATATGAAAATTACAAAAATGTATGTGCGAATGGCTTAGATTACAGTGCAATTCAAGAAGTACCTAATTAAACTGACGTTGTAGGTATGCGGATGTTTTATTGGGGATAGTTTGGGTCATTTGACATTCGTGATAACTGCTAAAATGTAGTTAGATGTCCTTGAGAACCAGTTAAAACCATTACTTTTAACTCATTTTTCGAGTACAAATGAATTCATCTTCCAGCACGATAATGCAGCCGCCAATACTGCACAAAAGGTATTTGAGATTTCTTGTTAAAGAGAATACCATTGTCATTCGGAAGTATCAGATTAATACGACACCATTTTATTATTTCCAGCAATTCATTTGCGACAAATAATACAAAACAATTCTAGTTCATAATAGCCCTATTATGATAGCTTTAACATGGCACAACCTTTTTATTTTCACGAACATATTTGCAACTAATAATGCAAAACAATTTTAGATCTTATCTTTTTTGTTGACCTTATCCAGACCTTATCTCTTTTGGTTTAACAACAAATAGCCATTATTTGTCAATTTGTCCCCATTTTTATGAATACTACTGTATATATATATGAATTTATAATGGTTTTCTTATGATGTTACCGAGATTATGATGATTATTAGAATGAAAAGAACAACATCAACAGCAACAACAATGTTAAATACTATTAGATGAATTTTAATATAATTTTTATGAAAATCATTTTTATTAAAAATATCTTTGAATGCCAAAATTAATTTTCTTTAACTTAATTATTATCCTGGAAAAATACCTTTTTTTTTTCTTCATAACTAATTCTTTTCTAATTATTATGATTTTTTTCTTTTCTCTTTTATTATTATTATAATAATTTTTATGTAATATTTAAAATTAATTTCTTTAAAGAGTGTTAAGAACATTTTAACAGCTTATATTCGCATTAACATTTAGTATACAATAATTAGAAATGTTGACACTTTTAATAATTTTTATGTATAATTAAGAATCTTGTTAAATCTCTCTTATTTTAGCCCCTTATCTTATTATGGAAGGAATAAATCAAATGAAAGTGACGACGATAATTTCTTATTAAAATGTTGGATATGCTGACTATACGAGTAATATGTATAGGTCTATTAGATTATAAATTAAATAAATATTAAGTAATTCACGTAGACTGTTCCATTACCGCGTAAAGAGTTAGAAAGCGTATTGTTGATCTAGTTAACCGATATAATTGCCGTCGGTTATGATGACATTCGGTCGAATGAAAATTTTGCTCAACTAAAATACCACCTTATCGGCTAAAAGAGTGCCATTTATATGGATTTGGGTGACCTTGAAGTAAGTGATGAAATAAGAGACTGTATGAGATGAAACATAGGGTGCTTTCGGAGCAGCATATAAAAATTGAGGCCTGTTGACTTATAGAGGAGAGGGTTGGGAAAGAACGAACGATTCAGCTTAAAATGCTGAGACGGTGCCTTTTGTGTCTGCCTTCCTGGTTCAAGTTGTGTGTCTTCTTTCACGGAATGTAGACACAAAACCTCGAATAAGCAAAACTAGTGGTTATTCAGTTAAAACAGAATATACACAAAAAATACTTAACACAAATGGATGTGTAAATACCAAAATCAGACGCAATATATAAACGGATTGTTTGAATCAAAACCTTATATTTTTTCCAAAAATTCCATATTAAATTAAAGAATACACATGCATTTTTTACACACTTAATGTCCATTACACTTTTATGTTACAAAATGTTTTCATTAAAAATTTCATTTTATACATTTTATTGATATTATTGTAAATTTAAATCAGATTAACGAAAATAAATTACGATATTCCATAAGAATAAAAAAATTTAAAATTTAATTTAAAATTTCAATACAAAAATTCTCAAAATACAAAATATATCAGCTATAAGTATAACAAGCAGCATGATATTTTAAATCTGATGATATATTGACATATTAATCTAGTTTCTTATTATATTCGTATATGAACATTTTTCTATTTATATACAAGCATATGTCCATATATTATACAGTACCTAAGTGTATATTATGTAGAATTTCTGGATATGAAGTTCAAATAATAGAAATTTTATTAAAACTAATCACATACAAAAAGAGTTATAATTAAATTTTTTCCCCCTCTATATATAAGGACTTTTATTTTAATAATATTTTATTCATATATAAACAATATTATTTAATTATTTATTTTTTTATCAAAAGATTGTATAATAATTATTTTATATAAGATTTTTTATTGATTTAAAGTTACCAATTTTTCATAAAAATACTGATGGGTTAAATGTTTATCCGAAGGGCACGTACCACGACAAATAAAATTTGTAGAAAAAATTCGAACGTAACTGAGGATCACTCGGGTTCTGGAATATTTTTTGGAATTGATAATTATATTGGACGTTATTAAACCAAGCATCATCGCGAACATTTGATCTTCATAAGAATATTGTGCCTGAATTATGACTAAAGAAAATGAGGGCAATTATGAGTCTGAAACAAGACCGAAATATTGCTTGCGAATTTCTTTTAAATTTTCATTATGAAGCTTCAGTTGATTCTAAAACGAGATACGTACAAAATATCTGTGCTCGCTTAACCTTTTTCTTTTAAGTTTAAGTCTCAACTTTACTTTTAATATTACCCTTTTTTTTATCATTTCAGATCGTTTTCATCGGCTGAATGGGAACAAATTTGACAAATGAGAGCCAAAAGCCTAAAACCATTATGAGCCATTTCTTTTATATAAGTTTTTGGTAACACGGTAAGTCTCATGATATTTTCAATAATAATTTATTAAAAATTATTTTTTTACTCCTTTCTCTTTTCTTGTGAGCCTTTATAAAAAGATCCGAGTTAAAAAATAAATATGTAATTAAAAGTTTCAGTTAAAAAAAATAAATAATAGACCTTAAATATTAAGATTTTCTTATACTTTTTCTAATTAATATTTACGTTGATGTCTCTGTCTATTCCAGAATATTGACTATTATTATTAATATATTACATATTACCGAATGTCCTTTATAGTCTTCTCTCATTATGTTTTTTTTTTTTTAAGAAAAGAAAATTATATTAATCTAGAGTTAAGGGAAAATTTTTGTCACAAATAAATTTTATATATAAAATACTTCAATGGTGGAGAGAAATAGTCGCATAATTATAATTTAAATTCTTCAATAAATTTATAGAAAAACAAAATGGCGAAGCTTCTTTTGGATTACGGCAACAATAAGGTATTCAAGTGAGTATCAAGATCGGTATCTTCTATTAGAATTGACGCTGAAGTTGTTGGAATAACTTCGCCACTGTAACTTCTACTAAATATTGGACACTAAATTACTTGTTCCTTGTCCATTTCCATATAGTTTTCTAAAGTAAAGAATATCATTAATTTAGAAATCATAATTTTACACATTTTAAACTAATATTTATTAAATTGGAAGAATTGAAGTCCATAAAACGAGTTTTTTACTCAAAAATATGAGAGAGTGAGAATGAAAATTTATTGAGTAACTTTCTCTTCATGCTCTCTTTCTGAATAGGCAACTGCTCCAGTTAATTGATCGCAAGTATTAAAATTAATATTTTTATTGTTATTCAACTTTGCACCATTGCAAGCTCGTAGATTTTAATATAATAATTATTGAAAATATATTTTTTATCGTATTTTATAATTTATAAATATTTTATTTCTTTTTGTAAATGTATGTGAGTGGATTATGTTGTGGACTTAAATTGACATTTTAAGGAACACAAGCCAATTTTTTTTTTTTTTTGATTTTGTTTGTTTTTTTTTATTATTATTATTAAATGTCAAAAAATATAAAAACGTTTTCTCTTTTAATTTATTGACAGTTGAGTGACATTGAATAGTGTTTTGTATTTTTATGTTTTGTTCTCTTTTTTTTCTCTTGTTATTATCCAGTATTAGAGTAAAATTTTCCTGGAAAATCAAAGAAAATTTTGTTTTTATTAAAAAAAACAAAAAGCTCGTAAATAAATCTTAAAAATTTTATAATTATGTTTTATTAATCCATTTTCATTAGTGAGTTTTAATTTTAATTTTTGTTTTTTAAAAAATAATATGAAAAAGTTTTGGAAGGATGTTCCTAGGTATTCGCGATTATTTTAAATATTTAGAGCATATTAAAGAAAAAAAAAATTTTTTTTTTTATTAATTAACATTATTTTATTGTTTTTAATAAAATTAAAATGGTTTTTATTTAAAAACAATATGGTAGGAGTGGACTTGAAAGAGTGCATGAGACTAAACACGAGCTATTATATAATGTCAACATTATTAATTAAATTTGTTAAAAAAAAAAAAGAAAGTAGAAAATATTCGGTTAATGTTTAAATTATTTCAAGCGTCTCATGTCATGATTTTAAAATTTTTCAAAAAAATTTGAATTTATTTATAATTAATAAATTATAACCTTAACTTTAGCATTTTTGAAATTATTTTTATTTAATAAGTACACACGTATGTACATATGTATAATTGTTCGACATAAAAATCAACAGTTCATGATTTTATAAGCATTCTCAGACAGCAAAGAATTTAGAGTTTGTTTTTTTTTCTTTAATTAAATTATTAAATAAATATTGCATTGATGGAAGATTTCAAGAATCACTTAGATTTTAATAGAAAACATTTTTAGTGAGGGTTAAGCTTGAAACAGTTTTTAAAATTTTTAAAAAATAAATTTAAAATAAAAAACCGTCGGCAAATAAACTCTATTTTTAAAAACTTGCAATTTAATTAATTTTGTTGCATTTACTCATGAAATTCGGACTATATGTACAAACTACCACCACAAATCGAATTAAATTACATAGATCAAATTTTCATTTGCTTTAACACAGGCAATTATGTGTCCCAGTTTCGAACCCAACTAAGACTACTCTTTATTTGATTCGGAAAATTCATTCCGAAAAATTCGGAAATTCATTCCGAAAAATTCGGAAATTTATTCCGAAAAGTCAGTATCAAAATCCTAAGCGACGATTATTCAAAAAGAAGAAAATTTTAAGTATGAAAATACTGAAACCGTTCTGGATTGGTTCACCGAGGATCGAGGGTCGACGGAATGTAATGAGTTAGCTTTCAATGAAATATTAAAAATTTTATGATAACTAACTCATATTAATTCATAAACCCAAAAGTCAAACCATTTTAACGCTTGAAAAATTAAAGTGACTGTATAAATTTTCTTATTGCAAAAACAGTGGTAAGAGTCAATGAGCTCGCATATTATACATAATACTATATTTTCTACATGATATCCAAAATAATATGAAAGCTAATGAAATGTGGTTAGTGGTTAAAAATTTCTTTAAATCTATTTCCTCTGTATTATACACCATTATGATAGTGTGAAATATTAAAAAATTTTTCATTATTTTAATTTTAATGCCAAAAATTTTTATTTGATTTAAAAAAACAAAATTTCTCTAATAAAATACATTAAAAAGGTTGGAATTTTCTTTTGCCATAGAAAATTATTGTGATGACATCTAAAATAAGTTTTGTACAAAAAAAACGAAGTTTCATGACTTCGTTATAAAGGATATTCAGCTGTTTTCTTTTCACGATTATTAAATTCCTAACTATAATATTAAAACTATGTACAAATATATAATTGCATTTAAAATTTTCGCGCTCTTTTGGATAAAATTCAACAATTTACTGTTAGGGGTTCCATAAGTAATCAGAGGAAGACAAAAAATAAAAAATATAAGAAGAAAATATTTCATTGCAATATTCTAAAACAATGAAAAATAAAATTTATTGGTCCGAAAAGGACATCCCTTTCTTTATTTGTTCAATTTTTTCTTTCTTATATTTTTGTTTTTCTTGAATTCTTATTATTCATATAGGGATAATAAATATATTTATGTTATATACGCGGTATACATTTATATTCTTTATGTAGCTATCGAAGTTTATGTTGAATATTACCGCGGAATATTTTTTGCGGATACGGATACGCTATCGTTCATTGATGCATACATACGTAGTTATATAAATACGATTTAAATACGAAGGAAAGAAAACAATAGAGATCAAAAGTGTAGAAAAAAAAGTAATAAAAATAGTTTTAAGGATAAATATATAAGAGCAAATCAAACGGGATAAGATCTAAAAATCAAAATTCTTATTATTTACCCGAAATTAAAGAGTTATTTTTAATTCTGCTCTTTAATAAAATTTATGTTTTTCCATTTCGAACAACCAATTCAGGACTCCTTAGTTTATTCAGAAAATTCAGTTCGATATATTATCAATTATATAAATTTAATATTGCTTTTCAATATTAATTTCAACTCGGTATAACGTGATCAGTATAAAGAAACCAAAAAAAAAATACTACTACCTAAAACTAAATTTAACTCCAGGAAGAAATAAACAGCGCTTAAACGTGGTTTGAATTACCCCTCCAAACATTGTTACGAAGTAATAAGGTAGTGCTCATGTTCGGGCGCCAGTTCTTCCATACCAAAATCAAAAACTAGATCATATCAATTCGGAATTGCACATTTTAACGAATCTTGCATTAAGCGGGGAATAAACAGCTTCTAAAAATACAATTAATTACCCACCAAATCAATTTTTATTATTTTTATTAATTGCTTGTTAAGTACTGAAAATGAGAAGCCCATGTTCGGGCGCCATTCACTTTGTACTAAAATACAATAGAGAAAATTGTTTTAAATTAAAAGATCCTATTATTTTTAGGAGACAATATTTTAATCCACCAATATATTTGAAAAAAAAAACAAACAAAAACAGATTTAATAAAGAATTTCAAAATTAAATCTTAAATTTAATCAAAAAAGAGTAAGAAATTATTTTTATATTATTTTGTATTATTTTTTTCTCTCTTCATTTTTTATCAATTGCCCTTTTATAAACATACACACATATATTATACAAATAAATCTTAAAGTGCCCTGAATTTATCCACACAATGTAATAAAACAAGAGAAAGAAAAACAACAAAAAATCATAAAAAAAATATTATTTTAAAGGTGTTAACAGCTGGTTGTGTGTCACCACGAAAAAATACAATAAATGAAAAGAAAGACAAAAAAAAATTCAATTTTAACAATACGGAAATAAAAGGAAATGGTTTTTTAAGATGTAAATAAACAGTTAAATAAATAATAAAAAGAAAGGATATAAATCTATAATCCATAAGAAAATATATGTGTATATGTATGTATGTTTGTGAGATACAAGTTATCATATATAAGATATAAAGAATACAGCGATGATACTTGAGAAATCATTGTTCATTGCTTTCTAATAATAGGAAGAAGAATGAATAACTATATATAGACTTAAGACCCTCATATCATATATACGTACTCTTCCGGAGAAGAACAAATACACAAAAGAAAAAGGTCCTCACATATTGTACAGGAATGTATATAAATTATCCTTTAACAAGAAATTTATGCATACATATTGGATAATATTAAAATAATTTATAAATTTTTAATGAAAAATAATTTATAGCATATAAGAAAAAGAAGAGCGCAGTCATTATATGTGTATGTAAGAAAATGTTACGCGTATATCAAGAATTTGTTATTAAATTGTAATTTAAATTAAACAATTGTAAATTAAAACATAAAATATTTGCCGCGTATAACTGGTAACCAACAACAAGAAAATCAAGATAACAGTACTCATTTGGAATTTACAATTAACCATAAAAAATGTTCTCATATTTTAAAAGTATGATTTATATATTTAAGAATTTTCTAAAAGAAATTTATAGTTGTTTTGTGCAACAATAGGATAATTGAACATGCGTCAAGAGAATAATGTGGTTGCTTCCAAACGAAAATGCATAGCGATGGTCATAGTGGTGGTAATCGGAGTTTGAAAGCAGACTTTTAAAACAATTCTCTTAAAATTGAAAAATGAGCAGTCTAAAATACGAGAGATTTGTAACGGTGACAGAGACTTGTTTAACGGTAACAACAGACTTGTCTAGCGGTGGCAAGATACTTGTAACATTAAAGCTTTCTTTAAATTAAGCATAAAATTTTGCGTCTACAGGTTAATTACTTGAGATCTTATCTCTCGTTTTTCAATAAGAAGAAAAATCTATTTTAACCTTTAACAGCTCTTGATAATTTTATTCATTTTTTTTTTGCCTTACAAATGGATTAATAAAAAATTTACACCCCGTTCCGTTGATTTAATATGAAAATTGTCTGTAGTAAAGGCATATAGACCGCGTTTTAATTTCAGTATTTTTAGTAATTTATCATTATTTATTTAAAAAATATTCATATTTTATGTAGTTACGAGTATTATGTGTAAAATAATTTATTTGTTTTATTAAAATAATTCTTTTATTAGAACTTTTTTTTTAAAAAAAATTTCTAATGTAAATTTATATAACGTATATCAATTATATTTGCATAAAAATGAATTATGGCTCCGGGAAAAAATTTACTTTATATTTTTTATAATAATTTCCTATCATATTTCAAATTAAATAAAGAATTAAATGTGCAAGAATTTTAAAATTATTTAAAATGAAACACACATTGTGAAAACAAATTTACTTTTTCCCATAATTTAAAATTTTAGTAGAGGAGTCTGCTGATTTTTGTATATGACGCTCCCTGACATAAAAATTGTTTCTCTACTTTCTCTCTCATTCAGTTTTTAGGGAAGAACAGTGTAAAATGAAGGCTTTTCAATACATTGAGTAAAGTACCGCGTTTCTTAACGAAAAATCCCCGTAAATCTTTTTTATTAATTTTTACTTTATTAAATCTTTATCAATAATTAAAGTTCATGGTAAAGTCTTGTTCTTTAAAGAAATCCACTTAAAAAAATTTAATTAAATAATTTTTGACTCCAAAATATTATTGTGTTACAATTTTTAACTTCGATTCATGGTCTCTCATACCCAATTATTCTGATTTATTGAAATTTTCACAATAATTTTTGTATCCGTACAAATAAAAGTTTTGAAATACTCATCGGAATAAGAAAAGGATTTTATTAATCGCATAAGTATTAAAAAAAAAACAGCAAACAATAGTTAACAAAAAAAAAAGTATTGACTCGCGTAGAAAAAGTGGAAAAATGTTGGTAAGGGTTAAGAATACATGGTAGAAAAAAAAGTTTTCCACTTATCGCTTTCGAACAGTCAACCACAATCATAAAACTTTGCAAAAAAAAAAAAATTTTTTTAAATGAAAAAAAAAATGCTAACAAAAAATGAACATGTCTGTTAACTTTAGGATTTATTTAAGCATTTATTTAACCTTACTAAATTTGGGTTCGGTTCACATACAGTTATTCTCGCTTTCGATTTTGCTGTCTAATTTGATTATGCTTTTCACATTACTTAAAGGAGTCTATCATTATGTTAGATCGTCCTATAAATGTTTGCCAGTCGCTTCAAATTTTTTCAAAATTTTGCGATAGTTTAACTAGAATCGTTTGTACAATTTTGAAAAATTAAAATTTAAAATTAGAACATAGTCCAAATTTGAGAAGCCTTCATGTACTCCTTATATGTACCACAAAATTTTATTTAAAAAACTTTATCAAAGAAACTTATTCAAAACACAGTTTATACATTCCTATAATTTTAATATAGGTATTATAAATTTCAGATAGGATAACTGTATATGGTGGCTGCTCTTTTATAATTTTCAAACAGATTTTTTAAAGAAAAAGAATTCAAATTAAAAGAACAAAAGAATCAAAGATTAAAAAGTACAATAACAGTTATAAAAGTAAATACGGATCCTTTTTGTTTTATTTCAAAAAAAAAAAAAAAATAAAATGAAAAGGAAATTCCAAAATTCATTAATAAACCACAGGAAGATAAAGGATAGATGGAAAAAAGGCAACAAAATGTTTACATTACTTACAGTTAAGCAATTGTTTTATTTTTTCTTACTTATCACATATGAGTTAATTATGAATATGTTTTAACCTTTTAAGTGACTTTTATTGTCGCAATTTCTTTACGATATGACTATTGTGATTGTAATTGATTTTCTCTCTAAAAATATATATTTATATGTACTTTTTGTACTTTGAATTATATTTATTTTCGAGAATAATTGTTACTTAAGATTTAAAAATAAAAGTATAAACAATTCTTCTTCCTTTCCTCCTAATGGAAGCGGGGAGATTATTCCGAACGGTGACAAATCTAACAAAAAAGCATAGATACTCGTACCTTAGCTGACCAGAAAAAAGACTACTTGCAAAATAGAAAATTGGCTCGACCTGCTGCTAATAATCTTCTCGATTAGGTAAATAAGAGGATTTTCGTCGATTAAAATTATACTCAAGAATAATCAAACTCTCCTTTCGAAACATGCAATTAATGAGATTTAGCCCATACAACATTAAAAGTCATTTTAAGGGGCAAATCGAAATGCCAATAAAAAGCTTTGTAAGTAACATAATATTCAATTTGCTTCGTGAAGGCAATTCGGCAAATCACTCGTAAAAAGATAGAAAAGAAGTAGATCTTGATTAACACCGGGAAAAAATTTCAACACTTTATTTCAGTAATCAATTGCCCATCTATCACTGTAGAGTTTAGATTGTAGATATCAAGGGAACCGAGTGGGGCAGGAGTAACCCGAAAGAAACACCTTCGCATGATAGCACCCTTTCGTGTCCTGCCAGTGGAGGCTGCACCCCGCCGCGAGCAGGCAGACAAGCCTGGACGCCCACTGGGCCCCGGCACCCAAATGAGCGTGACTCTGTTCTCCGATGCCAATTCCACAAGTGCAGCAAGGCAGCACTAGACCAGCTTGGATGTGACTTAAGCTGAATGAAGCGCCAACAGTGCAGCCCTGCTGTCCGAGAACACATAGATCTTTCGCTGTATTAAAGACTTTTGAGAAATTCAGGAACGTTAATTTCTTTTATATTTCCTGGTCAACTACTGCTAACGATTCGATGCAATTACCTTTGGTAGAGTCCAATCGAAATTTATACAGCACAACATCTACCCTATTCTATAAAGTGCAATTTGTAAAATGATTTGTTTGACGTCTAAATACCCGATAACAGGCACCCCAATTAGCAAAAATAAGTATTAATTCTGCTTAAGAAAAGAAAAACGATATACGATGTTATTGTTTACTAATGACATCTATTGGTGAAAAGTGTTAAATAATATTTTAATATTAATTTCAAGCAAAAAAAAAAAAATATTATAATTATTGTTTATAATTAAAAAATAATTATTCTTTCTAGAAAATTCCAATAGATTTAGCCCGAAAGAAAAATTATAATTTATTTCACTTATCCTTTACTAGATTCAGATATTTAAAAAAAAAATGTTCACACTTTAACTCATTAGTTTTTATTATATAACATAATCACTTTTTTGTAATTTTTATTTTCATATCCTCCCTTGAGTAACTTTTAGCATTTAAAATTTAATAAAAATTGTATAGAAAGAGAAAAAAAACTTATTACAACTTTATAATTAATTCAGTGCAAATATTCTATTCTTTTTCAATACCTTTAAATATAAATGTCCTTTTACGTTATACTTTTTTTTTTATTTTACCCATATTATAGTAATTAATCTTAATATCCTGTATAAATTCAAGAAAAAGAATTAATCAAGCAGACATATTTCTTCGTCTTTTTTTTTTATTTTCAATCTTTTATCCTTTATTTTTACATGTACAAGTACTTCGCATGATGCATTCAATTTTTTTTCTATGTTTGAATCAAATTAAAAATTCATCATTATTTTATAGAATAGGATGAAAAGGAAAAACAAAAATAAATAATTTAAAATTAAAAAAAAAAAGTATTTATTTATACCGCATCACAAGTCCATCACAACTTAAATCTTAATTGAATCCTTCCAAGTAAACATTCCTTAATTAAAAAAAATATTTGATCAAAGTTAACTTTTTTTTTTTATTTATTGCAAGATTAAAAAAAAATAAAATTGAAAAAAAAACCTACCTTTTTTCCTACCTACACGTCCCTGTTATCTCATTTATTACATCATATACCTTTAGTAATTACAAATACTAATGAGATATGAATATATATTTTCTATTTTATGTATAAATTTTGTTGTTGTTTTTGCTTTTTCTTTTAAGAATATTTCGATTAAAATTATTAAAATGCATGCAGGAAAGTGAACTTATAATGTTATGGATATTGTCCATCCAACTGCGGTTGATTAGTTATTAGTAATTATTCTACAATACTTTAGGAGCCATTAATATAACTAGGGCGTATTTTAAACGTGGGAGACCAAGTATTTAAACTGATCAATAATTAAATAGTAATCAAAGAGTAATTGGCGTATATTGTTACAGTGCAGCTAACGAATCATAATCAATTTGCATATTGCATTCTTGCGCTAATGTATTCCCTGTTGTTTAAGTAAGATATTATAAGACAAGATACGAGACAAACGCAGACTTAGATATTATAAATAAAAAATTCCAGAAATTATTATAAAACGCTGAAGCATTTTCTTATGTACTCAAAATTTCAAAAAATAATTCAAAACATTTTATTTCTAAAACTTTAAAAACCAGTCTGATTGTGTTACAAATCAGTTTTATATAATATTTTGTCAGCTGATGACTTGGCGAACATTTAAATTTGATATACATTAACTATCCAATATACTCGTAATAAAAAATAATATTGTCTTTGTCAACAATTTTAAAAGTCTCTGGACGATTTTCAATTAATTTTTAAAGCATGTATAAAATCAGTGAAATAATTGCACCTACCATTTGAAACGGACATGATTAACAGAATTGATCCCCATCTATCCAGTACATCAATAATTATTCCAATATTTTACACCATTCGCATAATATTGCTCCAATTATCATCATGTTCCAAAATGACTCCTAAGACCCGACAAATGACAATCTCTCTGTATAACCCTGAGTATAACACCCATCTAAAATATTTGTACCATCTAAAAGCTACTAAAAATCCATTTAAAAATTCAAAATTTTAATTGTTAAAAGCGACCAATTCTTATTACTACCTTGATTTTTAATTTTTTTTTTTTCAATTTTAACTTAAGATCGTTATATCTTATAATATTTTGAATATCCATCACTGTTTGTACTAGGATAATAGAATCACAATAATAACAAAAACTACAAAAAAAAAAATTATTTATTTTGGTTTTTTTTTTTCAAAATTCCTTCTATGCATTTAAATATCACATTTGCGCTTAAATAATTATTGTGTCCTTGAATGCAATATCATATGTGTACGTATTTAATGTATTATAAAAGAAAAGTACAAAAAAAAAAGAGTAATTTATTATTGCTGTTTTAGTGCCTCTCTTTTTTTTTTTTGCTCCCGCAAGTATACAAGTATATATTAAGATTTAAATCTAAGTATATGCATATTATATAATATTTATATACGTTCCTATATAAGTATATCAGCAATATCATCATTATACCATACTATCAACATTTTATACCATCAATATCATCATTATTATCATCATTATCATCATCAATCATTATATTATCCTTATTATCATCATCAACGTTTTCATTTCATTTCATTTACTTCGTTTTCAAGTCATTAAAAGTAAACACCATTAGGAAGGAACCTGATAATATGAAAAATAAAAAAAAATGAAATATAATAACAAATATTATCATACATGCACATTATACATATTCATACATACCCTTTATATTACACAAACATACACATATTCATATATTCTACTTAAAAATTCACTTTGGTCACATTGAAAATTAAAAAGATTTCCTTCATTGCACTTAATTGAAAGAAAAAAAAAATTTTTTTTTTCTTTCTATAAGGATCTGAATAGGACAAGATAGGGACTGTAAATTTTCATATTTTTTTTTTTTACATTATTAGAAAATTAAAAAAATAATGTTTGCGCTATACTATAGAAAAAATAAAAAAATAAATGTTTACACATATAGATCTATGTATGTACACCTACCATATTACATGTATACATAAGTATGTGTGTTTATTAAGAAAAGGAAAAGAAAACAAAAAAAAAAATCAAAATTTGTTTTAAATTTTTTGTCCTTTTGATAAAAAAGTAAATAGCGCGACATCAATTTAATATTCTGAATAAAAAAAAGGATATTTTTTTTTATAAAAAAAAAAAAAAAAAAAAAACAAAAATTAAAATAATACTTAGATTTGGGAAAAAATTAAAAATTACTTTTGAAAATGAGAAGATTTTTTAATTTAAAGTTGGACCTAATTCTTATAAGATGAGAAAGCTGCCAAAAATTAAAATATACAATACGACTTGGAGCTCTCTTTAACCTATAAACAGATATCACAAAAGTGGTTTAAAATTTGAAAAGTCTATGTTATAAATTCTTCAAACCTTATCATAAAAGTTCAATAATGTGTAAATAAGGTACTAGCTTTATGTCGGGAGAATGTAAAAATACATGGATTCGGCACTTCCAATATCAAAATAATTATTTACTATGATGGCACAATCAATTTAATCTAAAACACTGTACTCACATCCCTTGGACGTGATTGGTTGTTATTCAAATGTTTTGAGTTTTTCAAATTAGAAGCCACTTATTTCGGAATTTTTCTCAATTCTCTAAATAGTTCTAAGTTCGAGACCTATACTTGTCTGTCCCTAATGTTGTTATGAGTATATTTGACGAAAAATCAATTCTGAAATTATTTATTGCAATTTTACCAAAAAAATTAACATTGTATGAATAAATTTTTTTTTTTTTGACTTTCGTTTTTGTCAAACTTAATTTTTATTTTCATATAAACCTGGCAGCTATCTATGAGTCCTCCATGAAAACGCATATTTTTTTCTCTTTTTACTTTTTTTTTTTTGAAATTGCAATAACTTTTTCAGCTCATTTTTTTTTTAGTTTATAGTTTGTTTGTTCTCCCCTTTTGAAATACTTGTAAATATTAAATTTTTTTTTTTTTTAATTTCTATAAAAATGGTATAACTTTGATGTTTTTAAAAAGTAAATGTTAAATAAAATGAAATCTAAATGATCTAAAGGGAAAAAAAATATTAATTTGAAAAGATGAAGAGAAAAACTTAAATGAGTAAATATAATTATTCTTAAAATATCATTAAAATTTTAAATATTATACGATATGAAAAGAATAAATGATAATAAAAATTAAATGAATACTTAAAAAAAAAAATAAATATATAGAGCTCGTACTTATGGAGGAGCTTTTTTTTGGGGATCTATTCATAGAAATTAAAGAAAAAAACATATTTAAATTTACAAAATTTTTAATACGATAGAAATTATCCGTGTTACTTGTTATAGGTAACCAAAATCTACCTATGTTTTGTATAAAATATAGTTTCAAATTATAAATTTAGAATTAATTCGATGGTATTGTATAAAATTTTTGAATGATTTAAAAAAAAATTTAATTATGCATTGCGTATAGTTTTTTAATTAAAATTAATGCTGAAGTCAAGTAGAACAAGGCTACTTAAGTATTCGCGATTATATACACAATTTTCAGAACGAAATTCATTAACTAGATTTAAGGATTTTAATTAAGTATTTTTATATAATAATTAAGAAAGGAATATATTTTATTTTCTATACTTCATTGTTTTTTTATCTTGTTCTACATTATGAGGCGATTTCTTATACTTCATTTCGGTAACTATTTTTTTCGACGATTATGATTTGGATGCCGGAAATCTGCGAACTGATTCATCGGCTCCGGTGATTTCCGACAGTAGCGATTGCTATCCAACAGAAAATTTTCCAGGTGGTGGCAAGCAGTATTGTGACAATCCTGTAATATTGTGGATAGCAAGGTAACGCCGGGTTTTGCACATACTTTAAATTTTAATGTTAACATTTCGGTGGGAATAAATTCAAATCTCGAAGTGTATGTAGCTTATTAAGTATAATTTAACTGCTTTACACAAGATTGTCATGTATATCACTACTTTATAAAACTAAATTCATTACAGATTTAATACTCAATATTCAAAAAGACAATACCTTACCGCACGTGAATATTTTTAAAGTGAGTACACGTTAGTGCACGTGATCTTGTGTTACATTCAATTTAAATGTAATGCTAAATAATTTTGTATCTTGATTTATTTTTTTATCATTTTTTAATAACTAATTGTAACAATAAAATTATTCATATATACAAGACTAAAAGAATGTGACTGAACTTATGTAAGTACACAATTTGCTTTTGTAATTTTGTGTGCGTAATTATATAGAATATTTTCAGAAGACGGGCTTCTTATAAAAGTTAATAATAATATTAACCAACCAAACTGTGTTCTCTTTAATAATTGAATCAAGTATATTTTAAGTACAAAGATAAGCGCTAACCACAAAAATTTATTAAAATTTCAATAGAATATTTTTTTTTTAATAAAAACCGCAATAAAAGAAAATGGCCGGCCGTGTGTTCTTCATATCATTTATAATTTAAATATGTAAGTACACGTATATGTATATAAGTATAAAATGTACAACCTGCGTTTTCAATTTGAATGTTAAAAGAAATTACCGCGTGCATCTTATAAATAAGAAAAAGCAAAAAAAAGATTAGAAATCTAAAAGAAGATAAATAGAAAAAAAAAATCAAGAAATTTCAAATGATTTGCTTTCATTTTTACCGTGTTATTAATTTATTTTATCATTTCATATACACACATAATATATACGTGGTATAAAATTAATATTTCCTTCATCTTATTTTGATTGATGACCTTTCAACTTGGATGAATTCGTCATCATTATCATCGTTTCTATAGTATTCCGAATACAGAATTTTCGTATAAGTATTTTAGTTCTTTAAAAAGAGAAAAAACCCAAAATACTTACCAGACTGCTTGGCGGATAAAATTTATTTTGTTGCTCTTCTTTTATTTTATATTGTACAATTATAAATTGAACTAAGGAATCTTGTGTCTCTTCATTATTGTATTGGGCATCACTAAGAGCTTTCAAGGAAGAAATTGAATAGGAAAAAATGTTGGAAATTAACTACAAAATTTCAATGTATTTTAATATTCACGTGTTCAAAGATAAGGAAATCATAAATTATAATTATAATTTTATCCATTTCTAAAACTATATATGCAATACAAAGAGAATCCATATATGAAAAGAATGGCAATATTACAAATGAAAAAATGGGAATTCATAATTGTAATCAAATATTGTTTGGATGTGGAAAATCAACAGACGACTGACTGACTTTTAGTAGAGTTTCGTCACCTAGTTCGTTAGAGGCAGGAAGCTTTTTTTATTTACACTAATGATTCTAAGACAAAAATATCTAGTAGAATTGTGGAAGAAGTGTTTTATATCGCAAACAAATATGTGGCAGGCATGTCTGAGGGTGCCACTTCAGACAGTTCAGTTTTTCCATTTTTAGCAGATGCAGTTTCATTAGCTTTGGCAAGTAATTGAGATCAGACACAAAACAGGAACCTTAGCTTATCAAAACAAGTCTATGGTTGGTGTTTTGATGTCGTTCGGTGAAATGCCCAAGAAATTGGCAATTGTCTTACCGGATTTTCGATTCGGTTGTTAGCAAGTGGGGCTAGCGGAGGATGCATTGCATTCTCTCTGCAGGATTCCCGTGTTATACAGGGGAGAAAAGCGTTTTTGGTGGGGCACCGATTTAAATTACCTCTCGCAGACGTTATAAACGTACCTCGTGGTACATTTGTTGAGTTCAAACTCGAAAGAAGAAAATTTATATGAAAACCAAGTGTTTTAAATTAAAGCGAGTACGATCTGAGTATTACTAGCAGGTCACCTGCAAAATAGCTCAAAGATAGGACAACGATGATATAATTCTAACAGCCGCGATCCGCAATTTAAATATTAAATACAAAAAGTTCGTTTTTTCGCCACAATCCCTATTTCTCATTGAGAAACGTCAAACTTCTGTAAGATGGGAATTTTTAAGTAATAAGCACAGTGTTTTTGAGATTACAGGAGTGGAAAATATTACTTTATATATAATATATTCAGCATATTTATACAATATTTGTACATACATTCATACATATGTATATACAAATAATATATTTTTTACAAGTCATTCAATATTTAACTGAAATATTATTGTACAGGTGTGAGACGAATAAACGAATTACCAGTTGGAAATATTGTATGTCAAAATTGAACGAAAGGAGTCATCAATCACACATCAAACAAAAAAAAAAAATAAAACTGAAATTCCAATAAAAGAATTAAAAATCCTTCATCATTATTATTGTACAGTTTTCTTACAAAAAATACAATTTACAAAAATAAAAATGTAAGCATAAAAAATAAAAAATACCGGCTATAAGGATAAATGACATTTATGACAATAGTTTCGTCCATTGAAATTCTTTGATGATTAAATAAAAAAAAAAAATTTTTTTTTTTCTGTAATTAGCGAAAATTTAATAAGAAAAAAAATTTTGGTTCTTTCACGAATATTTTTCAAAAAAATAATGCTCTTAAGTTCGCCTACATAAAATAAAAATTTTAACATTTAAATTAACAGTAAGTGAATGAAATTTAAACAATTGATTTGTGATTGATTATTAAAAAATGTCCAACAAAAAAATTTTATATTTTTTATATTGCAACTAATTTATCAAAATTTCGAAAAGTTTTTACTTAATTTTGAATACTTTTCCAACTTTATAGGCACATCAAAATATTTTTGCCAAAAAAATTTTATTTTTATTAAATGTCGTTGTTTTACACTCTGGTGGAGCGTAACCCATCGTTGTTTTTTAGTCCAGGACTTTAAATATTAATAAGTTTGAATAAGCTCAAATTTCAATGTAATAAATTCACCAGTTGAGCACTAAAACAGGAAATAGTAACAGTACAAGAGTACAAGTGGGCAAAACAAAACAAAATTTTAGATTTGATGCCCAAAAATGTGCATAACTTCTCATATGTACCTCAGTAAGTAAATTAAATTTTATTTTGTAATTTTTTTTAAATTTTTTCGTTCTCAACAAATTCTAAAGAAATTTTTTATATGTAAAAAATCTCTAAATATTAAATTTTACAAGGCCAATTGTGTTGATATACCAGACATAATGTAAATGTGTCTGTAATTTTGTAAACATAATAATGTTTACAAAATAATTATCCTAGTCACATAATTTTTTAATTTTTATTCTATTTAAAACTTTAATTATTATTCTATTTTAATTTTTATATACTAAAAACTAAATTTACTTTCAATTCTTTTAACAATAAAATATTGTAAGTCTAATTTTCCATGTAATTATTTCCAATTATTATTCTAATTGCATATGCCTATACGTAAATTGTAAACTTAATTTTAGATAAAAACTAATTTGCGAAAATTCTAAAAATAAGCAATTACATACAATATTATTATTTAATGAAATGTAAATATGGTTGAACCCTTAAAACATTTTTCCCGAAACTATTGTAATTGTACACTTAGTAGTTAACTCGGTAGCGGTGACATTATTTGTTCCGATTTACCCACTGCTTACTATAATTTGTTTTATAAGGCGAAAACTAAAATCCCGTCCTCCTTCTCATCTTGACCCATAGGAGATTTTGTAATTTGCAATCCAGCTACATGAGGACTATTTTCAACATCCTAGCCTTAAGCGTTCCACAGTTTAAAGTCACATATCAGATACTCTGCCGTCTCATCGCCTTCTAAGCAGAGACGATACAGTTTCTCTCCACCTTGCTCATCTATTTTAAATGAACCGTGGAGAGATAATCATAATGTTCAGTGATCACTCCCACCACCAGCCTAAAATCTGAACGACTTAACGAAATGGCCTTTTTCCCCTGCTCTCTGGGAAGCCCGATAAATTTCCTGGAATACGCCATATCTGAACACTGATTACACCATTCATTCTTAGTACCGCTAATCCGGTCACCCCAAAGCAAAACTTAAACTCAATAAATGGAAACACAGTCTCCCTATGAGCCAACTCATCAGCCTTCTCATTTCCTTCAAATCCTCGATGCCCGATCACTCACATTAGCGTTAAACTGTTGTACCTAGCCAGAGCCTCGAGGATATCGACGCACTTCCTTATTATATTTGATGTTATCATATCGGATGAAAGGATCCCCAGAACAGCTTTGTCACTTAACAGAATATAGGCACATAAATCCTACGTCTTCTGAACTTTTTTCCTTAGCCTCCGCCTGGGGTATTGATGCGTCGCGTCCTATAATACTATGCATAGTGTTTAATATATACAAACTCTGGTGTATCCGTATGAATTATTAATTTTGTAAGATTTAAATTATCTGTAGCCACAGTGATTTTAAAATACTCAATATCTGGGGTTACATAATAATTTATTAATAGTAAATATTAATGTATTGCAGGAATTTACATATTGCACAAAATTCCGGGAATAAACCAAACTATCACAAAAAAACAAAAATTTCCTTCTTAAAATTTTAATTTAATAAAAAAATTTCCTTAAAAAATACACATATGTGTACATGATTTGTTTTAACAAATTATTTTTATATAATATTAAATTTTATTATTATACAATTGAGGTATTTTGGTTGGTACCAAACCCTCTTTCAATTAGAATTTAAAAAAATCAACTTGATTTTATTTTCAACTAAAGGTACGATACGTACACCGCTTAATACTCATATACATATACATATAAAATCAAATATTACAAATGAATTATTTTTCGACATTAATAGTTTTTATATGGATGAAATAACAGTTGATGGCAATACAAATATTATTTGTCTTTCTGCTTTTTTTGCTGTTTTTGGTATAGGTTTATAATCACATCATATATAGTAATTATTTTGAAAAGGCTGTTGAAAGTCATATTTTGAGGTCTCTTAAAGAGCTCTACATAATACCACAATTTTATATAGAACATATTAAATTATTCGCATATATACTCGTTCATTGTAGAAAATACATTTCATCTTTGAAAATTTAAAGGATATTTAAGGGAAAAAGGGGGCTTAATATTAATACACACCCTCTCATAATTTTTATCCTTATTTTCTATCTTCTTTTTTCACCACACTTTTAATATACCACTCTTAATCATGTGTACTCATTTTCTTTTTTGCACTTCTCATATTCATTAGTATAAGAAATAATAAAAACAAAAAAAAAACAGAAAAAGAAAATAATAAATTTATAACAACACACAATCAAATTATTAATTTAGTCTCCCTGGAGGCTGATTGAAAGTCTCAAAACATAAAAACATCTGAGAGGGTTGCAAAAAAAAAAAATATGTATAAATATATTGAATTAACAAAAAAAAAAAATCAAAACGTGAAAATAAAATGAAAAAATTTTCTCAAAATTAGAGAAAAAGTACTGATTTTCATTGTCGTAAATTAAGGGCGAAGGTGGAATAACAATAATAATAATAACGCGTTTTGTTAAAAGTAAAAACACATTGCTTGCTATACGGCAAAGAGAAAAAAAAAAGTTGATTTTTCATCTTGCATCAAAAGTTATTGTACAATTACGTCACAATATTAAATCCTTGATTAATGCATATACAATAAAGGATATTTCATAGAAAAAGAGAAGTATGAAAATAACAAAACTCAAATGAAAGTTTCCAAATGTGTATTTGTTTAGTTCTGTTCATTATGGGGTATATAAGGAAATACAGTTGTTATGGGCTGTTGATTATCACCGTATGAAATATATTTTCTTTATGGAGTACAAAGAACTGATTCCTACAAGATACTTGAATTTATTAAGGAGGTAGATCTCTGGAAAGAACACAATATGTGACCTGGATAGGGGGGGTGGGGGACACTTCTCACCATAATACCAAAAGTCTATAGCCTAGGAGGCAATGTGTCTATCAGAATTTAAAATAAAATTCAAATGAACAGTTATATACCTTAACATTTAACAACGTGTCGTTGCAATTTATCCGATATATCATTGGTCTATAACTACAAATAAATTCTTAGTTTGTCTTCCTCTCTTTAGGTATTCAGGTTTGTCTTCAACCATACTTAAAGTATGAACAATCCCTTGATATTTCTCTTTTATTATTGAATGTGAGCAGGTTCAGTACTTGCGAATGACGTTTACTTATCACATTTCGAGTCAATTATGCAAAATTTTTTGATTGACGTTTGAGTGAAGCCGGTTTCAAGTTAAGTGACGTGGACAATAAAGTAGGAACGAAATATTTAACATAACCTAAGAATAAAATTAATATTGACATTAAAATGACTGTTCGAAACGAAACCTTAACGTCACTATCTCTCTTTTGTACCGCATACCATGAAAAAATCCAATATAATATCCAAGAAACGAACTAAGTACAATAAAAATTTTGTTTGATCTACATCAAGGAATAACTCTGATCAGTTTTTGTTCTTTCTGAAGAACAAATGAAAGAAATGAAGTCATATTAAAAAAAAAATAATAATTACAGCAGCAATAAAATAATTTTCAAGACCTTCAGAAAATTCTGATTAACCCCAATCCTTTTAAATGGAAATAACATCATTTTGGGATTTTCTTTCATATTTTCATTTCATTGATAAATCGTGAAATTTTGTTAATCAATTTGTTCTAATTGCGCGTAATGTTTATTAAAATTTTTTTTTATATTTGCCATAGTACATTTAACAATAGAGGGATGAAACTAATTATTTTAATTAGAGAAATGAACGAAAAAAAAACAAATGTGCAATTATAAAATCTGCTCATATGTCAAATATTAAAGTAAAAAATAAAAAAAAAAATCGTGATTTCTTTGTTAAATTCTAAATTTCCAAATGGATTTTATAGTGAAATAAATTTAAATTATTTACTTGATCATATGTTATGATTTTAAAGTTATTTAATTTATGTAAATCCCAATAAAAGGTATGCATACGCAATATGTAATTTGAGTAACAAGGGCTTCCCAAAATCGAAGGTTTCCTTTACGATTGTATTGGTTGATGAGAATCCGATAAAATTATTCAAAAATGGTGACGACCCTTTTCCTATGATTTCAATTAAAAAAGTTGAATTCGCATTTATTGAACATTAATCGCAAGTACGGGGTTTCTTTAATACAAATTTCAAAATCAACTAGTAAAAAAAAAATCCAAATCACATTACCTATTTTTGTATGTGCCAATTGAAATTTATTCAATTGAAATAAATAAAATATTAATTTGAAGATGGCTGAGCCTACAAATTGTTACTGCACAGATTGTTGTCCACATAAAAATATTTGTGCTGCTTCTATTGCAGCCAAGAATCTATCGAAACAAAAGTATTCAAAAAATTTTGCTACAAGAGCAAAATATTCAAAAAAAGTTAATTTAGATCCAAATATTGGTAACGACTTAATTACATCATAATAAATAATGTTGAAGCACTTTAAATTTAATAAAAAAACAAAATTAACTTTTTAGAATTGAAGACTGTTATTGCAGTTAATGGTCCTTTAGTTATCTTGGATGATGTAAAATTTCCGAAATTTTCTGAAATAGTTCGAATACATATGAAAAACGGAGAAACAAGAACAGGACAAATTTTAGAAGTTTCTGGTAAAAAAGCTGTAGTACAAGTATTTGAAGGTACTTCACAAATTGATATTAATACAGTAATCGAATTCACTGGCGATACTTTGCATGCTGGTGTTTCCGAAGATATGGTTAGTTATTTCCTAAAATAATATTATTTTCATAATAATGTGTCGCTTTTAAATTATAAAAATTTTAAATTTCAATTCTAGTTGGGCAGAGTTTTGAATGGTTCTGGAATACCAATTGATCATGGTCCTAAAGTATTACCTGAAGATTTTTTAGATATCCAAGGTCACCCAATAAATCCATGTACAAGAATTTATCCAAGAGAAACAATTCAAACTGGAATTTCTGCAATTGATGTTATGAATACAATAGCACGAGGACAAAAAATTCCAATATTTTCAGCAGCCGGATTACCTCATAATGAAATTGCAGCACAAATATGTCGTCAGGCAGGTTTGGTTAAGGTAAATATGTTTATATATTGCATTCTCTGTTCTAATAAAATCTAAAATTTCATTAAAGTTAAATAAATCTGTTCGTGATGATCATGATGATAATTTTGCTATTGTTTTTGCTGCAATGGGTGTAAATATGGAAACAGCTAGATTTTTCCGAACAGATTTTGAAATTAATGAAACAATGGAAAATGTTTGCTTATTTTTAAATTTAGCAAATGATCCAACAATTGAACGTATTATAACACCAAGAATTGCTTTAACTACTGCAGAATTTTTAGCATATCAATGTGAAAAACATGTTCTTGTAATCTTGACCGATATGACATCTTATTGTGAAGCATTACGTGAAATTTCTTCAGCAAAAGAAGAAGTCCCGGGTAGAAGAGGTTTTCCTGGTTATATGTATACCGATTTAGCAACAATTTATGAACGTGCCGGTAGAATTGAAGGTCGAAATGGTTCAATAACACAAATACCAATTTTAACAATGCCAAATGACGATATATCACATCCAATACCAGATTTAACTGGTTATATAACTGAAGGTCAGATATATATTGATAGAGATTTGCATAATAAACAAATTTATCCACCAATTAATATATTACCATCATTATCAAGATTAATGAAATCAGCAGTTGGTGATGGTATGACAAGAGATGATCATCCAGATGTTTCAAATCAAATATATTCTTTATATGCTATTGGAAAAGATATTAATTCTATGAAATCAATTATTGGAGAAGAGGCTTTAAGTGAAGAGGATAAATTATATTTGGAATTTTTGAAAAAATTTGAAAAGAATTTTTTATCTCAGGTATAGTAGTTACAATTGAGTATTACTAGAACATCTGTGTAGTTTTTAATATATATCTTTCTGCTTTTGGTTTTTAGGATCATAATGAAAATCGAGATGTTTTGAAATCATTAGAAATTGCTTGGCAGGCACTAAGAATTTTTCCCAAAGAAATGCTTAAGAGGATTCCAATTGATATTTTAGAGAAATATTATAAACGAGGATCATTATTATAAGACAATTATGAAAACAATAAGACGAGCAGCTTCCAGTTTCTCTTAATTTGCATATGTTGTCTCTATTTAGAACTGAAATTAAATTTATTTCTGTATAGAGAAATTTTGTATCTGACATTATAGTAACTAAATAACCATTTCCCCGACTAGTAACTATAAACACTACAAATTCTATACAAAATTCACATAACCTTGTGTAACTGACGCTACAGAATAATTAATAAATTTGCACATTTAAGTTAATACGAAAGTGTAATAGTGTAATCACATTGCTTCCATAATATGATATGCGTTACAACGTCAACGTGTATTAAATAATATTATGTATGTATGTATATGTGAAACATCTGGGAGTTCGGAAATTTTAATTTTCATTCCTTTCCTTTTGAAATTAAAGCATACTTTAAAATTGCAAGAACTAGCATATAGCAGAGTTTCTTTATAGAAATTTTAAAAATCATATGATTTTATTAAACATAACCACTACATCCCAGTTCCCTAATATGGAACGTACATAAATATTATTTTAGGACATAAATATGTATATACGAATGTATTTGAAAGAATATCGCAATAAATTTCATTTTGATTAATTTCATCTTTTTATATAAGAATAGAAAAAGAAAACCCGTAACTCAAATATTAAATCATATATATACATAATGCATATTCAACAATTTAATAAAAATTTATGAAACTCCATACACAAACAAATATCACATACATAACTTACATTATATTTATACTTACATACAAAAGTAAATATATTGAAAATAATATAATTTGAAATTCATTGCGTGTATATGGCCGGAAATACATTAAATTCAATTTGGTGGGTTAAACCGAAAACCGCCCCCTTACGCACATCCTTAAAGCCTTTTTATTATTATTATTATTGTTATACTCTGTACAATACGATGTAATAATGAAAGTATACCTTGTATAAGGTTATACAGTACAATAATAATAACGTAAAGTTGATGGCTGTTGACACACATATAATTTTCTTAAAAATGAGAAGAAAAAAAAAATTATTTCCTTGAATTTTAGAGAGAGAGAAAGATCTTCGTACGAGTATTGTGTATTTTAACGTCTTATTGTTGATTTCATTTTGGTTATTTTCTATATCCTTTAAATACAAATAATATGGGCACATATGTATGTCTTCCTATAGGTATATTCGAGTATATTACATTGAATTTAAGAAATTAAAGAGAAAAAATAAATAATGAAGAATTGAATTAAATTTCATTCGAATAAAATTTTTTATAAATTAATATTGAAAATGAAGGTTAAATTTTTTTTTTCAAAATTATTACGATATTTTCAAATTTTTAAATAATATTGTGAGTGAAATCTATAATGTATAAATGAATGTATGTGACTGAAGAATTTAAAATCAATTACATTATTTTGATTTCTTTTCTCATATCAATTTATTAATTTTCATTGTATGTTCAAGTAATTTTTATGATTGATATTTTCTATATGAAGCCCTCGAAAAACGAACAATAGAAAAGGAGCAATTCAACATAAATGTTGCGTTCACTTAAGTAATTAATTTTTTGATCTAGTATATTATTTTTTTGTCTATAAAATTAATTATGGAAATAGTTTATGAAATTAAATTTTAATTATTTAAAATTTATAATTTTAGATAACTTCACATTCAAATTTTGTAGCCATTAAGAATGTATTTCCTTGAGAGAAAACGTATTGAATGCCGAATTAAATTTCTTCTTCAGGACCATTTGGCCCTTAAGCATCACAAAAGTAAATTGATATAATATAAACGTTGAACTCAAGTCACGTTGCAGGTGACAATGACCGGAATTGGTATAGGCAAATAATGAGAATTGGATAAAAACTAAATAAAAATATTCACGGATGAGAGATACTTTCTACTCGCGGGTCTTATGAGCATAAGTTGAACTTGAAAGTTTATTGCATTTGCGAATTTTATGGTGTAAAGTTAGTCCATAAACAACTACGATCTTGCTTCGGAAAATTTTCAAGCAATCGAACATCAAAAGATAATGGCATTAATAAGGCAACTACACATTGGGAGAGTTCTTTAAGTGCGATAATTAACTGGAGCAGGTTCATTTCTAGGATATAGTACGTATTTGGATATAGTAATCATCTTAAATATCACACCTGGAAAGTCAATAGAGCACAGAAGAAGAAACTCTCTTAAAAAAAAGATTTTTCTAAATATGTAATTAAATCCTTATATTGTTTCAATATGTACCAGATGACATCGCGAGTGGATAATAGGAAAACAGCTGCCAAAACATTAATTCAAGTACGGGGTGCTTCAATCACTTGAACTAATTAAGTAAATATTTAACTAGTTGCTTTTATAAATATTTTAATACTCTAATACTTGAAAATTTGTACACCTTATAACGCTTCTTTAGTTATTGCATTTGAATTCTGCAATTTTTTAAATCTTATTCAAATTTAAAAAAATATTTAATATAAAAAAAAATATGATATTTCTTCCCTCGGTTATTTTTTCCTAAATTGAATTATTCTATTTAATTAGATAAAGTAAAACAATATTTTTGCTTCTAGCTGATAATTTGATTATAAGATTTAAAAGCATATTGAAACAATCATATATAAATAATCTAATTTCGTATTGCAAATTTGAAGGCATGTACGGCAGAGTAACGACCTTTAAGTATTACTTGCACATAAAAATTTAATTTTTAATTGTAATCATGAATTTTTTTTGAGAACAGGCATAGACTGTTTTTCAGATTTTTAAAATAAATCAACATAGTTAGTTCTTTAAATAAAATTTAATATAATTCAAAAATATTTTAGCATCGTACATGCTATGCTAAAAATCTCGTAAATAAAATTCTTAGAATGGTTGCCTTATAAGGGTGAAATAATTGAAAATTTCATATATATGAGCTTATGTTCAATCAAAAAAAAAATCATATCTTCTTAAAACTTATGGTAAATTACCGTATTAAAAATAGAGATTGAATTCCTGCTTTTGAACTGATTCGTGCCTTTTTTTTTCATCATATTTTCTCATCTACTTATCGTAATTTATTTTTACTATCAATTTTCTTTTTTTTTTGAATATTGGGAAGGATTAGAATCTCTATAAATCCTTTAAAATTTTTCTTTTTTTTTTTTTGATTATGATAATAAGATATGAAAGAAGAATGAAAAAAAGGAATCTCAAACTTTCATTAAAAAAAAAATTACTTTTTTATATACGCGTCTCTATTATAGGCGTATCGATTCTCTTACATATTTTATGAATTTTCAATTTGATTATTTGAAAAATCACCCTTCTTATATATAAGTTAAAAAAATTTTCATGGGTTATGATGATGCCCAACAACAATGAGGGTGTAAAAATAATATTCTCCTTTATTTTTTTCTGTGTTTTTTTTTTGTTTGTTTCCTTTTTCTTTGTCTACTCTACGTTAGAAAGGTATATTGTATAATTCGAGTTCGTGTTCAATAAAAGAAATTCAAAATAAATCAACAGGCATAAGATTTTCTGTACAATAATATATTATTGAAATTTTTTGTATAATATACGTATATATATATATGCAATTTATATATAGGTAAGATGTAAAGATATACTTATATATAGAGAGCATTTTAATTATTGTAATTCGAATAGAAGAAGCCATATTTTATTTAAATAATCATCAATAAGAGAAATTAGAAAATAAGTCTATAATTAATTAGGCGTTTTATATCTAAGAATAAAATTTATTTATAATTATATTTGTATTAAAATATGATTTTGTAAATTATGGCCAGAAAATCAGGAAGTTTAAAATTGGATGGGGAGGAAAATTGTTTTGAGGCATCATTATAAATAAATTTTAAGAATTTGCAAACACAGAATTGCGTGGTCTAAATTAGAAAAATGATAATTGAAACTTTGAATTCTTTAAGTCAATTGTTTTTCTCGAAATATTAACAAATTTTTTAGTATGTTGCTACTTTCCAATAAAATTCAGAATATTGTATGATTTAGATTTTAGAATGATTGCACTATGGTATGACTTTTAATGACCATTGTAATAAAATCGAGTTTTCGTTGAAATCATTGCTGTTATTATTTTAATTAAAATAAATTGCATTACTATATATAGGAGTTTTCGCAATAGTTTCCAAAAATTTATTAATCCACAGTCATGCCGATATTTAGAACTGCAAACATATTTTCAGCTAAATCGAAAACATTAATAAAAATTTCTCTTCTCGATGCTGCACAATAGAAATTTCCAATTTAAAATGCAAGATTAATTTCAATTTAATACCATCATACTTAAATCCATTAAAAAAATTGATGTAACAAAATTATATACAAACAAAATTTATTCGTATACATCCGAAATTTTATCCTTCAAAAAAAATGAAGCAAAAATTATGTTTTTTTATTTGCTATTATTAAAAATTTATATTAATCTACAAACATACATTCTATGCGATTAAAATGTACACTTTCATATTGTAAATTTTCTATTTACTTAACTATTATAAGAAAAATTAAAAAAGAAAAAAAAATTTAAAAGAAAAATCATTTTTTTTGGAGGAAAAACGCTGAAAAGCTTTTTATTCCACTTTATCTCTTCCAATTCTCATCAGAAAATCTAAGAATAAAACAACATACAAAACAAAAAAATATAAAAAAAACGTAGTATGTATAAGAAAAAAGAAAAGGATGTTCTTATTTCAGACATTTTCTTCTACTTTAAAATTATTCATTATAAATTTTTTTGATTAATTTCCGATGATTCCTACTTCATCATGTTCCTAATTTGCCCGGAAATTTCCAAAATCTGAAAATTTGAAAAAATTACTCCAAAAGTACTCTAATTTTATCCCACTTGGCCAGAAACAGCGTCAAAGGATTATAGGATATTTTGATATACTGTAATACTTTTTCGAATTCAGAGTTTGGTAAAATTTCCTCGGCTTCTTAGAGATTAGCCAGCAAATGCGTTTACAATTTTTTTTTTTTAATTTTTGTCAGATTAATGGCTTAGCTTCATTAAGAGATGGACAGTCACACTACATTGTTTTTATAAAGCAATTTTCTAAGACATTCTTGAAATTCTTAATACATTTAATCCGGAATCTGTTTGATGGATTTCTTCGTATTTTTTTGCATTTTAGTTTCCCTCTTCTTATATACAAAAAGGAAAAAAATTGTACATTTTCATGTTTTTTTGCTTTTTTACTAATGGTGCAATGCTGTTAGCAACATCAACTTAAAAATTTTTGTTTTTTCAATTTTTTTTTATTTTCGTTATATTATTCGCTAAAAAAATTATGATATTGGCTAGCTAGTTCTCGTTCACTTACAATAAGATTTCTATTTAGCTTTTTCCTATATTAACTACTTATATATAGAAAAAAAACTAGAAAATAAAAAAAAAAAGAACTACGATCCATTTACGTCTTCAGTAAGGAATTAAATGTAGGAACATGTACAATATAATTTATATATACACACACATACATAAATACGTAAAACTTGAATACAAAATGAAGGGAAAAATAATAAAAGAATTTCTGAAGAAAAAAAAGCAAACCAAAAGCATCCATTAGTTGAATGTGCAATATATATATATATATATATATATATATATATATATATATATATACATATATATATATTCATAGACTACATTTATATGTTTGTATTAAAATAATGTTATAATCGTACGCGCAAAATATGAAGTATACATCCAATTACATAATATTATATATAGGTATACATACAAGTTAATATTACAGAACGTATTTATGTATGAAAAGTATAAAATTTTTACGAAAATACAGAATATTTAACAAAAAAAAAAGAAAAATAAAACGAACCATTTTCAGGTAGGATGATAAGCAATTATAATCAGAAATGTTAAAAAAAAAGCAAAAAAAAAAAAAAGAATTAAAACGAAAAAAGTTAAATGATAACTGAGTCAAATTTTCATTTTCAAGTCATTTAATTGGACCTATATGCCTTTTCTATACCTATACTACTGATATATGTATATCTAATATGGCTCAGTTCATTTGACTTCTGTTATATTACGATATCATTATTATTATTATGCAAAGTAATCAGATAATTCTATACAAATACAAAGCAATATACATACCTACTTGCATAATTACTTTTACAATACGAGGGACGAATCTATATAAAATATTATAATCCTCATATAGAGAATCCAAAGATAGATCCCACTGTAACATAAATACCGGATATTTTTAACAATGCATCCAAGTAGTGCTTCTTTGTGTTAAACCAAATACTATATCAAATAAAGTTGAAAATTGTAGAAATTACATTGCAATAAAAATTTATTGACGAGAGAAATTTAACGAAATTTTTTATATTTCAGGTTATGTGAAGCTGTAAGTCTTTGTCTCGATGAAATTCCACCTTCTCATAGTTAGGCAGCTTATATATATAGCAAACGGACTTCTGAACTTCTATTTATACAAGGCAAAGAGGTCGAGAAGGAGTCAAACAACTAAGAGAATCTCAATCTATATGAAGCAATAGTATCAATTTATCTTCAATAAGACATACCTCATAATTTACCAATGTTATACGAACTTAGTTGACTACTTTGTAGTCGGTAGGAATACTCGCTACTACGAACGGAACCTCTCTGATACCAGGTCACCTCAGACTTTGAGCATAAACTTTACTATACATCATGCGGGATTTGAATATAGTCGACTATCTTTTCCTTTAAGTTTACTTGTGCGATTATACATGGAGGAAGCGTAAACAAATGCTTAATTTAACAGTAACTAATATTGATTTTCAGGTAAATTAATTTTTTGATAAAATCTACTATTGGTTCTATCTTTGTCATTAATCCTTTAATTCTTCATTGCATGTACAATAAATACTGACTGCCTAACTCAGCGTAATTTTATTAAATAACTCCCGTACATTGGCTTCACCTATCATTTCAATATTTATGCAAGTACACTCATACCTCTATTTATGTATACGTAACAATCTATTCTGTATATTAAAACAAGTATGTGTGCAATAAGAATCTTATACACTGTATTGGAAACTAATAAAAAAAAACAGATACGTTGAAAAATGAAAAAAAAAAATGAAAAGAAAATAAACGAAAAATGCACTTATTTTTAATTCGTTAATTTTTGTCTGCAGACAAACAAGCTCTTTATTTAATTAAATTATAAAATGAAAAATGAAATACACATGTACCTACATACATATATGCACACACAGATTCATATAACGTTATAAAATTCTTAAAATATTATTTTTTATGCAGTAAATTCACTAGTATCCTGTACATCCTAGCGTCCTCTTAAATACAAAAGAGAACAAGAATTAACAAAAAAAAAAGGAAATTCTATGAACTTTTCTTTCTATTATCTTGGAAAAAATTACATGTCCAATCAAATTTGATCCTTATAAAAAGTTGAACAAATTCAACAGTTTAATTTGTAAAAAAAAAAACAACAAAAAGAACAGAAAAACTTTTTTAAAATTAAATAATTTTTCTTCTTAAGATTCACAATGTTTTTTTATATCCTACTCGATGTCCTTGTCGCTTTTTTTAAAATTCGAATATTTCATTTCAACTTTTCTTTTTTATCTTTTAATTTACTTCAGGCCCACTTAAAATTTTGTCGTAATTTGTATAGTTGCTTTCTTACAAACAACGTAGTGAAGGAGGACATAAGTGAAAATAAAACAAAAAAAAAAGTTTATTTCCTTGAAATTTCAAATAGCGAATGTGTGCAATGATACGAAGAATAATAATTGTTATCATGTCCAAAATAATGTTTTTCAACGTCCTTTAATGGTTTGAGCAACTTTCTGATAAAATTACAAAAATATATTAAAAATTCTAGGAAAAATAGATGTAAATTTGATAATTAATATAAAATTCATGTTTTTTTTTAGGAAAATTACCGCCTGTTGTTTGAATGAACAAAGAACTAATCTTATCTATCGTGAGGATTATGAGCTTTTCTATGGTGAGGATTGTCACAATCCAATTGAAAATGCATGCCTGCCATTAACATTGTTAGCAACACAAGTAATTTCAATTCACAAACTTACTTAGGCAGAGGGTAGTAGAAACTACAGTGTTCACACTATTCTTTTGAAGTTTGTTCTTAAATATCTTTTAATACAATTACATAACAAATTCAGCGCATAAAATTATATTTGTGCAGCTGAAAATTCTAAAACCACTGACTATAATTTAAATTTTCTTTAATACAAACTAAATATTTTTATAAAATAAACTGAAAACTTTTCTCAGTGTATATCTAAAAAAAAAATCTTACATATTTATACCAAAAACAAAAAGAAATAGCAGGAAAAAAATTTTAAAACTTTGTAATTATTATCCTTGGGCCCACATTATAAAAATATACACACTGATTAAATAGGGTAGATAACTTAGGTAATTTCTTCCTGACGCTATTCTCATTTAATTTGTGAACATAACAACAGCAACAAACGCAAAAACGTAAGAATTATAGTACTGATGGAATATCAAATCAAAATTTGCATAATATACAAAATGTGTGTGTGTGTGTGTACGTAAATGAAAATTCATTTAGTTGTTTGTTTGCATATAGGTCCAATAGTACATTAATTTTCGTATGTTTCTTTAAAAACTCATATTTTGTTGATGCTGCTGTAGTTGTTGTTATATTGTTGTTGTAATATTCCATCGTTGTCAGCAACATAATTTTCAACATTAACATTCATCTTGTTTTGATGATCCCCTTGCATGATACCATTATATGTATGTGTATATCAGCTCCTTTTCGTTTTTCCATTTTATGTTTCATTTTCCTTTTTCATTCTTTTTCCAACTTTTACATTACTTTTAATTGCTACAGAAATAATCATTCAGAAACAAGAAATTTATTTTTTTTTTTCGTAAATTTCCGTTTAGCTCTCTCTCCCTTTCTTCTCCTGTTTGGTCAACTTATATTTTCTTCGGCACGGTACTCTACTTTCCTAATCAAGTCAAAATTTATTAAAATATAAAATTGAAGTATGTTGTGAGTAGAAGAGAAATATTTGAATAATGTATACGGGACTAATGGAGAAGGAAATATGGGGGGTTTCATAGAATATGGAGAAAAAAAGACGGTTTCTTATACGGCGACCAGGATAAAAAAATAAGATAACAAAAAAACAATAAAAAACCAAAATAGACATGAGAGTAATTTGCGTTTTGTTGTTGTTTTTTTTTTTACTCAAATTATTTTCAAAACTCTCGATTAGATAATTTTTTTTTTATGTTTTTAAATGTCCTTTTTTTTAAATATTTTAGTAGTATACGAGTATTTGTTTTGATTTTTTGGAAATGATAAAAAAAAATTTTTAACTGAATAAATTAAAAGTTTTTTTTTTCTTAAATAGTACACTTGTTCTTATGGTCCAAAATTATTATTTACTTTTAATGGCCTAAGTTTGCGCAATGTTTAAGTAAGTACTGTAAAAATAAAAAATTTGTTATCAGAAAACATTATCAGATAAAAAATATTAAGGACCATTGAGTATAGTACTTCAACATATGTCGAAAATTTTTCAAACAACACACATTTTCCACAAAAACAAATTTAAAGAAATAATGTATTAATTTATTAGTTTAAAAAAATGAGAACCCTTTTCATCAAAAATACCGACATATACAAATGTACTTGCATTTTTCTACAATAAAATTTTTCCAATATTTCTCTAAACTATAGTTTTTTAACTGAAAAAAAGAAAAGAATCAGAAATCTTTCGAGAAATTACCGTTAAGTTGCGTTGCAACAATAGAGGATTTCAAACAAATTGGGCAATTGTAGTTTAGAGAAATTGAAAGTTCTCGAGAATTGAAAACTCTCAGTTGTAAATAGAGAAATTGAAAATTCTTGAGAAAGTGTCGAAAATAATAACAATAAACAACTTTGTTTAATTATACCACAGTGGTCTTAAAACACGTTTTTTAAAAAACTTAGCCCCCAAAAACATGCAATTTTTTTTTTAAATTTTCCTCCGAATTAAAATAAATTATAGAATGAATAAAACAACCCCCGACCATTTCATTAATTAAATTTCTATCGAGTTGTTTTAAACATCTTGAATTGTTTTTGAATTCAATTATGCTTAGTTCATTTACCTGTGAAATTAATTATAAATAATTTGGTTTTGTAATTATTCTGCAGTGTTATTTTTTTATTTAAAAATATACTAGCAGTAAATTATTAATCGTCACATCATAAGACGGACATCTTGGTTTCACTAGTTAATATTAAAAATTCCTTGCAGAAAAACTCCTTAATTTAAGGTTATAATAAATTATTATTTCATATTTTCGAACCTGTGTATTATAATTTAATTATTACCCCTAATTAATAGATAATAACTTGCTTTATTATTATTTTATATATGCTATATAAGATGTTTTAAATACAAAATCAAATGAATTTTCAAAATTAATTGTAGATATTATAAAAGTATACAAAAAAATTGCAAATTAAATTAAAATTCTTAAGTAATAATTTTTTAATTTAAAAACAAAAAAAAAATCAAATAAAACGATTTTTATTCATTTTTCAATGAATTTTCATTTTTAAAACAACGTACAAAATAACATTTATAAAAATATATAATTAAAATTAATCAAAATTTTTAATAAACAGAAAATAAAATAAAATATAAAACAAGTATTAAAATAATCAAAGCAGACTAAAAACTCATTAATTTAATTCAAAAACATAATATTATTTTTCATCTTTTATATTATATAGTATGTATATGAATATATACTTTTCATGTATACCATCAAAATAACCCTCTTTGCAGTGCGTCTCCTTCATCTTTTATCATTAATATCTTTTTTTACATGTACAGATAATTAAAAAATTTCCAAAATATTGCTATTTAACTAATCCCAAAAAAAAAATTTTTTTTATCTTTTTATTTTTTTTTTTTTTTTTTTTTTTTTTGTGTTTTGTTAATTTTTCGAAGCCAACCCTCGTAATTATAAGTTCATATTCTGAAATAATTGCAAAATGATTAAAATCTCTGAAACTTTATTAAATTGCATAAATCACATTTTATTTTATTTCAATCTGTATATACAACTAATACGTACATGCGTATGGGTATGTATACTTATATAAATGTATATAATATACCGTTATGTATATTATGTCAGAAATTTATAATTATTTTAATTATATTGTCCTTTTTTAACTACTCTTCCTCTTTAATGTTTCTGACGGTTCATTCTTACATATTATATATTATATTTTGTATTTGCATGTACATATATATATATATATATATATATATATATACTAGTTAAATTTATTTTAAATAAAATGAATACAATTTTTAGGGTATTCCATATAAATTGTGGATTTATTTGATAATTTTAAAGTAATATGAGTGTATTATTACCTAAATATTAATTTGAAATAGTCGAAACATTCATAAATATATTCTAATAAATTTAATCTTATTTTCTTAATTTCTTAGTCTTAATCTTATTTTTCTTTAATTTTATTGTAAAATTTAAGATCTTTGATTCCTAACACAGCTGAATTGTGCTAGATTTTTTTTCTATTTGTAGAATGTAAAATTTAAACTAGAATGTAATCTTTATGTTGTAACTCTTAGTAATGCATTATTTTTTTTAGGACAATATCAATGATATGGATACATCACTCTGGCTTAATCTTGCTGACATATATATACAATATTGTTAATAAGAAGTTGCAATAAAATAATCAAATTAACTGGAGTTCCTATTGTACTAATGTTGAAGTTTATTGCCAATGTTGAAGTTTTCATATTGGTGGTAATTATTATTTAAAATTAAATTAGAAAATGAAAGAATACTTTTTGAATTTTAGAAACTAGCCACGTTTCTCATGTAGTCCAACAGCAATTTCAGAGGAAAATTGTTTAGAATACACCCTGGCTTATGCGAAATTGGTTTGCGACATCTTGAAATTGTAATGTTTGATTAACAAATTTAAAAATATTTTAATCTGCATACTAATCTTGTGCTTATATATTCCAACATTAGGATTGAATATTAATAGGCTTCCATTTAATCAATCTTGAGCACTATTTTATTATAGATTTACTATACATTTATCAAATTATAAACAATAATGAACACAATACTTTTAACACAGAATCACCCACAACATTTTAATATCAAAATTATAAAACAGTTTTATAATTGCACAATTTATATTACAATGTATATATATATGTATATTCATACATTAATATTTCAATATTATAATTTGAATATCCTCGAATATAAATTTTTTTTTTTTTTTTATAATAAATTAAAGGTTAGTGTATAAAGGGTGAAAAGCTCAAAGGGTGTTGACGGTTTTTATTTTTTTTTTTTGTACTTTGCTTATTTTGTTTATACATACTTTATAATTTAAAATATATTGTATATATATATATATAATTTTTTTGGGTCTTTCACATTATTTACAGCACTGCAGTAGCAGCGGTAAAAATCGACCGATTGTATAAATCATACTATATAGAAACAAACATGCGATACACATAATTTTTTTTTTTTTAATATTATTTTGTACTTATAAAAATTATATGAAATGATTATGATTATTCTGATGTTTTATTATTGATAATGATTGATTATTTGATTATTAAGTTGATTATTCATTATGATTGGTTTATATGCTACATTGCTACCTATGCACGTATACATTTTTATGCTACTATACTTAATAATTTAAAATACACAGTGTGTGTTGTGGTTAAAAAGGCGGCGGTGATTTTGAAGGTTTTTGCGTTATTTTTTTTCATATAGGTATGGATATTGTGTACGTGTATGAATATATGAATTAAAATATAGATAATTCTTTTGTAGAATTATTATAACATGAATTAAATAATTTATAATTTTAGATTATGATCGCATAATAATATATAAAATGAAAATTTCTACTCAATATATTGGTTTTTTTTTTTCAACTCTTTTAATATGTACACGAATTATATTAAAAAAATGATAGTAGTATAAAAGAATATAAAGAAAAAATAATATTAAAGAGCACCCCCATGAGGTTGCCTTTTTTATTTTTTTCTCTTAATTTTATTCTGATCCTTTTTGATAGGTAGTATGTTTGTCCAATATACAAGTAATATTTTGTACATATAAAATATTAAATAAAAATTATATGTATATAAAAATATTAGATACCGCAAAAATTAATCATTTATTTTTTCCAAATAATATAATTGTTAAATAAAATAATTTCCTATGTCCTTTTTATTTTTTTTATATTTAGAAAAAAGACCTTATAAATTTAAGGTATTTCAGGTGAAATAGAAAATATTTTCCAATTAGTTGATTTAAATTAAAGAAATCCGTTTTTTTTTTAATACCTTAATAAAAATTCTATTATATTATCCGAATTTTAAGCTTGCGTTCCTTATTTAAATTTTAATAAAATGAGGCAACGGTTATGACTTCGGTCATTCAATCGAATGGTCTCGGGGTCAAATCCTAATAAGGAATTATATATAATATTATATAGTTTAATTTCCAATAGGAAATGAAAAACCGAATAATACAGATATATACACAAAAAATTCTGCAAGAAAGGGTCTTCATGTAAACGTGTTCGACTGTATAATATTAAAACAATTATAGAGAAGAAATTAAGGCAGAATAGTCACTTGCTTAGTTACCTCGAGTTATAAATGAGTCTATTTATAAAGACAGTCGTTTGGCTTTATTTTGATCGTATTTGAATAATTAATGCACTATCTTTGCTTTCTCTCTTTATCCTCTCTCAATTTATAATGGCTCACTATAATATAATAAATATTTTTTCTTAATTCCGTATCATCTTGTAGCGTCTGGATGTTGTTCAAAAATATTAAATATATTTAATAAGAGAAATTTGAATTTATCATATTCTTATACCGTAATATCTAACTCATTTTTTCAACATTTACTTGTCAACAATTCTCTTTAATCATTAATCTTCTGTCACAAAATCAGAATGCATCACTTCTGGATAAATGTCTTGTGTAAATTAAAGTGATAAATTAAATTCTTAAAATTTAAAATTTATTTTACTAATTATATAAATTTTTTTCTTTTTTTTTTTGAAAAATTTAATTTCCCTATAAAATATTCTTTAAATATAAAAATTTCACATATCTTATAAAATAAAAAAAAAAGTTTTAAATTTCAACGTAAGTACAAAATTTAAACAATAAATTTAAACTTTCTTATAACTTCACTTTACTTTTGTTATTTATTTTAATAAATTATTTGAGAAAACTGTAGAAAACAAGAAAAATAAAAAAAAAAAAATAAAGAAAAAAAATTTCTTCTAAAATTTTTTTCCTTTTCTTTTTAAGATTTTCCATTTCCTGTAAAGTTTAAAGTTTATCCTTGGAGTATAAACTAAAAGTTTTCCTCTTTTTCTTTTTCTATTGTTCTCTCTATACATATCTATAAAATGGAAGTTTGTAGAAAAAGAATAACAAGAAAAAAAAATAGAAATAGAAAAAACTGAAAAAAACTTTAAAAACCGTAAAACTTTTTTTTTTATATTTTTCCCTATACTCTGTAGTTTTTGTTTGCCTAATAGGAAATTTAAAAAAAAAATATTATTAGTTTGTAGAAAATCGGTGTTCAGTTTGTCATCTCTTGTTGTTGAAGCTAAAACACTGCAAATCATAGCCTGCTTTAATTGTCGATCCTTTTCTAACATTTTGCCGAAATAAATAAGGAATTTTAAAGTCATTCCCAATTTGTAAATGGAATTTGGTGTTCAGTTCGCTATCTCAATAGTCTTTTGTCTTTAAATAGCTCCAACAACTTTTCTCTTTAGGTTATTACCAATTTTCTTTGAGTACGACACAAGTCTTCCATTCCAATTCTTACATATTCTCAACTACACCGATGCCTAAAAAGAAATGTACTGCATTAAAGATTTTATTTTGTATACTAACTTATGTTTTTTTTCTTTTTTTTTTTTCTCTATACTTTATCCAAGCTTATCTTTATTTGATTTCTGGTTTTTTTTTTTCGACTTTTTATCTTAACAAGGTGAATTTTTTTTTTCGTTCTTTTAATTATTCAATACCAACTAAATTTTACTCGCGAAATTTTGTTCATTCCGAAAAGCAGACCAATAAGAACGTTAAAAAAATATAAGAATGCAAAATAAAAAAAAAAATAATTTTGCTTTTTTCCTTGAAATATGGAAAATAGTTGACCATCATCTCTTCAAATAATCTAAAAATTGAAAAGAAAACCTTAATAAAATACAAAATAAAAAAAAAAAATGAAAACGGAAAATTCTTATTTTTCCTCTTTGTATTCTGCAATAGATAAATTATGTACCTACATTAAAAATTAAAAAAAAAAAAATTATTTTTTTTTTTATGCGGTCAAGAAAACTCAATTCATTTTTCCGCAATTTAAACTCTTAATTGGAAAATCTTCAATTGCTTCCATATAAAAAAAGAAAAAATATTCGCGTATAAAGAGAAAAGTAAATTCGTTGCTTTCAAAATTTTTTTTGAGTTTAACTCAGCTATTTTTTTTTTTTCAGATTTAAAAATTTTCAAAAAAAAAAATAGATGCTTTGCTTCATCGCGTTTTTAGAGCACACTTAAATTTTTTCATCTTTTTTTTTTATCTTTGCTTGGTTTAGTGGTTGGAATATTCATAAAAATTCTTTATGATAATTTGAAAAAATATTAATTTGCTTAAATTTAACAATAGGGGGAACATTTTTTTCTTATTTAATTAATATATTTTTTAAATTATTAAGGAAATTTTATGAAAATCATGTAAATAAATTGTATTTTACATATTATCACTGGATAATTGAATTAAATGCTAACAATTTTTACATATTTCGTCAGAAATCCAATTGAGTCATTTTTCTTCCTTTTAGACGCCTTAAGGCTGGATAGACCACCATTTGAAAGAATGTAGGCTGTATAAAAGTCGTCCAGATCGAGCAGAAAAATTATGTTCCTAAGGCTGTACGTTATCATAAGAGTAATCTGTAAGAGTATACGTATCATCTGGAAGATAAGTTAAGACGAAACGTTCGGAATGACACAGAAAAGAAGAAGAGAATGCCGGTGACTGGGTCATATGCAAAACTACAGGATAACCAAAGCTGCAATATCACGTCAGGCATTAGAGTGGAGACCACAAGCAAAACGTAAAGTTGAGAGGCCGAAAAAGACTTGGCGAAGAATATTTGAGTGTAAACTCTCCAGAAAATTACTATTCAGTGGCAAGTATACCTTTACTTATTTGAATCATAATTTTTTTTAAGAAAACTATTTTATAATTTTTGTTATTATCAATTTTGCATTGTTCTTTATTTCCTAATTATTTTTAATATTTATTTATTGCCATAATTTCCAAAATCAAAAATACTTTCCTTACCTAATTTAAGAAAACCTTTTCCTTGGGCAAACTTATTTAAGAAAACCCGGACAAACAAAACACAAGAAAAAAAAATCACACTTTAAGTATAAAAGCAAAATCATAGACACACGCAAAACCAAGACGAAAAAAACGCTATAGAATGAAAAACTCGTAAAAGATCAAAGGAAAAACAAAAAAAAAAAAAATAAAGCAAATGCGAAAATTTTCACTTACCTTTTGAAAACGATATATTAGCATACCCGTAATCTACCATTATAAATGAACAACAGCTTAATTTTTGTGCGCGTTAAATTAAAAACGAATGCAAAAAAAATAACAAAAAAAAATCGCTTTTATTTTTCACTTTAAAAAAATTGATGACAATTTTCGCTCATTTTTTCTCTTTTTCTTTCTCTGAATTTAAGAAATTTTAAACTCTTTCTTTTATATTATTATTTTTCATTACTTTTTCTTTTCTCCTTTCTCTCTTTCTCTTTTGTAATAATTTCAACTTTTAGTTTTTTTTTTTTTTGTTTTTCTATTTTCATTTTTATCTTTTATTTTAATATGTTCTCATTCATTTCTATCGAGTTGAAAAACTTTTCGTTTCTTTCTTGTTGAAAGAATAACTGAATAAGATACAAAGTTTTCCGTTAAACTTTTTCTACTTCAGTCACTTTTGTTGTTGAATTCAACAACTATATGTATAATAAAATAGAAAACTGACACATTCATACAAACTAGATTTCCAATATAGTACACTAAATGGCTACAAGTATATGTACGAGTATATATTGTCGGATGCATATATGTCTGCATTTTAAAAATATAATAAGTTTAATAATTTACATAGCATAATTATAGGCGAATATACAATGAATAATATTAAATATTACCGTTATACGTTGTGTATGGATATGTTTTTGTTTGTTATGGAAATAATGGTAGAAAAATTAAAATAAAATTTAAAAAGTAAAAAATTAAAGAAAACTTTGTCCTTCCAAATAAAACGACTGTGTTCCGAAAGCTGGCGAAATTTTTTTATTCTTAACTTTTTTTTTTTGTTCTTAACTTGGAATTTCTATTACTATGATATAATCCTATTTAACGGAATTATTGCACTATAGCCTAAATGTTCTCAAACTAGTTAAGAACATTTAACTAATTAGCAAATAATTATAGGGAATCCGATATTTTCCCATAGTAATGGTGCACTGTCAAACTAACGAACAGTATACAGAAAGATAGATAGATAGTATATAGGAACTGATTTAACGAAGCCTCAGGGTGGTTTATATGAATGACATAAACGTTTACTTTACTTTAGTGGAGTCAACCTAACTTTTCCAATCCAATTCATAAAAACTCAGCAATGAGAATATCAGCGATTTGATTTCTGTTGACTATTCTACTTGATTAAGAACTCAACTAGCACTAATTAAATAAAATAGTTAGATTAATAGAATGTTTTGCTTCGGCAAACTCTCGTTTCTCAATGGAATTACTACAAATGAGTTAAATTAAAAAAAAATTTAAGGAAGGAGTTGCCTTAAAATCGCCTAAAATTACAATTTCACTTACCATATAAATTATCTTAAAGTATATAAATAACGTGCAAAGAGTCCCAATAACAGCTTCACGCTCAACTTTAAACTCTTTTAGTTTTCTTTTTTTTTTATATACTTTATCCTTAAAAAATAAATAAATTCATAATTAGATGACACCATTCGTGCGTTAATAACTTTTAAGTTTCTCTCATGCAGAGCAAAAACTTTTCTCGTTATAAGTTTTTCTCATATTATATAAAAAGAGAGAGGAAGAGAGAGAAAGAGAATAAACTTAAAGAGGAAATTTTATGTCTAAGATGACATAAAAGTAAATTATTTTAGAGAGAAAAAATATATTTTTTTTAAGACACAAACACAATTTATGCACATATAGACTTTTTTTTTGTTTTTTTTTTATATAAAAAGTTAGCCGTAGTTTTTATTTATTTCTTTAAATTTTTTTAGTTTTAATTATTTTCTCTCTTAAAAAATTATTAAAAAATAAAATTTTATAGCGAGATTTTATTTAAGAATTTTATTTTTTAACTGTAATCTATAATTTTATATTAAAGAAAGAACTACTTTAAATTGTGTTAAATGAAGTGGTATATTTGACACTTAGACAAAAAAAATCAGACTGGAAAAATTCTAAATGCAAAATATCCATAATAGCTTCAAAACGGTTAAAGCGAGAGCAATATATTGTTCGCAGATCCTTTTCAGAGCTAGGAGATCTACGTAATGGTTATATGAATGATTAATATCAGATTTGCGGTTTTCTAGAAATAAGTTGATAAAGCATGAAGACCTTATCTTCTTCATTATCTTTTCAGTCAGATAAAGCGGAATTGATTCAGTTATCAGTTTAGATGATTAACATTCCTAAAAAAATTTATTCTTTTCATTTTCTCCCTAAATTAAGATGAGAAATTCGAAATGGAAAAATTTCAAATAATTCAAACCTTGTAAACTTTTTAATTTTTTATTTGGACATAAATTTCATTAATCAAATAAAAATTACTAATTTATTAATTTATTAACAACATCCGAAAATCAATAACAATTTTCTTATTAATTAGCAATTTTTAGTTTTTTACACAATATAATGTTTTCTAACAAAACAAACAACATAAAATCAAAAACATTTCCTCAATATTTTACCAGAAATTATTCAAAGAATAAAACAACCCAACTTTAAAATAACATGAAAATTAAGAAAGAAAATAATATTTTTTTTAAACCAATTTTTTCCTTCCTTATCCACAAATTACATTAACAACAAGTTCTTTAAAAAAACAAGAGCAAATACAAATCAGCCGACCGACCATTCTTGCTGATATCACCTAGAGATTAAACAAAATGTATATATAGGATTAAAAGAAACAAATAATAGCAACAACAATGTAACATCTATACACACAAAACCATTATAAATATCAGGACCTTCATTCCGGCCATATTATTATTCTGTTTTTTAGCAACCATTATCTTTTACTACTTATAGGTATACACTCTAATACTCGTATAGATATAATACAAATGTATGTATGTATATATACAAATTTATTTATAAAACGAGCATTCGTTGGCCATAAATCAAAACTTTTGGCTAATTACTTCTAATTTTTGCAATATTCAGGATATATTTATGGCCATAGGAAACATTTCAAAAACAAAAGTCTCACTAGGTAACCCTCATTTTGTAAACAAAAGCAAAAGCAAAAAAAAGAATAGAAACACAGTTTTTTTATTCTTTGTTTTCTTTTTTTTTAGTTAAGGAACGTATCTTTACCCCAAATATAACAAAAATAGTATATAGAATCCAATAGAATCTCAATGTAGAGAATTCTCCAATATCTAATATTATTTTCCTTATACTTTTTCCAACACACCCCCATCTTATTTTTTTTTTAGAAAAGAAAATATAAAATAACTAAGAAGTACAAAATATATAAGAGGAAGAAGAAGAAGAAGAAGCAGAAGCACAGAACCCACCACCCGTCAAGATGGTAAACGATAAAAATCTTTTCTTAACATACAAAGTAATTATATAAGAAGGTATTCATATAAAAACATAAATCCAAATCAGTTAGTATCAGACCAAGGCAGGATTTTTAGTACTCGGTATATATTAGATACACAAAAACAAAAACGAAAAAGTCAACAAAAACAAAGTCGATTTATTATTTTGTTTTAAGAAGTTTTCCAGTTCTGTGTTACTCCTACTCCTTACATACAATTCTTCAACAATTTTTATACAATTGATAGCAGTAGACTTTGTTCATCTGAATTATTCTGTTTTGAATTGGTTTGCAAGAAATAAGAAAGTATATAGAAAAAAAGCTTTAAATTATAATAAGTACGAGTAGAGCAGCTGGAGTAATAATAATAATGTGACAAGTTAGCGTTACTTTCTCGATTATCTAGTAATAAGGTTTCTCCTCTGAAGTTCAAAACTGACAACAACAAATACAGTAATGAGGTCTTTAATGTAATTCATTCCCATATTGTGGTCAATATGTTGGAAACTATGTTTGAATCTACCACATCATAGCCTACCAGACATCCATGAAAAATTGTTATTGAAATAATCTGATAAGTTTTAAAAATATTTCCAGCAATTTAAAAAAAAAGGGTTCCTACAAGGGCCCAAAATAGGGGAATTTACACCCAGATCTGGAAACTGATAGCGAAAGAGCGGACAGCTGAGATCATCATGAAAAACGGTCACATTCTGCGATATTGGTTTGGGAAAATCCTCGTTCATGGTCCCAGACTCAGGAACAAGCAAACGGTAAAAAATTGTTTGCCTGCAGCTGCTGATTTAGAGAAATCCTCGGACAACGTCCCAAAACTCAGGAACAAGCAAACGGTAAAAAATTGTTTTCGTGCAGCTGCTGGTCTCGAGAAATCCTCGGACAACGTCCCAAAACCAGGAAGAATAATGGACGATAAGGAAGAGCTCTCCGAAGGGCAACAAAAACAGATGAGATGGTTGGGGATTTGAAGCTCAGCCGCCTTAGTCTGAAGTAATCATCTTAAGAAAAGGGTGTTCCGATAGTAGGAGAAGATCTCCCATCCGTCACCCAGAAGTAATGAGGAACAAAGACATCAGCATTCGCTGTCCTTGTAAGGATGTTTACAAAACAAAATCTGGATATAGGTGTGGTACAGGCAACCGTGAGCTTATAGAAGACAAATCAAGAGGTGAACAATTAGAGATGTTGAGGTAGCATGGGATTATGGGCAGCACCTTCCCGGTGCCTTCATTCGAATAAGAAAAAATATTAATTATATTTTACTTGCAGAGTGGATGACAAGGGACCTACACCAGTCACGGCCTGCATTGACATTGGGCAAGGAAAGGCACTGAGGTGTTGTTAGCATCGGCATACTTTCCAGGAGAAGGGTCATTTGCCCGCCATTGGGGTTACAAAGACTGGTAGAGCACTGAAGCTTGAAGCCACCACATCATTGTCTACCTTTTTATTAGTTTATTAGTCTTTAAAAAGTGAATTTAGCTGATTAGTCTTTAAAAATATTTCCAGCAAAGGTAATGAATTTCAAAAAAAAAAATGATAAATGACAATAAAGTCGATATAAGGTTCCTACAGGCGCCCAAAACGGCAGAATATACACCAAGGTCTGGAGACTGACAGCGAAAGAACGGACAAGTAAGACCCTCAGGAAAACCGGTCACAACTGGTTTGGGAAAATACTTGTTTACGGTCTTAGAATAAGGAACAAGCAAACGGGAACAATTTGTTACCTGCGACTGTTGGTCTGGAAAAACCTTTGAACAACGTCCCAAAAGTACTGAGAATAATGGTCAATGAGAAAGGACTCTCCGAAGGGCAACAAAGGCAACTGATGTGGTTGAGGATTTGGAGCTCGCCCTTTTTAATCTGAAGGAACCATCTTAAGAAAATGGTGTTCCGATAGTAGAAGATCTCCCTTCCTTCAACCAGTAGGAATTAGGAACAAAATCAGCATTCGCTGTCGTGGCAAGGATGTTCACAAAACAAAATCTGGACATAGTTGTGGTACCAGAAACCCTGGGCATATAGAAGACAAATCAAAGGATTATCAATTGAAGATGTTCAAGTAGTACAGGATTATGGGCAGGACCTTCAAGCTGCCTGCATTCCAATATAAAAAAATATTAATTATGCTTTACTTGAGAGTGCTTGACAAGGGACCTATACCAGTCACTGTTTGCAGTGACACCGTCGGCAAGGCAAGGACCTGAGGTGTTGTTAGCATGGGTCATTCGGAGTTACAAAAGCTGGTGGAGCACTGAAACAGAAGGAAGTGGCCGCTCATCATCGGATATGATGCAAATGCATATAACAAGCATTGTGCAGCAGCTATACTAATTTCTTGCACACGATTGGTGGGTGTCGGAGGAGGTTTCTATGTCGAACTGTAGGATAATCCGATTTAGTTAAGGGGCATTGATGAAGTACGAACCTTCCTTCAGAAACCCTAGGAAAACTAACTGAGAGAAATACAGGAACTTCAAATTCTTCTGCGGGGGCATATCAAAGACGCCGACTGCTGCAGGCAGTTAGGCAGAGGTTGTAGAGGCTAAGGACAAGACTGTAACCCTTGCGTCTCTGAGGAGATCTTTTAAAGCTCCGGGAGTAGATGGGATTTCGCCGGCATTTCTGCAGCGAGGTCTGGTAGAGTTCTTGCCCTTCTTAATAAAAAATTCAGAAGCAGCTTACATTCCTGAGTCCTGGCGGGCGACTATGGTGGTCTTTATCCACAAGATGAGGAGAAGAGCGATGACCCCCATGTTACTCAGGCCAACCACGGTGTTAGTGGGGAGACCACTAAGTGGCAGTCAGAATTCAGTAAAACTGCATATGCCTGCTATACATACTATTTCACAGGTACTTATTTCGATAAAGAGAGTATATGCTTAAATAACTTCAAATCCGAAGTTTATGATGTAAAATATCAAGTATACCAATTTAAAAAAATTTCAAAATTTAATTTTCAATTTCGAATTTCTTTTTTATCCTCCAATGTGATTTTCTCAATGTAATTGGCTCGGGAAATTTTAAGAAATAAGAATTGTGTATATATGTATGTACTTAGGTATATATAATATTATAAGTGTCTATGGAGATATTAAAAAGATCCCCATCATTATCTTTTGTCGTACTTATTTCAACCATATACACATTATATAGAGATGGAAGCATAATAATATCTTTATACTATTTGTGTATAATAATCCTTAATAATATTTTTGTTAATTTATGTTATATACGTATTATATACCTATATACAAATATATTATAAGGAAGGTATCAAGAAAATTTGGTTTTTGGCTTTATTTTTCCTCATATATATTTTTGTATAAGTATACTGTTATACGTGCATATTAAAATTATATAAGAAAAATTATAAAATTTCTTTCATTGTACCGGAAGACATTTGTAAAATTTCGCCCTTGTAATGGCGGCGGAACTTAATAATATATGTATATTAATATCTAGTTGCGAGTGTATACCATCAATATACTGTTTATATACATATGTATAAAAAAATATGGAAGATTTGTATAAGCAAATAAATTAATAAGCATATAAAAGCAATTCATTTTTAATGCGAATAGCTATATATATTTTTGAATTTATAGTAGCCATTCTATATCTAGATAAACAAGTACTATTATTTGTTATATACACAATACATATCTACATAATGACCAAATTATATATACAAGAAAATAAAATCTAAGGCGCATATTATTATGTATTAATAAAAGTATGTAAAAATTAATATTTTGTATATGCATATTGAGATTAATTGCTGTACTTAAGGATAAAATTTTCCTTTAAGATTCTATTTATTATTCTTCTTTTTGTTTTTGTTATTTTAAATAATGGAAGTAATTCTTTAATAATCTCTTAAGGGTAAAGAAATAAAAAAGGATACATAAAATATTATTATCCAATTATGTGTTTGTATGAAAGTGCTTGGTTTTGAGAAAAGGATTTAGATTTTTACATATTATTATTAATGTATATACATGTACATACGTGTACATGTATATACATTAATAATTATATATTAATGTATATATTATTAATGTACATACGTGTATACATAAGATATTTTCAGTAATTTCAATGAAATTGTATTTATTTCGATTTATCGTATATTTTCAAGGGCAAAACGAATGCTTTTTGTAAAGAATTTTGAATTTTAGTTTATTGATATTTTTTCAAAAATTTAAAACGGCAAGAATTGTACTTTGTTAAAATAAATTGAATTAAATTTGAAAATTTTACAAATAATACAAATAAAATTTAATGGAAATTTCATGTTTTTTTCAATAAATTAAAATATTAAAATTTTAAATTATGAAAAATACCAAGAAACAGAAATAATATATTAAAAAATGTTTAATAAAGATACTTCTCCCTCTTTTTTCTTTCTACAGCTATGGTCAAAATAATAGAAACACTTAATATACGTTTTTAATTTCTTTTATATCTTTTGTAAATTATATTCGAATTAAATGCCATCTTTTGCAAAATTATTTTGCTATATTATGTTCTATTGTGAATATATTTATTGTCACTAAAAAACTGTAATCTGCGGGAATTCAGCATTTGAAAGTAAAAATACCGTATTTCATCTGGTCTTATTATTGATGAATGATTATTTTATTGATGAATAAAACTAATTTTTTTAAAATTATTTAAGCAAATATTGAACAATATTTAAATTTTAATAATCAAATAATTTAATTTTTTGAAAAATTGGAAAAATATTGCAGAATTATGGGTCGATCGAATCATTCTAGTGTTAAGGAAAAATAAATAATTAAAAACTTAAGAAACCAAGGAAAAAGTGTAAAAGAAATTGCCACAATTATTGAACGTTGAGTACATTTAGTTTTTAACGCTTTAAAAAGTAATAACAGTCCTGAAACACGAGGAAGAAAGCAATAAAGAAGTGAAAAACTGAACAGAAAAATTGTAATGATATGTATAAAAGACCCATTCAAATCTTCAAAAGCAATTTTAAAAGAATGTCAGGCTAATGTGAGTAGTAGAACATACGCAAAATATTGAACAAAAATAATTTATTTGGTCGCGAAGCACGAAAAGTTCCATATGTCAGTAAAAACAATATTAAACATAGAAAAACTTTTGCTAAAACTCATTCGGAGTGCAGTAGGCCAGAGGGTGTAAAGAAGTGGCGCAATATCCTCTGTTCGGACGAAACAAAAATTAATTTATTTGGGCCAGATGTTCCTACATTCGTTAGACGTCCACCAAATACTGAATTAAACCCCAGATTCACGCTCAAAACCGTAAAACATGGTGGCGGCAATATAATGATTTGGGATTGTTATTAACAAAAATATTAGGTGTTTCTATTATTTTGACCATAACTGTATTTCAAAATATCTTTCTCCTAACTATGACAATAAAAATATTAGGCAGTGATAATTTATCGTTCATGCGCTATCACAAAGGTCAAATTTAACACATATAAAATACTATTTTTCTGATATATAGTTATAATAATATTTGATATACTAGAAAATTAGCAATATTTTTCGAAATTACTAGTTTTAATTCGTTAAATAACGAATTTTTAAGAAAAATACTGTTATTTAGGTATTAATTTTCTTAACTCTCGAATAAAATTTCTATGGATTTTTTATAGCGACACTGTATAGATACTACAATATGGTAAAAAATTTAAGAGATTAGATATTTAAAAAAAAACAACTATAATATTGCTCTTTACAATCAAAAATCTTTATATTTTGTTTAAAATTCGAAATGCTGATATTTTTAGACAAAAACGGTACAAAAGAATTAAAATTGTTCCCAAAAGTACACAATTTTTTTGAATCCTAAAAATATGCAACATATAATATTTTACGCCATAAAATATGCAAATTGTTTTTAAAAATGGCCTTATTTGTAAAATAAATAATAAATTACTGGAATAAATGTAGGAATTCTCCCATCTTTTCTACTCCAATGAATCCTAGTAGAAACTTAAAGATGAAAACAAAAAATACATTAACCAACAACTACTGCAATCTATAAATTTTTATCTTTAAATCTTTAATTATAATATTTACACGTCTTACTCTAAAAACAAAGTTTCAATTTTTTAAAAGCAAACGGAAAATCTAAAATAAAAAAATTTCTTTTAAAAATTTCAATTTTTTTTTTATAATTTTGTATTTTTAATTATAACTTTCATTTTTATAATAATTAATTTTTCTTTTAGTAAAGTTTTTTTGGAAACAGGAAATGAAAAACATCAAATTTTACTTAGATTTATACCTCAGATTTTATATTTGATGAAAATGTGTAAAGCAAAGGAAGAGTTACAAACACATATTATGTAAGACTTGAAATAAACCTTTCCAAAGTTTATCGGTAACAAATGTAGAGAGAATGAGTAGAGTTATAACGTATTTTGTTTAATAAAATCATTTCTTTAGCTCGTTTTTTAATATTTATACATAATGTGGAGCGGATATTACATTTATTTTACAGAGTGTAACATTAACTTTTGCAAAATTCTTAAAAGATCTTAGTTAAGTAGAGGAGGAATAATTATCCAGTGTCTTGCCTACAGGATTCCTATGAGACCCACATTTTTAATGAATCAGAGCAATTGTTCTGGGGAAATATCTCAAAAGGACATGCCCACCAACGAGTGTCTACTCAAACTGTCCCTTCTCCTATAAAATCAACTATCAATTGAGAAGGTACATATTGCGGATGGTCTCCTCTCCTTCCCCGCAGTACCTGCAAGACCCGACTGTCTTTATACAATGTATAGTATAGTAAATGAAAATTTCTATTTATCCATTTCTATTAATTAAAAAGATTACCGAGCTATGATTACAGCCTTTCTGTAAACGTATGGCATATACACTCAATTGAATAATTTTTAATATTTAAACTTTAAAATAATTTCCAATGAGTAACCTTAAACTAACTTTAACTATAATTAAATGAGCCGTATATCATTAACATACAAACTCATATACAAAAATTTTATTTTTATTTAAATAATTAAACCTATAAATTTTTAAATTATTAGCTATGTATTGCTTTTACTATACGCTGTCTCTTTTATGCACCTTTAAATTCATAGATCACAAAGTAGATTTACAAAAACACAACATCCATACACACGCTTACGTTCATAACGTACACATACGTTCAAACATAATAATTTATTCATGTAAAATGCAAAGATTTTTGCACAAAGTTTTTAAAATGACACAATCCCATAAAAATTTTCAATTTATTTCAAAACAAAAAGCGAAACAAGAAAAATAATTATTTAATTTTCTTTCCAAGTCTACTGCTGACATTTTACATTACTTTCTTTAGCATTGTTATCAAGGAAAACTTATTTCACTTTCCAAAAACAGAAAAACAAACGCAACAAAACACAAGCACAAAAAACTAAAAAGGAACACAACTAAAAAGTACATAAAATAAATATTTGCCAATTCGCTGAAATTCCACTGAAAATAAAAATAAAAACAACATAGAAAAATAAACAGTAAAATTAGCAAAAACAAAGAAATAAAAATAAATCCTATGAGCACACATACAAACACACTCGTATAGGGGGAAACAACGGTATTCATTTATATGGAAAATTCTATGAAAAATTTTCATTTTCTTTAATATTTTCAAAATAACTTTTACTTAAGGAAGAATTCTTCTTCTGGGAGTAAAAAATTAACGAAACAAAATGAAAGAAAATATTCGTTTGCTACAAATGCAAAAACAAAAATACAAATTATAAGAAAAACATAAGCTAAAATTATTTCTTTTTCTTTTCATCTACTTTAATTCGAATCCTTTTTCCAAATGATTTGTAAAATGTTGCCTTTAAAATTATGGCGTGCGGGTTTTCTTTAAAGAAAAATTTTAAATTTTCTTTAATCAAAAATTTTAGAAGAAAATTTTCTTAAATTTATTTCTTATATAAGTAGATTTCATGTATTTATGTATGTATGTTTGTTGATATTTTGTACATACGTACGTTGTTGGTGAAACTTTTAATACATAACCCTCTCTCACCCTCTCTCTTTCACTCTTTAATGTATTTCATTAGGATGTATACGCGTATATAAAATACTCATATAGGTACATTAACTTTCTATTTATTGTGTATATTGCGAAAGAATATAGAATTTAACTAAAAAAAAAACAAAAAGGATAATAAACAAAAAACAAAAACAAAAGCACAAATGAAATCTATTAATGTCACAACAGGTTTTTGATCGTTAATCATTTTCTCTTGAATCTTTTTTGTTTTCTTTTTTGAATATAAATTGTAATAATTATTTTAATATATAGGTACTCGTACATACACACATATATAATATATAGTTTGTATCCAAGTTAAAAATTTATAGGGTGATATACTCCGATGCTATCGAATTAATATTTTGAATTTTGCAATTTTTAAAAATTATTAACCAGGTTGGATCTGGTAACACAACTGCAGTTAAATAATTTCGTCATGAAACTCAAAAATCTATTGCTATATTTTAGATAGACCGATAATCGTTGAGAAAAATTTTGTTAATTCATATTTGAATTCTTGTAGATTGCTGCCAAAAAAAAATACCGCCCCCTACGACCACCGCGGCCAGTCATTGAGTTTCTGAAAAGAAAATTGCCTTGAGCACGATGGAAGGAACTTCACTTCATATTATGATAACCTTCAATAGCAAATCACTGCCCCCGGCTCCCCTGCTCCATTCTTACATGGTCTGTAAAATTACAAAAAAAAATATTCCACAGAAGTATTTTAGAAATCATTGAAGACCCTGTCAATTATATTAGTTTTCTTATATTATACGTGTGTAATAATTCTGTTAATCTTGCATTTGTATGTAACTACATAAATTTTCAAAGGATTCGTGTATATAACACCATTCATTTAAATTTAATACTATTAAGAGTGTGTATGTATATAGGTTTATATATAAAATATTCAATTTTTTAATAAGTCCGTTGCTAAGGACATTCTAAAAGAAAAACGAAGAAGAACAAAAATGATTTTAATGAAGAAAAAACAAAAAAAAAAACAATTGATAAGCAAGAAAAAAATTTTTTTCAATGAAAAATTCAATTTTAATTTTTCTCATCTCCTAGCAGTTGATTCAATATTATTAAAAGTAAATTAAGAAATGAGAAAAAAATTTTTTTTTTCCTAGAAAAAAAAATTTATTTAGTCACTCTAATTAAACAGATTATTTAATTAAATTTTGCACCATTGAGTCATTAAGGACGAGTTTTGTTTGTTCTTGTTGTTATTTTTCCTTTTTTTTTCTTTAATATTAATGAATTAAATTCTTTGTTTTAATAATGGATTAAAAATAATTATAATGGCGCCGGTATAGACTATTTTACTCGTACTTGTACACAAAATGTGATTAATTTCAATTGTATTTAGATTAAATTTAAAATATATGAGTAACAAGATGCTTTAAAAAATTTTTTTAACTACAAAGTATAGAAATTTCAAAGAAATTAAGCCTTAATACAACGTTAACAATTATTATTACTTCAGAAACTGGTTAACTGGTTAAGTGCAATATGCAATAAAATTCCATGCCAAGCTCCATACCAAGAACAGCAGAATATTGCTTCCAAATATTCGTGTCCGGCAATGTTATAGAAGTAATTCATGTCCCTTAAATATTAGAATTTCTGCTATCAAGATTATTTGATCTTAAAATAAATTTAATTTTATATTGGAATTAATTTTTATTCACATAATTTTTTTTGGAATTCCTCTAAATTGGCGTTCAAATTAAGTAAATCTTTACATATTCTTACCATTTAAGATGTACATTCATTAACTTTGTAATAAAATCTAAAATTTCAGTACACAATTTAAAAAATTTCCAAGTTTTCATATCACAATTTCCATTAGGTCAGCATTAATTGTATACCTTGTATGCAGAGAATATGGAATTCTACTTATAGAATGACATTCAATACAAACATTAACCATTAAATATCTAGCTTAGAGTATAAAGAAAATATTTTTACAAATATCATCTATTAAAACTAATATTAAAAGCATTTTCAAAAAGTATAGTTTTTTTTTTCTTTTGGACAAAGCTATGCCAAGGTATATAGAGGACAGCAAATGAAAAATTACTTAAATTATCAAATAAATAAGGATCATAAACATCCTGATTAATAAAATGATAATAAATTTTATTTTGTTTTTTATGCAATTCAAACATTTTTTTTTTTGTTATCGTTTACCTTTTTTTTATCCTATATGTATGACGATAAAGTCAAAATCAATTACCCTTTGAAATGCCCAAAAAAGTATTATTATTTGTTACGTTTGTAAAAAGGAATAGGCTACAGTAAATAGGATACATTAGAAAAGTCCAAAATTATACATGGGCATTTTAGATTTTATGCAGGAAAGAAAATCATGCTTTAAAATTTTTGTTATATGAACTACGGCTGTAATTAAATCTCAGGCAAAAAAATTTTTCAAAGTTGTCAAATTCCGATTCCGACCCCGATTTTTTGTGTATAATAAATTAAAATTTTGTCAAAAAAACCTTGCGGAAACTTAGATTTTTCGATGCAGAGTATTTCTTTCTTACTCTGTATGCTGCTGTGCTTTCTACGTACTGTGGCAGAATAATTGATTTGTAATTGATTTAAGCCTTTTTTCTCATTAATTTTGCATTTCCTTTACTTTCTAAAAAACTAGAATTACGAATCTGTTAGTACATTTTTGCCGAATTCGAAATTTATAATATTAGGCACCTTAAAAATGTGATTCAAAAACTTGATTCAATATTACATTTAAAATTCAAGAAACAAATATTAATATCGGTGTTATTTACTGGTCATAATCATTATTTTACATACCTCCTGTACCATAAACCAACAAACATACACTTGCATCTTCATACGTTTATACAAGAATCCAAGAAACGTGTAATCATGGTCATTTCCAAAAATAAAAAAAAAATGAAGATTGGGAATTTTTGTTTCGGTTTTCTTCTATTTTTTCCTCTAATAAATTCAAATAAAGCAAAAGAAAAAAAAAAAGAAACAGAAAAATTATAATAAAAATGGTAGAAAATGGTAGCAAATTTTTTATATTTTTATTTTTCTTCTCTTGTTTTTCTTGTTCTCTTTTTGTTTCTGTTTTATTGCGAAAAAATACATTTTATTGGTTTCCATAAATTTTCCAGTCCACTTTTGGTGAATTTTTTTTGTCTCATTTTTTTTTTTTTTTTGGGTGACTTATGCTTTTCCGATATAAAGAAAAATTACTTAATTTTTAACAATAAAAAAAAAATTTTTTTTTTTTTGGAATGGTCAAAAAAAAAGAGAAACTCATTGTACTTAAAAGAGTAAGAAAAAAAAAGGGGTAGAAAGCAAAAAAATTACTAGCTTCGAAAAGCAATTCGAGTGCAATTTACGAAAAAAAAAAGAAATTTTTTTAATTCATTTTTTTCTACTTATTTTCTTTTAATTTTTGATACATACGTACATGTGGCTGTATATAAGATATCACTATCATAACTGTGTGTGCATCTATACAAAGATAATGTTATATAGATGGCAAAGAGTTAAGAAGGATACTTTATAAGCTAAATATAAAATATGAGGTAGATGGGTAAATACTTTAAACAAGCACGTGAGGAAACAAGGTATAAGTGTAGATTTCCATATACTAAATTCAAATATACGCAGTGCCGGATCTCATGTGTATTAAGTATACATTTGCAATGGGCGTTGAAGAACAGGGGCGAGATTTAAAATTTAAAAAAAGAAAAACTTAATTTTAAAAATTAAATTTTTTTTTTGGAATTTTTTCTATTACGTGTTCCTAAAAATTTTTTCTTTCTATTTGTAGGGAAATTAACTATTACCATGTACCTATTAACAAAACAAACAATGTAAAAAGGAAAGGGTCAAATAAGTCAGAGCCGGTCCTGTATATATAGACACAATAAATATGTATGTTACACGGACTCCATATGTAAAATGTGAGTATGCATCAGAATACAATGAAATTTCTCTTCCCCTTCTTCTTCACAATGTTTTTGCCTTATAATTTAAAAAATGGTTCTTCTTACAGTTTCAACAAAAACATTATTCCAGAAAGAGGCAAAAAAAAAAATAACAGAAAAACAGAGAAAAATTGGTCCACTTCAAAAACAAAAAAAAAAGCAGCAAAAAAAAATTACCACAGTATCCTTTTATAGCAAAGATATTAATAAGTACTTCCGTTTGATAAGAATTATTTTTTTTACAATGATGAAAAGAGAAAATTCTTGTAATGGTCCTTTAGTATACATGCATATATCAAAAAAAGTACCATACCAACTAAGTGTACAAGCAGCACATATATGAATTCGATATTTTCTTTAACAACAAATTTTTTTTTTTGCCATTTAGTCACTTTTTTCCTCATTTAAGTCACATTTGGTATCGTATATATAGAACTCACATTTATTATTTAAAAAAAATTAATAATATTAAATGTATATATCTGCATCTTTATAGTATATTTATAGAAAACAATAGAAATGATACTCAAAAATAATATAGAATACTATGACACCATTTAAACAAAAGAAAAACAATAAAAAGTGATCCGAAAATAATACAAGAAGCAAGTGCCGATAAAAGACAATTTTATAAAATATAATATATCCTTTTTTATTTCCAAAACGGATATACTTGCATTAAATGCTTGTAAAACTAAATCTTTCTATTAGAATTCCTTATCAATGTTGTAAAGGATTAAAGTTTCAAGACATTAAATTTTATTTTTGAATATTTGCACAGATTCGATTTGCAACCATACATTTAAAACTAGTACAGGTGTACAATAAAAATATTTTGAATTACTGCATTCATTACTGCAGTGTTATTATACGAAGATCCATAAATTTATTTCATACACGCATATAAAACAATGCAGAAACAAACATTTAATAGAAAACCACATTTTCAGAAAATGATTAACAAATACTATGAGGAGGTGGATGTTGCCGATTTAAATTTTTTGTATTACGTTCGGGAGACACCACAAAATCGTCTCCAACAGGTATCCAATATAATCGCTGTAACTCTCCTATACATATTTCGATATATCAAGTATCAATGCAATCCTCACCATTCTGATTTGTTCAAAAATAATTTTAAGGCCAAGCACAGCATCCATACCTTCAGGATTCAAAATAATAAAATAAATTATTCAATATTTTTCAATCTTATGTAAATTTGAAAATAAACAAATCATACTATGGTAATTATTGTGTCTCAGTTGCCGCCAGTTCTCTCCAAACAATATGAATTCCTCAATTGAATAGTAAAGAATACCTTATTTCTAAGTGTAGATTGTAGTAAAATTCATTCCTTCTGTACTGATTCCAATAACATTAAAAATCTGGTAAATTTTTCAGTACTTTATTAAAAAAAAAAAAGAACTTCACATTTAAATTATCATCTTTAATAATTTTTGTATCGTACTGAACTCAAAGTATAATTAAAACTGCTACCTACCCAACGTACCACTTGGAAAGTAAAATTATATAAGACTGCTATATATAAGAAATACAATGATAATTATTATGCATTCCTACTTATAAATTCAAGATATTAAAAATAATTTTTTTTTTTTTAGACTGCTCTTATAATGGAAATCTAAAATGAAAATCTATGAAGGCAGAGAAAATTTGTTTTGGGCTGGAATGCTACAACTACAAACCATTGCTGCTGGTCGAAAAACTTTTATGGCTTTTTTTTTTGTTTTTATTATTTTGATTATTTTGAGTGATTTTAATTTTGCAACCATAAAAATTTCAAAAAATCTTCATCAGAAAAAAAAATATTGAAACTGACAGAAAGGAGACATTATGAGATTTTTTATTATTTTTTCTTTTTTTTTTACTAATTCTATTCGGCACGTGTTTCTAATTCATTGTTGATGAAAATATTCTCATCCCCTGTAAGCAAAAGAAGCAAAACAGGCATAAAAAAATGCAAAAAAAAACAAAAGAAAAAAAAAAAGGAAACCACCAAAAAAAAAGAGGACAAAAATGTCCTTGTCATCACACTTTTCTTTAACTGACATCATCAACATCATTATTAAAGCCATCATCATTCTAATTTTTTTCTTTCTATACATTTCTTCTTGCTTCTTCTTCTTCTTCAACATCATCTTCTTCTCCTTCTTCTTTCTGTAGTAATTGGTATCCTGATGAACAACTCTCTTCTAAACCTGAATTATAGTTTGGTATGTAGAAAAATGAGAAAGAAAAAAAAAGTAGAAAAAATTGTAGGAATTTTCAATTTTTATTTTGTTTTTTTTAATAATTTTTCAATTTTATTTTCTCCTCGAAAAACAACGTCACCCACCCATCAACTTTTTATCATCAAAATTCAACCACCCGTTATGATGGGATAAAAAATCGACACTACCTTCTCTCTCTCTCTATTTTACCCTCAACATTTATATTTTAATTTTAAATATAAAAATTTTTGATAAGTGCAGAATTTTTTGAGTAATTTAAAATGAGAAAAAAAGAACGAAAAAACACGAATAACACAATCCGGTTACGTAACTCTCTCGATTAATTGAAATATTAAAAATTCGAGTAATTTTAATAAGTAACCGTAAGCAAACTTACCTAATTTATAACTGATAATGGGTAGTAAGTTTAAACTGGCTAAATAAGTAAAGGTTACCGTTTTTTCATTAAAATCATTCAAAGAATGTAGCAAAAATATCGCAGGGCTACGCTTAATGTTTGAGTTTTTTGTTAAAATTAAAACGATAATAAGATGTGATCGACTTCATTTTGAGAACTCTTGTTATCTCTTTTGGTTCGCCCCATTCAACCGACTTAATAATCAATCCGATTCTCTATATCAAACGGGAAAATAAAATAAAAAATATTTGTTTTCCCTTTTTATTTTTTAATATTTTCTCTTCGCAATTTTCCTTATCATAATTTTTACAAAATTATGTATAATTAAAAATATTTGTAGTACGCATTTTTGTCGCCATTGTTAAAAATTTTCGATCGTTCAAAATATGTACTTGTACAATGCTTAAGAGATTGCTAACTTTAACTGAGAATTTATTTTATTTGAAAAAAATGTGCGGCAACAATACGTATAAGGAATGTAGATTGAATTAAAAATAATTAAGTGACCTCAAGCATTTTTAACTGTTATATTTATTATAGTGTTCTATAATTGATAATTTAATAAAAAAAAAAAGGGAGAGTGAGAAATATGTCAGAAGACACGGGAATTAATATTGATATTATAACACTTCATTTTTAGAATATGAAAGTATTTTGGAATTTGTGGTTTTACTGACTACTTTAATAATTATTTTTAGGTTATCTTGTTGCTGAAGATTGAGGGTAAATTAAGAGAATTAAAATATTGTACTCATTTTGTTATATCGCGTAATATATCACAACAATTGTATTTGCAATTTTATTTAACGAGGTATTCCATTTTGCGTCTTGGTGATTTCACAATATCATCATCAGCTTGTGAACATATTCTCTTTAAATTACGCTAAAATAGCTCTTATAAGAGCGTTAACTAGCTAATTTGCTTTCACAAACTCCTAGACAATTTTTTTTTTCTTGCATTTCTGGCTCATAAAAATACTCCATGGACTATATATTCAATTTATTTAAATCACACAATATTCTCTTGCACTAAATGTGAAATATCTTTTAAAAAAATATTCAAATTTTTATTTTCTTTGCTCTCGAAAATTTAATTTTAATTTTGAAACCTAGACCAGTTAATTATTTTTTTTTGCAATTTTTTTTTTTTGTACCGCGTATATGCTTTTTTGGCATAATTAAATTTACTGCAAAAATTTCATTAAGGATTTTCATACAGTGCACCCGGCCATTTCTTTGATTAATTTTTTATAAAATTTTTTATTTATTTGAATTTTTTTTTAGCGCAATATATAGAAATAAATTTAAAAAAAAGAAAACAAATAAATTGGAAACACAATCTACCATCAGTCAAGGATTCTATAATTTATTTTAATTTTTATTAAAAAAAAAAATATGCTGACCGCAGACACCGCAATATTAAAAACCATAAAATGATGGCGAATAGTTTGGATGGATGGATGAATGGATAAATGAATAAATCTTTGAATCAATGTGCATATACATAGAATTTTTTGTGTGTATATAGATATATATATATATATAGAGATATGAAATTATAATAAAAATAATAAGTAGAATACAAGTATAACATATAAAAGGCTGACCTGCTGAACACATATATGGGCGCATTATTCAATAATAAAACGAAATATATTATGTAGGTATATATTAAAAAAGAAAAAAATGATGAGCCTGATTATAATGATGTGGAAACCATTGCTTCCAAAGTATAGTGGCGCGGCTGATATGTAAAAAAAAAAAAATATAAAATATCCGCAAAATGAATTTTTATCCATTGTCGGGACTAAATTTTCTCGTTACTTTTTTTTCGCCGGATTATTTATAAAATAATTTGTTTTTTATTTTTCTTATTTGCCCCTGCACACTGTTTTGTGTATATGTTATATTTTTTTTATTGAATTTGCGCAGATATTTTGTGCCATAATGCCTAATGAATTTTATACTATATGTGAGCATTTTGTGTAATAACCGTGTAGATTTGTTTATAATATTTTAATATATATAATTTGAAATAAATAATACAAAATATTTTTGAAAAACAGTACACCACGTAAAAAATAAAGCATAAACGAAATTTAGTTGTGTCATATTTCAACTCAAGTAAATTACAGCAAGAGCACATTAGTTACCTTCACAAAACGAAGTAGCAGAGTCGTCGTTCAATATGTGGCGTATATCCTGCATGATCGCCTTCCCTGGAGTACTCATATAGATAGGCTCATCGAAAGAGCAACGACGGCCTTGTGTATTTGTAGGTGTTTTGTTGGCAAAATTTGGATCATTAATCCTAAGGTAGCACTCATGCCGTTCCTTCCATTTTATTCAAAGAAGTTCTCCTCAGAGCTATGGAAGATAGATCAAAATTAAGTTCGTGCTATTACCGGCTTCATCACTGGGCATTGTCCGATGAAGTATCACTTGCATACAGTGGGAAAATATGATTCCTTTTTGGATGGATTCTGCCGAGACCATGAGGGAACGGTCATACATATTCTGTGTGACTGTTGTGCTCTGGTCGTGAGGAAACGCAGATAGTTTGGGGCGACCTTAGTCAATGTTGGGGAACTCACTTCGAACTGCCTGAGGAACATCTCCTTTGTCGTTATCTCCTTCAAGTAATCTCCAATCCACAAAAACGTAAGAATTTCATTCATTTTATTGAGATTCTACTGAAATTTTGTAATAAAAAACAAAAATTTTTCATGGTCCCGTATGTCTACAATCTGATTTGATTACTATGATTTTTTTCTTCTTATTTTGCTTTATTTTTTTCTTTCCCCGAATAATTTTATTTTGTTTGTCCTATACCAATAAAATTAAGTGACATATTATTAATTTACGGCTATATATGACAAAAAAAAAAACCACTGCCCTACAAGTCTACTTATAAAATATAAAGTTAAACGCTAATTTTATCAATTTATGATTAATTGTCAACCTCTCAGCAGTATGTCCAAATATATAGATGATTTTTTTTTTATATTTTGATTTCATTTAAGTGGTCGCATATTACAACTTCTATATATGTACACATAATATTTATTTATGAATGGGATAATAAGTACCCTGTTCAAAAATAAGAGTTCTTTAAAAAAAAGTTAATTGTTACAGAAATTTATACAAATTATAAATATTTTTTTTTTATTTAATAAATTAAATCCCCCTGTTCCTCACTTTTCATAACTGTTATATTGTTACGTTATACGTTAAACCGCATGTACAATTATATTTTAGAATGAGAAACCTATAAGTGCGTGCGGTATATTTCAATTTAAAGTGTACCCGTTTTTTAAAGGAAATTATGAGAAAATTTCTATGCGCTTTTTTGTTTTTTTTTTTAATTTTTAAATTCATTTCTAAATTGTCCCCTATAGTAATATAATTGTAATAGTCCATTTATTAATATCCTTTATTAAATTAGAAACGTAATGATTACGCACTGTATTCATTAAATGAAGAGTACATTTATTAAAGGACCTTAAGAGTAAATTAATTTTAATTTTCATGTGAAAATCTGGGGTATGTTTAAAATTTTTTTGAAAACGAAATATTTAGAAAAAATCTTGTAGTTCTCATATATTTTTTGTCAAATTGTAATATTTTTGGCTAAGTTCATTAATTAAATTTTAATAATTACAAATTTGATCCAAAAAACATTTAACACATTTTAAACAAAGAAAATATTTGCTATTATTACCTAATTTTTTCATAGAACCATTTAACACTCTGTAAATCGTAGAACTAATGTCTTCATAATTGCAGCACCAATATAGTATTTAAACATAATTTAATTTATGAGTTAATATTACTAAATTGTGTTGTTTCGCAGCATTAGAGCAGTTTTGAAGTCAGGAAATATTGTGACCCAATCGAATCATTATTCTGATGCGGTACCATTACAGGGAGATGAAAAATTTATTAAATTAATTTAATCTATGTTAATAACATCCACAACATTTATTATTAATTATTAAATTAATTTAGGAAATCAATTTTTTAATAAAAATGCTCGTAATTTGATTAGAAAACTCTTATAAGATTTATTGATGAAAATTATTCTTTAGGAGTGCTTTTACAAGTTGGTGGTGCTACTTTGTAAAATCTAAAAAACTAAATTATTTATTTTTACTAACTTTGGACAAACATGACATGACACTACTAAAATATTCAACCTATTCACGTTAAATTTTCACTTTTTGTATTTTAATTTCTTATTCTTTTAATTTTTTTTATCCTTAATTCAAAATTTGCAATTTCAGACCTTTTTTTTTTACAAGAAAATATATTCGGATACCGAAAACTCATTTCAAAAACAAAAACAACATAAAAAATATAACAGAAAAAGAGGATATAAAATAAAATGTCGGAATAACTGGAATCCAAAAAACAAAAAAAATTAGAAAAAGCAAGAAATCAAAAAATGCCAGTCATGCAATTGCTATCCCTTGTCATATAATTTGCGCCTGAATTTTTAATATTATATGAAAAATATTTCTAATATACATAACAGTATAGTGGGTTGTTGGAATGTATTCGTATACCTATATCCATGTGTTATGGCAGAGCTTACATAAATAAAAAACTTCGCCCCATTTCTTCAATTTCAACTGGGATAATTTTCATATCCATAATCTAAGAAAATTCGCTTCTGACATTTATGAATTTTTTAAATTTTTTTTTATATTTAATTACATGTTCGTACATATACATGTACATATATATCTGAATTATAAATGTATAAGCACATCTTACATACATATAATTTGTATAAACATTTTGATTACAGTGAAGTCATTTTCAGCTTAAAAAAATAAATGTTTAAATCTCAAGAAGAATAAAACTTGTAAGGGCACGCAGCACTGTGCAAGAGACTTTGAGCCATCTGTCAAACGAACGATGGTGTGTGACGCAATTCAATAACTTAGGAGTTCTTTTCCCTAGTTGCGTCTGTTAATAATAAGCAAAGCTATTGTCGAAGCTATACTTTAGCTTCGAGAAAAGATATTCTTTTTCTTACTTCTTGAAGTAATAATTAAGACAATGCAAGGAAGGAAAATTCTCGGAATAGATAATGACAATTTTTCCTCCTACTGTTAATTCCTTCGTTAACAAAATAGTCTAAAAATCACCTCTATTTCCATAGTTGAACGCGAACCAAAACCGCCATAATGCAGATGTATGCAAGTCTTTGCAACTGCTCTAGGCATTTGCTTGTTGTTCCAAATGCTTCCCCTCTCTCCCTTGTCAACACCCTATATATCAGTATTGGAATAAGTATTATGGTATACATTTACTTCTTAACAGACGGGAAACAACTTCAAAACCGGCGGGAAATGACGATGCATAACACGAGTACCCGAGCTCTAACGGTTTCTTAGTGTTTCGACTAAAGAAACTTGCTGTCAAATACTCACCTTGGTTATTTATGAGTTTTAATTTATCGTGTGTGCTATTCGTGAATGCCTTTGAATTTTTTAACAAAAAGTTTTTTTTTTCATGACCTGAATATTAGCGAAAAAAGGTTGTCAGTTCTGTGGAAAACCCCTATATGTGTTTATCGGGCTCCGCACTACTATAATTTCCGCCGTTCCATTTATTAAAGAACTTTGACATCCACAGTCCACAGCGATGTCCTCTTTGATCCTTCTCTCAAACCCTATATGTGTTAGGGAAAAATTCTTTTATAAAAACCTTTTTGAAAAATAAAATATTTCTTCTAGATAACTTGATTATACTGTAAAGTTTCCTTTAAAAAGACTTGTGGAAAAGTACAAAACTTGGACCATGTACACATGGATCATTTAAATATCAACTTCTCAAACATATAACAGATATGTAAATAAAAAAAAGGAGAAGGAAAATATAAAGTATCCCATTAGGACAAGGATCAGATTCAGGATAGATTCAGTATCATATAGGTATACATACACAAATATTCTAAGTATTTTTTTTTTGCAAATAACCCACAAATAAAGAAAAAAACAACATTACCTTGAAAGGCAATTTAAATAAAACAAAAATAAGAAAAAAAACAAAAAGGAAAGAAAACAAATGCAAAAAAAAGGATAATTTTAAGTTTTTCACCACACACTCTTATACAAATACATACTCTATATATTACGGTATTATATACGATATGGTAATAATAATCGTTGTGCGGTTCTTATATTTTATCCTTATAAAACTATCAATCATTTTGAGGTTATATAATTCTTTTTTTTTTTTTTTTTTTTTTCTCATAATCATCATTATAATCACCATCTTGTGTAATAATATTAACCATTAAATATTTTATATTATACAATATTTTAAGAAATTTATAAATTTTATTTATATTTTTTTATGTATATTAGCATATTTAATGAAAGGATAACACTATATACACGAGTATACATAGGGCTAGAAACATAAACGATAGAAAAATAATCATCTTCGTCAAAATGTTGTGATGATAAAGTTCGCCTCTTTATTTTTTATAATTTTTTACAAAAAAAAAAATATTTATTCATAAAATTCTTCATCATAATATCGTTATCCCTTTTTGTTTTGTTTGTGTTTTTGTTTTCTTTTTTTAATAGTTAACATTTTATTATTATAATATAGTTGTATACCTACATACATAATAACTAATATAGTGTGTACTGTGAGAGTTGAAAGTAATTGTACTCTTATAGGTTTTAATACAATTTTTAAGCTAAATTACTATTAAAGTAATGGTTTCTTACAAAACCTTATATTTATGGGGCCCAAAACCGCACTGTCACCTCCTAGTGGTGGGTCCCGGTAACGGCGGAGGATAAAGGGGTGATTGAAACGATCAAAGTTACGTTCGTGTCGTGGTCATGTCTCGCGACGAGCCTCTTACTTTGTGAGTTTCAGCCCTATATCTATACATCAGCTGACGACAGGCGTCCCAAGTCAAGGTGAAACAGCATATGCCGATGACTGCGTAGCTAAGGGGGAGCTTAGTCGTTAGTATGCGGACTCTGGATACCAGGCGCCCTCCAGTTTAAACGAGCCTTCCCTTGTATACCGGGCCCTGCCATGGGTGACTTTACTTTCCCGCGCTATTCGTGGGACCAAAAAATGGAGAACATAAACAATAACAACAAAAACAGCAAAAACAAGAACAACAACTGTGACAAACACAACAACTGCAACAACAACAACAACGATAACAACAACAATAACAACAGTGACAATTACAACAACAACAACAATACTAAAGACAACATTAATACAAACCCAGTTAGTGCAGAAGGGTTTTCGGAACCAGAGCTTCTCTCGACTGACGCAGAGGAGAAACTCCTTCTCACGCCAGTAGAGGAAAAGGCGGCGTCTCCGATGGAGACGGATAATCAGGATCCTCTTGGACCTATTATCCAACAAACTGAGGAGAACCTGAAAAGGTTGGACATCAGGGCTTATATCAGGGATGGTATGTACCCAGAGGAAGCTCGCAGATATGAGAAGCAAAGGCTAGAAAAGCTGAGGGGCTGCGGATCGGGTGTTGTGGCCGACTATCCCCAGAAGAGGGAAAGGTCGGAAAGCAACACCCCTGATGCAGGGCCCTCAAAAAAGAGGTCGATGAAGAGCAATGTTGAGGGAAAGGTCCCTGGGAACATTCCTCAACAAAACCCGAAAATGACTTCTTATCGGGATGCAGTAGCGCAGGTCAAGGTGGCCATCACTCATAGACTGCATCTAGAGGAAAGGCTACCCGAAGTTCAGATAGGGAAAATCAAAGTAGCCATCATGGATGAAATGGATAAAGTTGTGGACTCTCATCCACAATTGACTGCAGCGTTGCAAAGGGACGGATGGATATCCGTAACATGCAACAATCAAAACACCAGGGAGTGGATAACCAGTGTCTGCAGGAAGATAAAGCGTTGGGACGGTTGCAACGTCGTGGTACTGGATGGTGACGATATGCCCAAACAGCATGTCTGCGTCACCTACGTGCCAAAGGACGAGACAACCGTCAGTCTCTCCAGGGACAAATTTCTAAGTAGGATAGGGAAGCAAAATCCCAGCCTTAGGATAAGTTCCTGGAGGGTGCTGAGGATGGATAAGGAAAAGGACGGGGGCTGCTCCATCACCTTTTCCGTGGATGATTCCGGATTGGAAGATCTACGGAAAGCGGAGTTCCGACTTTTCCTGAATTTCTTCCGTGTTACCGTTCGGGTTAAAGGAAGAAAATCCTCTCAAGGTCTGGCGGCAGGGCAGGACAAAATAAAAAACCAGTGCCCACCGCATCAACGACAAGCACTTCAGGCCAACCAAAAGAGTCAAAACTCATTGGAAAGTCTGAAGTCACTCCGAAAACGGCGGAAATGGAAGAACCATCGACCAGCGCGCCGGATATAAGCGTTCCAGGTGAACCAAAAGGGCCCAAGCCAATAGAAAGCCCGGTACTGCTTCGGTATTTGCTGTTGGAGGGGCTAGCGTGGCACCTGGGACGGCAAAAGAGGCTGTGGCAGGGCAGGCGCCCCCCAAGATGCGTAAAAAGGCGGCAATGGGAAGCAAGGCTCATGTAAAGCCTTTGTCTAAAGGACCAAAGCCCATAGACAAGAACCGGAGGAAATGATATGGCTGTGAGGTGCATCCAAATACATCTACAGCATACTAGGGCAACTACTGATGTTCTAGCTCATAGATTTATGAAGGATCACCTCGATATTGCCCTTATCCAAGAGCCTTACATAGTGAAGGATCAGGTTAAGGGCCTAAGAGTTGAGCTATTGTATGATAATACAATTGGAGGCAGACCTAGGGCTTGCATTTTGTTTAGTAAAACGCTAACGTATTTTCCTATTCCAGATTACTGTTCTAAGGATCAGGTAGCTGCGTTGGTGAAGGTGAAGTCCTCCGGGGGCTGGACAGAGTTCATTGTGTGCTCATCCTACCTCCCGGAAGACTGTGCCCACCTGGACGAGCAACTGAGGGATCTAGTGGACTTTTGTGGAAGGAGGAACTTCCAACTTATAATAGGAAGTGATGCCAATGCCCACCACACCGTCTGGGGAAGCAGTAATATAAACAAAAGAGGTGAATGCCTACTTGAATTTATATATAGCAATAAATTAATGGTTATGAATGAGGGCAATAGGCCGACATTCATAAATGCAATTAGAGAAGAGGTCCTTGTCATCACCCGTTGCACTGAATTTATCGGCAGTAGGATTGGGGGATGGCATTCTCAAATGGGACATCCATGTCCGATCATAGGCAGATTAAGTTTGATATCATGGTCTCCGGGGGCCTGGCAGAAGAAATGTATCGGGTACCCCAGTCCACAGATTGGAGTCAATTCGAAACGCTGCTCATGGATGGGATTGGATCCGTTCCTGCTTCTGTTAGTTCTTACTAATGCCTACCATGGGAGCTGCCGCGCTAAGCCGAGGCGAAGCAATAGAAGTGCCCGTGGTGGAATGAAGAGCTTTCAAAGCTTAGACTAAAGACCAGGAAGCTATTGAATAAGGCCAAGGCGTCGGGTTCGTGGGAAGAGTATAAAGACTCACTCACAAAATACAATAAAGAAATTAGGAAAGCAAAGAGAATCTCGTGGAGGGCGTTCTGCAAGCGCATTGGTCAACTCTCCAGCAGTGCGCGTCTTCACAGAGTGCTTTCCAAAAAGTCTGCTTTCCGGAAAGCAGACGTTGGAGCTTATGGCGTCAACGCACTTTCCTGACTCGGAGATTCTTCGGAATCACTCAAATGCGTTCATTGAACCGACGGCATCCTGGCCCAATAGGGATGACTGGCAACGATCCCGTCTAGTCTTCACGATGGGCAGGATTAGATTGGCTGTTTTCTCTTTCAGGCCCTTGGATCTCCAGGTGATGATGGGATATATCCTGCATTTTTGCAGAGGGGTTTCCAACATATCGCCAGAGCACTGTTGGAAATTTTTCGTGCCAGCTATCCGGGGGTTACATCCCTCAGGCATGGAGGGTGGCTCAAGTGACGTATATTCCGAAGGTGGGTAAGCGACCAAGCAACCACCCAAGGTCTTTCCGTCAAATTAGCCTTACTTCTTTTCTATTGAAAGCAATGGAAAAAGTGATTGATAGATTTATACGGGACGATGCACTGGGAAGCAATCCTTGCATGAATTTCAGTACGCCTATCAGTCTGGAAGGTCTACTGTACTCGCTCTGCAGAGTCTGGTGGGGGTCCTCGAAAACTCACTGGAGGTGCGGGAGGTGGCAGTTGGCTGCTTCCTTGATATAGAGGGAGCTTTTGACAACACCCCATATCATGTCATCTGTGAGTCGTTGCACAAACGAGGGATTGATGCGACGACTAGCAGATGGGTTAATCGGATGCTACAGGATAGGATTATTAAGTCCACCATAGCTGACGATATACTCTTCATCTCTGCTGCAAAAGGATGTCCGCAGGGCAGGATTCTTTCGCCCCTCCTAGGGTCCATTGTAGTTGATGATCTAATCGCTGCTCTCAGGGGCTCCGGGGCGCGTGTCTGGGGATAGGCCGACGATGTGGCCTTCGTCGTGCGGGGAAAATTTGAGAGCACTATTTCTGATCTTCTACAGCAAAATTTACGTGTTGTGGAAAGGTGGTGTAGAGGCGTTGGTTAAATATAAATCCAAGCAAGAGCACTTTGGTCGCCTTCACCAGACGCGAAGCCGGGATAGATTAACGAGCCCAATTCTGTTTGGCGAGCGTATTTTTTACTCTAGGGAGGTAAAGTATCTGGGGGTAACCCTGGATGATCGTCTCTCTTGGAATACCCATATAGATAGAGTTATCGGGAGAGCTACGGCGGCCTTGTGGACGTTTAGGAGCTTCATCGGGGGGACCTGGGGAATAGGTCCCAGGATAGCACTGTGGCTATATACGGCCCTTGCTAGGCCCATCGTCACCTATTCGTCGATTGTATGGTACCGTAAGGCTCAGCAGGCGATAGTGACAGAGGCAATGCGGACGGCTCCCACCGCTGCATTGGAGGTGATGATCGGATTGCCGCCACTGCACCTCCATATATTGAAGGAAGCTCGGCTAGTGACTTACCGACTTCTCTCTGGCGAGGACGGAGCAGGGCTAAAGTTGGTCCACAGGACTCACAGAAACTTCATTGAGAGCGATCCGATTCTAAGAATAACCATGTCAGATACCTGTCTGCCGCTGTACAACTTCGACCACAGGTACAGGGTTCTGTTTCACGATCGATGGACGTGGGATCGGGGTGGCCCGGTACTTAGGTCGAGTTCGAGCGTGTGGTATGCGGACGGGTCCAAGACGGAGTCGGGTGTGGGTTCGGGCGTATACGGTGTCCGCCCGGACACGCGTGTATATGCAACCTTTGACCCGTATTGCACAGTGTTCCAGGCCGAAATATATGCAGTAGAGATTTGTCTGAGAATCAATTTAGAAAGGGGGTATAGAAACCGCACCATCTATGTGTTCTCGGACAGCAGGGCTGCACTGCTGGCGCTTCGTTCAGCTCAAGTTACATCCAAGCTGGTCTGGGGCTGCCTTGCTGCACTTATGGAATTGGCATCGGAGAACAAAGTGACGCTCATTTGGGTGCCGGGCCATAGTGGCCATGCGGGCAATGAAGATGCCGATGGGCTTTTGGCTGACTTTGTTCAGCCGCTGCCTTTCTGCGGTCTGCCTTCTTCCGCCGTGGGGGCCAGGCTTACCAGCTTGCTCGCGGCGGAATGCGGCCGTCACTGGCGGGACACGAAAGGGTGCCGTCATGCGAAAGTGTTTCTTTCGGCGTGTTCCAGCGGATTCCCCACAGAGTTGCTGGGGATGAGCAGGAGCTGGGTTCGCACTATTGCGAATTTCTTCACGGGGCACTGCCCAGTGAAGTACCACCTGCATAGGCTGGGGAAGTCGGGCTCCCCTGTGCAGATTTTGTGGGGGTGGCGATGAGACCGCCCTGCACATTCTCTGCGACTGTCCGGCACTGGCTGTTCGGCGCCGCAATTGTCTTGGACATGGGTCCCTAAGTGGTCATAGGCGGGACCGTGGGGGGGCTGGGCTGCAATAAGTCAAAAAATGGCTGCTGTGGCTTGGGGGGCTACTCCAGTCCCAGTAGGTTCCCTTAGAATCTACAGAATCTCTATCTATATTTATATCACAAATTCTATTTAATTTTGTCTAGCCGGCTTACTATTTTCGTCTACATTCACGTAGTGCTCGTTCTACAGTAGTAATACCTGTAAGTTTTTGTTCTTCCAATAATATTTTTTTGATATTTTAACCGTATTCGTATTTCAATCGCTGCCAATTTCTTATACCATTTGCCTTATTTTTCTGTCAAAAAAGCGTTTTGGTTTTCGTGTGGCAATCTCATATACGAAGCTGATGAATTTTATTGATCGTACGCGCTATATTTCGTAAAGTGTTGCCGTTTTTGTGCAGATTTAATTTAACTTTGTATTACGATTTCTGTATTATGATTTCTCAAGAACATTGTTTTATTGATAAAAATTGAAAATTATATAAGAAATCGGTTCCTATTTCTCTCAAAAAAATCGATGTAAAGTAACGCAAAAATGCAAGGAACGTTCTAGTACAAATATGATGATTTGTTTAAATACATACTATTTATGTCCACACATCCATCAATATAATTATTTCGTCTTTCCGTCTAACTCTCACTTATTTCTCACCGTCTAACTCTCAGTTTCGATCTAGCGACTTCCGTCTAAGTTTCACTTATTTTTCAACGTCTAATTGTCACTTTCGGTCTAGCTATTTTCTTCTAACTTTCACTTATTTGTCACCGTCTAACTCTCACTTTCCATATAACTGTTTCCGCCCAACTCTCACTTAGTATATTTCAAACAATATAATTGAAAACTCTGCATTTTCGGCCATCCTCGTCTCGCAGTGCAGAATTACTGTAGCACCCACTGTATATATTATGTTTATATGCAATTATATGTACGGTATTCTTAAATGGGAAGTCATTTCAATGACATGAGAAGAAAATTTCTTAATTTTATTTTTTTTTCTTCGTTTTTACATTAAAATAATGTTTATTTAACGATAAAGGCAAAAAAAAATTTTTTTGTGGAACACAATAACAAGAAAAAAAGGGTAAGATGTCAAATGGATAAACAGTAAAATTTTATACAATCAAAAATTCTAATAACTGCGTACATAACATTTTAAAAAAGCAAAAAAAAAATAATGAGAAACCAACAAAACATTAAAAATTCTCTCTTTAAATGTAAATTTCATGTTGATTTATTTTTGAGTAGTGCGTGTGTGTGTGTGTGTAATACGGAATGTTGTACTGTAGTTGTAAGTAAAGGATAGAAGAAAATATTAATGGAAAATTTACATACTATAATAATCATATGATGACTAAAAAGGAAAAAATAGTCAATCATATTTATATTTTATAGGCTCAACACTTTTTTTTTTGCTTCTAAGATATTAAAACTATTGAAAATGATTTTAGGTCTATTATATTGTATATACTAGGGTTATTGGATTCAGTCAGATGTTTGCAAACTTTTAATTGATATGGACCACAATTTCACCCATTATATGCTTTAAACTACAGCATATATTCTTACATATGCGATAAATATAGATTTTAGTTTTAAATTTTTGGATTTTAATACAAAGATATGGAAAATTATACTATTTGCCTATTAGCCATCGGCACCGATCAATTTGTATATTGTAACAGCTCATATCTACTCATATATTACAAGCAGTTCCGGGTATATAAAAAAACGAATACATGGAATACAATGAAAACGTATAGGCAGTACCAATGAATCAACTCAACTCAACTCAACGGGAGTCTGTATTTAGTGACTATTTATACGGTTAACTAAAATGAGCTACAATATCAAAATTACATTATTAACTAGCTGTACTATATCTGGAACCGATCAGAACCCTTACATTAATTTCTCTCATATAATTATTGATCTTTTTTTTTTACTATATAAAAATTTTGACCTTCATACATTACGAGTACAATAAAAAAGTAGATAATCATTATTAAAATTATATGGGATAATATTTTAGAAAATGAAAAAATATTAAAAATTTTTTAACAATAAAAATATAATTTTGAAATATAGATAAAATGAAAGGGTTAAAATTATATTTTTTTTTTTAAATGACTGTGTTCTTTTTATGTTTCATTATTAGTTTATAATTAAACTTTTGATATTTATTTTAGTATTACTCTTAAAATTTAATGGGTTAAAATTGGCGAATGTTGTATAGTCGTGCAACTTTTGTCGTGCACAACTAATAAAAATGATGAGCCTGTAGTTTGGATGTAGCTAAGTAGCTAGTAATTAAAGTCTGTTTCAGGCTACTTTAAATATATGAAACTCTATATAGAACCTTTTTCAACATAGAAGCCTATATGCTCTTAAATCTGCAAGTAATTACCCTAAATTCTACAACATCCCGAATAAAATCAATAATTTTGCTCCAATAATCTGAAAATTCAGCTGTATTAAGAAAATTTGATTCATTACTCTTTAACGACATAATATTTAAATTATTACCCCAAAAAATGTTAAATCTATAAATAAATTTAATTAAAATCTTAAATTTTCAGAATTTGTTCCAAATCACATAATTATTGCATATTATTCTAATCATTATTAAAACACGGTAATTTTCATATAATAATCATCTGTAACTATATATCATATATGTATTTATGTATATATGTTTATTAAATTTATATATATTAAAAAGTTTATTCGGAAAACTTTTAAATTAACATAAATCGTGGCATTTCCGTATCCTGTTTACACATAAAACTTTTTATATCTAATCGGCTATTCATTTAATTATTTTATAGAATTAAAAAGGAAATGAAAATTTTCATTTAAACATTTTATGTAATAAATTTATAACTTCTATTTCTAATATTATTATGTAATAATAATAATAATAAATATTGTATAACTATATACGTATAATTGTTTTAATATAATACAATTAGATGCACACTATAAGTGTCGCATTAATAGAAAATCATAAAATTTTATTTATAAAATATGCAAAGTGTCAATGATATTTTTGCTCAAATAATGTACTATAATAATTAATTATTATTAAAAAATATGGTCTAAAATAAATAATTATTTTGTTAATTTGTTATTATTTTTGTATTTTCATCAGTTGTTAAAGGTTGAAAGAAATTTATTTTTGGGCATTTGAATTATTAAAAACTTTAAATTTTTAATAAATTCACCATGCATAGCACGGCCATCAAATTTTCATGTTTCTCTTATGCAGATGAAAATAATTTTCAAAAAATAAGGCACCTTCTTATTCACATTGTTTGGAGCTTTTTATTGTGCTGCATACTCGTAATTCATATGTCGAATACCATAAAAATTGCATATTTTTAGGAGAATTTTGAAAATTCAAATAATCATTAGCATTATAAGGGAATTTCGTATGAGAGAGTCTTGAATCAAAACATACACATTGTGCTGCATAATTCATGTGCCGAACACCCTAAAATTACATATTTTTAGGAGAATACTGAAAACTCAAATAATCATTAGCATTATAAGGGAATTTCGTATGAGAGAGAATTTTGTATCAAAATAATGTGGCAGTTATTATTTCTAAAGAGAATGAATTTCCTGTTCTTTTCAGCTTATTACAAAATTTGACAGGCAGCGTACAGTTTTGAGAGAAATAAAGAATAAGAATAAAATAATAACAACAGAAACAATTTCTGTTAGGTTTTATGGCTGATAACATGACATTTTGTACCATAACTGAGGAGAGGGGGTAGAACAGGACAGTTTAGAGAGTAGACTTACTATATTTTTAATTAAATTATTGATTTATCAACATTGTTTTAAACTATAATACGATAACAATTTTTCAGAACACCATGTAAATAATGAAAATCTCTACACAATGTAAATTATTACGCAAGTATCATTAAAATTAAATTTAATACTCGTACCAGCTACAATTATTCATATATATACACATACGTGAATGGATTGATAATATATCATAATAGTATATAATAAATGTGTGTAATAATATATATGCAATTCCTTATAATTTTTGAATAGCCATACGCAACTAATAATATTATGATTAAATTGTTAATAATATTTTATGCCAATGGTCTGTACAAATAAATACACATATAAATAATAATAATATGTATATAATATACATATGTATATTTAATAATTCAAATTCACATTATTATTTTGTAATTATGAATATTAAATGTAAGTATATATGTTTGAAAGTGTATATATATGTTTCCTGTATTACGGGCATAGTGATAAGTTTTATAAAGCAATTTCAATATTAATCATTAAATTAAATTATCGTATATGTAATTTATATAAACACATGTATATTGTGTAGTGCGTGTATATGTTGTAACAAATCGTTATAACAGTAATAAAAGGCGTTATACATACAAACTTATACATAACGTGTATAGTTATTTTTAATATATTTATCGACCGGAAATTATTTTGTTGATATTCTGTCGCAATTTTCAATTTAATCTTATCCTTTTCCGCAATTATATACATAAATATTAATTCTATACGATAGTATATACATAATATACGGTACATTTTTGCTTTGTTATAATTTTTGAATTTCTTGTGGTTTTTTCTGTTTTTTCTCTTTTAAAAGAGAAAAAACTCTTTTTGATAAATGAAATTTTCTTCGCGAATTAAATAGATTTATAATGATGTATTATATCGTATATGCATTTAAATGTGTATACCATGTCATACACATGCAAGCATTACAAACGTATATACATTTTATATATATAGAAAAAAAAAAAACAAAATTTATCTTAATTATCTTAAACTGTCTTAGAAATTTATAATTGATAACTTACCGTATTACTGTTATATAATTAATTTATGGATTATTATACGCTATTTGGGTTATTAAAAAAGAATTAATCTATATACATACATACAAAGGCACAAAATTTAAGAAGTTTAAAAACACAATCAGTCATACGAGTACGTATATGATTCATTCAAGCATGCATATATAACAAGAGCGTATCAAGTATATGGGAAATTTTAGCATATTATGCAATTACACAAATTTAAAGTAATAAAATGCATTTGAATTAAAAAATTTATTAATTTTTTGGGAATTTAAACATGTGCCATTGCATATTACAATGCCTCCATATTGTGATCGAACATACTGCAACAAGCCTTGGTAGCGATTTTTAGATTAAAGGAGAAAGAAGTTATGGAACAAATTACTCTGATTCAGATATGAGCAGAAGGTATGAGCAGCTATTTTACCGGGCAGCTAGGCCACTATTGGATTGGGGCTTTGACTAAGTCTCTACTCTTATAATGTTCAAATATCAAAACAGGCTCAATCAGTTGGATCATGTCAACTACTTTATCTTTAAATTACCCAGGTTCCCAGGTTAACTAAGAATTCGAAGTATTGAAAATAGGCTTACTGAAAAAAATTTGATTTTATGTGCGCTCTAAACACACATAGTATCAAAAAAACTGTTTATTAGGAATGAGTAGTGTCGTAAAGAACAGTAACTAGCACAGAAAAGCGCGGCGTATACTAAAACTAAAAATTTATCAAAATCTACGTTCAACTACCTATCAAGTCACAAAATTAAAAAAAAAAATAATTAAATTTTATTGATTTTCTAAATATTTTTGAAATTTTTCCATATTTTTCATGTTGCATTTTTAACCCTTAATTTAAATGAATAGTATTCGGAAATTTTAGTATTTATTTTCAAAAACCTATAAAATTCCAATAGATCCAACACTTTTTAAGCTAATATAATTGAATTCACTTCAAATTTATATTCACTAGAAAAAAATGAGTGCTTTGTTTCTTTATTCATTGTCATTTTTTAACAAATTCTCGCTAAAATACATAAAATGACGTATAAATTTAATAGCCATACACACATCTATTTTCCATATATCTATAGATATATAATACGTTTATGTGTATATGTGCATTTACACTAATTTAAACAGCAAAATGCTTCAACACGTTTAACAAACAGCTACAAAATAATAAAAAACGTATTAAAATTATGAATTTTTTTTTTCAATAATAAATAAATAAAAAATTAAAATATTTTTTTTTAGAAAAAAAGTAAATAAACATAACCCCAAAAAAAAAAAAAAAGTATGAAAATAAACGTGGTTGTTTCTAACTTGTAGTGACGATTTTTAGGGCTCTTCCATCCATCAACATGAAATATAATTGTCGGTTGTTGTCGTCGTCGTCGTCGCTCTATACAATTTTCCTATACCCAATGTATGTCTATGAGTATATTTTTTTCCTGATTTTCAATTTTGTATAACAAAATCGAAGGAAGACGAATTGATTTTTGCACGCCGGCATTTTTATGAGCTGTAAATAATTTTTCCCAAAAAAAAAAAATTATGAAATAAAAAATATTTTTTTTTTATTTTTATGAAGCATGCAGTGATTTTTATTTATTTTTTAACTTTCCTCTTCTTTTTTTTCTTAATGGTAATGATATGTTATGTTTGGACAATAGAATGGACAAGCACGTGTCGTATATAGTTGTCGATTCCGATTTCATCCCAACAGATTTCTATTATATCTTTGCTTTTTTTTTGCAGGTTTGAAAAATAACATTCATTTATTTCAATATACTTTTGGTTTGTCTGTCCGAGCTTTTACCAAAATCCTGTTCTTAAATTGAATCTTGAAAATTCTGCATAATTCACTTACCTTATAATAAGGTATACAGAAACAAGTTTATCATAGTTGTTCATCAGTTGAAGCTTACACGATATTCGCTCACTTTGCTAGAACTCACTTACTTTGTTCATATTACATCAAACTTTCGTACCACACAGATGGGTATTTATGGCAATTATTGTCCTCAAATCACTGTTCTGATGTTAAAAGTAAACAAATTAATTCACCTTATTGTAGTCACAATGGATATGAATGTATGTGTATGCGTATAATATACAATGCAGCGACATTACTTCCCCGAAAAGATACAAGGATGTGATTTTCAATAATTTAAAAACTATATAACAAATAATATGAGCAAATAAAAAAATTCCTAACACAAGAATTACGTAAGAAAAAAATACATATACGATTACCCACTTTTCTCTCTATATATAATATTGAGAGGGGTTAGGTAAAATCGATTGGCCATGATGAAAAAATTATGTACAAATTTATGAAAATTAATAAAAAAAAATTACTATTGTAATTTTTATTTTTATGTTATTAAAATATTTTATGGAATAATAAAAAACTAGAATTGTAATTTTTTATATTTGTTTATCAGATCTACATATACATACATATAGATATTTATACTGGTCCAAGAACAATGTTTTACAAATATTTTTAATATTTCAAATTAAATAAAAAAATATGTGTGATTTTTTTTTTCATTATTATTAGAATTTGTATGATTACCATCAGCAATTAGGCGAAATTAAATAATGTGCCATGATCAAATTGATTTCTAATTAATTTTATTTTAATTCAATTAAATTTTATTAATCTTCATTAAGTGTTCTTTGTAAAATTAATGTAGAAATTTTAAAAATTATTACTATATTATTTATTATGGAATAAAAGCAATAAACTCTTTGGAAAATTAAATAATAAATGTAAATAATTGCAGGGTTAAAGAAAAAAGAGTAAAGATTGCTTTAAGCCTTTGTCCTAAAGGAAAAATCAAGAGGAGCTGGTCTCCGAATAAACACGCAGATAACTAACTCCCTAAGATTAAATAGCCAAGGCATGAACCAATTCAGAATAAACAACGCGTCAATAGAAAATGTAACAAAATTCAATTACTTTGGTAGTATAACCACTACAGAAGGAGGAACAGATAATGACATTGTTGACAGAATTAGGCTAGCTAGGGCAGCATTTGGAAGAATGTGGGCTGTGTGGAACAAAGCTGAAACTGTTCGAGACTTGTGTAAAGCCAATACTCCTATATGAAAGTGAAACCTTGCACGCAAATCAGGTCAGCCCACGCCAGGTCTTAACAGTGTCCAGGTGTTCGTAAATAAATGCCTAAGAGAAATATGCAGGATCTTCTGGCCAAGAAGAATTTCTAATGTGGAGCTGTGGGGGCTTGCGGATGATAAACCCATAGCAGTACAGATAAGGAAAAGAAAGTGGCGGTGGTTGGGACACACGCTAAGGAGGCCACAAAGTATAGTTGCGCGTCAAGCATTAGAATGGAATCCCCAAGGAAAACGTAAAGTAGGAAGGCCAAAAATGGCAAAACATGGGCACAAATAAAGCAATTGGCAAGCAAAAGAATGCGGTTGGGAGGCTATGTGACAGCTCTATGCTCTCCAAAGGAGTAAACAAAATACGAAAAAAAAGTCTCGTGTGGTACTTTAACTCCATCTAAAACGCAGCTGATCGGTCATAACTTCCTAAAACTAGTGAAATTGATTATAAACAATAGTTTTATACTACCTTGTCTACATTCCCTTAATAAAGGTACGGAAAAATCTCTCACACTTTAGGACAAATCGAGAACTTTGCATTCGAATTAAAAAATACAAATGAGTTTATTTTAGTTTTTCTGACCTATACTCTATAAGTCGAAAGGTTTCTATATCTTCACATTACACAAAACGTGCTCTAAGTTAATGTGGCTTAGTTCCCCATTTCACCACTGTAATCAAAATCTGATAAATAGCTAAATGCCATATATCCATATGGACTTTAGTTATTGAGTTACCTACGACATAGTAGTCAAAAGTTTTCTCTATTTTTTTTTTCTCCTTTGTTCAATCTCGGTGGAAACATATTATGGCTTCAACGAATCCTCTTAATAGCACCCTGTTTTGAGTAGTTTGTCGCCATGTTTCGGTGTGTTACGGGTTCTACCCACCTTCTTCTTCCCCAGGGGTTCCATTCTAACACCTGCCTGGCTATAAGTTTTCTCTATATTTGTTTATTGTTCCTAATTAAAGGACCTACTTTTATGTAATATCTTCAATATTTTCCATTAATCGTACATTAGTATCCTGATTTTTTTTAATTTATCTTCAATTGTTCCAATTATTTTAAATATATTTATTGTATTTTTTAATAATAATTTGCAATTTTAAATGTAAATTGAATAAAATTTCAATATTATTTTTTTTTTTTTTTGAAAAATTGCAATACTCATAATTTATAGGTTATTAAACTACTCTTACATAATAATATGTAGGTATTTTTCTTCCCCATTTACAATTTATTAATGGCCGTAATATAATTTTAATATAAAATATTTTTTTTTAATATTAATTCTTATTATATTTATTATTTTTAATTTTTTTCTTGTAATATTTTCTTTAATTAATATTTATTCAATAAATATTCATGCATACCTCACATACTTTTCAAAAAAAATACAACACCCCTAATAAAATCGTAATAAAATAAAAAAAAAAATAAGAATTTAAAGAGGGAAAGAAAAAATTAAAAAACTATAAAATAATGAAAACCTTCAATTACAACAACAAAATGCCACTTGAACACCTGGTTTTTTTTTCCTGTACTTGCTTGCTTACTTTCTTGCCTTCTCAGTTCGTTTTCTCTTTCTCTCTCTATATCTCTCAATATTTTATTAATAATTTTAAAATTTACAAGAAAAATACAAAAGAGAAAAAAAAATAACAGTGAACGACTCCTATTGAGAAAACTAAACAATTATTTTTATTCCAACATTTTTTTATTATTATTTTTCAAATTATTTCATTTCCAATCTGTCCCAGTTTTGAATATTACAAGAAAAAAAATAAAAAACTTTAAATTATTTTAAAAATATATATATATATATAGCTACTTTTTTTATATACATACATATTTACATTATATCGTAGATATACTTAGGTATATATCTACTTGTACACAATATAATTTGTTACTTACGTGTGTTTTAATGTTTGTATGTTTGTTATTCTACATTATATTTACGATATTATTGACTAGGTATACACAAAATCATTTGCATATTTGTACAAAAAATTAAAAAATTGAGAAAAAAAAATAAACAAATTCAGGACATTTTCATTAAAAATCGTCCATCTGTGTTACATAAATTTTTACATAAATATGCATAGAAAAAAATTTGTGTACATACTGTACACATGCTATAAATATTTAGTATAGAAAAATGTGTTTGTGTGTATTTACGATTGTATAAATTCGACATGAACAAAATTTACTTCGATTTTTTGTAGTTTTTCGTTTTTCTTCTTGTATTTTTTTATACTCTTCTCATTTTTTTTTATTTAAAGAGCATATACATATACATTTGGAGTACACTGGCGTGCAAAAGTGGTCCTTGAAATTCTTTACGAGAAATTTTATAATATACGATGCAAAAAAAAAAAACCAATACGTATATTAGTTATATACACAGTATTTGTATACATACATATAAGAGTATATAAATTTTTTACATGGAATTAATATGTGTATGTAAATAATATATATATACGCTTATATAAGTGTATATATTTCCACGTACGTGCATAAAGATAGTTTTATAAATTTGTATACAAAAGTTAATACGATTTTTTTCCATAATTTTAATATTATATATAGCTTCTTCAATATATATATAATACATATACTTTAAGTATATGAACGCATGTAATACACACATTTACGTGATATAACACATAAGTTTACATATATATATTTATATATATATATATATATATGTATAACACATAATATATGAATATTAAATATAAGTATGCTTATAGATTTAACATTAAAATGTAATATTATATTTTGACATGCCATATATGTATGTATATAATAAAAAGCCCTTGTCTTATTAAGGAGTATAATAATAATAAAAGAACACAGAGAAAAAAAATAATTTCTTATTTAATTATAAAAGTTAAAAATTTTATCGTTATATTAATTACCCTGTATATATACATATATATATATATATATATATATATATATATATATGTATATATACATATATATATATATGTACATATACATATATGTATATATATATATATACATATATAGATATATATATATATATATATATGTATATATATATATATATATATATATATATATATATATATATATATATATATATATATTGAATAACATAATTTTTATATATTTTATACTCAGTATATTAGTTTGTCTCTAATAACTTTGTATATGGGTTTGAAGTATAGTAATTTTAAATTATTTAATTATAATTAATTATTATTTCTAGGCATTGTTAAGTGGCCTAACCCTACAACTTCTATTAAATGAATGTTTGAAACAAAGCCTTATATATTATCGCATTAAATATGTTTAACAATAATTTATCTTAATATTCCACTTATATTCCATATTCCAAAATTTTAACAAATCTCATAAAAATTCTCCCGACAAATAGTCAAATTGATAACTCTTTGAAAGAGACTTGACTGTTGCAGAAATTGAGCTCAAATAAAAGAACACATATCGCTCACCTCTTCGACTAACCCAACATACTGACAACAACAGTAAGCTTCTAAAGAGATAATATTTCGTCAATCATTTTTTTGAACCGACAATGCCCTGTCAATAAATCAATTGCAGTACTGAGGTCCTTTTAACTTCCATGTATCGTACATCTTGGTTCACAAAATTTTAGCTGTTATACCAGTTTACATGTCACTCTATTTGATAGAATAAAATTAAAATTTCCCCTAAAGTTGTCCCTACAAGCTTCAACAATAGCAAAAACATTCATTTTTGTAATATTGAGTAATAATAATCCTCTTGAAGTTAAACTATTAAAATGTATGTACTACCACAGTACTCTGAAGTTGTATTTGTATTCATATTACCCTCAAAAGTTAAGATAACATGTTAGTAGTACCTATTTTTTTGGCCCATACTATGACAACATCTTACAAATTCAATTCTAATCGATTTCATTTTATACTCTAAATTAAAAGTGATAAAAAAAAAGGAAAAAAAATAATAAAGGGCGAATCATTTAGTCACTAGCGCCTATATTTATGCTTTTCTTTTCTTTCTCATTATTTATTCTTGTTTTTTGTTATTTTTCTGTAAATGAAAACTTTACATTATTTAAAAACTTTTAATTTATAAATTAAAATAATGACAACAAAAACAACAAAGTAAAATTTAAGTTTTTTAGTGAAAAAACTTGTAAAACAAAAAAAGAAAAAGAGAGAAAAAAATTTGTTTAAAAATTTTCTTCATATTTTTACTGTTATTATTTTTTTTTCTACTTTCCTCTTGCTTGATATTTCAAAAAATTAAAAAAGAAAAACAGCAAAAAAAAAAACAAAAATGGAAATGTCGAAAAACTTTTTTATAATGGAAAAAAAAAATATTACAATTTTTTTCTGACAAAACGAATTTATAATATTAAATTAAAAAAAAAATAATAACAACAATAATAATAAAAAATTAGAAGAGAACAAAAAAAAAAAGTTTTTTAAAAGGACCTGCGTATTAATCGTAGCACAAAAGCAAAAAGAAACACCAACAACAACACAAACAACAATATTAAGAACAAAAAAACATAAAACAGAAGAGGCAATAAAAAAGTTTGTTACAATTTTCTTTTGTTGTTTTTGTATTCCTTATACAAAATATTATACACAAATATACACATAATAACAACAAAAAAAAATATCGCTGAAAATCTATAGCTACAGGTTATACTGAAAAAAAAATTACAAGAAAAACTATACGCACGCATACACGCAAAACCTTATCATATACGTGTGAAAGCCAAAGTTTTCCCAATAATCTGCACATTCGCTATAAAATGTATAAGTGTTTTCTTGTTGGTCTCTTACTTTTATCAGGAGAAGGTAAATATAATATTATTATTGGTATACAGAATGGCACAACCATATGTTTAAGTTACTCGTATAAAAAAAATGTGTATATGTATTGGTGCTGTTCAACTATATACGACCTCGTAGCTAAAAAGTAACAATTTATTAAAATAATTGTATATATAGAGTATAACAAATGTATATCTATATATTATTGGTATATATACAAAAATCTATATACCTAAACAGAAATATTCAATCAAATCTGAATTTTTGAAATAAACTTGCGCATTTTCACTTTCGAAATATTGTGGAGAGTGTGTTTTTTTTTGTGTTATACATGTAGATAGATATATACATAATTTTATATTCTTATACAAGCGTATATTACGTGGCTATTCGAATATATTTACTCCTACAATTTAATAGTAAATTTTTTTTCAACTTGTCTACTTTTGCATATGTATAAATTTTTGTATGGTAGCATGTTACAGATCATATTGCATGCAATAAGCGAAGTCATAAGATGACATCAAATTTTGCATATCGAGATTTCGGTGGGAACGCACTTCTTTATGATATTAAATACAGTTTTAAACTAAATTAAGCGATTGTCATAATATTCGGTATTAACAACAAATGTTTCTATTTTAAGTGCCTTAACAGTAAATGTCTCGAAAGTAATTGTCGTGACAGTAAATGTTGTGACAGTAAATGCCTCGACAGTAAATATCGTGATAATAAATGTCGTAACAGTAAATGGCTTGACAGTAAATGTTTTAACAGCAAATCAATTATATAGATTAAATTATATAAATTAAATGTGTCGACAGTAAATTAGATAATATATAATCTAACCATATTTTCTGCTAACGTACACATTTAATGTCATAGTTCAAATTCTAATAATATGTAAAACCTAAACGCTCACAAATGGCACTTTCGCTAAATTAGACTATACACATGCTATGATTTGCAAACTGTTATAAAAACTGTTAATATATACAGTTATACCCGAAGAATATAACAGAAATTATATTGAAATATCACTTTGAAGAATATGTATAAAAAATTCAATTTAAATTTTAAATAATAAAATATCTTTTATATTGGAGAAATAATTTAATAATAACGGTATAACAATATTGTTATACGTATCAAAATTATTTATAAGCATGTAAATTTATTGTAAAGTTTGTATACGGACTATAATTTATACCACATGCCAATAAAAAAAAAACATTATTTTTTTTTTCTGTTTTGTTTTGTTTCAAAAAATTTGTTCGAATTAATAACAGTAAAAATACATTTTAACAAAATGGAGAAAATTATTCTTACTATACATATTATATAAATTGTTATACATTATAATATGTACAAGTATATCAGTTTTTTTTATCCCCTACATACACACGTATATTTTATGTATAATAAAAATAATACAACATATAAAATAACTTATACTCATAAAAATAATGTAGAGTATAACAGTTTTCGAACAAAAATATGGGGAGTTTATAAACAAAAAAAAAAAAGGAGTAAAAATAATGTTAAGCAATCATAAAATACCGACGGACTATATGTATGGTTGGATGGAAATGACGACGCTTGACAGAATTTTCATCAATTTTTGTATTTTGATAAATTTTTTTCTTTTTCACACTGTTATAATAAGTTAACGGTTGGTAGTAAAATAGGATTTTGTTACAAAAAAAGGAAAAAAAAATTGGTTTTTTGTTTTCGTTTCGTTTTTTTTTATTGCGCGCGCGACGCGATAATATGTAAAATGGTTGAGAAATTTTCAGAAAGTACATATCAGGTATATACTTATTATATTTAATGTTATACATAGTGTTATACATTATGAGTATTTTAGCCACATAAGGTATATGCCTGTAACGTATATAAAATTGTTGTCCTTCTGATTATCTTGATTTTTTGTTATTTTTATGGGACAAACATTTCACTTGATTTAATTCATATAATGGTATAAAAATAATAACAAATATAAGAAAATTCAAATAAATAACTTTGCTTATTTACGAGTGTGTGTGCGTGTGTGTGTAGGTGGAATGGCCATTTTATGAGTTTTATATTTTTCGTTTTTTTGATTCTTTTTTTCTACATAGGTATTTTATATTGATGTGGAGATTTTTTGTTTTTCAGAGCTCTTTTTTCACTATACTGTTACTGTTATACAAGTATAAATAGTGGATTTACATATGTATATGTATGTATAAAATACTATGTAGTATGAACTCGTGAATACTTTTGATATACTCAGGATATTTTTTGAAGTTTACTTTCAAAACACCAAAAAAAAAAAGGAGGATTTTTTTTTATTTTTAGTACACTTCGTTTTTTATGCCATGATTTTGTTGTTGTTTTTTTACAAAATATCGATTAGCTACTATTTTTTCTCAATTTTTTTTTTTTTTTTTCATTTTTACTTTGATTATTTTCTTCTTCTATTTTCAGCACACTTTTTCTATTCGTAAATTTTTAAAGATTATTAAGAAATATTTTCATATTTTTTTAAATTGATTTATTCGAAATGTTAGAATTTTTTTACAAGAACATATAGATCTATAGCAATATGTATAACAGTATTAGAGAAAAATTTTCGAAAATATTCAAAAAAAGAGAAAGTAAAATTGAAATAGCAAAAGAATATTGAATTTTTCACGTTTTTTTTTCAAATAACTTTAAAAAGTTTTTCATGAAAATTTATTTTTTTAGTAATTGACAAAATCTCAGAACCTTAAATGTGTATGCATGTATGTAGAATGTAAACATTTTCTTTTATTATTGTAAATTGATTTGGAATGTAAAAAAAAAAACATAGAAAATTTCGTACATAATATGATGACCTTCTTTTTCAACACAAAATTAAAGAACCACAAGAAATTTAAGAGAAATTGAAAAGAAATAAAAGTTTCTTTTTTTTAAATTCTGAAGGAGGAAAAAAAAATTTGGAATTTATTTTAAACTCTTTTTGGGTATTTTGTACTCAAATTTCAAAAAAAAAATGTTGCGATTATTTAAATGAGAAATTATTAAAATTTGTCGGGAATATTTGTTTTTAATTCGGGATTTTTTTTCAAGATACAAGAAAAATTACTTGAAAAAAAATGTAGTCCTTTAAAATGGAACTTGTATGTAGTAAATCGTTTTTGTACCATCACTATAATGGCTGTCAGAATTTAGGGAAAAAATATTTGTTACTGTCATTGTATTAAAATTAAATTAGAGATTTTATTTAAAATATTAGGTATGTTGCTTGTTCCACACCTAGTCGGGGGGCACAATAGCTGGTTATATGCTAGTCGCAGTATTCTGTTACAATCTCTGTATGCAATTTAATTTCATTATGCAGTATATTGTTGGAGGGGTGGCCTTCTCTTAAAAATTATTGTTGAATTATATCTAAGGCTTAAAAAATCCTATCAAATAGTTTCCAACATGAACCTCTTATTTAACATTAGAGAAACTTACTTAAATAGAAAATTATCTTATAAATTGTCTTATAATCGTAAAAATAATACATGTATTGCAGTTCCCCTGTAATAATTTGGGATTTTTCATATTATACCATAATTAATATTACAGAATGGTCTACTATAATGTTGAAAATATTTTCAACTCTGTTATAATATATATGGACGGAAATTATAGGTATTGTATTCTCTCAGAATATTAGCGAATTTTAATAAAGATTTTAGAATTTAAATGTTTGTAATTGCTAAACATGTTACTCAACTACAATGATCCGTAGCGGTCATTATTATAACTAAAATAATATAATGACGAAATAATATAGTAAAATCACAATCTCGTAGCATCCCTATGAATACCGCTATACTTATATGTCAAATTCTAGTTATAATAGCAATATGCTTCTTTTTCCTCACTCTTATAATTATAGTGCAATAGTTAATTAGTCTAGTGTGAATTGCTACTTTTAATATTTAATATAAATTTTTAGTACCAAATATAATTGGATTTTAATCAAATAATTTACCATTATAAAATGTTTTCTTATTAAACAATCAATTATATTATGGTGGTATAACAATCAACCTATATAACAACCAGAGAACAACATTATATATGTAAATATGTAACTACAATAATTGTATATAATTTTCACCTATAAAATCATTTAAATTTTAAACATTTAATATAATAGATTTTAAGTGAACATTTCAAGATTAAAGTATAAATCTTTTAAATCAAACCAATGTGTTATACATACATATAAAACATATTGACAAAATTATTTCCGATATCTTAAGAAATAAATCTGAATACAAAACGAAAAAAAGTGCAAAATTTTTTTTATTTTTCTTCTTTTAATTTTAATAAATTCACAAATATAATCAAGCAACATGTCATCTATACTCTTATTTACATATACATATTTATGTATAAATAAATATATATGTATATATGTATACTTATATCCTTTATTATAAATTATTTTCCGATATTATATAAAACTGCAATGCATATGCAATATAATATACATTTTGTATAACATTATAATCGTAAACTTTCAAATTTGAGAAAAAACTAAAAAAATCAATCAACCTTAACCTCAAAAAACTATTATTTCTATACAAAAATTTAATTTCATTTATGTAGGTACATATGTATGTATTTATTTATTTATTTGTGCATATATACATAACTATTATACATCTTGTTTTTTAATAAGAAATGCGCCGGATATTATTTTACATACTCGTATTGTGTTATTATAGAAAATATTATGCATATAAGAATATTGAGCATAATAACATATTATAAGATGTTTTTTTGTGTATATAGATATATTGTGATTGCCATGTTGTATATATGTATAACTGTTATATTGAAAGAGTACTCGTATATAGGTACTTCATTTTAAATAATAATATAAAATTATATTATAAAAACAGGGTGTACATACTGTCATAATTTAATGAATTAAAATTTTGTCTGCATTGGAACTCAATGGTACTTCTATCAAAATAAAAATTCTAATATTATTAAATGAAAATAATTTTAAAAATTTTTAATAAATAGGCATTATTGCCTTCTCATTTTTCATAAATTTTTTTTTTTTTTGTAATTTCTCTTAATTTTTAAATTAAAAATTTAAATTCAAAATATTTTCTCAAAAAAAAAAATTATTATTATTTTTCGAATAATTTAATTTTAATAATAAATTTTTTAATATTATCGCCATATTTTGATTTTATAGTTCGTGTAAATTTTGTAAAACTCGCTTTTGTCACAATCTCTCAATATTTTTTCGCCTCTCTCACACTGTATCTCCAAATTTATTGCAATATCATGTCTCAATTTATTGCAAAAAATTTTTTCTCTTGAAAAAAAGTATAGAGAATTTTTATCAAAAGAATTTATAATTTTTATACCATTTGAGATTGACTTGAATAACATTTACCGTTATAGCAATAAAATATTTCTGATATTTTTCTCCTGTTATAAAAGCTACTATCTCCATATTTATGCTAATATTTCCAATTGAACGTATACTCTTAAATATTTTATAGATATGCTCATGAGCTTCCGAATTTTATCTTGACCACATTTTTGCATTTTTTCTTACATACTTTTAAGATCATTAGGGTCTTCTATTTGATTTTAGGAGCCAAGCATTGAGATGACCAGTCTACTGTAGTTAATCTTGTCCACTAAATAATGGTAATTGCTCTTGATCTGTACGCCATTTTATTATTGCATTTAATATTTTGTTCTGCTCATTAGTGATGCAAATCACCCTGTATTCCATTTCATTTTACGCATATAATTATGTGTGTGGGTAAAATATACATATTTTCTTGTTAAATTCAATTTTCAAATAAAAAAGGAAGGTAACATTAAACAAAATAAAAAGAGAAAATTTTTTAAAAAGTTAAAAAATATTCGACAAATCACAAAAAAAAAAAAACAAACAGTGAAGTGATCTAAAAAACAAATTTCAAGAAAAAAAAAACAAAATGTAAGGTTACTTTTTTTTTTCTAAACAGATAAAAAGCCAGAAATTTGTTGACAAATTCACCCAATATCCTTAATAGAATGAAACATTTTCATCCTCACAACAACAAAAACAACAACAACAAGAGCAAAAAGAGAAAAAACTTAAATCTCTTTATTCTTTGTTACGATTATCATTTTCTTCTATTATTTTTGTTGCTCTTCTTATTCTTCTTCTGATTGTTGTTCTTATTATCGTATTTGTTTTTGTTTTCTCTCCAAACAAGTGAACTTCTGTTGAAAAATGTAAGTTAAAAAAAAAATCTTTTTTTTCTTTAAATTCTTATTTAAATAAATTTTTTCTCTTTTTTTTAATTTTCTTCCTCTGTTGTTGTATCCTTTTACAAATAATATAAAAAAAATAAAATATAAAGGATATAACAAACAAACAAAATAAAAAATTTCAAAAAAAAAAAAAAAATAATCAACAACAAAATCAAATCAGCATAGGAAGAAAAATTCAAAATCAACGAAAGAAAGAAGACAACATCCCAGACATCATCATCCATCCAGGTTAACCGCAATATAATACTTACCTATACCTATTAAAAAAAAAATCTATGCAAAAAAAAAAATATAAGAAAAAATGAATTTAAGAATAAAATTTAGTGTGCAAACACAAAAAATTTTACAGATTGCCAACTACATGTGAATTTGAGGGAGCCATCTCTGATTTACCTAATAAATAATTAAAATTCAATCGACTATATCATATCATTTTGTGTGCACTCGCAAAAAAAACCTATACTTGTTCAAGTTCCACTTTGAATGTACATACAGAAATCCTAATATAGGAAACTCATATGAATGATTGGGCTTCTGTACGAATGATATTAAAAATACGATAAAAGAAATAAGATAAAAGAGAGCTCATACATAATTTCCAATCTCCATAAAACTCGATGAACCCTGCAAGTCAACGGAAGCCGATGAATAAGAAGTGTAAGGAGCCGCGTCATAAACTGTCAGATCCCAAAACCCCAAAAGGGAACATATAGTTTCAAGAAAAAATACCATAGCCCAGCCAAAGCTCCGACGATCTCAAAACTATCAAATAACCCGAATCCGCAACAGCAACTGGAAGAGGGAACAACAAACATACCTGTGTGACGAGAATCTTCAGCATTAGTCGCCATGTGAAAGAACACACCCGACAAAAGGGCAGAAATAGCTCGATCAAAGCTCGATCAACTGATAAGATCAACAACCGTATTAACCGACAAATTAGAAGGACCTATGAAAACCATCTCCCTAAGCTTGGAGAAAGTAACCGAAAGCAATGGAAAAGGATAACGAAGTATGTCAAATTTCATTGGTATCCTACCAAAACCGGACCCCAACTGAACAAGTGAGAGCGAACGTGAATACAAAGAAACCTTCCTACAATCAGCACAAATCATTTTTTTTTTGTACATTCAGAGCTTTTAATAGTCGAAAATCAAAAATTCAACGATCATTTAATCGCCATTATAAAGACTTTTTACAATACACAAATGTCAACTTTATAAAAAACATTTAATCAATAAGGGGAAGCTATCAATGTCAAATTTACTAGGTCTATTAGAAATATGAATATTTTCGAATTTCGTACCGCATCCAATACTAGAAGAGTAAACCGGTAAATAGAAAGATATCATACCACATTCAATTACAAACAACTTTACAAACATTTTAATAACAAACTTTTCTTCTATAGTACAGATGGCAATCCTAAAAGCAACCACAAATTAAAAAAAAAAAAAAAGTTAGAGAGATAGAAAGAATTCAGAATTCACTTAAATGAAAAGTGTATACATACCCTATTTTTTTTTTTTATTTCACTTTTTGTTGTATTTTGTCTTGAACTTTTCAAGTAGTTTTCTTAAAAGAGGATGTAAAGTATCTTCAACTAGATTTTAAAGTCTTCCATTTAGAATTCATATTATTTCTATATTTTTTGTAGTTGTTGTTATCATGGCTGCTGCTGTTATTATTATTTTACTTCTTTCTTACTAAAGAAGATTTCAAAAACATAAATTCAACCCACATACCAAATAAATTTTTGTATAATGCACAGTATAACATACCTCTATATATTATAATATGAGCATAAATAACCGCAGCAAAAAATACATATACATTTACCTATAATACTTAAAAAAAAAAAAAAAAAAGAAAAAAAATATCGCTGTTGATCCTTTTCCGGTTGATACACCCGGAACGGAAATTTTCTTTTCTTAACAGTGTTAGGCAGCGCAGTGATATTGATGTTGAATTTATGAAAAAAAAAAAATAAATACCTACATTATATACACACATACATACAGGAATATAAGGATAAATGTGTACATGCATATTGAAAAAAAATAATAATAATTTTGTGGTTAAATATTGCATGCAATCTGAGTGGAATGGAAAAAAATCGAGAATACTGAAAATATTTTTTTTTAAATAAAAATATTAAATAAGAAGAACTGAGAATACCTTTAATATGTTCAAAGGTTTTAAATTCCATTTCAACTTTAATAAAACTGAAATATTGCTCTTAAGCAACAACAATTCAGCCAGCTCCTCAAGTATAATATTAATTGGAATATTTTGTCCAAAAAATATCGGGCGGAGACTGATTTTAAAAAAATTTGTACGCTATCAAACCTTCTCAAAAATAACAATGTTAGGATAATGAAATATTACCCTCTAATTATCCTGTAAAGCCAGGGCAATTGAAATGAAACAAAATAGCCGGTCAGATTGTTTCAGAATAAAATTAACATTCGGATTTAATAAGTAATTTAAATTCGGATTTAATAATCGGAGTTAATAAGTAAAATTATCTCCCTGCCCCCGACTCTCCGTATATTGGGCAAAAACAAACGAGTCTTAATGTGGAAATATTAAAGAATTCTTCTTCACAAATTGAACCGGTCACTTTCTGGACGGACATTTCATCAACTATTCTCCACTGTTCAATAATTAAGAACTACACGTACTGGTTTTTTCAAATCGGTATCTAAGTAGGCCACACACTATACTGATTTTTTTATTTCCTGATTCAAACCTGGAACTATTAGTTTAAAAATACAACCACCAATAGAGCTCTAGGGATTTGCATAAATCCGACAACTTTGTCTTTTTTCACTCCTTTAGAATCCACATTTGAGCAATTTCTATTTTATAACAATATTTTGACCTTATAGTGAACTTCAACAACGGTTCTTTACTCTATATCATTATTATATTGTTGCAGTTACGATTAAAATGAAAATGCATGCCTCAAATCACCAACTTCAATATTATATCACAATTTTTAGATGAACTTCTTTATAATATTTTCCAAGTATTTTATATTAAAAAAAAATTTCACACTTTTAATTTTTATATTTTCAAAATAGAAACTCAAAAAAATAAAGAATTTAAGGACTTCAATGTACTTTAATATTTATTCTCAGAAAAAAAAACATTCTCAACTTTTGAGTTTAAGAAAGCGAAAGCATTTTAAAATATAAAAACTAAGAAAAATTGTCCTTAAAGTACACTGTTATTTTATGATTACTTCTCATGTTATGATGCTGGTGGTACTTGTAATGCACGTATAACGCTTAAACCAAACAGAGGGTTTTCCACTTCTTATTTTTTTTTCATTCTTTTGAAATTTCATTAAAGTCAGGTTGCAAAATACTTGCAAGAAATGATTTCTATGTGTTTGTTTGTTTGTATGAATTTTTATTATAAAATAATGATGAGATGAAGATGAGAACTTCTTCTCTCTACATACTTGAGTTAGGATTTCAAATATAAATTTATTTGATAAAAATGTAACAAGGTATAAGGTATGTTTTCTAAATAAGGATTAGATTTACTCATAAAAATAATAGAATAGGAGATCACAAAATGTAAGTGGAACAATCAAAATTTGAAAAATATAAAAAACCAAAACTCGATTTGCATCACTAAATTTTCTCCATAATAAAAATTTTAAACAGAATTTAAGGGAAAATTGGAAAAAAAAATTGAATAGGTTTCCTTTTTGGTAAATTTCTTGGAATAATTTCAATGCAACAGAAAAAAAATTTCAAGGTTTAACTAAAAATAAAAATTTGTATGTCAATTTTAAGAAAAATTATACTAGGCCTATTTCTTACGAATACAAAAGCGGCCCTGAATTGAACTTCATAGGATAATCGGTCCTTGACCTAAGTAAGATTTCCTTTTTTTTACAAAACAATGTAAACGATCTCGTACATATACTTTTAACACAATTACATACGGTCAAAATAATTTTAAACATTTAAATCAAGCATACAGGAATGCTATCAGTCTAAGCACTGTATAATGCTCAAATAATTCCCAGGTCCAAATTAATAATAATAATAATATTGTAATCGACAGTTGACTCACCGTTCAGTTCAGATCTGTTGGCTCTCCCTTGTCATGACATTGGCCCTTTGATAGTATTTATAATTGGGCACTGTCTAATTGCCGAACACGAATAGGGAGAATGGGACGCCTCAGTAATGATCTCTGCAGGAGCTGCTGTGACGAAGAGTGGGAGGAGACGGTGTCTCATTTTTTGCACTCATGCTCAGCTTTGGCACGAAGAAGGGGAAGGTTCTTTGGATCGCATTTCTTTTTGCGAAATACGGACCTGGTGAATGTAAATGCCAGAGACTTAACCGGTTTTTAAAGGATTCGGGCTGGTTCACATGAGAACGGAGACATGGAGATTCAGGGGCAGCACAACGTTGATTCAATATTAATGAACTGTTTAAGTGTACTTATTGTTGTGAGTGAAGAAAAGTTCATAATAGAACCACAATAATTTTGAGCCGGTTGCGCTTCCTTAACAATTTTTTCCTCAAATTAAAGGATCTTTAATTCAAAAATCGAATTAATTTGTTTTTTTTTTTTTTACATAAGTTTCCGTCCTCCAATTGTGTTATCAAACCTTAAATATTAAATTTCATATGGAAATAATTTTGGGTAAGATAAAAATTTTCCAAAAATCTTCAAATTTTTTTTTTCTCTTAACAATATTCATAATTATTCTAAAATAGAATGTTCTTCATTCTTGCTTTTTTATCATTTAATAAGTTCACTCAAATCTATTCAATCGGAAGTCATCAAAAATAATTTGCAATATAAAAATTATAACACAAAATAAAATGAAAAAATTCCTCAATACAATAAAATTGAAAAAGAAAAATAATCACGATTTACAGGAAGGAAAATAAAAATAAAGGATAATAACCGAAATAATAAGAGAGAAGTTCGCGAATAAAAATATATCGCGCGCGAATCATAAAAAAAAAAACAATCTTTAAAATTATTATCGGAAAAACAAAATAGATAAAAAGCAAAAAATTAGACAAAATAGGTAAGAAGAAGGAAAATGAAATTTTCTTTTATTAGAAAAATTTTTTACGGAAAAAAATTATTTTGTTTCCCTACTCATATTCAATTGCCAAGAAAACGCTACCCTATACGTTATGAAGCAGAAGTTGAGGAAAATTTTTTTTAATAAAAAATTTATGAGAAAACAGTTTTATTTTATTAATCGAGCTCAATTAATCACTGAAATAAAATAAATATTTAAAATGTATGCCATCAAATTAAATAATTAAGCAACAAGTTCTAAATGTGTAGGTTATTGGTTACATGAGGAATATTTTGCATTTCTCTCTTTTACATAAACGAAAAGAGAATGAGGCTATAAGAATTAATAGAGTATGAAATTAAGAGTGCAGTTTTCCTTATAAGAAATAGCCTAACTATTCAGCATAATATACCTACTACGTTAGTCTAGTGACCGACCATGTATTGGTTCAAGAAAATGAATAAACTCAACAAAATACGAAATCTTTTAGTGTAACGAGAGCTATTAGGATGACACCAACAAGAGCTATGAAAATTTGGCTTCGCTTAGACACGGTATGGGAATTATTGAAAAATGTGGCGATTACATTTATCGGAAAATATTGTAGGAATACAGTTTGAATGTTGAAAATTTGTGGAAACACTACTAGGTTCAGACGACTGATTTTCATGTAAGTTACGCCATCTTAATTCCAAAAATGTTAGAATGATGAATGGCTCTTGATAGGCCAGAAGTTTTTTTCCAATTGCATTGATGGTTCCAAAACATTTGATGGAACTGTTACGAGAATATTCTGAGTGGAATAAGATTTAGAAATATATCAGGCTGCCGGAATAAAGTAGTGTATTCCGGGCTGTAGCATTTGCAGTAAGAACATCACAAAATAAGATGAGTCCAATAGCAACTACAAAATAACTTTGGTAACATCTTCATTAAAAATTAATTGTAGCATCACACAAGTTGAATTATTCATGCATTCTAATCCCATATCAATGTATAAAGGTAATACAAACGATCTACTTTCAAAAACATTAATTGAATATCTAATCACACAAATTATGCATATACCGATTCTATTAAATGACATAACAACTTCGTTATTTCTATACCATAATCTTCAAAGACATTTAATGAATCCCACAAAATACAGAATAATAGGAAAATATCGTACTAATGAATCCCTTTTTACACAAAACCACGTGTGTACGTAATTGCAATTCCTACTAATAAAGTCTTCTTTAAATTAATTGAAAAAAAAAAATTAATTTTCTTATCATTAAATTGTAAATCTATCATTCCTATCTGATAAAATCTATAAAATTATTCTTTTTTTTTATTCTAATTCTCTCTATACTCAAGTATTCAAGTCGGAATTAACTTGTCCAAAAATAAATCCTTTCGGTAAGTCCTTTTTAGTTTAAAAAGACAAAAAAAAAAAAATTCGTGCATTAAATCTAAAAAACTGTTTCCAATGTTTAGCCGTATTTTAGTTTTTTTTTTAGTTTCTTTTTTTGCGTTGTCTGCGGTGCACAATACAATAGGCCTATTTACAATAACATAATCAGGAGTAAAAACATTAAAAAAGCGTAAATTTCTCGACGGTAAGTAAAATTGTAAATTGTTATTCAAAATTTACTACTTCAGCTGAATTTTATTTCAGATCAACCGTTGAATATGCTTCATTTGTGCAAATAATCAAAACCGATCCCACCAATATCGAAAAGAAATTCAAAACAATTGCCCTCAAATTTCGAAAACTTGGAGTGATTTTGTAAAATTTTGTAATTTTCTGTGGAAATCGAATTAAATGCCAATTTCATTCAAGAAAAATTAATTCAAATTCTAAGCTCTTTTTTAGGCTTTACGTACCGATATGGGCAGGACAATGAAATTTCCGCTTATAATTTGGTTAAAATAGAGAAAACGAAGTTAAAATCTTACAGAAACTATAATCAAACTCCAAAACATTCAACATAGCTTCCAAGTGAATCCACCTTCTCTTTTCAATACTGTCAGGAAATTGCATTATTTTAACAAGAGCATTTGGTATCTTATAGTTGAATAACGTAATAATCATGGATTTTCTAACTGCAAAAAAAAAAGAATTCTACAAAAAACCACTCTAAATTACTTTAAAACTTACCGTCTACAAAATTTTGGTAAATTGGAGTCCATATATTTTTGAATATTCAATAACACTCCGTCTTTTTTTTTTGTTGTTGTTTTTTTCGTAAAAGATCAAGGGGGCTTAACATTAAATAAGTAGAGTATTGTACAATATAATAATTCAACTACACATTTTGATATACGAAAATTAATAAAACAGCAACACCCTCCAAAATAAATGAATTTACTGTTATATATGCGGCAAAAAAAATATGAACGTACGTATGTAGAAATATAGAAAATTTCATACCCACATTCCGCCTAGTTAGTAACCAGAGAAGTTTTTTTAAGCGTTTTCTATAAAAAAACAAAAAATGAATTCCTAAAAAAAACTGCACAGATGTTATATGAGGGCTGTAATATTATAAAATAAAGAGGCGAATAATAAATATACAAAAATTTATATATACATACATAGACTCTTATGTGTTGTGACGGCAATCAAAGGAGCTTAAATTCTAATCCTGTGGTTTATTTCGTTAAAGTATTCCACTTTTATTGCGGTTTATTTATTTGTTTTTTTTTTTGTTTTTAATTTTAAATATACACACAAAGATACTAGTGTACATATGTGTATATGATACCAATGTGTTTCAAATAAAATTTCAGAAAATCCTTGATTATTACTCAAAAAAAAAAAAAATACAAAAATAAAATGTGTACTTATTAAATTTTTTTTTTGCCATTATATTGAGTAATGATACTTTGTGTAATAAATTTGAAATGTATAGTATAACGAGCCTAAACTAAATGCAATTCGCGAGTAACACGTTTGTGACAATTTATGAAAAGAGTTTTTTAATTTGCATCTTGCCATTTGGTCGCTATGTCCATACTTAATCGGGGTACAGAATAGATTATACTTACAGTGAATTGAGATGGAGTAATCGTCTTGTAGAGCTTGGATCCCGTCGCGTACGTAGATGATGGGGCTTTTCGTTTATTAAGTTCTAGAATAGTTCTAGCTTGTAGTACGTTCGAAAATTCACGCCACATACACTGAAAATAGTTAACCCGTTCAGAAATTACTAGCTACAATAAAGTGTGTTCGGAAATTCATTTTGCAATAAAGAAATATTGGAAATTTAGCCCAGACTTATTTATACAAGAGTATAAATTTTGTCGCTGCCTTATGAATTTTTTTTTTTAAATTTCAAAATGGCAGATTCGGATATTGAAGGGTTATTAAGTAAGTTTTCTTTAAGTCTTTAAATTTTTTTTAAATTTTCTTATTTTGCAATAAATTGGAAGGCGAAAAGTATTGGGATACAATTTCATAAACAATGTCATTTCTATTGTTTTCGAACGACTGATTATTTAGAAGTTTCAGAATTTGTAGACTGTGTAAACCAAAAAAGCTAGTTCTAGTGTAGAACTTTCAGCGCAGCTTGCATTACTACTCCTCTACTCCGATATGCATTACTACTCCTTCTACTATTGAAGCTGCAAAATATTATAGTTGAATTTTTAAGTCTTAGACTCTCAGTTCTTAATAAAATATTTTTTCTCTATATTAAGAACCAATTTTTCCTCAATTTGATTATACGAATAACACAAGATAACTAATTTTTAAATTTTATTCTGGAGACGTTTCCTATGCATGTTCAATTTTAACTGAGACTCGTACATAAATCGAATTCTTTAACAAATTTATAATACTTTTAATATATTAAAATTTTATTTTATTAATTAGTAAGATTTTATTCTCACTTAACAATCACCATACTCACTACTCAGTTTCCAGTACAGTTGATTTCCCGTACATTTAAATCAATTCAATTTCAATATATTAGTGGTCTATATACAAAAATGTATGTAATGTAAGTAAGTATTCGTACACACGTAAACGTATATAAAAATATAAGTAAGTATCTTATATTTTAAAATGTTTTAAAATCATTGAAAGGATTAAAATTAAAATTTTCTATTTTTAGAAAAAAAAAGAAACAGGATCTTAATAATTGACCTTACGGTGAATATTACAACTTTAATACTTGTACTCTTCTAAGTTTTTATTACATAATACAATTACGGTAACATTTCTATATTTAAATTTAAATGTAAAATATAAGAGGGTGAAATTTATATTCAATTATATAAAGAAACAGTGGAATTGATTTTTAAATCTACCATAACATCTAAATAACAATAACTTTTTAATATAATAATGTAGAATCAGAGAGCAATTATGGAGGATTTTAAGAAAATGTGTACAGAGGCCCATGTTTTTATTGAATAAATTAATCAGAGTTTAATGAGACACACATTCCACTACATACCTATTCAATAAAAAGTATATTTTTTAGTAATATAACCATAACAGATCCATTTGCTTGTAGATCGTAGATTTCAAAAGAAACGAGTGGTGACAAGAGGACATTCTCTTCCCCCGGATCACTGTAGCCATTCGTAATTTATTGTGGCAACCCCAGAATCCCACCTATAGTATGCCTGTTCCAAGTATGAAACTGGAGATATTTCCAAAGAGATTGAACAACAATTCTTAAATGCTTACGTTCAAAATAATTGCGGCACTTGATAGTCAACTGAGCAGTCATATTGCGAAGAATGTGTGCGGTGGTTTCATCACTGTTTCTACAAAATCTATACAAGGCGAAATACGTTTTTTCCACCATATACAGATAATATTTTATAATGGCACGAACTCAGTTTTTATCCACCCCCAACAACACCGCCGGTAATATTCCTGAGCGTATGATCGAAAAAACATCTTCGCATACCTGATTTACACTCACTTCTCTTTGGCATTTCAAATCTTTTAGGGTTCTGAGTTCTTCTTTACTTCTTCTCATTTTTTTTTTTATACTTTTTCTTTCTAAGTTCGTCTATACTCCATATTATTTTCATTGAGGTTTTTTATTCAATCCCCGTGCATAAACGCGTGTTTTACAAAAATTTATAAAAATTTTCATAAACATTAAAATTATTTAAGATCAATTTTACAGACCATATTAAAATTACGTGTGTAAATGACTAGTTAAGCCTAGTAACGCGAAAAATCCCGATATTGAAATAAAAATTTATATAAATATTACTTTGATTTAAGCTACTTGCAATTGAATAGGTTTTACCGATTTCCAACATTTATTTAATATAATAGAAGCCTATTCAAGCAAGCAAATTATATTTGAAAAACCAACCATAATTTTTAAAAATAATGTAGATCACAAAAAAAAATCAGGATATTAAATACAGACTCAGTCGCCTTACATTTACATATCCAGCTACATATTATGGGAATCCCATTTATTCTAAATATTTGTTTTATAAATTAATAAAAAAATTGTATGCATACCGCGTTCTATAAAAAATCCAAGAAGCGAATAGAAAATTTTAAAAAAATAATCAACCATAAATTATCTATGTATGTATGTATGTATTAAAAAAAATTTTTATATTTTTAAATCCTTTCAAATTTTTTTAGATTTTAGACACACAAAAAAAAAAAAAACAAAAATTTGAAAAAGACTTCAAATTTTTCATAATTTTTAACACAAACCCTAACCTATAAAATTTTTATTCTTTTTTAAAGGATGTGCTATTTTCGCTTTTATTAAAATCTATTCAACTGCAAATAAAATAAATAAATATTTTCATATTATATATAAAAATATTCGAGAACACAAAAAAATATAACAGTTAGTATATATGTATGTATGTTTACAAGAAATCAAAAACATTCACTTTTTAGAAACACCACCAGACGAAAACCATTACTAACTATTAAAAATGGCAAAAAAACAAAACAAATTGGAATAATAAAAATAAACTTGATAAATTTTTTCATCAAAATTCATTCATTTATAAACATTATCAGTAAACATATTATGTAAGTATATATGTATGTAAGTACATACACATATCAACAAATATTTAGTATAACACTTTTTATGCAAGTATTAATTGGGCTGTTCAAAAAATAATAAATTTGCAAAAATAACATAGAAATTTTAACATTTTTTCACAAATTTTTAATAAAATTTCACTCGTTTTAGATTAAGAACACAAAACCTAAATGTAGGGGGTATTTATTAACTTTTATAACATAATAATAGCCTAATAGCTTTAATAGTTCCAACGATAATGAAACAACTTCAACGGTAACAGCTAAAGTAATGCAAGTATTGTAGCAAATTTTCATCAATTGGGAAAGAAAAAGTATATAATAGCTAATTGAAACCATTTAATATTGACCTTAGAAAGAACCTAAAAATTTTGTATATGAAAGCAAACCAGATAATTAAAAATCTCATCTGTAATTAAGGAAGACAATTTTTATTAAAATTAGTATTTGAAAAAAGAATGTTACGCACGTATTGTCGTTATATACCGGGACCATAGTTAATTTTAGTACACTTGCTGTACTGCAAAAATAAGGAGAGGTGTGTTAATATTCCTCTTTTAAAAAACGACAGCTGGATCATTTCCTTCTACACCCACATAGTTTGGCAGTTAGCGTTGAGTAATCCGCACCTACCTTATTCATTGAGTTTCTCAAGACAACTTCATATTACCGTGGAGGATATTGAAAATTAATTTACCGTTTCGATGACAGCCCGAAAGCAAGTGTCAAGAACTTACTATATAGAAGTAAATTTTCTCAAAATAGCTCTTGAACTTCACCTTGACAATGCCGTTTAAATTTTTGAAAAATTTATTGAAAAATTTTTTGACCTACCCATTGTTGACCGATGATGATCTACATGTCATCGCATGTATGTATATATGTATAGGTAAATGAACTTAAAAAGATGACAAAACCATATTTGTATATTAAAATATAAAAACAAAAATTTTTGCAGATTTTTATTATAATTTTATATTTTTAGCTGTTGCTATTATTGCTGTCATCATTAAATTGTTGATATGCGTTATGACTTATAACTATATCGTATATAGATTTACATATACGGTATTGGTATTATATGCCTTGTACATTTAACCATTTTGAAAAAAATTTTTTTATTAAAATGAGAGGGAAATCTTTTCAATTTCTTATTTCTTCTTTTTTTTTATTTATTTATTTATTCATTTGTTATTTTCATAAATAATATTTAGAACGTAAAAACATTAGTAACGCATGTTAAACATAAAATACGAAAATATGTGTATGTAAATATATGCACATGTACATTTGTACATTTGTATGAAAGTAAGAATGATGGACAGCATAACTAAAGGAAAAGGACGATGAACGAATTTAATATCAAATATAACAACGTAAGCGGAGACGTATACAACTACATTAAATAAAAGCCATAATATGTCTAGTATGTCCGTGAATCACATACATGCATACACAAACACATTAATATTAAAATAATCAGAATTTTGATATGAATTCATCTTTAATGTCATCATCATCCTGATTTTTTTTTGTATTTTGCCAAAAAAAAAAAAAATAGAAAATAAACCGAATATAAGGAAAATAATAATATCGCAGTTAAATCGTGAATGACGTTATCTTACTTGTGACTTACGTACGTTTATAAATATTAATTGCGTTCCTTTTGAAGAAATTTAATACTCCAAACTATTCCAGAGCTGTTTTTCAGATAATAATTGTTTCGTAAATGAAGATTCTGTTAAATTGGAGTAAAACCTAACCTGTTTTCCAACGGAACCAAAGAATTTAAATGTATAACAGTTTACGTGTATAACTCTCCCAACTTCACTAATCCGATATACAATAGGAGAAGTTGAATTGGGTTGTAACACATATTAATTCCCGTGGATGGCTTTGCATTTTTATATAAAAAAATCAATACGAAAACTTCGAAACTAAGTTCCATTCACAAACTTCCCTCAAATTCCTACTCCGGTGCAGGTCAAACTGTTATATTTTTATAAGAAGGCTTTTTACAAAAATTGTCGTCTTGACGTTTATTTGCAATATAAAAATTTCAAGCAGGCTACCAGACAAATATGTGTAACTTCTTGTGTCAATCATTTCTTTGTAGAGGTTATCGTAATTGAAAGTGTTATACAAATATAGTTCTATTCAAATAAAGTGTTATATTACCTTAAATAGAACGCAAAAAGAAGGTTTCTGGTTTGAGAACTTTTTTTGTAACATGAATACTCATACTTGTAGCATTTATGTATTATCTACAAACTCTTACAGTTCTATTTATATTGTTATATATACTTTATCTGTATATAAGCGAGGGATGTTCATTTCACTATCAAACTTATTTGAATTAACTATCGGTACAATTTACACTTGATTAACTTTTTGTCCATCATTATATCAAATATATTATATGATGATACCCCCCCGTACTTATAGTCAGTCATTGTCGTTATTACTATATATATGAGATAGTATAATATTGAAAATCATGAATTTCTCATTAAAAATTCAAATCATATATATATAAGGCTATTTTAAATGCATGCATACATATAGGAGCATGTAGATGTGTTTAAAGACTTAGAATATTATTTAGTAAACTAGTTAAGTGAAAATTTTTCAAAAGAAAATCAATTTTTTTCTAGATCAATTATCAATATTTCATATGTGATTTTATATGTACATTTGTATGTACATATGTACTTCGATTGGAACATGATTGTATTCATCCGTTTCCTTTAGTCTTGTACATTAATAAAATTTTGGGTTCAAACAAGCTTATTTAATAAAATAAGGGAAATTTAAGATTTCAAAACTTTAAACTTCTGAATAATTCTGAGGTTTAAATAAGCAAAATTAATATGGCCGATTGAAATTTTATTTTCCACATGAGTTGCCGTTGCTTATAAAGCACTAAAATAAAATAAGCTTTGACCGCTTGTGAGAGCAAATTTTCATTCCGATGAATTCTAATGAATTAATTCATTGGTATTTTTTTTTTAAATTTTTGAATAACATTAAAAACTATTAAAATTTAAAATTTGAAAATGTGTTGCTATTCAAAGTAAACAAATTTGAAAGAAAAAATTTAAGACGCATAGGTGACATAAATTTATTTCTTGCTGTAAAAGCAAATATAGAAATTTCCTGGATTGGAAATATTTATTGGAAAGAATATTCATAACTTATACTACATGACATTTCGAAAATAATTTGTATTATAAAATTGTTTTTTCACTTCTTATACTTCAAAGAGTATGACATTGAAAGCATGAAATCGATTGTTTGAATTTGAGGAAATATTTTGAATTAATTTATATGCGATACATAAACAATGACCATGGTTATGATTATTTTTGAATTGGAGAATAGTATACGGGATCAACAAGGCGTTGTGGTTTAATTATGTGTTACCTTCGAACTATGTGTCTAGCCATCTGCAAAAGCGGCCCTTCGAATGAATTCAATGATTTTGTAATGAACGATGCCCACAATGGTAATTTTTGAAATTCAGAGCAAGACAAATTGAGTGGAATGTTGGTTGTGTAGTAGATAAGGGGATCCAATATATGAAAATTTTGTTCCTTAAAGTACAATTTATACGTTCTATATGAAAGGGTTAGACTTCGAACTGACAACGTCACCTCAGTTGTGACTTACACTCTGTAAAGAAAATTTCTACATTTAACATCGAAATTTTTGGAAAAAGGAATTGTAAAACTGCATTTTAAAAAAATTATGGTGTTACCTCCAAAACAGACCGGATCAACTATAAATTTTATCTTACTTATACTTGTTCCACAATTTTTTTTGTTTAGATTTTCTTCTGCTACCACATGCAAACGATTATGATTTATGAACTTGTAGCCTGTTTCGTACAGATTTTCTTTTTATTTCCTTCCTTTTTCGAAAGTATATATTATGTACGTGTTTGTATATACGAATAGTTTTGCATTTTTTTTTTTCTTGACTGTCTTTTACTATGATTGTGTTCTTTACAATTTGTTTTTGACATTTCGACAGTATTAAGAAAAACAAAACTGTTTTTTTTTTTTTTTGTTTTTGAAAAACAACAAAAAAACAAGTTTTTATGTTTAATTCACAGCAAGAGATCTGTGTTAGTGCTTCTCTAAGAACATCATGACATACACTTATCTCATTCTTGCAACTAAAATGTACATTTATATATTCTTGTGATGGCGTTTTTGATATTATAATGTCATAATTTTTCTACTGTTTACTTAAGAAAACAAAAATCAACAAGGAAAAATTTTGATCTGTAAATAATGTGAAAATTTGTTGCTTTTCAATTCTTTTTACCACAATTTCATTTTTGTATGGTTTTACGCAAATTTAGTGAAGTGCTACAAATATTTTAAAGTTATAATATTTAAACAAGTTGACAAGGATGTATTTTTCAGGGATTATAGAATATTTTTAATCACAATGTTCGAATAAATTTAATCAAGGCAAACGGATTTCCATATTTAATAATTTTCTGAGGAAATTGCGTTCCAGACAGACGAATTCCTTTATTTTAATCATTTTTTGAATAAATTTCGTTCCTGACAGACGAATTTCCATATTTTAGTGATTCTTCGAATAAATTGCGTTCCAGACAGACAGAATTTTTACATTTCAACGATTTTTTGAATAAATTGCGTTCCAGACAGACGAATTTCCACGTTTCAACGATTTTTTGAATAAATTGCGTTCCAGACAGATGAATTTCCATATTTTAATGATTCTTCGAATAAATTGCCTTCCAGACAGACGAATTCCTTTATTTTATTGATTTTTTTAAATAAATTGCGTTCCAGACAGACGAATTTCCACATTTTAATGATTCTTCGAATACATTGCCTTCCAGACAGACGAATTCCTTTATTTTATTGATTTTTTTAAATAAATTGCGTTCCAGACAGATAAATTTCCATATCTTAATGATTTTTAAAATAAATTGCGTTCCAGACAGACGAATTTCTTTATTTTATTGATTTTCCAACGTAATTGTGCTCCAAATTGCGTGCCATTTTCATATTGTACAATAAGTACCTACACGTATAAATGTTTCTGATCAACTTCAACTATATTAAATTAAAACTTTCACCACATTTTAAACAAAAATTTAATCTTTTACTCTCTATTCCCTTGACTTTTTCCAAAATAATACAAAATTAACAAATCTTCGAAAGAAAAACGAACAATCAACTAGAAAATAATCTATAAAAAAAAAAACAAAAAAAAAACTAAAATAAAATAAAAATTATTCCTTGTTATCACAACGGGCCACTGATTGGTTTCTCATCAAATAATTAGATATGAAAATTTGGCACGTGTTTTCAATAGATAAAAATCTTTTTATTTAAATCTAAAATAAGAAAAAATAATAACAACAAGAAACTCACTAGAGATAATTAAAAGCGAACGTAAGCAAAATAGTTTTTATACATACACACTTACTTAATATACTTACATAGCTATTGTGCTGCCACATGTAACATATGGAAGAGTTCAGAAAATTTATTATTTTAATTTTTTCTCTAATATTTAATTGGAAATTGGTTTTGAATTTGCGATGAGAATAAATAATTACAACAATAATAGAAAAAAACAAAAAAGAAAAAGAATTTCTTTAATTTAACAAATTTATTATTTTTTTTTTGTTTTTCTGTTTAATACCGCACACCGCACCACGGCAACACCATATCCCATATGGTTTTCTCAATATTACGCAGTAATTATTTTACTCCTGCTGTTCAAAATCTGATACAAAAAATTGATGAAAAAATATTGATAACAATTTACCACCCACCGAATAAATTAGGAGTCTTATATAAAGTTTTTTTTGGACTATTAATTTTTTTTTGCTTTTTCTTATTTTTTATTTCTCTTAATTTTCCCTTATTTATTTAAAAAGATTTTTATTATTAAATTTGCTATTGTTATTGGCTAGCAGCTCTTTTGCGTAGGTTAAACAAAAATTATTAGAAATTCCTTATATTAGAAGAATATGGGGAAAAAATTGTTTTCATTAACGTGTAGATGAAAACAATTCTAAAGCACTCACGAAATAAAATTAAATACGTAATTTTTTTCATTAATTAGCTAAATTTCTCTATAATATTAAATGAATTAGTTTTACTTGTACATATTAATTTATTGAAAAATGCTTTTCAAATTTCTTCAACTCCAATTAAATGAGGTTCCAAAAGAGGTGCACAAAATTTTATTCGCAAAACTTAATTTGAAACAATAAATAATTGGTAACTTTAAAAATATGCTAACTGAAAACTGATGCAGCCTCTCATCATCCAACATTTATAAATTCACATCAACATCTGATTAAAAAAATGACATTTATTTAATTATTTAAATACCATCAAAAGGCAATTTAATCACCCGCCTAATCAACAAAAGTCACAACAAAAATACTTTAGAGAAGCTTTTTAACAGCATTATTAGTTAGACAGCGATTAGAACCAAATCCGTTCTTAATTAAATTAAGAATTAACTAAATTAACTCAAATTTGGTTCGGGAGTTTCTAAGGAAGTTAACAGTACTATGTAGAAAGAAAAAAATCGTCCTATCGTCGGTCGTAAGAAGTATATGATTAAAAGACCATCGACACACGACAATCCTTGACAACGCATTACGAAACCACCCGAGATCCTTTCCAACAGCTCTTCCCAATTCTCAAAACAACCCCAGATTTTGTTTCCTCTTCTTCCGCAACAGGCGGGGGCGCTCGCAAAATACATGATGTACGTCCTCCATCGCCTTAACACCTTGAAAACCCCGACAAACATTCGGTGATACAATAGCCAGTTTCTTATGCATCGTACTTTACCACCCGCAAAGCTAATATCTTTCTGCCCAAAGCCAGTAGAGCTACCATTTTCGTCCTCTTCGACCATGGTGTATTGTTCGTTCTGCACACTTTGACTTCAAAACACCTACATTTTTCTTTGTTTTTTTGTCTATAAAACTTCTAAGCTTCTCCAAAGGCATAAGAGCCGAACAATCGGTTTTCTTCTATCTACGGTCGACGTAGGCCTAACTAGTTTATCAAGCTTCTCATTGTTTAACACACCCGTCACAGTCGACTTATTCATCATATTTACAAACTATCGCAAACCACTTGTGCAGATTCAATCTTGGCGGGAAAGAAACGACGTTTCAGAATTTATTGCGATGTTAAAGAAGCGGCTGTGAGATTTTCGGGGTTCTAAATTTGGCTTTGCGGAGTTTTATAGCTTTATAATCGCCGGATAGTTCTCATACAAATCAAAAACTTCCTAATTAATTGTACATTTAATTTTGCTTGATTCTCATGATTTTTGATTTAATTCTTTGTGCGCATCTAACGCGTGTAAATTCCGGGATGACAAAAGCTAATCAACTTTTACTAAAAATCTATACAAATTTCCTGATTACAAAAAAATTTCTGCTAATATCAAAATTACAAAATTTAACAACTTCCAGGAAAGGATTAAAAAACAAAAAATAATAAATTAAATGAACCAATTTTGACATACGTAAATTATCACATGTTATCTATACCAAAGCATTCCAAAAAGAAAAAGGACATACGGTACACATGACGAATTAAATGACATCCTTTTACTTAAAAATAATCTTTGTGTACACTTTTCAATTTTTTCAATTTAAATATGTCCATTTCAATTTAAAGATAATATTGCAATCTAACAATTTAAATCTTGATCTATGATTTTTAAACACATTTTATTCGATTAATTCAATTGAATCTCCGTACATGTACGAATTAAGATGGTCCATATAATCATAGAATTACAACATCGTCGTCAACCGTCACCGACGCCGTCGTCATCAACATTATCCATTCGTCTTATTTCTGTAATTTCATTAACAAAATGCATACATACACACGTAGTATATACAAACATATATTGCTTTCGTATGTTATGCTATGATGTGGTGTAAATATTCGATTAACAATTTCAATAATTCAACATAAGAAAAACAAAACAAACAAAAATCCAACTTACATGAGTGGCCTATGATGAATGACACGTGACCAACACGTGATTTAACTGCTCTTAGCAGAAATCTCTTATTAAATTCTAACTTCATTAACTAGAAAATATTCATGTTAATTTATTTTTTTTTTTTTACAGTTAGTCTTGTATGATATTTTGGAATTCATTGCAACCCACCAAAAATTTTAAAGAGGTGAGCACAATTTTTTTTTTTATTTTTTAAATTTTCATTTTTTATCGACACTTTTTTTTTCTGCTTTGACTTGTTTTTAAGCCGTATAAAAATGAATTTTTGAAATGGGATCTTAAAACTCCTCCCTCACACTTATAATGAAATTATTTAAATATTTTTCAAATTGTTGCCATTTTTTATCCATTATTTTCTTCTTATATTGTTCCCCCTCTCGTTTTTTGTTTTTCTTTTTTTTTGTTTGACATATGTTGTGACAGTTTCAATCTCCATAAGAAAGATTGTGTTTATGCGTATGTATTTAAGGGTTACCGTTATTTTAATAAGTCAACATGAAATTGAAAATTTTTTTCATTTGATTCATAAAATCAATCAATACATCGGTTGTTCTAGCTTATGATAAGCATTTACGTTGACATATACTTAAACAAGAAAATTATAGTTAACGGAAATGTTCTTCATTTTCTAGAAAGCACATGCTGGTTTTATGCGGAAGAAACTTTTATACACCTTTCACTTAAGTATAGCGCGTTAATCCACAGCAGAAGGGAGTCACTAGATGGTTATAGCAAGAGAGCTGTGAGAAGTAAATTCCCACAAGATACTCGGATTTGTCAGAACGATAAGTTTCGAGGGAACGATATAGGCATTATACATAGGACAAGTTGTTATGCTTACTACCAGATTCGCTTTGATAAAAAATATGAAGAAATGTGTTTTTTTTACGGTATACCGGTTGGGCAGAAAGCAGCTCTCATGTAGAAAGTTTAACAATTCGACTAATTTGTGCATATGAGCTTTAATATTTTTTCACCTGTGAATTCGAGATTTCAAATAATTTGCAAAGTATAGTGCCACATTTTTATATTAGTTGGATTTAGTATGACAACCGCCCCTCGCCCCTTAAAATCGATATTTAATAACAAAACCATATACAAATCATATACGGACTTAAAGAATTTTATCAGTAGTATAACAGTTCTTAATTCGAAAACATCCTCTTCTTGTACGTCATACGTCATTTGTGAAACCGTCTCTATTGTCCTGCTTGATATTTAAACATTAATGGAAAATATTTCGGGTAGGACCAAGTTACTTTTCTGCAATTATTTTTTTAATAATTTGGTAACCTTTGCTTTCTTAAATATCATGTTTACATCTCATTCCATGACAACCAAAAAAAAAAAAAAAAAAAAAAAAGATAACAACAAAAAAACCAAATGAAAACTTTAAAAGTAAAAGAAATTAAAATGACAAAAAAACAACAACAACAAAAGGGAGAGAGAAAACATATAAGTAAATTACATTAAAGATTGATTGATTTACATTAGACTAAAAGGATTTAAATAAGGATATATGCGTATAACATTAAAATTAAACAAGAAAATAAAAATAAAATAAAATGAATAACAGTAACATAAACAACACAAAAAAAAAAATAAGAGAATCGTAAAGAGAAAAAATGAAAAGGAAAATACGAAAATTTTTTCTGGTTATGATGAAAAACTTCTCTTGTTCTTTGAAATTTAATTTGCATTATTTTTTTTTCTCTTTTCTTTCTGTACCCCATTCTTTTCTCTCTTTTCAATTTTTCTGCCCAAATTTTCCATATATTAAGATTATCCTTTAATACCTTTTTCTTATACCGTTTTTTTTTGTATACGTGATGTAATTTAATCACATAAACTTAAATAGAAGAAGAAAATCAGAAATAATTTTTGAGAAAAGAAGAAAACAATTTCTCTTTTTTTTTTCTTCAAAAAATTTTTCCTCTTACATTGAGTATTCATTGGAACCGAAATAAATGAGGAACTATGGTAACACGTTCTTAAAATTTTTAATGGATTTTTATTAACTTAAAACATTAAAAGAAAATCAAAACAAAATAAAAATTTTATTTATACAAAAAATCAATTTCACCTTCATTATCCTTTTATATCCTTTTCATTTTATTTTCTCTTATTTTTTAATTCATATATTAAATGTATTTAAAAAAAAAAAGAGAAAAATTTAATTTTATAAGAACATTTTTTTTATTTACGAAAAAAATACTTAAAAACTTTTCATTATTTTATTTTAGAATTTATTTGCTACAATTTCAATATGTAAGGATATGAGCTGGAACAATTTAATTTAGTGCTTTTCTTATAGCATAAAAATTGATAAGAATTTTAGAATAACGTAGTAAAAGCCTTAAAAGCTAGAGTATAGCTAATATAAGAAAACTAGCAAAAATAAACTAATGTGGGACGTGTAGAGTAAAAAGAGAGTAAAAGGATGTGAAATACATTACTGGTCCTACATTCAAAAATGTTATATGAAGGATAAAGCATTATATGAAAGAGATTAAAAAAAAATTAATACAGAATAAGGAATACAAAATATGCTTTTCCCATAAAATGAAAAAAAAAATGTGGTTGTAGATCTTCATCAAAATTATATGGCATAATAAAATCAAAAAAGAAAATAAAAAAGGATTCATTGAAAGAAATTTTTTCCTAGTCCATCATTTACGATAAAATGTTAGTATATATAGACCTATACTATCTTAAAAGAACTATGAATTTCAAAGAATTTTGTATATTAGGCATGCAGTAGAATTACTAACTACATTATAAACAAAAAAATAATAAATAACTGCATTTTTCTGGCTAAACTAGCAGAGATAGTTTTTGAGCGAATTTCCAAAATTCTCAATCAAATAAATGTAGTGTTACAAACATGAAAAAACACTACACTATAGCAAAAATTTGGAAAATCTTCAATTGCGATTTCTGACCAAACTAGATGAGATAGAGCATTTTTGAGCGAATTTCTGAAATCTTCAACCAAATAAACGTAGTGTGGCAAACATGATAGAGCATCACGTAATTTCAAAACTTTCGAAACTCTGGTATTGCGATTTTTGGCTAAACTAGATGAAATAGAGCATTTTTGACCAAATTTCTGAAATCTTCAATGAAATAAATGTAGTCTTGCAAACATGAAAAAACATTACACTATAGCAAAAATTTTGAAAATCTTCAATTGCGATTTTTGGCTAAACTAGATGAGATAGAGCATTTTTGAGCGAATTTCTGAAATCTTCAATCTAATAAACGTAGTGTGGCAAACATGATAGAGCATCACGTAATAAACTAGATGAGATAGAGCATTTTTGAGCGAATTTTCGAAATTTTCAATCAAACAAATGTAGTGTGGCAAACATGATAGAGCATCACGTAATATCAAAATTTTCGAAACTCTGCTACTCGTATTGCGAATTTCTGAAATCTTCAATCAAATAAATGTAGTCTTGCAAACATGAAAAAACATTACACTATAGCAAAAATTTTGAAAATCTTCAATTGCGATTTTTGGCTAAACTAGATGAGATAGAGCATTTTTGAGCGAATTTCTGAAATCTTCAACCAAATAAACGTAGTGTGGCAAACATGATAGAGCATCACGTATTATCAAAATTTTCGAAACTCTCATATTGCGATTTTTGGCTAAACTAGATGAGATAGAGCATTTTTGAGCGAATTTCCGAAATTTTCAATCAAATAAACGTAGTGTGACAAACATGATAGAGCATCACGTAATATCAAAATTTTCGAAACTCTGCTATTGCGATTTTTGACTAAACTGGATGAGATAGAGCATTTTTGAGCGAATTTTTGAAATCTTCAATGAAATAAATGTATTGTGGCAAACATGATAGAGCATCACGTAATATCAAAACTTTCGAAACTCTCATATTGCGATTTTTGGCTAAACTAGATGAGATAGAGCATTTTTGAGCGAATTTCCGAAATTTTCAATCAAATAAACGTAGTTTGACAAACATGATAGAGCATCACGTAATGTCAAAATTTTCGAAACTCTGCTATTTTGAGCGAATTTTTGAAATCTTCAATGAAATAAATGTAGTGTGGCAAACATGATAGAGCATCACGTAATATCAAAACTTTCGAAACTCTCATATTGCGATTTTTGGCTAAACTAGATCAGATAGAGCATTTTTGAGCGAATTTCCGAAATTTTCAATCAAATAAATGTAGTGTGGCAAACATGATAGAGCATCACGTAATATCAAAATTTTCGAAACTCTGCTATTGCGATTTTGGGCTAAACTAGATGAGATAGAGCATTTTTGAGCGAATTTGCGAAATTTTCAATGAAATAAATGTATTGTGGCAAACATGATAGAGCATCACGTAATATCAAAATTTTTGAAACTCTGATATTGCGATTTTTGGCTAAACTAGATGAGATAGAGCATTTTTGAGCGAATTTGCGAAATTTGCCATCAAATAAATGTAGTGTGGCAAACATGATAAAGCATTACGTAATATGAAAATTTGGGAAACTCTGCTATTGCGATTTTTGGCTAAACTAGATGAGATAGAGCATTTTTGAGCGAATTTTTGAAATTTTCAATCAAGTAAACGTAGTGTGGTAAACATGAAGAAACATAAAATTGGAAAACTTCCGAAAATCTTCGGTTCTGATTTTTGATCAAATTACATGAGATATAGTATTTTTGAGCGAGTTTTTAAAATATTCAACCAAATAAATCTGGTGTGGCAAACATACGAGAGCATCACACAATTCGAAAATTTTTGTAAATGTTGAATTGCAATTTTTACCTGAAACAGCAGAGTTAAGCAATTTTCTAAGAATATATTCGAAATTTCTTTTAAATAAATGCATACTTTCATTAAAAATTGCATACTTTCAGGTACAATTATGAAAAAAACATTCACGCTAAGTGTTTTTTTGTAAAAATTCTAAGTTTTCGTTCTAAACAAATAAAAAAGTTTATTTCAAATTTATTCGACAATACTATCGTATATTCGAGTCTTCTCAACAATCAAAGTACTATATAAATTTTTAATTCGACCATAAAAATAACCTTCTTATAGCCCTTTAAAAAAAATATATTTAAAATGTCCAAACTTTTTGTTGAATCTACTTCATATTTTACAATTACAAATTGTTGTCTGTTTATTCAACATAGTTAGCTACTTAAGAAATTTTCTAAAATAAAAATAATAACAAGAAAAAGAAAGGCGAAAAGTTTTTTAAAAAGCAATATCAAAAGACAATATTTCAGTATCCTTTATCCTTAAAATTATATTCGTAAAAAATTTTCAAATATAATTTCGAATCCTTTTATTACTTTCGTATTGGATAAATAAATTTTTTCTATTCTTTTCTATATAATTCGCTCTAGGTTTACTCATAATATTTTAGTGTTTCATCATCAACACCATATCATGCAAGTAAATTCAGTCACACACTCAGTATTACATGTACAATTTCCTTTACATATTACATAACATACTCTTATATATATGTATTCACTTTTCTAAGTGGTATATTTGAACGTGTTTACCCTTTGGCTATAATATTTTTCCGAAATGAATCCATTTTCACTCTATTCCTGATGTATGTCCTGAATAAAAATAAAATATAATAAAAACAAATTACAAGTATAAAAATAAAAAAAAATTACGAGCGTTTTCGGTTGATTGGTATGTAGTGTATCATAACCATTCACAATATAATAATCATACAATTCACAATCACACCATATGATCAGATCAGTAAGAGTGAGCAAATTTATTTCAATATAATATTTGTACATTTTCCTTTTATACATTTGTGAGTATCATAACTGATCTACATGTGAATATTGTTATACGCAAGTTATATCATTTTATATCAACATTTTCGTCCTATATAGTATACTTGTATTTATATAATGTATATACATAATACTTGTATGACTAGAAGAAACTTCATTTTTTCCAAAAGTATTGTACCTCTTTTTCCTCTACTTATATTGTAGAATTCAACTATTATCCTGTACCTTCTACATATTTTTTTTATTAAAAATATTCTTTTTTTTTATAAATAATATTCCGAATATATACTGGAAAAATTTTTGATGAAATCTTTATTGATTCATTTGTTTATAATGTAGGTTCCTCTACATTACTATACAAACATGGTGTACAAAAAAAAATTCACAATAATCAATTGGTATATAAAACTTCTTCAAACTACGTGATACATTTATAATGAGAGCAGTATTAGTGGCATATTCTGGGATTTTATAATGATTAAAGAGCAACTTACATAATAAGAAATTGTGAATTAAAAGAGATTATGATTGATTTGTAGCAAATAGTTACAATATTCTTAAAGCCATAGAATGCTGGACGAATGTATTAATTGCCGCCTCTAACTGGTTTTTCTTTTTTGTTGTTCACAAACCAAAACTTAATTGAGGCCGAGTATTTCAATTTAGTCAAATTATTTCAATTTATCTCGATTCACGTAAAAAGGCTCTAGAGCGAGAAAATTTTAAAACAAGTGGCTTGTTCAAAAAGAGAATTATCAATACCCTCAACGCCTAACCGCTTCAGGTAATCCATTCATGGTACGCCGACTACCGTCAGAAACCCAATCATAAACGTTCTTATATAGTCTCAAAGAATATTGCTACCCAAATTCTTCTGTTACTTAGCAACAATATGGGTAAAATTTTTCTCGAAACTATTTCTAACATATGTACTGGAGGCCGATCCTTGTCGTCAATTGAAATATACTTTAAAACATTGAAGTAAGTTGTCTCTTTCATTTTTCAAATGTTCCTTTCTCTGCCTATAACTTGTTTGCATCAAACCCAAACAGTCGATAAACGCACCGTTTTTTTTGTTTCTTTAAAATTTTTATATTTTATATAAAATATGGGATTTTCCCAAAAATTTTCATCTTTGTGTAACTTGGCTAAAAAATTTTCTAACTCACTGTTCATACGTACACTTTTATAATTTCATATACATATTATTAATATAAGTATGTACGTGTATATTATATTTTTACTTTGTTATGTAACCAAACTTAAAAAAGGCAACTCATAAAATTGAATGTCAATGATTATACCAAATATATTGTACAATAAATATGATGATTTCAAAAGGATAATATGTCTTCATATTACATACACACATGTATATATGTACACTTATACATATAATATACATAATATGAAAATAAATAAAAATAAGTATTCATAGTAAGTTTACCATTATTTGTATATTTCTTATTATTACTATGTTGACGATGATGATGATGATATTAATGATAATAATGATGATGATATAGTGGCTTTTATTTATATATATAGTACGATGATGTGCCATCTCAATTTGATTGGATACGTGAACTGAATATTTTTGTTTGATCAATAAACTCGAAAAAAAATTTCGAATAAGGGCAAAAAAAAAGGATAATAAAAGAAAATTTTACTTCAATTTTTTATGATGGATAAAAGCTTAAGAAAATTGCTAAAGGTGTTTTATTTTTTTCACATATATAAGTATGTATGTGCACAAATTTAAGAAATATATTCAATTATACTATATTATGGAAATGAAATATTTGATTATGAAATAAACAAACCCCGTAGATGTGGAGGCATTCCAAATACGTATGAAATTTTTTTTTAAATTATGCAAAATATCCTAAATGTATGCAAAAATTGTTTTAAAAATAATTAATTTAATTTTTATGTATAGCTGAGTATGTAAATCAAAGAAAAGAATTTTAAATTTAATTTTTTAAATTGCTTTTAAAAGCATACAAAATTTTCTAATTTTATTAAATAGAGAAATATGTGAGAAGAAGTTTCTCTCAGCCTAAAATAAATTCGAAATTTTGCTTGCTGGAAAAAAAAAATTTAACTGCAATTGTTAACAACAACACGGGCGGCTCTATTTTTCACTTCTGCTTTGATTTTATCTAGTTTTTAAATATAAAGTTCAGCAATTTCAATCTTATATCCTGATATTATTAATTTATTCATAAAACTTACCATACGCAAAGAGAATTTAAATTAATTAATATATTCTAATTAAAATCGTCTCTCTTCACAATCATCTAGGTTCGTGCTAACTGATTAATGCTTTCTATAATCCCTGTGAAAAAGTACTATAAAAAGATCATGGGAACGCCACTTCTAGTTAGAGTTAGTAATAATTTTATTTAAAATGCGAAAAAAGTTTCTAATCAGATTACATAAGCTGAAAATTGAATAACATACTCCCGAAATCACGGTTTTTACTAAGCCAGTCAAAGTTAAATCAATTAATTTGAGTTTGTGTTCATGAAGAGGAAGGACTCTGTAGAGTTTCTTCTGGTCAGATAAGAATTTACGCATTCATTCGTGACGCCTTGGCCCCTAGGGGAAGCTTTTTTTCGTGATCACCGGTGATGACCGGTCGCGAACGTGTTAAAATAATTACGTCATAGGACAAAATGTTAAAAACCTTGCTTAAGTCAGTGTAAATAAAGTCACTCTAATTATCATACTCTCCATGTTATTTGAAATTATTACAATTGTCTCTACCAGATTTGTTGCAATTGCTTTCTTTTTCAAAAAAACAAACTTGCTGATTAACGAGCATACACGAACAATCATACAGAGAAATAATTTTAAAAGAGAATAATAAATTACAATATGAAAATTTTTCTCTATTAAAAAAATTTAAAACAAAATTCCTCTCAGAGAAAGTAAATGTACATTATATGCAAATACTCTTCATGCAGTTACTCTTCATAAATTTCATCTTCACTTCTCAATACTCATAATTTCTCATACACTTATTATTAAATTAATTCACGATTTTCAATTTAGATATTATTAAAAAATTAATGAACTAAATTAGTTTTACTTCACAATCAAGTAATTATAATAACAATATTATTCCTAATTATATTAAAATTATTATTTTAAAAATGCTCTCTTTATATTACGCTCTCACATAGTACAAATTAACTCTTTTGAAATAAATCGGATTTCCTGTTATCGCACTATTATGCTATTTTTTGTTAAGTCAACATTTATTTCTTTCTCGAAAATTTTAATAATAAATTTAAATAAAAGAAAATTACATATTATTAATAATAATTACACTTATATAGAGGCATACCCAATATTAATTTTTTAAAGTAAATTTAAAAAATTCTTGAAATCTTAAAATTATTCTTGTTATTATTATTATTGTTTCGGCAATATCCAATTAAATTTATCGGTAATATATAAAAAAAATCTAAATTACTACCTTTAAATTTATTAATTTTTTTTTATCATATTTCAAACATAATTTAACATTAATTGCATCATTATTCTTTTAATAATTTTCAAATCAAATATTTATAGACCTATATTCATAATATCAGTTAAACACAGAGAGAAAAAAATACTGATGATACTGTGGAAAAATAAAAAATATAGAAAGAATAACAAAAATAAAATTAAATTATGCCTCCCTCATTTGTTTTTTTTTAATTTTATCTATGTTGGGTAAATAAAATATATACCTAATCTTAACACCATTACAATTTTTAATACCTCATACTTATATTATATGCGTACGAGCTATCCACATTAAATATAATAAAGTTGAGTCAAAACCAATGGTTTGTAAATTAGTACATTTCCCTTCAAACAAGTGAAAATTCTACTTTTAAAAATAATCTACTGCACTATTAAAATTACTTTAATTGATATACCAAAAAATTTCAAAAATTGCATACATTTAGGATGAGGTCTAAAATAAAAAAGGCGTTAACATAGTGCTCGAATTTAAGGGTTAATTGCATGAATTACGAAAATTAATTTAGTTTTTTGATGGCATGACATTTACCGTTAGCCTTTTACATTTATAGAAATTTGGAAAAGCTTGTGGTTTCGGGAATACAAGTCGGCAAAAATTCATATTTTACAAATTTCAAGAGGCGTTAGCTTCTAATTTAGTAAACAAAACCCAATAGTAAAAAAACGTTTTTTAGGTAACGGTAAGTTTTAACGGCCATTTGTGGCCTATAATTCCCACAAAATTACATATTCGCTCAAGCGCCACCTCCAACAAGTCCGAGGGTGCCACCACATATCAATCGCCTCCTAGTCAGTGCTTCACATAACCAGATAATATGCTCCGCTGTCTCATGTTTATCATGGCAAAATCTACACAAACGATCCCCAGGTTGTCACAATTTGTGCAAATGATTTCCAAGCCTACAGTGCCCAGTGTTAAAGTTTTGTAAACATGTCCACAGACGAACAGACAGAGTGAAAATAAGAAACACATGCTAAAGTTCTAAAGCCAAAATATTAGATCATATATATACCCATCAGTTATATTTCGGTTATACGCACACCACATATACAAAATAATCACATCATCAATATAATATTAATATATATAGAGAGAGAGAGAGAGAATGGAAGTGCACAAATTTATAACGCACACCCCATCATTAACGCATAACGCAAATCTACTATCTTTTCAGCAAGCCAATTCTTAAACATTTAAATGATATTATAGAGAAAAAAATTTTCATCTAAAAATCAGTCAGGCTAAAAATTAAATTGGACATAAACATATTGTAAATTTAATTCTATAATAAAAAAAAAAAAAATAGATAGGCAGGAATAAAATAAAATAAAAATGAGAGAAAAAAAAATATCCCTGCATGATTTTTTTCTTCTTTAAAAAATATCCAACCTATAGTATATTGTAGAACTTGCATGCTACCGCAACTCACTAAAAATTTATTTTAACTCTATATGGTACCAGTAATAATAACTTTCATTACAAGTATTATACATAACATAGAACAACTAAGTAGTAAGTAATAACAGGCAGCAGCAACAACAACAACAACAACAATGTAATAGTACCTTTTCCTTTTCTTTCTCTTCTATTTTGTTTTTTTCTCTGTTTTTTCTACAGTAACTGTAAAAATAAGGATAAAAATTGCATTACCAAAGTTAATGATACAAAAAAATGCCTTGAAGGAAAATTCACTTCCCCCGAAAAAAACAGGAAAAATAAAAAAGAGAAACAGAAAATTTTAAAATATGAGAGAAAAAATAAAGGATAATAAAGCAACAAGGAAGAATAAAATGTAATAAGATAAAAAAAAACAGGATTTTTTTTTATGTACAAAATTCCTTTTTTCTCTTCGAATATAATGTGTACATGAACATTATATAAACAGAGTGTCTGAGATCCAACAATACTCCCGCAGTAGGGATGATGGAATGACTCCAGATGAACAAGAAACGCCTAATTCTTTCTCAAATTATGAGGTAAAATTAATTTTACCGCTGATATTTCCCAAGTTATCAACAAAAAAATAAAAATTAGACGGTTCTCAGTAATTTCAACTTTAAGACCTCATAACTCGAGAAAGAGTAGTCAAACAGCAAAGTGTCAGTAAGTATTTTTTGTTCGTCTGGAGTCATACCACCATTTTAATGCAGGAGTACTTTTAGGTCTCGGACACCCTGTATACTTGAATCAGAAATAAGTAAGAACCGTACAATAAAAGAAACTTTAGTTCAGAAAAAAATTTTGAAATTTTGAAAAAGGAAAAAAAAAATTTATAGCTAAAAATTTTTATACAAGAAAATTTAAAAAATAAAAACAAAAAAAAATATTATTTAATGTAGACGATTCTAATTGTTAGAATAATAAATAATTATGATAATAGTTTATAACAGTAAATAATGATATTGGTAGTAATAATTACATAAAAAATTAATATAGTTAACTAAAATGAACACAGGGAAATCCGAAAAATTATGCGAATTACTTTTCGCTTAAATTTTGAATATAAACAAGGATCAAAGAAATTTTCCCTGTAAAAAATACGTTGTTCGTGTAAATAATTTTTGCTGCCATGTAATAAAGATTTCAATAAATAATTAGTTGGTTAAATTGGTGTTGGTAGAATTAAACAAGCTTCACAGCTGATATTTGCTGCTGATCTCAGATTTCCGGACATTATATTTTCATAGCCGATTAATTATCAAGTGGATTGAACCATGATTATTAGGGAAAGCAGTTATTTTTCCCGTTCCAAAACTTTTATCTGTCATTCTCATTGATGCTTTCATTCGAATTCTTGATTGCATTATCCAGTATAAAATGAATTTCACTTCCTTTTTTAAAATTCTATTATTTTGTTTTCAGCATTCTGAGAATCAAAGACTAAAAAAACCGGCCCTCTTATGTTTTATGAAATGGTTGAAGCTTTCTTATGTGTATCTTTGTACACTGATTTTCTACCTGCAAATGTTGAATATCCAAGAAGGAGAGGTAGATAGTTCGATTTTCTCCATTGACTCATCTCCTTCCGTTTCCCTCCTACCAATCCAATCATAATTGTTGTTAATTTATTTTTTCAATTCCTCGTTAACCACTATTGAGAAAACATCATCAAGAAATCGTTGTCAGACATGGTTGGCTGTCTATTGGTGTTGCCAGCATTGTTCTGTAATCTAACGAACATCTCCTGAACTCGAAGCAGTTTTTTTCCATACAAAGCGTCACTAATTTATATTAGTGTCTTTCACATAGTTCACTCAATTTATTTTTTACCACTCCGTGTATATAAACAATTCATTAAATATTTCAATAATTGGTTCACTGGAACAGATATGTATATGAACTGAAATTCCGTCCCTCTCAAAATTAAAAATCGAACACAAAATGAATCACAATTTATTTAAATTAAAATGCAAAATCTTTGGAAATTTTTTCAATATCATATATGCACATATTTAACAAAAGGATTTAAACAAAAATTTAATGAAATTATACGAAATACAATTAACAAGAAGAAAATTCATTTGAAATTTATATTTGATACAATTTTGGTGTACAAAATAAATAAAATTTTATGAATTTTAAGAAATCTTATAAAATACTTTAAAAAAATTTAAAAATCAAATATCCAAAATTAATTCATTAATTTTTAAATCTTACCAAAATAAATTTTCGGGTTGCATTTGAGATTTTTCTGCATAAAAATTTTTCACTCATAGCATTTTCTCATAATTTAAAATTTAAAATAATTCAAAACTTTTCAAATTAAATATTTTATTTTATTTTTTTCATAGTATGAAAATCAAAAGTTTTCTATGTTTTTTTGGAATTCTTTGTGAATTTGGTTCCTTCTTTTTTTAAACTAAATAAAAATTCTAAAAATTACTCAACTGGACTAGGGTAATTAAAATTTTTAATTAGATTTATTTTCATTTTAAATTATAACAATGGTAAAATTTTCTTTATTAAATTTAAAAAATTAAATAATTTTTTGTGTATTTTGCAACAAAATTTTTCATACATACTCGTAGAATGCAATAGAGACTCGTTCTCTCTTCGTATAATAAAATACATGGTAAAAAATATTTTAAATTATATTTTATAAACGAATACGAAATTTAATATTGTTATAAAGAATTCAAGAAAAACAAATAAGTGCATAATATACATTATAATTATATAAAAACAATACTAATATAACATTAATTTCATACAATATAACAATTTTGCATTGTTTCATACATGTTGGATTTGTTCATACAACATGTACTAAACATATTGTGGATGCAACATGTTGTTTTATTTATCGAGTATTAAAAATGTACGAAATATGTTGTTTCATACACTGTGCATAAAACATCTATTTGCAACATGTTGCTTCATCCAACGCGTATGAGACGTGTATGAAGCATATTATTTCATACAACATCTGAAAGATAAATGAAACATGTTTGATTTGATTTTATAATATGTTAAGATACAAATACGGACAACAATTTTATGAAAGGCTAGTAAGGATTGAATCTACTTTATAAGTGGACTAACGACTCAAACCTAATTATTGTTTTCTCTGTGTCTGTCATACCTTACAGAGCATGTAGTTGACTAGTCCGGTTTTAATTTCTTACTGTACTATCTGTACTAATTTTTTTTGGTTGTTAACTTTAAAAAATTTTTGTTGTGATTTAATTTCATTTTGAACTTTGGAAAGTGAATATTTTCAACCAAAACGGAGAGGTAAATAAATTTAGTTCACAAGAATTCACAAGTTCACTTGGTTTTATTTTCTCTCTTCTTTTCTCTCTCTCTCTATTTTTAATTTGAAATTAATTCCTTCTGTCAACACCTGATTTAATATTCCACTTAAAATACATTCAAATGTACTTACAAATAAAATACACAAATTTATTTTACATTAAATTAAAGTAATTTTTTTTTTTTACTTGTATGAAAAATTTAACCCTCACCTTCCATCATATATACTCGTAGCTAAAACAATTAACTTTCATTACATTTTTATATCAGATTTATTTGATTTTTCTTTGGTATATGTATATACATATAAACTATTTTATAGCACTTCTAATTCGATTTTCAAAAACGAAATTATTCACAAGGAAAATAAATCCCGAAGGAATTTTTATGTATTTATTACTTTCTCTTTTAATTTCAATATTTGGGTATAGCTCTACACATAACACATATAATAGTTAGTACCCTATATATATAAATCCAAATGTACCCCAATCATTTTAGTCTTTGTCTCAAATCAATTTTTACATAATTTCGTATTTAAGACGAAAAACCATACAATTATTGAAATGTAAGGTAACCGGAAGAAGTTGAACTGAAATCAAGTCAAAAACTTCTTTTTCAATCAGTATAAAATTTTTGAAGAAGTAAATCTATAAAGAGTAAATCAATGGATATTTTTGAGTGTAATGAAATTTAATATAGAGTGTTTCGTTATTGACTACATCATATATTTCTTATTTCATTTACCTTTTTCAGTCACTATTATGGGAGTAATTTAACATCACTAGCTCCAATATTGAAATGAAATTTGCACTAAAATAAAGAATAGCGCGAATGCGATTTAAATTCATTGATAATAGCTCTCAGAAGAACTTCTTTAGTACGATAAAGAAGAAACACAATCGCATGATGACTTATCGTCGTCTTGAAGGCTCGATTCACCTTTCAATATAACAACAAGTTAGGTTGTTACTGACATAACTGCCCGTAGATAGCAACGAATTTAATGAAAACAACATCAGACTCTTCCACTGTTAGTGACGGATTGACTTTCACGCGTCAATCAATAATCTCGTTTCCCCTTATGTACATTTTATGACATCCGGCATCTCATAGTAAAGTGATTACTGATACACTCGATGACCAGAAGACATTTTTAACTGTATAAACAAAATTTACAGATACTTTTACTTCTAAAGTACCGTAAATTTAAGAAAGTATACTCTTATATAAATACACATAAACAAACATACTTAATATACGTATATATTTTTTGATTTTTGGGGGAGAATTGAAAATGAAATCACTGCCAAATAAACAAACGTTGTATACATTTGATTTCAATGTTGTATAAATAAAAAATATGCAGTTTATAAAATAGATTAGTTATACATACACATATACATGTCCATATGTATATAATATAAACTGATATAATAATGTGATGAGAGTATATACGATTATTGGGTGGTGATGAAATGTGGCATAATAAATATTCCACCCACGGGATTTGATTTAAAAAAAATTTTTTTTTTTTTGATAGAATCACTGAGTTAGAATTATAATTTGACTGCTAAAAAATGTAAAAAATAATATATATATATATGTACACAAATTCTGTTAAAATCTTATCTTGTATAATGTTAGTAATAATGTTATATATACATAAGAAATTTTTATACCAAAAAAATATAACAGATAGGCATATTAAAACGAGTTAAATATTCTGACATCTAAATATAATTTTTAAAATAAAGGGAGACCGATCATTGTAATTTTCAATATACAAAGATGTATAGTGTATGTTATATTAGAAAATCTAATTCCTATATTTTGTTATATTCCTATGTACGTGTATTATATTGTCAATATCTTGGGATTTAAATTAAAAAATTGTACAATGCACACATAAGTAATCAGAAGGAAAAATTTCCAAAAACTTTTATACAAATATTTATAAATACGTTTATATATGAGCTTCACAATTCAACTAACTGTATGTACTCTCTATGTTATATTTCATACAGTATGAAAATATTGAGAAGGGTTGCATAATATGTATATGAAATATAGTGGGAGAATTCGAAAGAGTAATGATTATTGTTTATGCAAATGTTTACGTTTTTGATGTCTTTATTGTCTTAAATCTCTGGTCTATTTTTTTTTTCTGTTCTTTTCTCTCTCCCTTCTGTATAACCATTAACCAATGTACATATTCAAATTATTAATGTTATATAGTAAAACCAAAAGGGGTTCAAAAAGTTAAATAATTTTACTATATAAAATATTTAATGTTAAATTTGAGAAAATCTATTGGAATAAAATATAAAAAATATGAAATTTTAATTTTATTATCCTTTTTTATTTAGGTATATGTATATATATATATATGTAATATGCATATGTAAATAATTATATTGTAAAGTTAAAGTAAATTAACTTTAAAAATTAATGTAGACAATGTTAAAAGGAAGCTATAAAATTTAAATTTTAATAAAATTATCAGATAATTTAAATTAAATTTATGTTTGTATATTTTTATTATTGTAATATTTAAACTGAAATAGAAATTGTTACATGACAGTAAATGATGTGTTATACAAGTGTTATAATACAAGTTTTTTGTTATATTCGGAATATTACTAAGAATAGGGTAACAATAGAAAAACTTTATAACTTATAAAAGTTGTAAAGGCAATTTACTTAAAATTTAATAACATTATACTTGGAGAGTTCAAGTACAATTGCATTGAATCGAATATAAAATTAATAATATAAAATTAAATGTATTTCTAATTTTATTTAATAAAAATATCAAATTTTACAAGATTTTATAAAATAAATTCCCAAAAGAAAATTTCAATTATTTAACAAATTCAATTAAAAGAACATTTTAATTAATTTACATAAATTATTTAATTAATTTTTTTCTTTTGCAATTTTAATGACAATTGATATTTCACATTTTATTTACTTGAAAATTCATAATAAACTATAATACCGATTAGCCTTATACTCGCAGACTCGGCGAATCTTCAAATGATTTGGCGATTAAAATTGGCTTAAAAAAAGACAACAAGTCATTGTATATATGCAAAATTGCATATAACGGAACAATTTTGTGGAATTAGGCCGCAAGGTATAAGGAGGAGCTCAGGAAGGAGGTAGAAGGTGCAAGATCAGAATTATACAAAAGTCCGTCCTGGACTGATGCAGACTAAGGAGCTTCTGAACAATTATGACCAGAAGCGGTTTAGAAAAATAATACGAATGAGTAAAAACTAGATGAGGATACTCACGGGTCTTGTAACGGGACACTGCCGACTCAAGGATTACATAAGAATGTAAAACCTGGAAGGCAGGGGCGCCCTCAGGTTCTGTAAATAATTTCGAGTACGATGCAACTTCTCGGCTAGTGTCGATCCATATAGCAGAAAGATGTCTTTAGGTGGTTACGTCCGCGTGATAAATCTCACGGGAGTCTTTAGGCGTGATAGGTGGAAGAGAGGACAAAGAGACAGTAGATTCACCCCTGGGGTAACGGAGTATTGTTACTCAATGTTTAATCTAATCTAATTTACCAATACTTTGTGTTATACTACATCACTTTAACCTCCTTTAATCTTTTACAACTTCCACTATTTTTAACTAATTTCTTAAATTCTTAAAAATATTGTTTTGTACTTAATTGAAGAGATTCGTTTGTTTTCTTAATTTTTTTAATATTTTTTTTTTTGTATCAGACGCGCATTAGACACTTAAAAACGAAATGGAGCAAGTTTATAAAGTACGTTTTTATATTTATTATACATATAATATGACTTTCAAAATGTTTGACTCTACACAATAAAAGAGAGGATACTGACATTTTTTATTTTTGTTCCTTTTATTATTAACATTTGAATTTTACCCTAGTATATCAGACATAAAAAGAAAATCTAAGAAAATTTTTTCAAAATGGTATTGAAAAAAATTTATAATATTACACAGAATGCTATCTAAATATGCATACAATATAATTTTAATATATCCAAGTGCATACTTTCATAATAATATACGAAAACTGTGTGTTATAATGTTTGTATACTAGTATACTTTAAAAGCTGTTATACATTATTACAATGCAATTAAAATGCCGCTAAAAAATCTTTATATTCATTCACTTATATATTATGAGGTGGTATGTATACTAGCTCTATGCATATATAGGGAAGAAAATAACAACATAAAAAGGAAAAAAAAAATTCAAGAGTCCGGAAAAATAGAAAGTCTGGTGGTTTTTAATGCAAAAAAAAACATCAACATTTTCCTAAAAAAAAAAAAATAATGTAAATCGTATACACAAATGCACATTTATACAAACTGTTATATATATAAGAATATTAAAGAAGAAATAAAACTTTACAATTCTCTTAACCTACGCCCGAATACGCTTCAAATAAGGTTTCTGTTTTTCTTTAATTTACTTACATTTTTTTTTTTGTTTCTTTTTTAAATTTCACCTAGGAGGAAGGATTTCTTTTCTATATTTTTTTTTCTTTATAATTTTTTTGTACATTTTATAAAAAAAAAATTTTAAAATAAATCATAGAATTTTTTTTTATGTGCCACGACCATTTAAAGAGGTTAAAAATAAATCATTTATAGAGGTTGGCTGAAAAGTTACTGCACTCACAATATTACAATTTATGAGATTACGAACGAAGAATCTCTAGTGCGTATAACAGTTTTGCATAATAATTATATGTATAACAAAATTAAATATGTATAAATTTCTTTTAAATGGTGAAAAAATTGTAAAAGGCTCATTATTTAAATCAAAATTAATTATATCGGAAAATTACTATACCTCGTAGCTTGGGAATACAATGAAATTTGTTATTATAAATATGACCATATCGTATTGCACATATCGTATATTATACATTCTCGATAATGGAACAGTGGTACATGAAACTAACTATTAAAAATTTACCTTAATCATAATTAAATATTAAATTGTCGTACACCCAAGAACCAGCCCTTATGTATTTGATTTTTGATCACATATCACACTTTCATTTTTTTATCTCTCAAGGTCTAGCCATATACGTATTTGCCTTAGCGTTTTCATTTCTGTGGTTCTCAATTTTTGTTTTATCTTAGAAGTGTCCGATGTTGTTTCGATAGCATACGTCAAATAATATTAAATTTCATAAATTTTCTATTTAAAATTTAATTAAAATTCAAAACTACATTAACAGTTCTGTAATTATTTTATAGTCAGAGTGAACAAGGCACAACTTTTACTCTTGTCGGAATTAAACTCTCTTAACTAATTACGAATTGTAAATAAATCTCTTAAGATTTACATTAGGCGTTGCATTACGCCTGCAAATACAGTTTTTAATTGTCTTTCTCAGACTAAAACTGTGTGACTTACATTTAATTTAAGGCGGTCCAGTCCAGTGATCTCATTGCACCAAACTTTTCTAAACCCTATCTAAATCGTAAAAATTGAATATGAAACACATTACGGAATGGAACACATTTTTATTATTGTTCCTCTATTTTTCTTTCTTTCTTTCTCTTTCACTCTCTCTTTCTCTCTCTCACTTTCTCTCTTTTATTATTCTCTCTCTTAAATCACATAAAATTATTATTTTTTTTCATTCCACTTATACGAAATTTTTTTTTGTTTTTGTATTATAAGGTTTTTAATTCCAAAAGGTTACCATTGCATAAAACATGAAATTTTTTTTAAAATCGCATCATCATTAACAAAACCAAACAAAAATATTTTATAAAGTAAAAAAAAAAAAATTTGCGAAATATTATGCAAAATTTAAATAAAATGGAGTAATAAAAAATTGTTTTAATAAAAGAAAATTATTTTTTTTTTATAATTTTTTGTTTTCTTTAACTTTTATGTATAGGAAAAAGAAAAATATCTTTACTACTCCACTCGTACACTTCGAAGAGGTTTTCCACTTTTCATTTTTTCCATCATCATTATTCGAATTTATCTTAAGCAGGCGGTGGTATTGAATAAAAAATTTTCCTTTCAGGTCAGTTTTATCTTCCCATTATTTGAAATTTTTTTTTTTTTTTGTTTTTTATTTTGTATTCAGGTCTAGGTTTTCATTATTACTGTTATTATTTTTTTTGTGCTGTCTTTAAGTTTTTCTTATTTTTTTTTGTCGTACATCAGAATAATTTTTACTTAGAAAATAAAATAAATATTTACTCAGAAAATAAAATAAATAAAAAAATCTTAATAGTAAATTTTAAGAAAATTAAAAATTTTTAAGGAATAAGATTTGCCGTCGGTGAAATAAAATATTTGTTTTCTTATAATTTTTTTAATTTGAATAATTTAAAGTTAATCGGAATGAAACAGTATTTGAGTGTCATAAAAGTATTTTAAAATTATGTTAAGTTTTGCTTATTTTTGTGATATGATCCCAAAAATATGCATTTAAAAGCAAGATTTAATACATACGAGTACACATAAGTGTAGTGATAATTTTAACAATTCAAGGAAAATATTATTATTGGGAGTATTGTAATACACCGTCGGTAGAAATTGAATAGAATTTTTTGAAAAAATTCCTTCTCCATTCTTACAAAATTTTACTCTACTGAATTAATTATTGCAAGGATTGCAATCATATTAACATAAAGTACTTCTAATAAAATAAAATACAGTTCCTGGAATTTTGTTATATTACAATAATTCTTGGTGGTTACTTGGTGGCTACGGCTATCTGGTAAATGCCCACTTCTGTTTGTATATTTGTATATTGTACCTATACATATCTTTGGAATTCTACTATAGAAAACTGAATTTTGAAAGGGACTTATACGGTATCATTTACCGTAGGAGAAATCACCTGGATCCTATTGAAAAAAGCTTTATAATAGCTAAAATGACATTTAATTTTTGAATGTCGGCAGGAGTCGAAAATTTTTGTTGTCGCATGTTGAAAGTTGCATTAAATTAATGTTAGTGACTAATGTGAAATAGCTTTCAGATAATGATAAAATTAATCAAAGAATTGCTTCACAAAAAATAAAAACAAAATGAATTCTAAATGTACTTTCAGAATTTCTGTTGTACTTTCACTTTAACTACCAAAGTTATTTAGAAAAATATTCTACTTAATCTAAGTTTATTTGCATGAATCCATTTTCACTTAATAACTTCGGATTAATTAAGAGAAACATATGTACACTCTTAATTTAAAATAACATTAATATTGTATCTTAGCATATTAACTCGAATTCAATAATATTATTAATTTACCCATACCCTTACCCACACATTATGTATACTTGCATCCAAGTAAACATACCATTGAAATATTTTGCACTATTCAACGTGCTTAAACCTTTATAACACGTCATTTCTCTCTTTCTTATAAACACTCTTCTTTCTCTTCTGCGATTTTAGTATATGAAAGACGCTCACTATAATGCAATGATTTGTTAAGATTTCAATATGTTTAACAGTGTAAGTCAACTAGACTATGTGTATGTACGTATAAATGTACATTTTAACTGTGTATATTTTATTTTAACAATTATATAAAAAAAATATTCTTATTTTGTAAATAACAGTTTTTTTTATTATTATTATTTTCATTCTAAAATGTCATATTATGAATTCGTTAACAATATTCTCATAGACATTTTTACTTCCTTTTCTTCCTCATAGAATATTGGAGTTGTGTGTATTTAACTAAACGCGTAAGTATATATTTTTACTTTTCTTATTTTAATAATATTATATATGTGTATATTTGTATATATGCAATTCATATTTATAAAATAATAAAAATAGAATATTGTTAAAAGTTAACAACAAAAACAATAACAAAAAAAATTTTCAATACTATTCACTTTTATTTTTATTTTTTTGAGAACTCTTGACATTTATTGTTATTCTTGAATACAAAAGGATATATTTACACATTTGTTATAACGTTCACATATTTACATATCTATATAGACCTACATAACTAAGATGATATTCTTATAATAAATTTTTAATAAAAATACACAACAAAATGTAATAATTTCCAAAAAGAAGGAAAAGAAATAACAAAATCAAAAAAAAGCACAAATATTTTGAGTGAAAGTGAAAGGATGTAAGAAAATTTTCTTTTCTTTTTCTTTTTTTTAATAAAATCTCATAAATGTACACACGTCCATAAATACATGCATAGTTAAATTTCTGGAATATTATTATGGTATTTTGAAATTGAACTAACATTCAAAGACTACATAATATACACAACACATACATATTATTATGTACACGAACCAAATAGGCACTTCAAAAATTCCATTATTAAACTTTCATCATCATATCATCATAATATTACGACAAATCAAAACGACATTTCAATAAAAAAAAAAATATTGATTGAAATGAGAAAAAATAATAAGAATAAAATAGAACAAATAATAATAATAATAAAATTGAAAAAAAAAAAAAAAATTGAAAAAGTTCAAAATATTTTGCCACACGCTGTCAAGGACGGCGCCAAATATTAAAGCCGATATCCATTCAATAAAATATCAACAAATTTTTATTTTCATATTTTTTCATTTTCTTTTTTTTTTTGTCAATTTTCAATAAATAAACAATTCTTAAAAAATAGCAAATAATATTTGGAAAAAAAATAAAATTTTTTTTTTGAAATAAGAAATTAAATTACAAGAAAAAAATGTATAATGGAAATGATGGCAATGTTGACATTATATTATCCCCCCCCCACACAAAAAATTTTTTTTTTTTCAATTTGTCAACAAAATAAAAATATGTTAGAGTTTCCAAATGAAATTTTGAAAAAATGAATTTTTATTTTTCATTCACAACTAATGAATTCATTAATGACATTTGAATTATCTGTCAAATTGACATTTAAATCATTATTTTGACATTTGAAAATCTCTTTTCTAAGACACTTATACAGCAAACAATTTCGAAAAAAATTATTGCAATAATATATTAAAAAATTAATAAATCACACGTTGGCAGATTACAAAAAAAAAAACATTATTATAAAATGTCGGATTTCAAAATTGACAATTCAAATGTCAATAGTACCCATTTATTATCAATATCATTTAATTAAATAATATCTTTAGTTAAATAAATCTAATTGTTATGATTTACGATATTTTAATAAATTCGCCATATGGGAAAGACTAATTTAAGTAGTTAATAATTACGATAATTCCTTCTGACATTACCGTAATCAAAATTAAATTCAAATAATTTTATACTCTTAATTTAAAGAAAATTTAATGAAAAGTAGCAATTCACGTCTTATATCGAATTAAAACCAATTAATCAGACTTATTCTAAGTATTAATTCATTAGGTGATGGTTTCAATAACTTTATTATAGACACGAATCATTTGTATAAATTGGTTTGTGTTAACAATAATAATATTGAACTTTTTACGATAATTATCACTATTACTTAGTAATTCGATAATAAACCCCAATAATCCAATAGCATTGGAAAAATATTATTGAAAAACAAAAGCTGACTCAATAAATATTTATTTTAATAATCAGAATTCATGTTATATTGGCAACTCCTTTATAAGAGTATATTCACAATAAGCATCAAACACACATAAAATCATTGAATATCAAATTTAAAAATAGAAAGAAAAATAATATTTTCCACTAATTTTATTGACGTTTACACAACAAAAAAAAAAAAATAAAAAAAAAATCCTTTCTTAAAGAAGAATTTTTATTGTATGTGTGTAAACTTTTTAAAGTACAATAATTTTTGATTTTTTAATTTTTTTTAAATTTTTTATATTTTCATAGCAAATAATAAAATCTATAGATATGGAAATTTGTACTTAACAATATGTAGAACCTTAAATTATCCTTAAAAATCATAAACGATGGTATTAAATTACTTTAAAACAAATAAATCGGAATTAAAAACTTTTTCATCATTTGTATGTGTGCCTGTGTGTTAGATAAGGAAAACATTCTTCTTTTTTTATGAAATTTAAGAAAAACTTTGCCTTATTTTGCTTCTTTTTTCTAAAATTTTCATATTTACAGAGTTGAGTACACATATGTGGGAAAGTTTCTAAAATAAATTGAACACAAAAATTTCAGAAAAAGGAAAATCAGAAAAGGTTAAGGGATTTGTGAATTAAATTTAATTTGTTGGTTTAAGTAATCTTAAACTCAAATACAAAATATTATAAGAAAATTTTCTAAAAAAATAATATTTAACTATTAAATTGCCTTACTTAAAGTACAATTTAATGAATAGTATGAGTTTCATACACAGTTTGCATTAATGTTAATGTTGAGACTCATACATGGATGCTAAAATATGGTCATAATTTTAAGATATTAAAATTAATTTTGAAAATTAAATATTTACATATAAATCTTATAGTTATTAAATTTTGAATTTAAAACAAAAATATTTGAATAAGAAAAATTTTAATTTTACGCCTTACCTTGTATGTACGAAATCTTGTGTTGTTAATCCAAGAATTCTGGAAAAAAAAGAAGAAAAAAATTAATTTTTTAAATCTTAATCCTTAATTTTGTATTTATTCAATATAAATTAAAAAGTATTTATAAATTAATTATTAAAATGGTAAAAGAGTAATAATGTTCCATTATTGAATTCCACGACAAATCTTTAGGCAACATCATGCAGAAATTTGCATCATGTAAAATTTTGTAACTAATTGTTTTCAAACACTCATATCATGTAATATATCTTATATATCATGTACTGCAGATTTGGGACCATGATGCACCTCTACCTAAAAGAACTATTGTGTCCGCGTACACGAGCGCTGAGTATCTTGCCCTAGTATATTAGGGCAAGATACTCACCGTTTTACTAACACTACTTCGTTATCATCAGCCCATCATTGCCACACATGCTCTGCCCCACGTGACCAGTATGGTTTCGACCAAAGCCGAACACTCATAGAGGTAAGGAAATACGGTCTTCTTCTAGTCTATTTTACGGCAATTGCGACAAGTTATATTGAAGGGCAATCGCACCCTAGCCGCATGCTCCCCCAACGAATAGTGGAAACTATCGTCAGGCAGGTAATATAACTCCGAGATATCGCCGAGGGCCAATCCGATTTCCTAAGAGATTAGTTATGTCATATTTTTATATTGGTACTAGTACTATACTAATTTGGAACCTATGTGGGGTATGAGTGCCTTAACATTTTCAATAAGTGTTTGAAAAATCTAATTTTGGTCTAATCATTTTACACTATTCTCTGTTGTATACTACTTACTACCAAAGAATCATACCCTTCGTTTCCCAATGACGGCAATGTTGCAATGAACAGTGATGACAGTTTCGGATTTTAACTTTAAGCCATGTGGCATGTTTGCTAATACTTGCATAATCCAATCAAAATATCTAATATATTAAATACATAGACCAAGATTCCACTTATGAATTATGAATATATAAATTATACAAAACTTTATTGCATAAATATACAAATTAACTTTTCAAATCACTATGCATGTTGTAAGCGTGAAACCCATAAGGAAAATCATATTTTCTTGAATCGTTAAAGTGTTCAAAAATAAAAATTATTTTCTTATAACATTCTATTAAAAAACATAATGTTATATTATGTGAAATCCAAGGTTATGTAAACATTATTACACTCTCATAATGTAAAGAGAAAATTTTTTTTAATGTTGTAATGTTGTAGAAATTTTATTATCATCACACTATATTGACTGTATAACATTCACTGCTTCTTAAAATATTTCCCTTTGTAGTTTTTTTTTCCATTATTTTTTTTTCGCCTTAAGGATTTCTTCCTGTTCCTTTTTATGTAGAAATGTGTGAAAAAAGTTATATGTACATGTAATAAGTTATATGTGATGCTATACTGATGTTACTGTGTGTACCTAACATGTTACATATTCATTTTGTAATGTTATACTTCATAACTTGCGTTATATTTAACTTTTCTTATGAAAAATTTTTTTATTTATTTTTAAATATTCTGAGAAAATATCTTATATAATATGATTAAAATGAAAATTCAAAGTGTTAAAGTAAGAATATATGCATATATGTTTAAGTTAATAATATGTTCATTGTGTTAAAATGAACTGAATTAATAAGTAATTAAAAAGATGCAATCCATTTCCGTTGATGTTGTTTTACTAACAAGTAAGAATTGAAAAATATTGAGCTTTGTTTACAGGAACACGTTAGGTAGGATTGCACTTAAAATTGAGAGATGTCGAGAGATGATTATCAATGTCTTTGGACTACGCTAGAACAAAAGTTTCATTTTCAAGTAATATCTAAATATGACAACAAATAAGGTCACCATGTAGATTTGTAAGGTTTGTACAGGACATGCCCATGCAACAACAGCTCGGGATCCACCTTCCTAGTGAACTGAAGTACATTATCTAGCCCGGAAAATCGGAACTCCATCGTAGTAATAGAAGAGTCACCAAATATTTAACTTATCCCTCGAATGAGAGCATCACACTTTTCCAGACTCTGAAATCTCCTCATCTTCCCCACAGAATTTGCAAGTGTCTTAGCCTTTCAGAACCAGTCTACTGATATGCTTCCTAAATCTGCAAAATCCCGACAAGACCCGATTGAAAATTCTCACCTAATTCTTGCAGAGCCTTATAACTTTCTTAAATCGCTTCTAATCATAATCTCCTAAAAGCTTCTTGATCTGCCGCAGCCCCTTTGATACCTTTAATAAGTACCCTTATTAACTTATGGGTGCTTAATTCTAGTTTAGATTATTAGCTATCATAAACGACGATGGTTTGATTCTTATAGGTTCCCTTCTTTTATTACAAATAAGCTGTTAAATATTATTGATCTACTTAGGGTCATCACCTCACGCGGTGCAAATTTACTTAATGTAGTATTTGTTTACTAAAATTCTACTTCCAATATTTACGTTAATCCACCTTCGTGGCATCAAGTGTGTTCTCATTTAAAGAACATACTTTAGAAATTCGAAGTTTTGAGCCTTCCCATATTACCGATACTAGTCAAACCATTGGCATAGATAATGTGTTCTATCGACAGCAACTATTTATGTTGGGATTTTACTATTAGCAAAGCCACTCTTTTCGTAAGTAAATTCAAATTTTCTATCTGCTTTTGACTATTTGTTTTCAAACTCTTGGTGTATATATATGTATGAAATATTCGTTAATAAATATAAATATTAATAATTTCATTAAAATTAAATATAGATTTTTTTTTATTTATAATAAAACTAATCATCCTTAACTGAAATTATTTTTAAGCTTTTTCTTGTATTCTAAACATTTTATTCCTTTTGTGATTATTTTAAATATTTCTTTTTTATTTCTGTAGTTATTGTAATATTTTATACTATATTTAATTTAATAATTTCCTGGGGAGATCTTAATACATATACATAACACATAAATAATAATATTAAAACATTTAACCAAAGAGAAATTGCCTGCCTACTGGTAAGGATTATTGGTTTACTTTCTATATGTAACAAGTTTAACGTTAACAAAAAAAAAAAAACAAAAAAAAATGTCAACCCTCAATCATCTTTCATACTCTTGATGTGATGGATCAAAATTTCATTTTAATTTACTTTTAATATTGCTTCAAATTAAAAAAAAAAAAATTGTTATACAATCTTTTTTTTTATACAAAAATTTTATTTCTTTATTTTTCATTAAAAAAAAAAACAATTTTTTTAATAATAATTTTCTTCATAATTATGTCAAATGAGCCGTAGATATCAACTTTTGAAATGAAAAAAAAAAAATTATTAAAATGAAAATGATGAAAAAAAATTTTGAAATGAGCAGCAGCAGCAGTGTTTCCGCTCAAAAAAAATTTTTTTTTTTCATTCCTTATTTTTATTTTTTTTTTTGGCATACAAGCAAGATTTTTATTCGGTTGTGGTTTGGTTATCATTTGATAATAAAAGAAATATGAAGAAAAAAAAAATAATTTTCGGATATCCTTGTATAGGCGCGGTCGTTATTTTTTATTTCTTATTCGTTTTTTTCTGTATTTAGAGCATTAAAGAATATTAGAAAATTTTTTAAAAAAAAAAATTTTAAAAAATATTTAAACTTTAATATTTTGGTCTACATTTAAAACATAAGCGAGAATTCTACTTAAGTAAAGAAGATTTTTATAGTCTAAATAATATTGCCTATACTTAATATGAATTGAGAATACAAAATTAAACATATATTTAGGCGCATCTTAAATTTTAGGGGTGAACCCAGTAAAAATATTTCTCCATTATTTGGCGACCAAAAAAATTTTGTAAAATTATTTCCGATTTTCTTTTAACCGACCTGGTTTTCGAATTGTATAATTAGCACATGTTTCACATGTGGGATCTATTAACTTTATATAAAACCCAATGTGTGTTAAAAGTCGCGTTCAAATTTAGTGTGCCGAGTCATGCAAAAACCAAATGTTGCAACAGAAAAACAATGGCACAGTTTCTTGGCACATGTGTACAAGCCGGATCGAAAGGGTTAATTGAAATTATTTGAAATCATCATTATTATTACGAAATTAGATTCAATTTGATTATGAAATTTTTTTCCGAAAATTGCATAATTTTAGGTGCTATTATAATAGACAATAATAAATTGATATCTTAACTCCGTGATTGAATTGGTTATCGAGATTTTCATTTTCATAAAACATTTCGTGACAATATTACAATTTTCGAGATTTAAAAGAGAATAGCGGCATTGATTACTATAAATATTTTATTAATATCAAATAATTAAATTGCAAATTCATGAAAATATTATTAAAATAAAAGTTATTTTGGAAAATATTAAAAATTCTTTAATATTAAATGCAATCGCCAAATTTATTAAAAATAAAAATCCTAAATAAAATGCTTGTATTCAGTTAAAATGCTTGTATTCTTTTTGAAAATCTACTGTAAAATACGCAATTTTAAAGCTTATAAATAAAAAAATATTAAACAAGGTACTTAAAAAAACAACATAAATTTTTCTACTTTAAAAAAATAGGCATATAAAAAGCGTCGTAAAAAAACAATAACGAGAATTTTAGTAAAAAAAAAAAACAAAATAACAGTATTTTTAAGTAGTCTTCCGCCTTTTATATAATTTTAAATAAACCGTAAAAGAAAAAAAAATTTATAATTAAACAAAAAAATCATAAAATTTCTCCGGCCAAATTGTAAAAATCTGTTTATGAAAATTTTTTCATCTACATTTGAATATACCCATTGGATCATTTACATTAAAGAAAAGCACACCGCCGAACTATATTAAACAAAATAGATTTCAGTAAATTTTCTAATAAGTAAATCTAAACACTACAATAATTCATCGACAAAATACTACTTTCTCAGATGAGAAGCTCCAAAACAAATAAATTAAAAAAACCATGTGAAAATTATTACAGAGAACCTTCCAAAGAACTAAAAACCATAATCACAATTCCGTTTTTTTTTTTTTTTGTTCCTCCACGAGGACCGAGGCCCCGCTCATGTCGACAAATAGGATCTTTTGTGATTCCCATCCCGCTGTATGGCAGCCACATCAAGCTGCGAGATCCTCCCCGTGGTCACAAAGCCCCCCCGAAGCACCACAGCCGCAGGCGAGGAACCGCCTCGTAATCACACAGTAAGTGCTACATGGTTTCGTCCTGCTCCAGACATAAACGGCAGACCTCATCCGCCACCCTGCCCATCCTTTTCAGTTGGACCCTCGTGAGGCAGTGTCCAGTGAGAACCCCCACTAATGTTCTCAAATTTGGACGACTGAGCAAAGTCAGATCCTGCCCCCCCAGTCCGAGAGGACGCACAAATTTCCTAGAGTGCGACAGGCCCAGGCAGCTGTTGCAGTGTTCAACTCTGGCACGCTCCTCCCATTCACTGAGGGTACGCAAGACCGTTGTCTTGGGCACCCCAAAGCCTGCCAATGAAGGTACAATGAAGGGAGCCGCCGCTCCCTCCCTGGCAAGACCATCAGCCCTCTCGTTCCCGTCCACCCTGTAGTGTCCCGGCACCCACATTAAGGTTAATTTGTTGTGCCTGGTCAGGACGTCAAGGACGTCAATTCCGTTTATAATTCCGTATAAATTATTAACACCTTATAAACGAAAATGCAACTCTATATTGTAACTCACTCCGAATTTAATAAAAATAATAACTATATATGGAACCAAAAATCCAAACATTTAAAATAGAAAAATATCAGAGAATCCAACCACATCCTTAAAACAGAATTTCAAGAGATTTACAAGTACTCATCATATTTTTTTAAGTATAAAAAAAAAAAGAAAATTTTAATTTGCTGTTCACCGTTCCAGAACCCATTTTAATTTTTTATAAATAAAATAAAAAATAATATATGGATACTATAGGAAAAACTGAAAAGTTGCAAACCGTTCTCATATTAGACAATTAAACAAAGTCTTTAATGGTAATAATTTTTCATATTGAAAAGACTACAGGGTTGTCTATGGTTTTTGAGGAAATCGGTTAAAAACTCTGTATATGTTAAAATTTAGGCATAAATCTCAATACAAAAATTACCAAATTTTTTATATCAAGAACCCCATAGTAGGTTAGTAGATTGATTGGTTGGTTGGTTGGTTAACTTGGCCGGTGAAGCAGATCCAATTAGCACAAATCTGCAATCACCAGGTTCAATTGAGCGTACAATTATAGGTTGCTTATCCAAAACACCCGATTCTTTTGAGGAGTTTGTCTGAATTCCGTGATACCAATATTCGATATTTCGCCTACTCCCGTCACGATTATTTGGCGTCATCACATGATTACTTCAATGAAGTTTTGAAAAGGAGATGTTTCTGTTTAAAACTCTATGGTTTAGTCAGAAAAAGAGATTCACTTGCATTTCACTTACAGTTTGCCAAAATATGTCTATGGTTATACAACTTTATCTATAATATCACGAACAATTTAAATCTATTTCATATCCCATCGTTCTCGTAATATTGCATAAAAAAAATTTTTTTTTTTGCTTCAGATTTTGTTTTTAATTTTTTTTTTTATTGCCTTCAAAAATCACTTAATCAAATCAAAATTTCGAAGCAAATAAAAAAAACCAGAATACTAAAAATAAATAAAATATTTAATCATTTTCTTTTTAGCATATTTTTTATCTTATATACATATATTGGCCCCATCAACCCGGCAAGCAGGCCATCAACACGCTGCTGGTTCATTTAATTTTATTTTATTTGATAACCTACTCTCATAAATTAAGAATAATACCGAAATAAAATACTTACACGGAGAAAATAAAAAAACTCTCTTCAATCTTCTCTTGCAATAAAACAAAACTCACTCATTCCAATTAATGACACTCTCATTCCAACACGAAATCATTAATGATTTTCATGATGTTGATTTAATCATCATTCTAACATTATATTCCGAAAAAATTCTCATTATTAAAAATCATTAAAAAATAAAAAAAATAAAAACCGCATATTAAAAAATTATTACAATTTTTTTATTATTATTAAATTTGTATGAACGTACGTACGTAAATTTAAAAAATCTACCAAAATATAAGCGTGTACAATAAGAACTTAATATTAATATTGAGAAAATTTTTATTGTCATACATACAAAAACCTCATCAGAACATCATTAATATCATCATCTTAAAGTATGTATCATCTTTTCTATAAAAAAAAATTACTACCACCCATGCAAAACACCCTATTTAAAATAAAAAAAATAAAAAACCAAAAACATGGTCAACAAAATTTTCTTTTGCCAAGCATCATTATGTCAAAAATCACATGATAAAAAAAAATTAAAAAAATATTTCAAGTGAAAATAGAAAAACAACAAAAATACAGAAAAACACCTCTTGTCAAAAATTATACTTGTAACTCATCTTCTTTAGTTGTACTGACGGAACGAAAAAAAAACAACCATTAAAATTAACAACCCCATGTTTTCTTGATTATATATAGAATTTGGAAGGGTGTATATTTAATTTGATTTAAGAAAACCCACAACAGACGACTCTTTAAGCATATTTTTTTCCCCTTTCCTATTGCTAGTTCTAAAATTATTTTACAAAAAAAAAAAATTACATTAAATCGTATACGCCAACAGCTTAACATATTCAGCTTTTCAACACTTCTATTCCAAAATAGCAATGATTTGATATACTCTTGCAATAATGCAGAATATTAGGCGCACAACCATAAAAAATTTTAAAATATTTTTTTTTTTGTTTTCAATTTTGTTACAAGTTTTTTTTTTTTGATTTTTTTAAATTAATTGAATTTTCATAAATTTTATTTTATTATTTTTAATCCCTTTTACACTATTAAAACTATTTATTTAATATTAATAATAATAAAGGGTATTTCAATATGAATAATATGGCAACACTGACATATATGAAAATCTAGAAAAATTCAATGTGACAACATGGAATGAATAGTAATTGCATATTTTGTGAATGATATTCAAAAATAACAATGAACCGCTATTATCTTGAAGAGCTATTGTGATCACAGACTTTACACAGTACTAACTGTTCGGTTGACTTGGTTTGTCAATGGACCTGAGGGGCTGATATGAAACTTAATGATATGAAATCATATTTTGATGAAGATCAATTAAGACCGCAGGAGCTCTCTCTTTCCCCTCCATCAGAACTAATCCGAGTTCCTGAGAATTAAATAGAACGACATCTATAATTAATTTGAGGCATAAGTGATTATTATTTATAAAATTAGTGTGTCAATTTTAATTTCTCAATGAATAACCCTATGTCAATTCAGATTAAAATCACTTTTATGTGACGAAAATAAAATAGAAATAGTGTCTACATATTATGCAATTTTAAATCTTTTTTCACCCTCTCCCCTATAAATATACATACATATACGAGTATAATGCTCTATTTACCCATACTTTTATAAAAAAGGGATATGGGAATTAAAAATTAAGTTACTAAAAAATCATTTTTATTTAACTTGCGTACACAAAGTTATGTAACAGCTACTGTCACATAGTAGTAGAGTCATTACAAAAAATAAACAGCTGTAAAAAAAATAATAATGGAGAAATGAAAGATACACGAATTTTAAAGTGTAATGCACCGTGCATAAAAAATTCGAAAAATATTTCACCCTTCACATAGACAAAAATCTATATTTTACAAACTAACATTATACAAAATTACCAATGAAGCAAAACATAATGTTCGACTCTATGTGCGTACAATATAAAACAAGCGGTCTGTTTTTCTCTTACAATAAAAAAAAAATAAAATATAATTACATGAACTAACATATTGTCAAGAGGCTTCTTAAGTTAATGATGAGATGGGTGGAATTAGTTATGGAAATTTTAACAAGTAATATTATTTTTAAAAAATTTTTGAAGAGTATAGGAAGATCATGTAACGCAGAATAGTAGTGGCATATAGCGATACAAAATCAATTTAATACAGATTGCAAAATATATAAGGGTATGATAGTGTGTATGCAAGTATTTAAAAGGCCTTATATTTTCATATAATATTTGAACATTGCGATATTATTAAAAGGGAAATGAAATTTTAAAAATGATTGATGACATTATGTAATCATTCATTTTTATAGGACACAACAAAAAAATAGTAATATTAATTTCAATTCATCATTTTTATTTTATGCAAATTATTTTTGAATTAAAATTCGATTATTATAAGCAATAATTTATACAAATAAATTCGATTAATTTCAAAAATTTTAAAAAAATTTAAAATTTTTATTCCAGTTAAGATTTCATCATAGCAGAGGAACCGAACCGAAATCATCATAACTTGAACAACACCCTAGTCTAGGATGCCTGCACAAAATTTAATAATACTGATTTACATAGAAAAAATTTATTCGTGAAAAGCAAGTGTAAGTATTTTTGGAAACTGAATATATGGAATAACGAATATGAATTAATTAGTAATATTAGTAAAATTAATTAGTAATAAGTGTAATGGAATATAGGCGACGGAGTAGAATAATTAATTATGGAATCAGAACGATGGTCCTGAGAGAATAACCCCCGGCGTAAGAACGAGGAGCGCTGAGCCTAGTGTTATGACGTCAGAACGAGGGCGATGAATAACTGAATTCTGAGATAATGATGAGCGTTGAGCCTATGCGCAAGGTGCCGCCGAATTTTTGATTTAATGAATAATTAATTAAATGATCGTGAAAAGCTTTTTAGTATTAACATGGTTGAAATTTTAATTTATTAAAAAACAAGTGTTGTTGCTTTTGAAAGAGAAAGGTATTGATTAAATGATTGATTGCAAAAAATTTCAATTAATGCTATGGATTGTAAACAATTGACAACAGATGAGAGACGACAGATGACTGATTACAGTTGACAAGTGACAGATGACATATGACAGATGACAGATGACAGCTGACAGGTGAATTCTTCCCCTCCCAATGAGATGTGAATTCTTCTCTTAAAAACTCAACTATTTTCGAGAAAATTTTATTAGAAATTCAAAACCAAATTTAATCACAATTTTTACTAAATTTTAAATTTGAATCAATTTTGATCAATTATTTTTTAAATCTAATTACTAAAATTATTTTATTTTATCATTCTATATCCTTAACTTTGTCATGGAAATTTTAAATCTTATTAAAATTTTTGTATATGATCAAGTTTCATTGAACACAATGGACCATTAAAAATCTTTTATCATTCCAATTCCATAAATATTTTTCAATAATTTATTAATGTCCCATATATATGCATACATACATGTACGCAAAATAAACAACAATATAAATAGTTTGTCACATCCTGTTTATTTTGTTTACTAAAATACTTTTTTTTTTTAAGTAAAATTCTAAACTAATTATATGCCAATTAAATTCTAATACAAAATGATTTTGAAAAATTCCTTCACGTACGCGTAATTTATTACAGTGTAGATACACATTCATTCACACTCTCTAATATAATAAAAAGAGAAAAATTTATGTGATATTTATAATTTCCTTTTTTATATACACACATTTATAAATAATTTATTTTTAATATTTTATATTATTAAAATTATTTAATTAATATAAACAAATAAAAAAAAAAATTTTATTTCCGATATGAAAAATAAATCAGAAATAATATAAGTGTGTAATTATTTTTAGCACAATTTATTGGAATTTTCATGAGAAAAAAATTATTGAATAATAATTAGAAATTAGAAAACTATTAAAATTATTATGGCAATTATACATACTTATACGAGTATACATATGAACGAGTATATATAAAAATTATATTTTTTCCCAAAAATTTTATTGTTATACAATTATACTTAACGTATACTCGTATGCATACCTTTATTAAATTTCCTTTTAATCCTTCCTTATAAATGGCCTATTATCTCGTATTACATATGTGAAATTATATAAATTACCTATTATAAATTGTTATATATATGTCTATACATGGATAACAGTTAAACTATTATACATAGTTATTAAATTAATAAATCTTTTTATTTTGCCTGCACGAATATTTTCTATATATACATATATGTACGTAATATCCGTAATTAATTTTGTTTTCCGCCCGCCTAATCAAATATTATATTTGTTAATTCAAATATAATAACGCAGTATTATACGTGTAAGTATGTACTTTAGTATATATAAAAATGTATTTGAGTGTGTGTGTATTGAAAAGAAAATCTCTTTAATGGGCATTTTGAATTAGATTTATTTATAATTGTTCTTCTTCTTCTTCTTTTATTTTTTATTCTCCTTTTATTGTTTTTAGATTTTTCCCTTTAAAAAAATTCTTAAGATTTTCCAATAAACGACCATTTAATAAAATATATATAATTATGTAGATAATTTAAGGTAGGTATGTATATAGAAATAATAATGTAATGCAGTAGAATCAGTATTATATATACAATACCAACCTACGTTATATAAGAGCAGCTCACTTTTTAGGTCCTTCCCATTTAAAAAGCCTCAAAATTAAAGATTCTATTGTTATGTAAATAACATTGTTTTGACTCTTTCGATTAAAGGTAGAAAAAGTATTCGCGGACAAAGGTAAAATTGGACTTAAGTAGATATAACAATCGTAACGTATATTTAAGAATGAGTCAGTCCGAGATTTTTATCACCTGAAAAAAATGTCTGGCATATAAACATTCGCCATGTCTGTAGCTCGTCAATAAAAATTCAATTCAAAGAATTTCTTTGCTTTTGTTTTACCAAAGCTCGACATGAGCAAAGTAGATAAACCAACGTTAACTCCTCCTCCTCATTATAGCAGCTATTATAGAGATGGTTCACGGGGCGGTCGATTCTTCTAACATGTTCGTGTATCAGACAATATTCCGTTACATTCTCGGACAACGGTAATTCACTTTGGGGTTTTCATAGCCGTATGTTCCAACTCGATCATTTTTAAGATTTTTATTCCCGTATGTTCCAAGGCGATCACTCGCAGGGTTATATTCGTAACAAAATTGACGCGGTACAACTCGTATCTATTCTCATTTTAAATGACTTTAATAACAAAAATTGAATATAAATTCGAATCTATACTGTACTAAATACTCGTATAATGGACAATCGCTATTTTAACGATATAAAATTTATCAAATCCCTTACACATTTTATTCTAACTAAATACCGTACATTATATTATTGCTATACATAAATATATAAGTATTTATATAAGAAGATTTAAGAAGATGATTTTCTAGTGATGTTGTGGGAAATTATACACACCTACGTTAACTAATATACTAATTTTATCCCTTCATTTTAAAGATTAAAAACAAAATACCTTTTCATTTTTTTGTTTATGTGAAATTAGAAGAAATTTTATGAAGGCACGTGATTTTGGTTGATTAAGAATCTTACCACATGTTTAATATCGCAGTTATAATTTACACATTAATTGAAAATAATACATGAGAGCATGAGAAATACAATTTGTAATTATATGTATACATATATTTGTACACGAAATTGCCCTTTATGAAAGCTGACAGGGTGAATCGTTTCTATCTGCTACCAAGTTTGTTAATAAAATACTTGAAATTCCAAATTTTTGCTTCAAAGGTAGAACCATTTTTTTCTCTACCATTTTCTCAGTATTGGAGAGCTCACGTCCATCTCACTGAAAGATATCTCCAGGTATTTACTTGGGACCGGCGTAGAATCAGTGAGATATGGAATATAAGCCATGGAAGCCATAACTGAATGCGTTGGTCTGAAAGGAGAAGTTCCTTTACTGATATCTGTATTCAGTAATATACATTCTACGACATAATGTTAGAGCAAAGATAAAAATTAGCTCTTTTTACAGAAAGAATCAGCAGAAAAGAGAAAATTGTTTGGAGTAGAACATTCCTTTTAGAGTAGAGTAGCACAAAATATTACAGCTGAATTTATAAAACACCACCCAAGCTCTAAAGACAACATATGTCCAGGTACTTTCAATCCTAGCTTTTTTTTCATTAGGGACCATGGGTATATCCCCCTATTGTGTAACTGTCGGATGTTATAAAAGCCCTGCGTCTAAAACGTAGCATATAGTCATAAGTCTCGGTTAGTCATGGATCTCGATTGGTCAAACAATTTTACTTAATTCCTAATTGGCTCATTTGTTATGAAAATATTTTTTTGTTACACCTATTCATATTTCATGATTTAACACCCTATCTGTAGCAGATTAAATTGCAAATAAATTATACATGGATAGTACAAATGAAAAACACTAAAGGATCATTATCGTCATCGTCAAGGTAATAAATTTTAATATAACTAGGTTTATTATTGTAATTAAATATTTATAAAATATTTATTTTCAAATATCAAGGGTTATAACATTAAAGAAATTTATTTTAACATCGACATACAAACGTACTTGTATTTAATATATACATAAGATAAAACGTATGCCGATAAGATTTAAGCAAGATAAAATATCAAAAGGAAACTTGAAATAAAAAAATTTTTTTTTTGCTTTTTATATTTTTCTTTACATTAAATAGGTAAATATTTATTAGCATATTACATAATTATGTCCAGAAATATTTTCCTTGAATAGAATTTCAATCAACAAATACGACTGTTCATAACTTAGAAGTGTGGCCAACATGAACAAAAGATATCACTGCTTTTTCATCACTAATTAACTGTTGTAATTGACTACAATGTAGTTGACCAAATCGAAAGGATTTACAATTGAATTAAGCGAAAAATTGTATTGTATGTAAAATGTTGCAGTTTTTTATGTGATACATGTATCATAATACATGTTGGTCGGCGAACCAGATCAGACAGTGTCCCAATTAGCACAGATGTGCTGATTTGTTCCTATTTCCTAACAAAAAGCAGGCCGTCTTTGTGTATTCAGATACAAGACTTGAGCCATCCCATCTTTCTAAGGAACTTGTCTACATCCCTGTTGTTTTCGCTAAAGATAATATTGAGTGTAGCTCACCTAATGCAAAAAGAACGATTTCGCTTTCTGCAGACCCCGGCCACTCAGAGAGGTAGTGAAAAAACGTCACTTTTTTATCAACTTCCCGAAAGCTGAAATATACATAGAATTAAGGGTGTCGAAGGCAGTGTCAAAAACATCAAAGACAGTGTCCACCACTTATTACGGCCGTATGTAGGCAACATCTTCCTTGCCGTTTCACATCCGGCCAAAATTTCAATATGCACCTGGCAAACTATATTAAACCATCGATTTTTGACCATGTTAATGGCTAACACCCACTGCACCGAGAGCTGTCCTTTGGAATTTCATATGAAAATTGTTTTATATTTCAATCTATCGAAGAATATATCGGAAATTTGAAATTTTGGCAATGTGGGGACCAACTACAAACCAACTCAATTAAACTTTATATTCTCTCACCATAAAAATATTAAAAATTTTTAAATTAGATTGAAAATCTTTAATAATAATTATTATAATTTTTATTTTAATAATTAAAAATTTTAATTATTTACACATGTTATAATATGATTTAATTTAATTATTATATAATTGATGTCGTATACAAATTTATGTCTACAAAATATAATTTAATTACACCCACATACACTCACATACGTATAAGTACGTTATTAATACTTATACGTCATAATAATTAAAATATGTAGTATACTTTATAATTTATTTCATATAATTATTGTATAACAATATTGGATCAAAATTTTTACCGTTTTTTTTTTCTTTTTTTTTTTTTTTTTTTTTATAATAATTACGTAATAATGATTAAATTATGTATTTATAACTTTTTTTTTCTTTTTGTCTTCAAAAAAAAAAAATTAAAATATTAAATTTTTTTTAAATAAGTATCGTATGTTTCATATTATATATAATTAAATAATTATTATTAAAATATGGTATATGTATGATATATATCAATATATCATATGATATATAAGGTATATATAGCATATTAAAGCTGTATATATAGAATTCATACTTTATATATTAAATTAAAGTGTATAATTTTTAAGCTCTTATTAAATTTTGTAGATATGAGTATTTTTAATATGCGAATTTAATTATCACCTATAGGTAGGTGGTGGTATTCGACATATATAGAATGCTATACTCTCTGCTTATACGAGTATATTTAAATATATACTTCTATATATTATATACATAATTATTTTTTTTTTATTCATTACGTATATAATAATAAATAATAATTTCTTAATTTATGACTTGTTAACATGGTAATTCCAATTAGTTATTTACAAATTGCTTGACATAAGAAGCAAAAACAAAAAAAAAATACTCATTTTTACCGTATGCTTTTCACATGAACAAAAAAAACAATAATAAACAAATTATAAAAAAAATAACATGAAAATAAAATTTATGCGCTTTTAATTTACTAGAATTGTACTTCTTAATTATAATGGTATATTTATATATACAAATATTACATAATATATATAACAGAACATATAATATAATTTAAATAACTTAACTAACAATGCTCATCTCAAAAATGTTCTCATAATAATAATAATGAAATTGTTGTAAAGTACAAGTAAATTAAACAGCCTGAGTGCATCATCATCTCATTACAATCATAATATATTCTATAATATATATAAAAATTTTGTATATATCAAACCATACATATATCAAATCAACTTCATATATATACGTAAATGTAATTACAATATCCTCGCGTGTATAATACTTGATATAATATTTTTAAGATTTAATATACACCTATATAACGCAAGGTGTTATAATATTATATACATATATATTTTGGTACCACAGAATCTACATATAAGTCACATATAGTACGCACTCTTATGTAGTATATTTAACATTGTATATACCTACTATATTCAAATTAATTATATAAAGGATCACAAACCAAAAAAAAATTTTTTTTTTCTTGCACATAGCCATAGTGTTAATTTTTCTTATATACAAAATAATAATAAAAAAAAAAAAATTGAGGAAAACTCATGTATGTTTTTAAATAATAAAAAAATTTTTTTAATTTTCTGAAATTTTCATAATAAAATATAACGTCATGTGATCCTTGTAAGAAAATTTCAAAAAAAAAAAGAAGAAGAAAATCAGAAAAGAAAATCCAAAGCACTCTTTCTTTCTTTAAGCGTATACGAGTATACACGAAAATTCGGTTTAAATTTTGAAGTAAAGAAAGAAAAAAAAAATAAGGACTGAATTAAAAGAAAACGAAAAGAAAAATTTAAAAATAAAAATCCCATATTAAATGGGAATCTTCTTTTCTTCAAGGACCCAATTAGCGGTGTTATAATATTATAGCCTTTACCAACCATAACCAACATTCATTCATTTCATTTTTTTTTTTTTGTTTAATTCTGTTTCTCTTTCTCTTTCTGCTTTTGTATATAATCCCAACATAACACTTATCTTGGACTCATTGAAGAGCTTTAATTTTTTTTTTGAAAAACAAAAAAAAAAAAAAAATCAAGTACTAAAGTACTATGTAGTATATAGAAGGACTTAAACTTACTTTAAAAAAAAAATTTTTTTTTATAAAATTATTTTTTTAACTTCTGGTTTCACATGCACCTACAACAAAAATTTTATTAAGTCGTTATGATGTTACATGTTTTGAAAAAAAATATATTGTGACATTAAAAAAATAATAAATAATTATATATGTATATATGAATAATTAATTGTATATACAGTATAGAATTCTAATAAAATTATGTATGCGGTGAAGAAAGTAACGAGTAACACAAATATAACTGCATAGTCTAGCTAACTGAACTACATAAATCATACTAAACTAAAAGGTTAGGTATTGTCGAATATACTCCTTTACCGCCACTCATTTGAACCACCCCGAACTCCTCAAAAATCGGGTAAGATCCCTAAAATTTACATTCACTAAGGTCGTAAGACGCCCGAACCAAATAAGAACCAAGTAAGAAACAAATAAATTTTTACTTGGAGTTTGTCAACATAGGAAGTGTTTCACTGTTTTCTTCTCCGCTTCGTCACCGCAGCTTCTATAGAAATCGTTTACGGGGCATTCATCCTACCTTACAAGTTCATCAATCAGACAATGACCCGTCAAAACATCTATATTGCAACATCGATATCCTCTCATAAGAGAGACATCAAATCTCTTGTATATTTAAAGGAATAATTAATGAGTAACACAAATTTACTTCCAATAGGTCGTGCTATATTTTTATAACGGTAGCATAATTAACTCTGATTTACTTCCAATAGATGGAGTTATATTTTTATAACAGAACATTATGTCAAATTCTTAATATTTAAACTATTAAATTTAATTTTTACTCTCTTCTATGGCATAATTTCCACAATACTCCAGAATTTCTAATTTTAGATCAAATTTCTGACAAAATTAATAGTAAATGAACGACTCTGTACTGTATATACTTCATTTTTTAATACATAAATATATAAGTACATACATATATACGAGTATACAATAATATATACTAAATGGAATAATTTTTTGAGGAAAATTGCATAAGTAGGCGAATGAGAAGATTTATACCCTAACTGCAATAGAAGTGCATTTGAGTTTATAAAAAATCTAAAGAATATGAAAAAAATATAAAAACCAGAAAAAAAATACTAAAAAAATAAATAAAAATAAATTCTAAAGAATTTGTCTTAATGAAGATATTTTTTTTTTCCAAAGGACACTTTAAAAAAAAAAAAAAAAAAACAAATTTCACAATTAAGTCTCTTTTGGTGCAAGGTGCGATGATTTTTCACTATATATGCTTTTTGAGAGGATTCTTTTGATCAATTAAAAATTCAAGTAGGTATAATATGTATATATATATACATTTGCAGGTATATATTATGCAAAAGTATGCAATATATTATTAAAGATATAATTTTAGGTGTATATTTTAAATATAAACAGAAAATCTGAACATATTTAAGACGTTGCAAAGAAAAAAGCAAATAATTTTTTTTTTTTTTTATAATTTTTTAAGAGTGTAGGCACACAAAGTAAATACTAACATGTTCTATTTATGTTTAAATTAATATAAGAAATATGAAAATTAGTTCTGTCACAAAGCTTCACTGCACTTCTTATATAGAGACATCTATGGAAATTAAATGAGAAATACGACAAAAAAAAAAAGGGAGTTGAAAAAAAAATTCATTTCGTATTTGTTATTTATTTTTTCATCTTTGAATAAGGGTATAAAAAATTCTGGTGTAGTTGAGAAGTAGTTGAAGAAAAGAAAAGCATAAATCTACCAACTTTTCTTTAATTCTTTTTGATTTTTCCTTAACTTATCTTGCCTTGAAATACAATAAAATCGGCTGTTTATTTTTTTCTCCATATTTTATTAAGAGATTTTTCTTTTTAATGATAAGGAGAATTTTATAAAGTAAAATTTTAGCTGTGATTTTTCCATATTTTATTCTTCATACTGATATTAATTAGCTCTTCTTATATAATTGGTAGAATATTTAAAAAATTATTTTTATTTTCTTTGAATTATGATTATTAAATTAAAAATTCAAGGATATTTTTTAAATAAAATAATGAATTCGATATACAAAATATCGTATAAGATTTTCTTTTAATCCTTTTTTTTTTTATTTTTTTGATTTTTTTTTTTTCATATCAAAAAGAATTTATTTAAATTTTATCATAATTTATCAATTATATTTAAATAAATCAGTAGAATGTGAATAATTTCAATACAAACTTGAAACTAATTATAAAATTGCATAAATTCATTGGGTTTTTAATGTTTTCAGAAAAAGAAAAAAAAAATTAATGAAATCCATTTATAGACATCCACTTATACTTAATTTTAAAAAATATTTTATATGGTCTATGAGAGTTGAAGATCTATATATAGTACTGTCTATACAGACCATCAATATACAGACGGGTTTTAGCACCTTTTAGTAAATTTTCATACGGCATTTAAAACAAGATTTCAATGATCATTTGAAAATATTAAAAAATATTCAAAAAAATTAAAAAATATTCAAAAAAATTCACTAAAATTGATGAATATTTAAAGTTATAAAGAAGTAATACAAATTTGAATTTCAAATTCATTTCTATATTAACCATAGAGTGTGTATAGATTTTTTTTTTTTTAAATTATTAGAATTTCTGCGGCTTCGTTCAGTTCCTATGTTTCAGTAAAATTTTCGGAAAAAAGTTAAAAAAAAAATCCATATTCCATATGGTTATAAAAAAAGTATGGCAACTCACCCCGAATCATCATTTATCGGATATATTATGTAACTCCAATGAGTGCAGACATGGCGGAACATATCTGCACTCATAAATCCTCGGGACCTATTTTCCAATGAATGATGAATTATGATCTAAGGATCAGTTCCTTGTAGTTCCTCTTCTGCCAAAACAAAACCATTCAGAAATTCTCTTCTTCTGTAGATCAAAGCTTAACACTCTGAAAGAAAATACATTGAAGAATCGTCCATTCTTAGTTCCCCACAGAATTTCAAGGTACAAACCCCCTCTGAGGTCAATTTTCGAAGGTGATTATTATGTAGTTGCTGGATGTTTCCGTGACCCTCCAGTAATGTTTGTGGTCATAGTCGCTCAAAAACTCGTTGAACTCCGAGTGATATATTATAGCTTCGATATCTTAAATGGCAATAACGTTATAATAAACTTAAAATGTTCGAGTTGAATTTTAAATTTTAAATCACACACTTGATCACTTGTATTAAATTTAAGATGAAGAACTTGAGATGTTGGCCCAAGAATTATGTATTTAGTTTTTCTTTAATAACAAGCTTTTGTTTAATCATCTAGTCATAAATTTTATCTAGTTCACAATTCTTTTTATGTTCTATCTGGCCGAAAGTTTCTTATTGAAATGAACAAATATCATCAGCATATACGAAAATATCAACTTTATTACTTGTCAATTGAATACTATCAAGAAGTAAAGTAAAAATAAATGAACCCAATATGCTGCTTTCTGAAACTTTCTAATTAACTTATACGTGTTATTACTTTTAATCTCATTAATTTTAATAAATTGCAAACGATTTTTTTAAGAGTATGACTCAAATCACTTAAATTCTATGCCTTTAACTTCGAAACTATGTAGTTACACATTATAAAAAACAAATGTACCCCAACAATTTTCTTGAAATAATTTATTCATATTAAATCAACTTTTTTATATATTTAATCTATTTTTTTTATAATATTTATTACATAAAATAATAAAAAAAATAAACTTTACGCATAATTTCAAAGCAGACATTCGAGTATTAAATCACCCAGTCAGTAGTAATTTCTGTTTTTCATTAAACTTATGATGATCAAATAAAAACATCTTAGAATAGATTTATTGAAAATTTATGCAAACGCAGTTAGAATTGATTGAATTTTTTCGTACTACTGCTATTATTATTATTATAGGTATGTATACACGCTTATAAGTGTATATGTGAGGCTACAGTGGTTTAAAATTTTTTTTATACTTTAATAACAAATGCCAGCAATTTTTTTCTTTTTATTTTTTTAATCCATACTCACCGCAAAATTAATAAAATCAAAAAAAAATTTCAGGGACTTCAAAAGGATAATATAAAAATTTTATATGAGATTTTAAAAATCAAAGTAAATTTATATATTTTTGGTTGAAGAGAGTAAAAAAAAAAATTTTTTTTTTTAATCCTCTTATGAGAAAATTAAAAATTTTATCTTAAGAAATTAAAAAAAAATTGCTCTTTGGCAAAAAAATAAATAAATAAAAATTTTTTAATTTAATATTCTTTTGGTATCTCATTGATATCATTGAATTTTAAATAACTCAAGCCGCAAATAACTTCAAAAAATAATAACGTTTTTGAAGAACGATTGAAATTACCTTTCTTATGATAATTTAAATTGATACTCAATTTCGTAATTTAATTATATTCCGAGAAAAATAAATTATAAAAAAAAATACTGAACGTTTTGTCTACAAATTTTATGGATTTGTATGTTAAAATCGAAATGCAAACACCATAAATCTGTATGTTATAAATCTTGTGCACTAAGAATTACTATTCACATAGATAATCAATTACGAATATTACCAAATTCTCTAAAATTTCGTAAGATTGTCTCCCTCTAGAGAGGTATCCCGATCTAGCCCAAAATATCAAAATTAGAGAGATATCCCGAACTAGCCCGAAATAGTCTGAAATATTCCGAAATAGTCAGAAATATCCCGAAGTATCCGAAAATAACCTGAAATAGCCCTTTTCATTTAAATATATTTGTAAAAGATTGAAAAAATTTTCAAGAGTTCTACATACCCGTTATACTCATTGGGTTAGAGAATAGAAATATTCACAGCGAGCAAGGTACGAGTTGCTGGATGTACCTAGATCCTGGGTCTGCATGAGATCATAGAAGGATGGCTACATATAATATAATATAAAATGTCCAATAACTACAAAACAAATACGGTAGGGATATCTAGCACGACTGGCTTGGTTGAATTTTCAATATACGTTCAGAGAAACCAGCAGTGTTATCAAATGAACACTTAGCAAAATAAATGAACTTGTTTGGCAAAACAACCCCCCGGCGGGATTGTTTAGTGATAGATTTCGAAAAAAATTTCGGATTAAATTTCTATGTCACAACACTATATTGCACGAATTTTTATGAGTCTGCACCTACACAGATGCCTATACATGATAATTAATCCCCGTTTTTGTTCAACGACAACACCAGCAAACACACATGGAATAAAATTTTATTTTGTGAGCCCTATTTTAACAGAATAAACTCCAATATTATATAAGTAAAATATAATCTTTATCCGTATGGGTGCATTTAAAACATAAGTGAATAAACGTACATAAATTCGTACATATATCATTATAGATATTTAAAATAATATTAAATAAAGTGTTGATTTTTTAGCGCTAAAATAAACACCATCGATTTACACTCTAAAATCTATATTATAAAATATATAAGTGCATTGTAATAATGTACACGTGAGTTGTATATATAAGTATGACATATAAACATATTTAAATATTGAAGATTCCACTTCAACATATTATTATGATATATGTATGATAAGGTGTATAGAGTACATTTTGATTACGCTTAGCTTAACTCTTCCAATAAGGACAAAATTTTCAATTTAAATTTTTCATTTGCTTAGAAAAATCCTGTTTATTTTTTTCTTCTTCTTATTTTTTGTTTTAATTTGATTCTTCTCGCCTGTAATATTTTCCTTTTTCTCCTTTTTTTTTCAATTTCATATTGATGTGTGCTGTGTGCATTCACCACAAATGATAAAAGCCATCTTTAAGTGGGACAATTTTGAAAAAAAATTAAATTTTATTTTTTTTTTTACTTAAACTGCATTTGAGTGTATATTAAAGATGCGCTACAAAATAAATAAAAAACGATTTGTATAGAGAAGAAGAGGAGTTGAAATGCCACTCATAAAGTCATAAAGCCGAGTCTCTCAGTTATCAAAATCAAAGTATTATTAAACAGAAAAACAACAACAAAATAATGCAAATAATATACAAATTCATATGAATTGTTATGTGTCAATTTCGCTTGAACATAGAAACAAACCTGTATGTGAAATTTATTGACAATTCATGTAGGTAGGGTACACTAGAAATTTCAAAATCCTGATTTATTTTTTCCAATTTCTAACATATGAACATAGTCTATGCGTTTCTACAGCTAAAGATTCACAATATATATATGTAATAAAATGGCACAATCAACAAAAAATCCTTCAGAAGGAAAATTAATATTGAGAGACACTTTCAAAATATATACAAATACAGGGAAAAAACAAACTGAAATAAAAAGCAACAAATAAAAATTCAACTTCTAATTGATGACAATCGTGATTTTTTATTTTTATTATTTTTTTGTATTTAGAAAATGAATAACGCTGAATTGGTAAAGAATCTCGTATATTGTGTCAATAAAATCGCTTAGTACCGAATATTAAAAAACCGCAGAGTAACACATGTTACTTTAGAAAGAAGTTCTAAGAATTTTAAAGCTTGTCTAAATATTTGCTGAACCGAATTAAGGCACTGTTTCTATTTCTTTTCCCGCTATTTTAATTGACTTAAGGGATTCAAGTAGTTATTCCGAATTTTTCGACGCTAAAAAGTATACTATTTAGTCGAATATAAATGAAAAACTTCTGCCTTAATCTTCCACAATATTTATGCTATCGGGAACCGAACTCTAAAAAAATCAAAACTACATCTATCTATTTATTCTAGTCGAATCCTTAAAGTTGGCAAACCTCCTTCCGGAAACTTATAAAAAATGAGTGGTTTCATTTTTTATTAAATACTGTCATGGCACTTTTAAGTGAATTATACAATTTCAATCGTCTAATCTAAAAAATTATTTGTGGAAAATATGATGCCTCGTTAAATTTTTAAAAGCAAATCCATCTTTGTTTCGTAATCTCTTCAAGAAGTGTATCAAACAATGTAGCTTCAAAAATTTTCAGAGTTGTTGACTATTTTAAAGAATAAAGTTCTGCAATTTCCTCTTCAAAGTGGGAAGTTATGGCAATTTATCAATAGTTATGACAACATTTACATACAATACATATAGCCTACCTCTTATCTAAGTGATAGAGGAAACTCCATTTTTTCATGGGTTTTTCCGAAATAATGTGTCTAATTTGTGAATGCGATACCTGATTTGCAGATTCAACAATTCATCAAATCACTTTAAACATAAATTGTTCAATACAAAGCAACTCTAAATTTAAAATTACTGTAATATAAAAAAAAAAAATTAAAAACTTAGTAATCATCATTGATTGGATAGCGGTATTAAAAACAAAAAAAAAAACCTAACAAATATTGGAGTATATTTGCAGTGTCAGTGCCACCTATTGTCAATGGAATTCAAATAATATTTTCATATATGTTTGTGTATATATATTCGTATACATGTATCCATAATAAAAGTGCTAGAGTTATAATAGTAGATTATAGCATTCAACCATCAGTACATATAGCACCTCTAAAGGCAATCTTGTCAATATTTTCCTCTTAATGGTTAAGCCTGATAATGGTTGTTGTTTTTTATTTTTCTTATTTTATTTTTCTTTTGCCATTTTATATCGAAATTTTCCAAATAGAAAAAATCAACAACCAATTTTTTTTTTGTTTTGCTTCGTTCTGTTTTTTAATCGTTGTGTGTTTTCTATGTTGCAAATATTTTCTTTCTCATTTTTTTTTTTATTGTTTCATTCTATTTTGTATTTTTGTTCTTTTTCAATTTTTCTGATGATATCTTATGAACTGTTAGTTCGATGATTTGTTTTTTGCTCACCGAAGCGAATACAGTTTTTTTTTCTCTTTCTATTTTGATGATGTAATAATATTTTTCCATAAATGCACTCGTTCATATATTATGAGCTTTGTATATTAAAATCCATAAGTTATATACACATAAAATAACGTAAGTATTTCGATCGAGTATGACAACACATTAGCTAAATATATATGGCAGAAAACAAATACATTTTCATGCTATGAAGCTGTGGTCGCAAAAACATTTCGGGGAATAAACGGACAAATGAGTTAGTTAGAAGCGACTATAACATTCAAAATTCAAAGGCGGAACAAGTTCCCATTAATAGAATTATCGCAAGCCGAATGTGTATGCCGAGATTTGGCTATATGTTTAACGATGAGAAAAACGTGATTTAAATATGATATCAACCAATCAAGGAATTTATTTGCAATACTTCCAGGAAATATAGTAAAATGGTAGTAATTTACATGGATTATTATTCTGAGGATGATTATTATTCTGATTCTCAATGTATCACCGATCGGTATATTTAAATTATAGGAAAATATACAAAAAAGCAGCTCTTTTTCATCATCTCTGCAAACATCCGTCTATATAGGTGGATTCAATATACTTTCTTCACGTTTCGCGGACATATGAAGCCTGCTTATAATACAATTGTTAGACTGACCAAACTATTGAAATTTCTCAATAGAAATGATTGTAAGAGCTAGGGATACTTAACGTACTATCGTAGTACGTTAAGTATCCCTTAATAGTACTGATATTAATAGTAGTAATAGTACTGATCTCGTATAGCATTGGGAAGCTGACAATTATAGCTGATATATCGAACAATTAGGGCGGCTCAGTGGTCGAGATTGAAGTGCGAAAGTACATATTATAGTATTTCAATAAAATTTTAATAATTTACTAAAATCATATTCGATTTTCTGTTCTGAGACTCTATCAAATTAAATCCTTTGACAATATGTATGTGAACTTGCTATCTTTTTTTTATAATACATATACATACACTCACTTTTCATTAATTTGCAATACAACTTGTGGGTGGTGCCAGCTATATATTATGTAGGATGAGTATTAGTTTAAAAAATCGGCATAAATATAGTAAGGTATTGGTATTGGAATTTTTATTTATATTTTTATTTTTTCGGTTTTGTTTTTGCTTTTTCCTTCCTATAAAATGAATCCAATGAATCCATATTGGAAATTTTTTGTTGACTGATAAGATTGACTGAATGTTCTGCAATAAATTCTACATATATGTGGTATACATATATCAAAAAAAAAACAATAAACAAGATGAACAAAAATGTCAACGAAACTGAGTTGTAATGCAAGAGGAGGGTGTTTTGAATTTTGTGTATAAAAGTGAATATGTCATACAAGCTTGCAGTTTATTATTTTCGACGTTCGATTTGGTAGTCGAGCATTTGTTTATATGTTTTTTTTTTTCTGTTGTTGTCTTTTTTTCTCTTTTCACATAGAATTTCCACTCCTATGTATTTATTTGTTTACTGTATGGTTGGATTATTTTCTATCATAAATATTGATGCACTTTGGATTATTTTTTTAAATTTTTTCTATTTTATTGCTGTTGTAAAATATTCATAGATGTAAATATTATTAAGAATTTTTTTTTTTTGTATATTAATTAGAAGCGCAAAAATGTTCGATTACTGTTATTAAAATTGTACATATATATATATAGGTACATGTTGTTGTGCGCATATAAACTGCTTTTTAAATAAATTAATTAGTCATTTTTATTTTATTTTTGAAGTAGTGGGGGGCAGAAGCGGGTGTTATATGTACTTTTCTCTTTGTTTACACTTTACTCTCATCTAAAAAAAAATTTTACTAATAATATGAAATTGATGTGGAAATTTTTTTTCTTTCAGATTATTTTTAATTCAACATTTTTCAAGAGATCTTATAGCAGATTTAAATATTATGAATTATGTATGAATAGCTATATGTATATATAGAAAAATTAAATATTGAATGTCAATGAAATTGTGTTTATAATATAATATTATATATATATACAGATCAAATTTTAAAATCATAATCTGCAACACGTAATATTTTATAATTCTCTATGAGAGTTAGAATAATTTTTAGAAATATATTTAAAAATGGCTATCTCAGAGAGCAGTCACAAAGTTAATAAAATGGTTTATGTTAAATTTTAACACTACAGCTTAAATATTTTCTAAGGCTAAGCATACTTGTATTACACATCACAAAATCATTCCATTTATTGGAATCACTTTCAAAATTCAATAATAGACTGAGGATTAAAAGTTTACATTCCTCAATTTACTATTCGCCTTTTTCAAACCCTAAATAGCCTCATATCCTCATAACTTATAAATCATTAGGCAGACATTTATTATATTTAAAATTTCATAACCCAAAAAAAATGTTTAATCAGGAATACTTTCATTATTTGTATGGAAAAAAAGGTTCTGAAAATTCATTATTAATATTGTAATTAAAAAAAATCCTGAGAAAAAAAGATTTCCAATAAATATTTCAATAAATAATAATAAAAAAAAAATTGTGCGACAATAACTGTGATTTAATACTCGTATCACATTATTTGTGATATTCCAAAAATTTTCATTATTATTTTCCTTTCCTTTATATTTTCCGCACTCACTTAGAGTGGCTCAAAACTCCAAGGTGCATTGATGTTGAGAATGATGATGATGATTTTGCTTTCAAGATGATGTTGACGCTTATAAAAATTAATTTTTGACAATTCAAATCTGATAACTCAAAATATGATATAAAATAATATTGACATTTACAGCAAAAACAGGGTTGATATTTTTATATTTAATTTATCAGTATTACAAAATATTTCAGTGAGTCCGAAATAAATGTTAGAACATCAAAAATTTGCAAATTATTATATTATCCTTTCATACCTTCATGGGTCTACTAATGGGGTTGAACATATACTTGGAATATGCATGTAATACAAGAGCGCATAGAGCCATTTATAGTGCATTAAAGTTCATATTCATCAACTTCAAATACAAAATTTCACAATCTTAAAAAATAAATATTTCAGATTTTCACTAATAAATGAAATTCAGTTTACAAGCATTCTAAACCAATCTTCAATTGTAAAATTACACTATATCTACAATATCTACATATATATACTCACAAATATCCAAATGTCATGTAAGGTATGTAAAATACCCAAAATTATATTGTAATATTTTTTTTTTACTTTAATGGTAAAAAGTCAAAACAAACAAAACTGTTAAAATAAAGGTTACGTTAAAAAAAAACAAAAAATTCATAAGGAAAAGAGCTTACAAAATGATGACATTATACAAGCAAACAAACAAAACAAAAAAAAAATCACCTTTTTTTTATGATTATCCATTAAAAAATATTACCACATTCCTTTACTGGCTTTTTTTAACTAAGGTATTGAGAAATGTAAAGGAAAACAAAAAATGGAAAATAAAAAAAAATAAATAGGAACATTTTTTCATCCGTTTTTATTTCGGGGCGGAAAAATAAAATGTTAAAATGGAAATGAAAATATCATCGCTGCCAAAAATTTAAGGATAATAACAATAAAAGAAAGACAAAAAAAAAAAAAGAAGAAATATAAACGGCAATTTTAGAGGTTTCCTTAAAATTTTTTTTTATTCGGTTTTTTTTTTATTCAGTAGAAAGAGAGAATCCTTTTCTTTGTTTCTGTGCTTTTTCTACTCTTTTTTTCTATTTTGTCATAAGATATGGAATAATATGTACAATAAATTTGATCCCATTTCCTTATTTTCCTTATAATACTCACTTGTCTTTATTTTACATATCTATATATGTTATTTATTCACATACATATGATAGAGTTTAAAAAAATATTATATTTTTATGATTTCCCATTTTATTCCTTTATTTATTTATTTTATTTTTTAAATTCTATTATTTTCTCTAACCTGTTAGTTCTTAAAGGTTACCAAGTGTTGATATGTCTAGGCTGTGGGTTATACAATTGGGTTTACCGTATTACACCGTTTTTCGCAAATAACGAGCTATTGTACTCGCCTCCTAGTCTTAAGAACGCGGTCAATTCTTATGCCGCAAAGGATTATGAACAATTAATTAAGGATTATGTATAGGCCGTCAATGGATTATTTACAAATAATTTCAAAATTATATTGAACTTTAAGAATTTTATATTAAAAAAATTTAAATTCCTTACACTCGTATTTGATTCAACAAAATTGAAATCAAACATGTTTGATTAAAACTGAATTGAACTCAGACATGTTTTATTAAATTGGATGTAAATAATTCGTTCACACATGTTTCTATCCAAATTAATTTGATCTATATATTATTTGAATCAAGATGTTTGATCAAACCAACTCGAAATCATACATGTTTGATCTAACTGTACAGCATTCACACAACATTTTATCAAACATCGATTTGAACTCAAATATATTTAATTAAACTGAATTGAGATACTATAAATGTTTGACATGATTACAAAGATATTCCTAAATAGTTGGTAATCTTTAAATTTTTTTCATTCCACCTTCATATTCATATTTCCTACAATTTATTTCATATCATATTGAAGATTAAAAAAAAAACAAAAAATGTGTGAAAAAAGAAACTTTTATATTGTTATTTTCAGTTTTGATTACCAACAGTGTAAATTCAAACGTGTAGTTACAAACATTACCATAAATTTCTTCAAACACAAAAAAAAAAACGAGAAAATTTGTACTTATAAAAAGTTTTTCGAGGTACATTTACCGTTTATTTATGTTGTTGTTTTTTTTTCATTCTTTTTTGTTTTCTTTATTCAAATATGAAGGCGGTTGACAGTAACTATTTGTCAAATTACGTATAAAGTATGTTTGCTTTTATGTTTTTAATGAAAAGTTGAAGAAAAAAATATTTAGGAAAAACTGCTTAACACACCATTAAAGGATCAAAAGGTAAATACAATTTATAATATTATAAACATGTATGAAGTCTACAATAATACAAAATGAAAAAATATTTCATATTTTTTTGAATTGTTAAAAAAGAAACATAAATTTTAATTGAAGGATAAATTTCGGGATAAATTTTTGTATGTTTGTATATGCAACTTGTTTGATTTTACATACAAAATGGACTTTTAATTCACACAAGAAGAGGTCATGTGATTTTATTTATTCGTTTTAATTCTTCTCATTATTTATTTATAAAAAGGTAGTAGACTTTTCACAGTTTAATTAAAGAGATTTATCATTTTCGGAATTTTAACACCGAATTTTCGAATAATACTGAAATCATACTATAAATGTCCGTAAATATTAAGTACTAAAGTAATTAAGGCCGAAAAATATCGGAAAAGTATTATTATAAAAATATTTTATATTTTAGAATATTATATTTAATAACTTATATTTTATAAGTTTTCATTTTTTACAAACTTGAACATTGATTTTATGACAAACCTGTATGTTACACAATAAATAAAATTTATGAATATTTTTAATATTTTTATGTAAAGTTTTTGGGCTCACAAAGCTATAGAAAATATTTGAGTTGCGAATTTTTTCATTCAACTACCGAACGAGTTAACTACCTACTGCAACAAGTAATATTTGTTTTGGCAGTCTGTTTTAATATTTCAAATTTAGCAAAAATTTCTCCAGCAATCCTTTAACGATATTAATATGTTATGTTATGTATGGGGCGAATTTAATCAGCACCCCAATCAAACAGGTCTTTTGTGCATACCGTACGCTAGATCACTAGAACTCAATAAAATTTTAACAGGCCCGTCATGCACAACGATTCATGAGAATCCAAGTCCAAGGCCCCGAGAAATCTGTACCTAGAGCGGGCCAAGCCATCACACTCAAAAAGGACATGAGTGAAGTTCTCCGTGCCCGGTCGTAGAATCTACATCGCTGCGTATTTGATCTGCCAATTTTTTATAAATATAAGTCAAAGGGCCCACGCCTAGTGACAAATCACGATAAAACCCTCAGTGAAGACCGCCTCGGCCTTACAATGTCAGAAAGTTTTTGGATCGCGACAGCCCTGCACGGAAGCGCCATTGCTTCAAAGCGCGCCTTTACATCTAGGCAGCCACAACCTGGTCAAGACATCTCATAGAATGGCGCACGCTTGGACCAGGCCCGATGAATGAGGCATTTGCCCCAAATTTCGCCAGATAATCGGCCTCCTCATTTCCAGGTATTCATGTATGGCCAAGAGCCCACATAAGAGTGACTTTGTTATTCACACTCCAGATTGTTGAAGCAAGTCCAAAGTAGCCTGACTGCCGGAAACTATAGAGATGAAACATTACCATTACCTCATAGCAAATGCCTCTAATTGTTACTTGAAAGTTCCTCTCGCATTAAATCGTCTTGATTAAGAAGTCTAACACTTCCAGGAGCTCCCCATCCAATCCAACTTCCTCCAGGACGGAGTTGTGGCCAATCGAACCACGTCCTATATATTTTGACAGCCTCAGTCTTGCAATCCTGGCCACCTCAACGGCACCAACATGCAAATGCAAGGGAACAAATCCCAGCATCCTTTCAAGAGCTGCCGTCGGCGAGAACGATATTAATATCAAATCCTTATTATTTTTTCATAAAAATTTTTCATACCCATAATTTGCAAAACACGTATCACTCCTGCGTAATATGTGGACATACAGGTGGTGTAAATTTCATGTTTTTACCCTTTTTAATTAACAAAAAAAAACAAAAAAACGTTAAAAAAAATATTTTATTTTATAAATAAAATTTATTTATTTTTTAAAAAAAATTAATTTCATTTTATTTGAACTCATTTGATTGAGTCACATAAAAATGAAAAACCAATAATGTGTACACATACATACATATATGACGTAGCTATATAAGATTATAATCATGCTTTATGAAATTCTTACTTCTTTTCTTTTTCTCATTTTTACTTTTAATGATTTTAATCGAAGGATGACTTGTAATTTTTTTTTGATTTCTTTTTAGGAATGACAACAGGACATCAAGTAGCTACGATTCGATATATGACTTAAATATTTTTTAATTAAAGACTATACCGAATTTCAATATGATTAACGAATTTTGATTAAACATGAATATCCTTTTCACACTCATCCACAGTTCCATAGATTATATAAAGGTTCCACATTCTCCACTTATTGATCCCAGTCTAATGTTGGACTTGTAATAGCAGATTATATACGATCTTCTTGACCAACCAGGGTATTTATATCCTTACTTTTGTTTTTTATACAATAGAATCATCCGTTTTCTTCTTGTCCGAAAATCCTGCATATGTTTCTATAACACTGTCAACTACACACTATTAATGTTATTTATAAAAGCTTGGATTGCGTACCTGGTTTTGCCTTCATATAAACTTTCAGTTTTATGCAAAAGTTCAATATATTCTTAGTTTCGCTTTTCTGCTCAAATTGAATAACAACATCTTCCCAAACTGTGTTTCAGCAACATCGAATCTCCAAATTCCAAATTTAAAACTAAAAATTCTGTGATTACTTTAACATTAATAAATTATGCACATTTGTACATATTTTTTTTCGAATTTCAGTAAATTTTAGTAAATTTCCAGTAATTTTCATTTTTACGAAAATTTAAAAGAAATAATGAAAAATGCATGTATAACGTGGGTACTCTACCAAAAAAGTAGAAAGATTTTGTTTTACTTATTTTTAAAATATTGTACACCTGGACGAATGTTACATACCTTAGTTATACATATACAACAATAATTTACTTTAAGGACTCACTTCAATTTTATTTTATTTTTGCTTTTGTTTTTTCTTTTTGTGTCTATTTTAATTCACCAACATTTCACTAAATTTATTTATGTTTTTTTCGTCCTGTGTCATCATGTCAAAGAAAAAAAAAAATATTTCAAAACTATAAAAAGCAAAACATGTAAAAGCAATTGAATTAAAAATTTTTTTATTTTTTTTATGTAAGTTGAATGACTGATGATCTTTGAAGAAGATCCTTTGTAAAATGTCCTTTACATATTTACAAAACTATATGCGATTATTAAGAATAAACTTTGAACTACCAGAACAAAACACGGAAAAAAAAATTTTTTTAAAAATTTTGAGCATAAATCTTTATACAGAAACAAAAACACAAGAAAAAAAAAAATATCAGAGCGGTAAATTTCATACGACATAAACTGAACTCAGCTGGAATTCTGTAAATTTTTTTGAAGAACTCATGCTTAAATCTTGTTTATTTTAAAATATGGAATATGTGTGCAAGCCATCACATATATATTAAAGTAACTAAACAGATCTACATACATATATATGTAAGTATTTTGACCTGTAAATTAATTATGTTTTTTTTTCACCTTGGTGTCAAATTGTCTACCTATTGTTTGAAAAGATGTGATTCTTTTTTTTTTCTCAATTTTTCCAGAATGAAAAATGTTTCTTATACTTCAATTTCAAAAAAAAAAAAAACAGAGTGCTTTCTTTTTATAAAAAAGTTAATTAATTAATATACAAGAATGAAATTCTAGAAATTTAAAAATTTTTCTTCCAATTTATAATATAGTATTCAGAACAAACTCAAACAAACTCGGGAATTTAAAATTTCCAGCGAAATACTAAGAGATTTTCAAATGAAAAAATAATTTTCAATAATAAAATTACTATAATTAATACAAACATTTCATTTTTAGGTGCCAGCCGGAGGCAAAATTCAATAAATGAAAAATTCAAACAGAAATTTCCCGCCTCATAAACTACTGTTGTTTGCATCACGAAATGTACAACGAAAAATATTTTACCGATTCTAGAAAGAAGTATGCTTAAGCACATTCAATGAAATTGTAAGGTGCTGAGTTGGTTGTAAATTCTTACACGAATTTATACGCTGAAAATATTTACCTAATTATTCAAGCAGAAAATTACAATCAGGTAAAACGTAAAATTAATGTTGAAATTGATAATTTACTTGAACGGATGTACACTCAAAAACTTATGATGAACATTCACAAAACAAAATTCATGACTATTGGGTTCTTATCTCCAAATTTAAATATATTTTTAAATAACAAACTCCGTGAACAAGTAATAGAATATAAATATCTTGAATTGTGAATCGAATCTCAATTAAATTGTAACATAAATATATTCAAATTAAGTACAAAACTTCCAGGGGTGGCTGAAGTATTTCGAAGAAAAGCGCAACTAATTCCAAACTCTGTGAAAAAGTTAGTATTTTGTTCGTTATTCCATAGCCAAATAAATTATTTAATTTAATTGCATGGCTCTTTTATGAAAGAATTGCAAGAAATAAAATATTTTACGAATAATAATCCCAGTAGCTCAAACTATCAGGAATCACAATTACATAACATATGCTTTCTTAAACCAGATTTACCTTATAAGTATTGCAATATATATTAAAAATTCAAACTAATTAATAAAATTTCTAAAATAAGATTTACTTAATAAGGTACACAACTTTTCATAATTTCTTAGTAAGGTAGGCAACGTACAATTTTCCCTATACAATTTGTTTTGAATGCCAATTTTATAAGAAGTTAACGCAATCTTAACTCTTTTCTTTTAAATTGTTCAAATATTTACTTTCAAAATTTTCTTGTAAGTCCTTATCGAAACTTTTAAGTGTTAAAATCTTTAGAAAAACGAGTTAAAAATGATACTTTTCTTTTTCATAATATTTATAATTTATTTAACAGTTTCATATTTTTTCATACGGATTTTTAAATATTTAAGGACCTTTACTAAAATATCTTAATAAATTTTAATTTTTACGTATATTTTTTATTTTCAATTCTAAATGTCTGCCCATTCGTAATGATGTTTGAGATCAAAAGGAAAAAAAATAATGGGGAAGAAAAAGGCAACAAAATTGAGAAAAGAAATCACCATTTTATTTCAATTAATTAACATTTTTCTTTTATTAAATTCTTTAATATTATAAAAATCAGTGAAATCAGTACACTTTTAACTGATTTTATTAATAAAAAAAAATGACACTCTTTTCCATTTTCATCTTTGAACAATATATTAATTGCATATTATTTGAAGGTGTTAGAGCGTATGGTGTACAACCATTTCAAATTCAGAATACTATAAACGCGGTACTCAAAAAATAATATACGTCAAAACTTGTTGGAGATTTTCTGGTTTATGAAATATTTTATTAGAATTTTATACTTTATAAATACAAAATTATTTAATATAATAATAAGAACTTCTCGCCTTTTTAATACAGTTATATTTAATTTCTTTAATTATATTCTAAAAATTTTATTATAGAAACAAAACGTGGAATATATAGGAATCAAAGAGTTGAATTCTTTAAACAAAAAGACATTATATAACAACAATGTTCATACGTACACAACATATGCACATTCTTTCTTCTATTTTGTATTTATACCAAAAAAAATTAGCGCGAATTCTCTTATTTTTTTAGAAATTATTAACATTTAAAAGAACTCAAAAAAGGGTGGGTCGCGTATATATGCAAATTAAAGAAGAAAAAAATTAAAATGCCTGACTCCATTGTGAGATTTTCTTTTAATTACATTAAAAACACAATATTATGAGTTTTTTTTTTTTTGAAAACAATAAAAATCTGACATACAAAATAAAATTTTGTTAGCATATACATTTGACGCATAATGTAAATTTCTAATATACATTTAAAATAACAATTAAATGCATTCAATTCTAAAAAGCAAAATTAATGTAAATTAATATTAAGTCATACAGAAATATATAATTAGTATGTGTAATTTAAACATTATATAATATGGCCACCAAATGAGTTCATAAGATGCACATAAGGAAAAAGTAAAATTTTTCAAAAAACCCTTCCATTTTGTTTGAATAAATTCATTAAGGTTTGGCTGGTGAATAAAGTAATTACTTTGTGATTACTGGCAAATAATTTTATAAGTAATGTTTCGTAGTCCTTAATCTTAATATACGAGTATGTAAATAGAATTTTTAATATAGTTGGCCATATTTTGTTAAAATTTAATTAATTATAGTCTAGTTTATTTGTTAGTTTATTTATTTACATATTTTTTAAAGAATATTACATACATATTTTACAAAGACAATTCCAAATCGAAGTAATCTTGACAACGAAGCATAAATGACTCTTGCGGTATAAGTGGCAAAAAAATTTCAATCATTGGTAACCTAGAAGACCTACTAATAATTTTATCATTGACATAATCACGACACTCCCCATCAATAAATATATTCGATTTTCGAATCCGATGCAGTAGAAGTTTTTTATTTCGAACTTCTTCCTTAATTGAGAAAAATTTCAGAAAATCACATATTTTTAGGCTGAAACTAATTACAACAATAGCAAATATTACTTTCTGTTAAAATATCAATCTCGGATAATGAAAATCACAGATTATTCAATTTGAAAAAGGTATATTATTTATTGGTCGAAATAACACAGAAATAATTCTCCTTAAAATGGGAAAATTTCCCAAAAAATTTCTCTAATAATTAAAATTTTTTTAATTCTCTGAAAATTTTCATGTAACTGAAGTTGTAATGGATCGTGATTCTTCAATCAAAAGCAATCGATTCCTATCTCTAATCAAAATTTCAATTTTTAGCTAAAATTTTTAAATTTAAATTTTTTCAATTAAATTCTTAAAAATTTTTATTTTGCCAAGAAAAAAAAATGACTTTTCTAAATTCAAATTAAAAATGAAATAAAAATAAACAAAAGTCAAATTTTAAAATAATTGGAAATTATTTTTTTCGATTAAATTTGAATTTTTATATAAAAAAATATAAAATAATATAAAAATAATGAAAACCCGCAATTTTTGTTTTAGGTTTGAGTTCATTTCAGTGGAAAACCTACACAAAAAATTAATGAAAATTTAAAAAAAAGAATATTTTTCTTTGGACAATTTAAAAAGCGATATAAAATCACTGTATAATATTTTTCGATATACTTATACCTGGTTTTACTTGAATCTAGATTTATTGAACTAGAATTGTTCTCGAGAACAAATGAAATATAGGCATAAGGAACTAAAAAATAACAAACAAAAAACATAAATTTCATGGTCTTTTCAGAATGACACAAATTATTTGAGTATTTAAAGAAAGATAAAACCAAATCAACAATAAAAAATGCACTGACATCCTGGACAATACCAAAAAAAAAAAAAAAAAAACGGAGAAAACTTTTAATATTTAGTAGTCAAGGTGCTTTTTTTTAATTTATCCATTTGCTTTAATTTTTTGTTATTTTCCATGTAATTGAATAAAAATATGTACACAAAAAAGTAAAACGTAACTGACACCCGCTGGTGTTGCAATATCCTCACGTTAAAATAATGAACACCTTTTTAGAACGGACGACATACACCGATGGAATGCATATACCAAAATTTAACTGAATCACCGTATATGTATTTGGAATGCAGTGATGTTCAAACTTATTAAATATTGTTTGAATATTTTAAATATATTTATGGAATTTATATGACTGCGTCTATAGTAGCTGTTTTAAGTTACGATGATCTTCTGAGTGATTATAACTAAACGATTTATAAGAGATCATCAGGTATCGCAAATATCCACGAGCCCTTTGCGGAGATATCGTCAATTCAGCCGTCTTTTTAAGAATATTTGTGTATGGTGAATGCATGTAGTCGTGATGGGATGGAAGTGATATACCTAATATGGGAATTTGAAACAGTACAGCATTACAATACACTCAAATTCAGAGGGAGGATAGATTTAGATAGTGTGCTTTATTAATGAAGGAGCACGATACACTGAACCTAAATAGTTTTAACGATTCAAGTCAAATTTTAAATAGTTCGACACTCTTTTTCAAATACATATTCAATATAAATTATACTAAATATTGTAATTCTATTCCGTCCTGAATTTTCCAATTTTTGAACATCACTGATCCTGTACTCACCAATAATAACAAACAAAATTTTATTTGAAAAAGTTCCAGGTGCTAAATGAAAAAATAATATTTTGTACATATATATGTATATATACAAAACGGCTATTAATTTATCTCATTTAAAAAGGACATTTATTATATTGAATATTTTTATGTCCTTTTGTGCTCATATACACCATATACACCCTCGTAAAATACATTTTATTCTGATTTTTCCTCACAGTTAATAAAGAATAACAATCCGAAATTTTATATAACCGAAAATGTATGTACAAGAAAAATTGTGAATATTGTGAGGTGTCAAAAATTACCAAAAAAAAAAAAAAAACAAGGAAAAATTCCATATTTTTTTTATGTTTGGTGTCACCTTTAACATAACACAAAAAAAAAAAAAAAATAGCAAAAAACTCTGAATTGAAATATTTTTAAGTGAAAAATAATAATAATTGTGCAAAATCATTAAAGATCTACGGAACATATACCCTAATATGTGTATGTATATTTGAATTATATGTGGACCATAACATGAGAGTGTCAATTTTAACAAAATCACCTACAATATTCTTTTAGTATACGATTTTTATTGATGACATCCAAAAAAAATTTAATATTTTTTCATATTAAATGTATTGTACTTTAATAAACGCATACACAAAAATATAAAGGACATACAAATATATATATATATATATATATATATGCGAAAGAATATTATTACAGATATCCTTTAATTATTATTCCCTTTTCCTTTTTTTTTCCATTCAAAAAACATATTGACTTTAATGATGCGTATAAAATTTAACATTACAAAATTTTAATGTGCACATAAGGATTTAAAATAATTTTTGTGGGGGTGTTTAAAAAATTTATAATTCGTTATATTGTCATCATCATTATCATGTAGTATCTGTAAATGTTGATGGAACTATCTAATGACAGTGGCAATAGTTTTAAAAAACAGTGACGAAATCAAGATTTGCAATATGTAGAGAGAAGCTGTAACACTAGGTAGCATTTGAAAGGCCGTAAAATTATGAAAATGCTCTTATTGTAACATCCCACAGTTTATAAAGCGCCAGCTAGACCTACAATACTCTCGTAGTTATAGATTTATCCAAGTAAACCGACGCCTAAAAAAAGAATAAGCTCAGGTGTCTCATTTTCGTCATGGCAAAATCTACAAAAACGGTTCACAGACTATGTCAAGTTTTGTAAGTGATAGCCCAATCTGCAATGTCCGGTAAGGAGGCTGATCATCAACTTTGTCTCCCTCCTACTAAACCTAAACCCGAAAACCTCACTGATCCTTCTAAAAGACAGACCTGGACTGAAGAGCCTTGCCTACCTCATATCTTGGATTTGATCACAGCACTTCAATGATCACTGCTTTATTTTCAGCCAACACACGCCTTCATGTGGTAACTCGACAGCCTGCAGAAAGACTCAGACTAAACAAAAGCCATGGTTATTCATGATTTTGCAAGGGCACTTCCTTTTTGTTACCATATATACCCACATGCGCCGCAAATCACAATAGAACAACTTTATTTCTTCTACCAAGTTCCACTAAGAATGAACTTTACATTCAGGGAGATGCCTCCATTCGAAGGAGGATAAAAGAAAATTTCCAAGATTCTTATTACTTTGAATGAACTGAAGAAGGATTTTATCGGGATCGTATTCCTAATCCAATGTCAGATCGACAATTGTTTCATCGTCCCTGTAAATTAAATTCTGTTTAAAAAGGATATTTTGAACAAAAAGAAAAACAAATAAAAGTTAATAATACAAATAAGAAAAAGAATAAAAGAACAAAATCATTTCCATTCATACAATACATGAACAAGAACAAAAACAAGAAAAAAATAAAGAATAAAGTAGCAATGGAGATAAAAATAAACGTGTGATGATTTTTATTTTTGGTTCCTGGTCACGTGGACAACGCAATAATCCAATTTAAGGATAATTCAGTTTGAATTAAAAATTGCATTATATAACAATAAAGTATTAGTATAATTTTGTTCAATATTCGTAGACCTATTGGGATGTACTCGTACAGCGTATAAAATCAAAATAACGAGGAAGAAAAAATCTCAAATTTAATATTGAAAAAAAAAATCTGTTTTATTTTTTTTCCTTTCAATTTTGTTTTACTTAATTGTACTATTAAAAATATCCCTGTTTAATTCCACTTTAAAATATCCTGTAAATATAGGTATATATATGTATATATATATAAGCATAAATTTTTAATGATCAATTGTGTATATTAACGAGTAACCGGAACGAATAAAACTTTAACCGTACACATATTGTCGTCGGACGTCCAATATCCGAAAAAATGTTTTAATTGATACTCGTATAAGTACATACGTATGCCCATGATCGAAATAAATAGCCTGCACAGGAAAATAGGAATTAAAAATTTCACATATCTATTGAATATGTAAGGGACAAATTAAATTTCTTACCATTAGCAAATCTTAACTATACACAAATGAATTGTAAATTACAAAACATCTTTTGTAAAAAATATGGGAATTTACATTGTACTTGTATTCTTTAATAATAGAATTAAGATTATGTAGTGTTACTAAAATTTGATTAATATACTTGAGATGCGTTACAGATTATGGCATGGAATCAAATAAAACGAAACTGCTTAAATAAACTTATCAAAATAAACTTAAAAACAGTCTTGTTCCACAAGATGATCAAAATTTTTAAATGCTTATCTAACCCACCTCGACTTAAATGTTATTTTACAATTTCTCTCACGTACCTGACCACTATACCGCCAACAAAATCCTCACCGAATCTATCATAAAACGCTTTCAATTATTATTTATTTTTTTTTAGCGGTCTGACCCTTCTCACCTCCAACCCATAGGATCTTTTATGATTTGCGATCAACTTAGGGTTGATCGCAACTCCGCTCGCTTGGAGTAATGAGACCCTCAAAATGGTCACAAAGCCCCGCCAAAAGCACCTTACATTCCAACGGCCACAACCTTACACTCACTTAGCAGATTCGCTACCAAATATTGATGAAACAGTTTACTTTTCACTTGGATCATTCTTTTCAGGATAGCCATGAAGAGAAAATGTTCAGCAAATTCTCCAATCATCAGTCTCAAGGGTCTCTCCAAGATCAACTCCACTTCTCTCTAGAGGGCTTCATTGCCTTCTTGAAATGCGCCATTCTTAGCCATCGACTCTATTAGTTACCCTTAGTCCCGCTAACTCAGATATCAAATGCCTGGTTTTATTCAATTGTAGTACTTTTTCCCATACAAATTATGGATACGTTAGCAAACGTATTAAAACGAAGTTATCATTAAAAATAATTGCATCAATTTTCAAAAATTTTTGAATTTATTTTGTTCTTGGCTTTCTATGTATAATGACGAATTATGTAGGTGAACCTTATTATTTTAACAGCATGATTTCCTTTTTTTTTTTTACAATAATGGAATAAAGGTATATTAATTCCGAATTTCATTTGATATATGTATGTATAAAAAATCTTCAGTTGCCGGTAATTATTTTATGAATAAGAAACGTAAAAATCTAAAGTAATAAAAAATGTTACCTCTTTCCTAAATATCTTAAAAAATTTCTAACACAAAAAAAATTATTTTACGAGTATATAGTGTTCTTAAAATTCTTTCTCATTTCCTTTCTTATACACTAGTTGTAGACTTATACTCGTATATGTGGATTTTAATGAGCTATTAGAATAAACAATTATTGGTTAATCTTATAACAAACCACTTGAAATATAATTTTAAATATTCCATTATAATGTGTATAGCTATATCAAGTGTTCGTTTTCTCCCCAATCTTTATATATATTAAGAATTTTCAAGTAATAATGCTCTTGTAATGCATACATATATACTCTGTTATACATATATGAAAAAATATCTAGGCAGACTCATTGGAACCTAACCAAATTTCAACCAAAAAAAGGCCAGTTTTTTTTTATTCTTAATTATATTTTAGATGAGAAATAATTGGTGGCCGGTATACGGTGTTGAATTTTTATTAAAACGGAAAAAAATCTTCAAAAATTAAAAGAAAAAAAACCTAGATATAAAGTGGATGAAATGCGATTAAAAATAGAAAAAATTACAATTTAATAGTTTTTAAAAATTTCCGAATACTCATTTACAATAAAGCTGATTCATATTTTATACACTCAATGCGAGAAATTCTGGTCAATTTACAGCCAAGAAATGAGAAAAATTGTAGGCTTTTCATATGCTTATGTTGTTTCCAATTCGTCTACGAATTTTCAATTTTCTCGTGAAGTACTGGAAGAAAAATTAAATATAAAGAGATAGAAATAAAAATAAATAATAATGAAATTATAGAAGATTATGTCCAAACAACTTGAATCTAGATAATAAATACTTTTTTTCTTTAATTTCTTTTTTTTATAGATTTTAAGACCTTATTTTTTCTCGATTATCACTTTAAGATCATAATGAATTATGAATTTTTTTCTGGTGGAAACAAAAATGTTCTATTAAAGTGATTTTACAAAATTATCTTTTTTTTTTTAAATAAATTATTTTAGTAGATAATTTTGTAGCTACTTGAGTAAAATATACTTATTTTTTATTGTTATATGATTGAATTTTTTAACTTCAAAATTAATATTGCGGCCTTGTATATACATACATGTACATATTCAAAAATAATCATCTTATTTTCTTGAATTTCCAGTCATTCTCCCGAAATTTTGTAATTTAAGATATTGAACTTTAGAAATTAATAATAGGCAAAATAGGATGGCCATAACAAATTTCCGTTTTCAATAAGATACCCCGATATGCGATTGAGCTGGTAAAAGAATCACTTTATTACATTTATAAAATTTACTGTTAAAGTTGGTACCCCGAAATTTGTTATTTGATAGCAGTATGTTTTGTAAGGCATATACAAAATCCTTGTTATATGTGCAAATAAGTTATTGCATAAGATATTGTCGCTTCAAAAAAGAATATTAAGAACGCTGCATTAGTATAACATAAGATCCACAATTAAATGAATCCAATTCCATCCTGCAAGAGCGACAGGGGAGGCCGACCATCAATAAATGAAATTCTAATCAACAAATAATTCTAGTGAAATTGTATTGAATATATTTCAAATTGACTAAAATTATACTATTTAATTATTAAAAAAAATATTATGTGTAATTATTTAAAATTTTAAAACCAAAAAATTAATAAACAAACTCAAATAAACCCTTGTCCGAAATCATTGTATTAACACCTTACTTGTTTACTTAAGAAACCTGACTTATTATAAATTTTATGAAAATTTACTTTGCTTTTTCTCTATTATAAACTAATTATAGGTTAAAATAAAGTGTACTATAAAAAAAAATTTTTAAGACTATTAAATGAAACTTAAATATTTCCTAAATTTTATAAAACATCATCATCCCGTGGCCCAATACACGACTACACGCAATTTGTAATATTATAGTTAATATAGTGCCAAGTGCGTTTTAAAACATGAAAACTTATAATGAAATCACCGCGGTGCGTGATGTACACAAAACAATTCATTTTAATTTAATCTGTATGATCAAGTGTCTATGGTTAAATATCTTTAAATTTTTATAATTTTTCTTAAAATTTGAAAGTATATACATATGTAAGTAATTACAAATAATGAAGATGTTTTTTTTGTGTAAACTTTCAAATATATAAAATGCAATTAAATAAAATGAGTAGGGAAGAGTTTTAAAATCATGTCGATTTTATAAAATAACAAACGGTTCGAATTGAATTATTTTGTCGGCTATAATCTATTTGAAAAAAAACTGACTATAGAGAAGAAGCCAATTGTGCTAACAAGGGAAATAAATTAAGTGGGTATTTTTCTCTTTTTCTGAATTTGAAATTATTTTGTTAATTATTGCGCCAGCATAATATGCGAATTTTAATTATTTAAAAAGGTATTTTAAGTGCTCAAAACTTTACAACTTTCAATTACCTATATTTCAAATGAGATCCTATGTGATGTTATGATTTGATCTACCTCAAGGATTATCAATTTATTGTTAAAATAAAAATTCTATAATATTAAAACTATACTCATGAATAAAATGTTCATTAATATACAAAACTGAAATTAAAATTTTAATTGTTAATATTTTTTTTAAATTTTTACAAATATATTAATAATTATTATTATTTACTGTTGCCTTCATTAAGGTAATTCATTTTTTTAAATACAAGTGCTCATGTATATATACTTATATATAGCATTATATATATAAAGCCATTAGTTTAATTAACACATGCCACTTATAAAACAAAAAAAAAATTAGTGTATTAATTTGAACAACTGGAGCTTATGGGAATATATTCCTTGATAATTTTTGCCAATCTTCTACTTTATTCGACTATGCGCCAGCATATTATAAACTTTTTTTATTATCAACGTATGTAACCAGCGCATTACTTTTATTGCAAAACGGTCTCAATCATCTACGCTCATATGTAACACAGAGAAATTGAACCTAGTGAAAAATATTTTCAATTTCTACGGCAAAATAAAAAAATAATTAATTTTTGTAGTTTATAATACCTTTAACTATTTTCATAATAAATATATTGAATAGGCGTTCATTTTAAAAAAAAAAATTAAAATAAAAAAGGTAAAAAATTGTAAGCGAATAAATTCGGTGGCAAAAGCATGTCAAGCGTGTATGATGACTTTAATGGTTATAAAAAGGATATTAACAAAAAAAAAAAAAAATTTCAAAACAAATGCAATATGTAAAAAGAAAAACTATGAATACAAAACATAAAAAAACATAAAAATTTAAATGTCGTCTGCGGCATTATGATGGCCCCAAATCATCTACATATGCATATGTACATACAGTATATAAATCATAATAGCGAAATTAATATGATGAGATGAAAGTGTTAGATAAAAAGTATTTATATATTATATATTATATTCTTTATATGTTTTGAATACGTTCCTAAAAACATTCATATATGCGTATTGTGTAAAATAACTCATATTCCATATATATAAACTCCATTGTTTAATTTTAACAATTACCTATAGTAGAGATTTTCATGTTTTCCTATGCTTTTATATTATTGAGAATTTTCATGTAAAAAATGTAACGTTAACGAAGTGCAAGCCTCTGTGTATAATATCTTTTAAAATATGTTTCAACTAAAAATTTTATATTTTATTTTAAAATTTGCATCTCAAACACATTTGAATGTATATGCTGTTGTAGATGACAAAAAAAAAACGCTACATTCTCAATTCTATTATCCATCTCTTCTTTTATTTATCTCCGATCCTTTGCTTGCTTAAAATTATCCTTATGTGGTTTATCATTTAAGAACAAACATTTAAAGGAGAATCTTCTTTTAAATTTCAAGTTTTTTTTAGAATTATTTCAAAATTTGTTAACAACTTATTCAAATACCATGTTCATTGTATAAATTACATCAAAATCAATAACTTTTCCAAGCAATTTTAATTTTAATTTCGCTAACTCTATTAACATCTTTATAAGGAATTTTTTCATTCTAAAAATTTTTGGATGGTAATTATATTATACTTATAATAATTTTAATTGTTTTCAAATATTTTAAATTGGATAAAACTTACTTCACAATCCGTAAAATAATAATATTTATTTTTACAATTGCAAAGCTTGTAAAAAATTTGATTCAAATTAGCCATGTAACAACATTTTCACCATCTAACTTATAGCTTATAGCATCTAACTTAATAGTAAATCTTATTGGATTTAAATATATGTACATGTACTGGCATGTTCTCGATAGTCTTTATATCCTCCTTTTAATATAAGTAGATTGTTGTTATCTAAACCTTTTCATTTTAGTATTTCACAACCATTGATTAAAAACTGTTAATTCCAAGTTTCCTTCATTCAAATACTTTTTCGCTTTTATGTATTGCTGCTGCTTCCTTCGTCTGGCAAAAGTAAAATTTGTCACAATCATTGGCATTTCTTTATATGCATCGCATAATCATCATTCTAGAATATGTAATGAGTTTTACAAGCTTCTCTCAGTCTGTATTTGTACTGCTGCCCAAGAGTTGTATATAAAAATGGAATATTTTCTGATAATGGATGATAACTATTTATAACTTAAAATATTTAATAAAATTTTTTAAATTCATATTATGTAAAATGTAACAGATACGAGTGCACCTATAGGATTTAGTGATTTTAATTTTATTTGACAGCCTATATGACAGATACGAAGATACATACGGAAATATTGTGAATATTCCGTATTCACAATAATTCTATATTTGAATGTGTACGTACACTTTTTATTCAATACGAGTATAATTTTTTCACTAATTTTTTGTTTTTTCTTGCTTTTGTTTTTAAAATTTTTCTTGTTTATAAAAATGACAGTAGATTATTTATGTAAATGCACTTATGTTTATTAGCTTCATATTTTCGTGTTATATAATACACTTTGTTTTTTTTTTGTTTTTCTGCTTTTATTATATTCTTGAATAATTTTCATGCCTATTTTCAATTGTTTTCCTTGTAAAAAAAATAAAAATAAATAAAACAAAGGTAAGGAGATGTTAAAAGATATTTTATTAAAATAAAAAAAATATATATTTTTATATAGATTAAGTAATTCGCATATGTATTTAAAACAAAACACACAAAAAAAAAGAAGAAAATTACAAAAATTAATGTTAAAAAACAAAAATTGTTTCAGTTTTGTAAGAGGCATTTGGTGTAATAATCAACAAAAGAATTAAGAGAATGAATTAAAAATAAAAAAAAAAATGGTGTTCATTATTTATTTTATTTTTTTTAAATTAGTCTAATGGATTTTCTCATTCAAAAAAACAATAAATAAATGTACTCAAAAAAACAAATATGAATTTAAAAAACATTCATTTTTAATTTATTTTATTTTCGTTTTTATTTTCACTTGTCAATTTTATTAATGTTAAAGCACGAAATTAACTCAATTTTTATTACTTTTACCTACATATATATATGTATGTCATTTTTTGAGAAAAATATTAGTTAGAACCTTCTTTTCCTTAGCGTTTCAATGCCTGCAACACCTACGTAATGTACATATCAGACTCAAAATTTAATTTTCTCAAATTTTCTTGTCTTTAACAAAATAGAATGTTGAGACGAGTTTCGAGCATAGTTTGCTCGAAATATCAATTACTTTTAACAATCAGTTCAAATCACTTCTATTTTGTCGTCATGCATACATTTAGGATGAGACAAAAGAAATTTAATAACACGTTAACATAATAGAGAATTTAAGGGTTAATTGCGTGAGTTAAGATAAAGAATTAAATTTTTTGATGCAATGGCATTTACCATTTATGAAAAGCTTGCAGTTTCGAAAATACAAGGTACCGAAAATCCAAATTTTACGAAATTTTAAGATTGCGATAACGTGAAAGGTGATGAAGGTGGAAAAGTAACATTGAGCGTCCTAAGTTTTTCAATTTGAAGAAAACCAAAATTCCACAACAGTCTCAAATTTTATGAAATTTGAAGTTTTCACTGAATTTCGGGTTTTATGTCTAGCTTAAAAATAATTACATATGTATTTATGTACATGAAGAAATTCGTACATCTGTGCAAAAGTATTCTAATATTTATATAGTTATACAATAAATTAGTAATAAAAAAATATTTTACATTATTTTTTATTTTTTTTTTACTCATATTTTTTTTCTTGTTTCTTTTTTCATAAATTCTGAGATTGCTTTTAACACAATTCGACAATTTTTTTTTTATTCTTTTTAAAACAAAAAGTTCGTCATAAAACAAAGAAGCGTTGACAAAAAAAAAAAAAACAAATATTATTTATACCCAATGATTTGCTAAGTAGCTAATTAGTGATATTGACGCACAACATATCATCGCATAAGGCGCATAACATTAAAAATGAATGTTATATTAAGGGTGGTAAATATAACGGAAACATTTTATTGAAAATTAGCACTTAACGAAAGGTGACTTTTTGTTTCCTGTTACACATTTGTTTTATTTAAAAAATTAATATTCGCTCTCAAGAGTGAGAAAAATAAAATCAAAATAAATTTTTTTATTTTTTATTACTTTTCATTGTTAAATAATGTATTTATGCATCACTAACAACAAAAACAAACAATAATACTATATACAATACATTGCAGTATAAAGGCAACAATAACATAAATAATAAAAAACACTCAGAAATATTAAAAATAAATATCAAATACAAGTATTTTTAGCTACAAACTCTAATATATTCATATATTAACTTACATTATAATCGTACTCTAATTATGTAGGTATATAAATTGTAGTGTGATATGTCACATAATTAATTAATATGTATATTATGTAATTTATTAAGTAAAATATTATTTTCCAAATTTTGAACACATCACAAAGCTCAACATTGTTACAAATTTTTCTATGTATGGCAATTTAAATAAAATTTCGTATGAAATAAAAGAAAAGCAAGTTTCCACTTTTGTAACAACATTCGAAAGAGAATAGTTCTTATATTACGGCAAGGGATATGAATATTTTCGGAGTGTTTGGACAAAGTCGCTCATCTTAATTTTAAAGCGAAAATTTTGCAACTTGCCGATAACATTTTTATTATTTACTACATAGGCTTGGCTTTCACCAATAATTTCAGCAACAATTTCACCATTAATCGAAACCAATAGAAACAAACCTAAATATATTACTCTACTAATTGTTGAAGTCTAAATTATAATTAAGATGAAAGTACATACACATATCTATTACAAAATAATTTTATATAATAATAGATATTATAATATAATGTTATTCTCAACATTATTATAATAGATGTTATAATAATGTTAATGATTGAATTTTTAATTTATTTTATATTTTTTTTAGACTTACATTACACAAACTCAAAAAATTTTCTAAATTCTTTAGCAAATTAAAATACAACAAAATACATACATATGTATTTGGAAATACATACTTCGAGCTGTTATATAAGTATACACAAACATATATATATTATGGTATAAAATTGTCTGTTATGTAAACTACTAACATTACATGCATGTTATTTTTTCATCCAAATTTCAAAACCAGCAATTTTTTAAAGAAACAAGGAAATGAAACGAGAATAAGATGAAACAGGTTCATAACTTTACTTGAACATAATATTTATTTAGCAAAGACAACAAACACTTCTCAATTATTTTTAATTATTGTGAATAACAACGCAAAAATTATTTTTATCAATAAAAAACATAAAAATGTAATAATGGTTACCATTACATACATTTTTTTATTTTTCAAAACTTGATTTTTACATTTTTTCAATTTTAGTCAGTGAATAAAATTCTGAATATTTAAAAATGTAAATAAAACTACACCATATTGTGAATGTATTGTATTATGCGACATCTATATTTTCATTTCAAAACTTAGTTTTATTCCACATATTTTGCTTCTTTTCTTATCCCTTTCAAATACTATATAGTATATACCATTCTGTATGTAAGTGTAAATATGTATTATTGTTTTCCTTCACAAACTCTGAAATTAGAGTGAATAAAATATATTTACAATATAATTTCAATTTTTTCTTTTTATATCAGTGTTACCATTTTTAACAAAAGTATTAAGATATTAAACTAAATTCATAACTTAAGATCACACAGCTAAATTTTAATATAATAATTTAATAATTATTTATTTTTAAGCATGCAAGCCCCCCATTATAATAAATCATAAAAAACTTACAATTTAAATTAAGATATAATTTCTAAGTTTAAAACTTTGTTATGTAGCTTTATTAACTTGCATTAAATTTGCATTCGTAATTATTTAATTTATTGATGCATTAATATTCAGCTAAAACTAGCTATTAAGTAGCTGATAGCTTTCGATTACATTTAAATTTAACAATGATCTTATACATAAATTGAAATATGCACAATTTGTACTAATATCAATTCAAACAAAAAAAAAATTACTTGAATATTAAGATTATTGTATGTGATTATCAATAATAATAGTAATTAAAACTGTGCATAAGACCGTTTATTAAGTTTAAATCTGAATAAATGTAAAATAAAAACTTAGTTTGACAATTTTCCTTTTACAGGCCGTGAGATTTTCAATCAATGTGCATGCGTCAGATTTTCAAATATAAAATTTTAATACATAATTGCTTTTACACAATGACATCACGATAATTTTTACTTATCTTTGGCGGTCTTTATATAAAAAAAAGTGAAAATTCATTAATTGACAAAAATGGCTAGAGAATAGAAGTTCCAATCTTTTTAATGTATTCCAGACACCCAGGAACCCTCATTACAGACCCTTAGGAAAAGCAAAGCTAATCCAGGTTAGGTTAGCTTTTAGTACGCAAAAAAAAAACTAAAAAAATAATGAATTCTTTATATAAGCAGCCAAAACAGCATTCTGCAAAAAAAAAATCTAGTTTAACCATTTTTCATTTTATATCATTCTGTCAACACTCTATCTATTTGCAAAAATTTTCGCGCTTCTTCAACTTTCATATACAAACTTTCAAACACTGAATTTACAAAAAAATACAATTAATATATAGTTATTTCTTTTACACTCATTCAATAAACATTATTTATTTATCTGTTTTCATATAAATCACAAAACAGTCATCTCTTTTTCTCTTCTACATTTTTTTTTCCTGTTTTCATAAATATTTATTTCTTTCTCATTCTTTTAATAGTTGTAAAAAAAAAAACACAATCTTTGAAACTTTCGCTAATAATAATATGTCCGTCGTCGAAACAAAATGTATATCAAGTTCACAATTGTACAAACATATACAACAGAATTTTTACTACGTTTAAAATCTTTTAGAGTAAAATTCTCCTGTTATACTCTTCTGCTTGACAATTTATATATGTATATAAACATAATAAACAAAAAAAAAGAAATAGAAAACAAAATAAAACAGTCAAAATCAAATTTGTAATTGAATTGAATGAAAGTGGAAGGAAGAAAAAAGATATTTTTGTCGGTCGGTCGGTGTCGCTGCTGTCGGTAGAGTGTAGAGAGTACTAGAGTAGTTGAGACAAATTGAAAACTGAAAAATTTTTTCATCAATATACAACAGTGTGTTAGTTTCCATATTGCGTCGTCTTTTTTTGGTCCAAAAAGAAAAAAAAAAGTTTAAGGAAAGAAAATAATAATATTAATAGAAAAAATAATATTAAAATAAAAGAAAAAAAAACATTTTCTAAAATTATTTATTTATTTTTTTTTCTACCAAAAAAGGTAAAAAAATAAAATATTTTCAAAGTTTTTTTTTTGTATATTTTTGTAAGTTGAAAAAAAAAATATTCTAGTTCGTCCTTAAGAAATTTTTTTAATTTTATTAAGAAGGAGAAAAAATAATTTAAAATTTATATTCTATTTCTACCAAATAATTGAATTTTAAATAGTTTTAAATATTAAAAATTTTAATTTTGTGAAAAAAAACCAAGGTAAAAATTATAATACCATAAAAAGAATAAATCGAAAAAAAAGAAAAGAAAAAAGGCAAAAATTTTTAATCAAAAAGTACAGTAGTTCGTATGGGTGTTGCGTGCCCCATTTTTAAAGTGATCTAATTTACACGGAAATTTCAATATTTACAAAAAAAAAAAAAGTAAATTAGGAACCTCAGCCTGCAAGAACACAAGAACATAAAATTTTCTCGAATATTTTTTTAATTTCCCATATTGTAAAATTTTTATTCTAGCCTAGCTTTTTTTTTTTGTTAAAATTTTCACGTCATCATTAAAAAAAATTTTTTTTTTTAATATTTTATTTCATTTTTTTTATTTTATTATTTTTCTTGTTTTTTTTTTTTTAAGATTTGGAAATCAGAAAAGAAAAAAGAAATCCAAAAAACAGAAAAAATACTTTGCGTACGAAACGAGAAATTTTTTGCTTAGTTGTAAGAAGAAGGAAAAAAAAAATATTTTTGACTTTCAATCGTTTTAAATATTGTATATGTACATAAAAATATAGATATATATACTTATATGTATATATATATATATATAAACGTAAAGAGAACCCATACATGAATAACACTTATAATATATAGAGTAGCGTAGCGATCTCTAAATGGCCATTTTGCAGTTGCTGTGATTTGTCCATACACAACCATCATCATCATATTATACCGCTAATATTTTTTAAAATTAATTTTGATTTATTTTTATTGTTTTTTTTTTGTATTTTGTGAATTGAAAAAAAAAATAGAAAGAAAAACGAGAATTAAATCTAAAAGGTAAGTTTTTTTTTTTTTTTTAGCAAGACTTGAAAAATATTTTTCCATATTGTAGGTATTTTCGTATATATTGCGATATTGCAAAATCTTTTTCTTTAAAAATACATAATTTATGAAAAATACATACAAATATTTACATATAATAATTATATATACACAATTTGTATACATATCTACTTATTTTTCGCTTAAAATATATATGTATGTATGTAAAAAAAAATGCTGATTGACTTTGCAAAATCTAAAAAATACGACTAAAAATATAAGTATTACAATTTGTACATATGTATATATCGATAAATATGCATATATGTACATATATAATATATATATATATATATATATAAAAATAATATAAAATACACAAATATTGTATATACATATATATATATATATATATATATATATATATATATATATATATATATATATATATAATATATATATATATATATATATATCTAAATTACATATGTTCATATTTAGATATTTTTTATTTCTTTAAAAAAAAATTTTTTATATCAAAAATATAAGTGAAAAATTAGATATATTTACACTAAATATACATATATGTAGGAACATATTTACTTTAGTATATATATATATTTGTCTACTTATTAATATATATGGCTACCTTATATACCGTATATACATATATACTCGTACAATACTTAATACAATTTGTATTTTTTGATTTAATTTTTCTTATTTTTTTTTTTTCCAATATGAATATTAAACTCATGGTTTAGTCGCGTGAAATAAAATAATTTAGTATTTAAAATGACTTGTGTACACTTTTAGGTGGGTACGAGGTAAATAGTGAAAATGGACTAACTAACTTGATAAAATTTTATATCGTATTTTTTTAGGTTCCTATTTCTACAAATACTTTATTTGTATGATATGGATCATCCTAAATATTTGAGCAATATATAAATAGCTGTTTTAAATTTTTCTTATTTTTATAATATAATAAATTAATTTTATTTGAGGCGCTTTAAAGTCTGCCTGGATCATTTTTTTTTTTTTTTTTTTTTGAAAAAATCATATCCGTATTTTAGCTAGTTCTTTTCTAGAAATTTTAGTTTTAAAAAAGAAAACCGTAAATTGTCGAAAAATTGATTAGAGTGAATTTTATAAAATATTTAAATCTATCCCCTAGAACTACGTACATAAAAAGCCATAAATCTTAGTAGATATTTCAAAAAAATAACTTCTTTTTCATAACTAGATGTAGATTCATACGTTTCTGTACATACATTGTTGCCTCTAATACAAAGCTGTTTTTACCAATTGAAACAATCTTGGCGCGATATCTTGTACAAAACAATTTTTTTTATACCTACTTACCTAAAACTCATTTTCGGTATGCTTAAAATGTTTACAATGAAAAAAAAAAAAACAAATTATAGAGGGAATTTCAAAATTCTTGTACCAAAAGGTGTTTAAACAAAAAAAGAAAACACTATCTTTTTAACGTTATATTGTTTGTGTCGATTTTCGGTTTGTGTTTGTGTATATGATGAAAAATGCATCTGGCTTTGATTTTTTCTTTTATATACAAATTTACCTATATAAATTTGCACAATATCTTCTGATAATTTTTTGTTTTTATTTTTATTTACAGAACCTTTTCTCAGATTCATTTGGAAATAATAGACCAAATAATCTTAAAAAGGATATATATAAATAGAAATCTTTCAAAATAGATTTCTAGTTAATTTCGATTATGGCACTAAATATAGCCGTCCCATTAACAGGCGTTGGTGGCCTATCACCGATTTCCCCAATTGGTCTAGACTGTTGGGAAAATGTTAAAATTTTAGCATCGCCAATTGGAAGTGAATCGAGTGGTGTCAGTTCACTTGACTCTGACGAAATCAAGGTAATTTCTTAAAGTTTAAAATAAATTTAAAAATAAAAAACAGATTACATGCCAATTTATTTATCAAAATTATAAAAACTTTCATGATGATTAATAAAAAAAATATACTATAAGAAAAGGCTAAAAGCTTGAATTAATACGACATTAGTTGGTTTTAAGCTTATATTTGGAGTATCCAAACGAGTATTTATTACTCAAGAAATTGCTCCGGGAAGGTCTGAGAATGCCAATTTATGTCCCAGCTGGACACTTTGATAATTCAAAGGCAAAATAACAGAAAATTTTGTTGTTATCACGTAGTTATCGTATTTAATGTTTTTGTTCATTCTAAGCATTTTTACGTTAATTATTTGTGATTTGGAATTTTTTGCGGCTAGCGTTATAAGTTCAATATATAAGCTAGAATTAATTTCTTCAATGATTCTAGAACCCAATTCAGACTACTCTGAGACCAATTAATTCGGTAATTCAAGAAATACCTTAAAAAGTTTTACTGAAATTAAAATAGTTTATAAACATTTTTCAGTTTAGTTTTTAGAAGCACTTAATAATTTTTCTTCTTACTCAATTTATTTTTGATGTTTATTTTTATACATAATGCATCATAACGCAGATGCAACAATGTCATTTAAACCACAACAATCACCACCAATTGCAACAGGAGCCTTCACAACAACAAGCATTCACGTTGGACTTAAAATCAACGTCTCAAGTAAATGTTACTAAAAACTCAAATCAAAATTTTGCTAATATTAATAATATAAATCTAAATAATAGTAATAATAATAATAATGCATTAATTGTAAACATAAACAATAATAATAATAAAAATATTATTGTTATTAAAAAACTACAAGACTTAAAAATAATGTACAATGGCCGTGATATATTAGATTTAGGTAAAAATATCGAAACAAATACAAAACTTTGGAATTTAAAATATACATATTTACCCGAAAACAATAATATACCAATGTTTTTGGCTAATCGCTCGCAATATCATCGTTTGGGAGCTAATGGTCACATTCAAGAATACACATTATATCATTGCGATCACTGTGATTTTCAGTTTCCTGTTATGATAAATACTGCAAATTTTATGGCTCAAACTTCTTTGAATGTAACATTGACAACAAACTCATCAGCTTTATACACAAATTCGTCAAAAAATTCAGGAGGAGTTTCCCGATCAAATACTAATGTAACAAATTCTACATCAACAATAACTTCCATTAATAACAGTAATTCAGGCACTGTTGGTTCCAAACAAGGCAAACCAAATAATAATAATAATTATAATATATACAATAAAAATAACTCGAAGCCAGTAAAAAGAGTTCAATTGACCAAAGAAGAATTAAATGAATGTGATTTTTCTTATAATTTAAAGAAAATTTTAATCGACTATAATAATTCTTTAAATAATGGAATGCAAAATTTTCCAATCAAATGCAATAATAATATCAATAATAATAATAATATTTCAAATAATCAAATACCATTAATATTTTCACATAGTGTTGCTGCAGTTGCCGCTGCTGCAGCATCATCACCACAATTATCATCTCAAGCTACATCACCATCATGTTGTTCCTCATCCGGTTATAGCTCAAATGGTTCAACCCATTCACTATTTTCCGGTAATAATGGTATTAAATATCCAGTTGCTGCAATGGCACCAAATTGCAATAATAATAATATGAATATGAATGTACAAAATAACTTTGGTAAAAATTCCGGTATACCTTTTCAACAACAGCAATCACATCAACAACAACAACAACATCAACAACATCAACAGCAGCAGCAACAGGCTAAATTAAACTATAATAAAAGTCCAACTGGAATCAATAACACAAATGCACACAATAATAACAATAATAATAACAATAACTCATTTTATTCATTATTGAATTCTTTGAATAATAATATGAATTTGAATAACAACAATAATAATAATAATAGCAATACAAACGGAAACTGCAATAATAATTATGGAAACAATTTCTGGAATACTAATAATAATAACAATAACAATATAAACGGTTTGTCCTACGGTGCCAATAATAATAATAATTTATCTAATCATAATATGAACATTCACAATCCAAATTTAATTAACAATAATAGTGCAAATAATCAAAATTTTGCCAGAATGTACAAATACTTTTAAAATACTAAATAAAAATTAAATGAAAACATAATATAATCCATATAAAAACGGTCAAGTTTAATTTTTTCACTGTTAAAATAAAAAAAATTCTTTAAGTCTGAAAAAAAAAAATTTTAATAATAATATTGACCTATTTGTTTTTCTATTTCATGAATTATTTAATTAATATATACGAAAATTTTTGCAATAATTCTAATAGTAAATTTTTGTATTAATTGAATAAGAAATGTATTTCTTTTTAATCTTTTTTTTTTATTGAAAATTTCTATTTAAAAAAAATATTTATTTTTTTTTTATTTTTCTTGTACATAATATATAGGATATATATGCATGTATATTTAGTAATATATATTTTATATATTATATTATATACATGCTATATAAACTGCAATTGCAATACAAAAACAAAAAAAGCTAATTAATTAATTAATATTTTATTACTTAATTTTTAATGCACAATATTGTAACGGTATGTTTTACATAAAAATATAACAAAAAAAAAATTAATTATGTAAATATTTGAGATAATAATGGAAATAATAGGCAATATCACTATTAAAATTTTAAAATGTTTTTTTTTTTTTTTAAATTAATTAATTAATATTTACTATTACAATTCAAACTATATATTATATAATGTACGTGTATACTTAATTATATGGAAAATATTGAAATAAAAAAAGCACTCTCAATGTTATCATTGTTTCTAAAACAAAAATGCAAAATTCATTGTTAATAAAATTATAAAGGCAGTATATAAATATTAAATATAAGAAAAACTGAAAAAAATAAAAACGTAAAATATTAGTTTTTAAGTTGTTTTCTAATTCTCAAATTTTGTTGTTTGATTTATAATGTATTAATTTTTTTTTTTCCTTTTTTTTTTTTAAAAAAATAAATATGTATTTGTATATATAAGTATACTTTCAATCATAACTTTAAAAAATCATAAAACAAAATTAATTTTAAGTTATCATGGTTTTGAAAGAGAATGAAAGATAAAAAAAAAAAGGGAATCACTAATTATTAAGAAGCCAAAACTGAATTTTTAATTATAGATTTAAATATTAGTTAACATATAAATATTTATGCAAAAAAAAAAAAATAATCAAAATACATATATCTAATATAACAATACCTTATTTTGTAATTTTTAATAATATTTAATATCAATATCGGTATAATGTAATAAGTATAAAAAGTTCACATAAACAAACAAAAAAAAAAAAAAGAAAATTTAAAAGAGTTATGTATAACATGTCCTTTAAATTTTATCTAATTCTAAAAGGATTAGACTGATTTTTTAAAATTAAATACAATTTATTATCATGTTTTTATTTTTATTTTTTATTTTAAATACACCATTCATTATTGATTATTGAGATTAAATACTAAAATATTACATTTTTGGAAATGATATCTTACACATGTTTGTATATATATATATATAAAAAAATATATATTTATATTTTTTAAACGAGGAAAATTATTTTGCATGCTTAAATTAATTATTCCTATTTATATATTATTTATTATTATTAAAAAAAAAAAAACAAAAGAAAACCAAACAAAATCAACTCCTGTTATTTAAGAAAAGAAAAAAATCGCTTAAATTACGTGATTGTTCTAACAAAAATTTATATTAATATTATAAATTGTAGAAAGAAAAAAAAGGAAAAATCAGTATTTAAAAAATATTAAGGACTCACACGGAATGTTGAAATTTTAAGTCTATAAAATTTTTTTTCGTCAAAATATTAATTATATAAATTTAAAAAAAAGATTTAAGCACAAGATAATTTTCTGAATTTTTTCCACTATTACAATAATTACATATTATTAATACTTAAATATATATATATATTTTTTTTTTTTTTGCGAAAAACATTAAAGAAATCTTTAAAAGACGACAATTTGTTAATAAATAAATAATTAAAAAAAGATGGGAAATTAATAAATTACTTATTAATCATTATATAAGAGAAAAGCTATCACAAAACTATATAAAATAAATAAAAAAAAAATTTATATTAGACTTACTTTATTCTCGCTTTACTCATTTACATTAAAAGAAAAACATAGGGAAAAAAGTTATAATAGTAAATAAGTTTAAACGAAATTTGAAATACAACAAAAGAGTTAAGAATATATATAAAAAAAAAAATACAAATTTGCTTATTTATAAAATTAATTTTTTTATTTTTAATTTTGTTCTCTCAATATACATTAAATTTTTTTTTAAAAATATTTTATTTTATATATTATGTATTATTTAAGTTTTGTTCTATCCTATTAATTATATAAAATATTAAAAGAAAAAAAATGAAAAAGAAAAGCAACAACTGTTTCGTTTTTTTTTTCCAGATTATTGATTTGTTTTTCAATGAATTATTGAAGTTTTTTTTTTAATTTTATAAAAATAATATATAATGTATGTATATATATATATAGATAGTACCTTAATAGAATTATTAGATTTACCATTTAAATAATTAATACAAAAAAAATCATTAAAGTTTTATGAAACGGCCAATCTATTTATAGTTGTATTGTGATTTTATAGAATATTAATTATGTATATTATTTTTTAATTAAAAAATTATTAAAGATAAATGCACAAATTAAGATTGTAATTAATTTTCTTTTTTTTTTATGATTAATATAAATTATCTTTTAATAAATTTGAGATCCATACCTCTTACATTTTGTTTTCTTGTTAAGAAAAACAAAAAAAATCAAAATTTTTATGAACAATAATATTCAAGATTATTTGAAAAATTTAATATTTTTAATTGTATTAACTCACATTTTATTATTATTGCTAAAAATTCAGATAAAATAATAAAAAAAAAAAAAAACAACCACAAATTTTTTGTACTTAAAAAATGTAATTTTAATAACTTATGTAACAAAACGATTTTATTGATAAAAAATAATATTCAATTTTGAAATAATAAAAGCAATTTTCAAAATAATAAAAAATTTATATTAAGTACATATGAAAACATCTCCCATCTAACTTAAATTAAAAAAAAAAACAACAATTGTTTGAATTTAAAAAAAAAAATGTTTCGTCTAAAATTGTGTTAAACTATATAATATAAGTAACAGTTGTTTTAACAAAATTAAATATAAAAATTGAATTCTCGCCTAATTAACGGGCCGATAACTTTATGTTTCCTAAGGAATTAATAAAAAATGAAAAACATTAAGTCCTTGTATGTATTACGAATTTGTAGCAATTTTGTAACAAACATTTGAACTATTACTATTAAGACATAGACTAGATATAAAATATATCAAAGATGTTAAAAAATTTTTTTTAAATATTTATTGATTTTTATAACCCTCAATATTGAATTTTTTAAATATCATTAAAATTATTATATGAAAATATTATGGAAGCATAAAAAGATGGGCTAAAAAATAAATATGTACGACATTCTTAAATTGTTTTCTCACTTACTTTTTTATAATAACATTAAAAAAAAAATTTTTTTTAATTGAATTTTAATGTGTTCTTTTAAATTTTACTGATATTTTATTTTTATTTTAAGAAAAACACAGTAATATCTTTTAAATAGCAAAAAAAAAATATTCATTTTTTACAAGCTCGATTTAATTTTTATTAATGTTTTTAATAAATAATATAAAAATGAGTAATTTAAAATAAATTTTCACAATAAAACTATAAATTATTTGTAAAATAGAAAAAAAAAAGCAAAAATGAAAAACGATAAGGAAAACAATATTCCAATTACCGTCCTTATAATTTTTTTTCTTATTTAATTTTTAATAATCATTTTTTTTTAAAATTGCTTTTTCTTCAAATTAAATAAAAAGTTTGCTAAATGATTTCTAATATGTAATGTAAATCATTTTTGGTATCAAATATTGGATTTCTTTTATTCTAATAAAAAAAAAAAATACTATCTAAGAAGAAAATCAAATAACCCGCACGCACCTACAAAATTTGTAATAAAATTAAAATACAATATTTTTTAAGTTTACTTGAAACAAAAAAAAAAAAAACTACATTTTTTTTTTTGTAATGTATTTTCGAATGTAAAAAGAATATTAAACATACATAAAAATAGATATTGTTAAAAATTTTATAAAACAATTTAAAATTGAATATGTCGTTCTTAAATAATAAATGTAAATGTATTTTATTCAATTATAAATTTATGAGAAATTATGTGCATCGCTCTTATCATAAAAAAAAAAAAAATACAAAAGAATTATTAATTCTTAGCAATAACGTAAAAAAATTAAAAGAAAAATTATTAAATTTTAATATTAAAAGAAAAGATATATTTTTAGCAAACTTGAATTTCTTATAGTATTTAAGATTTATAAAAGCAAAAAAAAAAAATTAATATTTGAAGTTTTGTAACAAAAATAATATTTAAAAAAAAAATTAAAAAAAAAAAAAATTATTGAAATTTTTGTAAAATGTGTGATTATAATTTAAGATTACTAGATGTAAAAATATTACGATAAAAAAAAAAAACAAAAATAAAATATTAATTATGAGCAAAATATTTGATTAATATTTATAATAACTTTAAAATTATAATATTACATGTATTATTATAAACATAAAACCAAACAAAACAAAATGATTATTACATGCATTGCAAAAGTAGGTGTTAAGAAAACTTTTTTTTTTTATCCTTATTTTTAAATAAGTTAATTATTTTTTTTTTTATTATCATTATTATTATTTTTTTTAATTAAATCGCTTTTTTATTATGTTTAAACGTTAAACTCTCTCTCGTATCAGAAAAAAATTAATTTTTATTTTAAAATTAAATTTATTGAAAATCAAAAAGAAAAAAGGATAAAATTAAAATATCAATAATTAGTAAAATATTAGAAAAAAGTTTGGATTATATTTTTAAAGCAATAAAGGCATTTAATAAAAATTTGATAAAAAAAAAAATTATTCAACGAAATTAAAATTTCAAATTTTTTTTTTTTAAATTATTTACAAATAAAATAATTAACTTTTACATATTTATATTCAGATTTTACTATTTAATAATATTTATTTCAATACTTATATTTTAAATTATTTCATAATGAATGAATAAATTAATTTATTTTAGCTTTTAAAATGTGTTAAATAATCGATATTATCTGTTTTTACCGTTGAAAAAATCTCAGCATGTATTGAACAGTTTTTAATACTTAGTTATAGAATATGTGTTCATATATTCTCATTATCAGACAACTTGTTCTTTATATCAAAAATTAAGCATTTTGCTAAAAATAAGCAACTATCAGTTAAAAGTTCTCAACAGAATTGTTCAAAAGTTTTGTACTTTTTAGATTAAAATCAATTTTGAAATTACTTTAGAATACAAAGACTTTGACACCGTTGAATAATATGTTATCTACCTTCAAGTGATACGTCTTGAATATGTTGTGTAAAATTTTATAAAAAAATTGTATTTAAAATTAAATTTATTTGTATAATTCTGAGATATTATTAAAATTTTTAGTAAAAATATTTATATAGTTCAATCATATGTCAATCTTGTTTCCATATCAAATTTTTTAAATTTTTCGAAAATAATAGTTAAATTCAATTGATTTCGAGCATTTTGAATCCTAAACAAAAAATTGTTATTTAATAAAAAATGAAAGAAAAATAAAATTGAAATAGAATTAATAATATTTGATTTTTTGTATCCACAAATTAAGAACGTTATCCATGACATTCCAAATGTAAATTATATGAAAAAAAAAAAACCAAACTTTTCTTCTAATGTGTTATTTTCCCTTTTTTTTTTTTTTAAATTTAATTTAATTCGAACAATGAATCTTAATTTTTTTTCAAATAATTATAAAAATTACACTAAATATAAAAGGCTATTTTAATGTTTTGTAAAAAAAAAAAAACTGAAACGATAAAAAAACCAAATAATGAAATGCATTTCCCAGTTTGTTATTCATCATTAGAAAAAAAAAAATATTTATTAATAAAATAAAATAAATTAAAAAAATTTTTAATTTTATAAAATTTAAAATTGAATTAAATTACTTATTATAAAATTCTGTGATTTTAGTTGTTTTTCATTTAGTTTTCTTATTTTTTATTTGCTTTAATTTCAAAAAAAAAAATGGAAATATGTATGAAATATAAAGTATTTAAGTGCCAGACTATTATTTTTAATTTTTATTTTAATAAATATAAATAATGTTTTCAAATTTCAATCGAGTTTTGTTTTTTTTTTTTTTTTTTTATTTTCTAGTCATTACAGCAACGAGTTTTTTATGATTTTTTTTTTTTTTGGTTCGCTATTATCATTTGTTTTTTTTTGGTTGAAAAATACCAATTCGTATTCAAAATTATTGTAATTTAATCTCATCTCTTAAATAAAATCATAAAATAATTAATAAATGTGATCAGCATATAATTTTTTTGGAAAAAAGTTAAGATTCAATTAAAATAGCTTATTAGCATATTTATTTAATTTATTTAATTTTATTATTATTTGTTTAAGTGTATATACATAATAATATCCCCTGAAATTTAAAGTCATTATCGCACTGCTATAAAAGTAAATTTTATTAATATATAAAACAAAAAAAAATAAAAATACAATGAGTCGTTATTTACAAATTTAAAAAACAAAAAAAAAAAAATTAAAAATATAAATATAGAAATTAATTTTTAATTCAAATATTTAAGTATGGTGCTGAAGATTAAAATAAAATTAAATAAATTAAAAAATATTTAAATGTAAGAACATTTAATAAAACTAAACTAAAAGTATACAAAAATTGAATGCAAAAATATTTTTTAATTTTCTCTTGGTGTAAAATCTTGCTATTCCATTTATTATGTACACATAAAACACGTACATATATGTATATTTAATATTAAATATTTTTTAATATTTGTTATTTAGATTGATCATTGAATTTTTTATTCCTTAAATTTTTTTTTTTTCGAAAATAAATTACCAAATTTTCATTTTAAATTAATTTTTTTTTTGTTATATTGTAAAAATTTCGCATTTTTTTGCATTGCTCTTTGAAAAGTTTCAAATTTTTATAAATTACTACTAAATATTTCCGTAAAATTCCTGATATTAATAATAAAAAAAAAAAGATGTAAAAATTTTCTAAAAAAAATTAATTTATATTAAAATTTTTTTTTTAAAAAAAGATGAGCTTTCAAACAAATATGAAAAAAAAAAAAACATAAAAATTAATATTTTCTCACAATCATTTTTACATAAATATAAATAAAATTTTAGAAATTTAAATTATTTAATGCTAAAGAAAAAAGAATTCTGATGTTGCAAAGTACTGATTAAAATAGAAAAGCCTTGGCCCTATTGCACCAACAACTCCAAACATTTTTTTAATCAAAATCAAATTTATCAAAAAATTTGCAGAATTTCTGTTGTACCAAGAGTCAAAATACTAATGAATTGTGCTAATAAAACAAGCACTTTTTTAAAATGTCAAAAAGTAGAAAGAAAAGTAAAAGTTTGGTTGGTTGTAATTGGGGCACTGATTTCATTTATTAGACGCCGACTACACAATTTAATTATAAATTGAATACAAGCAACCCATTTTAAATATTTAATTATTAAAATATAAAATTTATAGTTAAAAAGAATATTAAAGAAAAGAAAACTGTTTTTTTTTTTTTTAGAAATATAAGCGTATACAAACTTGTGATGAAAATAGAAAGAAAAAAAAAAATAAAATATTGAAGCTGATGAATAGACTTTAAATTTATATTACAACAAAGAATAATTACATAAATTTTTTTTTTTTGGTTCTATAGTTTGTAAGTAAAATAAATGTTCGATATCATGTTAAAGGATATAAAATTTTATTTAAATTCATGCATACATACATACATATACATTTTATTTTCATTAAAGGTGCCCTAAAATCACTTAATAAATTATTTTTATTATTATAATTAAATTTAAAATAAAGAAGATCTCCTTATTTTTCGAATTGATTTTTATTTATAATTTCTTAAAGAATTTATAATTCTCTTCAAATATTGAAGTGATTAACAAAATAAAAAATTACATCCACTCTTTATATCCTTTAACTTTCTATACTATAAATTGAAATTGCATTATAAAATTTCTTTAATATTAAAATTAAATTAACAAAATTTTAGAATATTTTAAGAAATATTAGATATGTAAAACACCAAAAATATCTTTGAAATCAAATTGCCATTTATTAAATAATTTATTTAAAAAAAAAAACAAAAAAAACAAATTAACAGAATATTAAATGTAATTATAAAAAATCTTATGATTTTGTAGTCCTATTTAAAAACTTTTTAATAAAATTTAAACAAGCAATGTATTCCTTAAAATAATTAAAAAAAAAAATAATTTTTATAACATTCAAGTTAAATTTTTTTTTCTTGTTACATATTTTGTGTATGTTCAAAATTGAAAATATGTAAATACACACTAGGGGGGCTTTCGTTAATTCAATTCTAGAATAGTTCTAACTTTAGTACGTTCAAATATTATTGACTGCACATAATACAAATAGTTCGGATCTATCAGAATTATATAAATTGGTCGTTGTTATAAAGTGAGAATTTGTAGACTGTTTTAACATTGCGACTTAGAAATTTAAATTCTAATGAAAAAGATTTTTCAACGCAGCATGAATAAACGAAAACAACCCCACATATAATTTTGTATAGAAAAGGTACAAAAATATTTTTTCATAAACATATTTTCATACTACAGAAAAAAAAAATAAAGAAGAAAAATATTTAAAAAGAAAGCAAAAGCAAAAAATACTCAATTTTTTATTGAATTATTATTATACACACATTACTTATGAAAATTTTGTAATTAAATTAGTAAGTACTTACTTTAAAATTGTAATTTTATTAAATTGGAACTGCACTTAAAAATTATAGGATGCATTTAAAGATTTTTTTCCTATTCTAGTAATAATTTTTAACAAAAAAACTCCTATAGCATTTCTAAAACAATGAGCAGTTCATAATTATATGCAACATAGCAAAAAAAATATTCTAATATTGCAGAATATATTTAACATTTTGTAAAGTTATTTTAGTTTGTTAATGATAAATTTTCTTATTATTTTAATGAAATTATTATACTTAAATTAAAAAAATATTAATATATCTGAAACACATAAAAATATATTAAATTCAAATATGATCCACCAAAAAAAAAATCGAATATAAAAATGCAAAACTAATTTATAGAATGCAAATATAAATGTAAAAGCTACTATAATTCAAATACATATTGTAAAACTAATAATCCAAATAAAATTACATGTACTTGTAATAAAATTTAAATTATTTAATTTTGCCTATTAAATTTAAATTATTCAAAAACTGCTGTAATTTAATTCTTCATAATTTTGTTATTCAAATACTTTTTTTGTAAACAATATTCCTGTATGTACTTACTTAAAATTAAATTAAAAATTAATGAATGTGTATTTTATAAAATTGGAATTGAAAAAGAATTTGTTTTTTTTTTTTTTGGAAAAGACTTAATTAGTTTTAAAATACACAATTTGTGTATAAAAGTTCACATTTAATGCTTTTGCTTCTCGATGTTTTAATATTTTAATAATTTTGAATTTTATTTTAGATTTTCTTTATTTATTTAAAAATAAATGTAAGTGTTGCAATTTTTTACATATAAAACAAACAAAATTCAAAAAAAAAAAATTATATTTATTAAAATAAATAAATAAAATAAATAAAAAAAAAAAATAACATTTACTGTGTTGTGAATTAATTTTAGGTAAAATATTTTTTAATTAAAAATATATTAAATAAAATATTTAAATAAATCAAATTACTTAGAGAAAATATAACTTGCTTCCATATTAAGAAAAAAAAAATGAGAAAAGATTAAAAAAAAAAAGGAACAAATTTGTAATTAAATGTAATTTAAAAAAAAAAAAAACAATTAATGATACTTATTACAAAACAATAAATTAAATAAATAATTAAATTAAATGAAAAAAAAAAGAAACTGAAAATGTGTGACCTTATTAATATAAAAAAAAAAATAAAATATGTCCCAGTATAGAATTATTTTTCATCTTTTTTTTATAATGAATTTTTTTTTTTGTTATTTAATTTAAATATTATTAATATATTATATAAACATAAATATATAGATGTAATAATTTAATAATTAATTTATAATTTGTATTTTGAGATTTAACTTTTTTGTTTTTATTGAATACAAATCATAATATATATATTTTTTTTTTCTTTTTTGTTAATTAAAACAATAATTATACCTAACCAAAATGTTCAATATAAAATTACAAAAATCATAGAAAATTAACAAAATTTGACAATTCAAAAATTATCATAGAAAAATCAATTGAAATTTTTCAAATTGATTTAATCAAATATTACAACTATGTACTCGTATAAAATAATAAAGATGTAATCGATAATATAAAAATGTTCGCGTTGAATTCTTTTGTATTTTCTATTGATATTTGCGGTTGATAACAAAAGCATTGTATGTAATTTTTAATTCAATTGTAGTACAACTGATAATGCAAAATTTGGTAGCCGATTAATAACCATTGGTCAGTTAATCCAAATCATTGGTCAGCAAATTTTAAATCGACCGTCATTTGACCTTATCGATTATATCCTATATAAACTATAATAAACAACAGTAATAAGAAAATAAAAAAAAAAAACAGTAAAATTACCTAACATTGTATATGCATAAAATAAATACTAAAAGAAAAACAAACAAAATAAAACTTAAAATTAATATAAGAAAAGAAAAAAAAATAATTAAGTATAGTGTTCAATAAATTCAAAATAAGTTGCCCAACAAATCACTCCAAAGACTTAAATTCCTCTGTTTTGTTATAAGAAAATTAATAAAATAAATAAAGAAAAAGAAGAAATTAATTAGAAAAAAAAGAAAAAACTAAAATAAAATACAAAAATTCTAGTTAAATTGAAAATGTCAAGAATATTATATTATAAATATAAGATATTAAAACACAAAAAACAAAAAACAAAACAAAATAGTTTCTTAAGTATTTTGTAGAAATTTAAGTAAAAAATTATTATTATTATATATATATATATATACACATTCTAGATTTATAAGTTTCTTTAATAATTTACGATATATAATTTTTTTTTTTGTGACTTTAGAAAGAAAAGAATGCTGTAATTATTATTATGTTAAATGTTGCCAAATGAATAAAAAAAAAAAATACAAAAAAAAAAAAAAAAATCACAAATAATAAAAATCATTTTTACTTTTAAAATCATTATTAACTGCAAGCCGAATATAAAAAAAAAAGTATAAAACAAATTGAAATACTAAAAATACTAAAAATACTAAAAAAAAAAAATTATATTTGAATATGTCATAAAAACTTGTAAACGAGCTTTTTAATACGAAAATCGAGATATTCGAAAAAAAAAACACAAAACAAATACAAAAAAAAAAAAATTAAATTTAAATAAATAAAAAAAATATATATATAAAAATTAAATTATTATTCTAAAAATACACTGAATAAAGAAAAACAAAAATAAAAAATATCTTTGAAAGATTATGAAAAGCATTAATAAAATGTTTAGATTTAATGTAATAAAACCCATTTTTGATTGAAAATCAAAAATAACGACTAATTTATTATAAAATATATAAAATAATTAATTATTATTGAAAAATAAACAAAAAAAAAAAAAAAACCCATAATTGAAATGTGAACTTAAATTAAATTGTGTCTTGTGTATTTTATTATTAAATATTAAATATTATTTTTGTAGTTTGTAAGATAAACCATTTTTTTATTATTATTACAATATTATTAAATTGTAAGAGATGATAAAATAATAAAAAAAAAAATCTTCTTTCTTAGATTTAAAAAAACAAAAAAACAAAAAAAAAAAATACACACTTAACAATAAAATATTTAGCTCAACGAATTTGATCGAAACGTAATTAAAAATAAATTAAATTAAATGTAATTATATATTTAATTTATATATATATATATTATATATAAAACATATATAATATAATAATTATAATAATTTTAGTATAATAATAATTACAATAAAACGAAAACAAAAAAGTTCATAATGATGTAAAAATCGCACTTAAATTTAATTTTAATAAAACAAAAAAAAATATAGAACTAAATGCATTAATATAATCATAAAAAAAAAAAAAAAAAAAAACAAAAGTCACATGAAAAATTCATGAAAAATTTACCACTATTATATAAAATATTCTTTAATATTATATAAATATTATATATTATAGATGTATATGTATACAAAATGAAAACAAAAATTATTTAATTAAATAAAAACACACAAAAAAAAAAAAAAAAAAAATTATTATTATTATTGAAAAATTCACAATAAAATGTTTAGAATTTCTTTTTTATAATTTTAATTTTTAATTTTGAATTTTTTATTTTTGAATTAATAATTTTCATTCGTATCATTTTTGTATTTTTAATATCAAAATTTTTTAATTCATAATTATATGAAATTACTTATTAATTATTATAAAACATATAATACGTTACGTATTTCCTTTAAATATAATAATAATAAAAATGAAAAAAATAAATAAAAATTTTGTATAACCCTATAAAATAATTATTATATAATTGTAAGAGTTTGTTGCCAAGGCTATTGTGAAAAGAAATATAAAAACACTCAAAAAATTTTAAAAATTGGACTATGTTTTTTTTTTTTTGTTTTTTTTTCAAATTATAAATTTCCTTGTTTTTGAAGAAACTCTTTTTTTTTTTTTTTTTTTTTTGTAAAGAAAGGGGATTTTCGATAATTCAAACCATAATTCTAATTATGGTTTTAATAAAAAGCATGTTCATTAAATCATAAATGCAAAATAGCATGTTTGAAAATTACAATTGCTGTTTATAGTTCTAAAGAAATACTGCCAAATTATCATAAATTCGTAGAAAATTATAATAGAAAAATATTGGGTATTGAGCAATTACTTTCAAGTATATTACAAAAATCTGCAAAGGTAAAATATTCAATTTCTGCAGATTTAGAAATGTATGCTAGAACTTTGTGTGCATATTTGAATTATCGATAATCACTGAAATCGTGACATAGAATTTATGTCACGATTTCAGTGATTATCGATAACTCACTGATAAATCACTGAAATTGTGACACTAATGTATGTAAGTTTAAACATTTATAACTTATCACTTTAGAGATTTTTTTGTAGCTTAAAAATTTTTTTGCATCATTTGCAGATATGAAACTAGTTAGTTGATTAACACGATTCTCGAACATGATTATTTTGTAGTAAAGATAGCACCGTTCTCGAACGTGATTATTTTGTAGTAAAGATTTTATCGAAGTGCTTTATATTAATATCTAAATAAGAATTAATTTTACGAAAATCCCCTTTTTTTTTCTCTTTTAATCCAGTTCATTTAATTTTGTGTGCCCTTGAAGAACTTTATAAAACAAACTGAAATGAGAATTTTTGTATAATTTCTTCGTTGTTTTTCAAAATTTTTTTTAATAAATTCATGATAAATGAGAAGTATGTACCGTAATGTTCTTAATGATTGTCTTAAGAATTAACAAATCAAAGTAGCAGACTTATTAATTAGTTTCTTGGTAACAAACCAATTAAAAGAAACCCTACATACTACTTAATACATTAGTAAACAGTTTAATAAATGGAAAAAAAAAGAACTTGAATTCTAGATATTTATTTGGTACGTTCTCATTAAATCAATATAAAATTTCATATCATAATAACTTTTATAATAGATTCACAGTAATATACAGTAATATTATAAAATTTTTAGAACAACATAGCTTTGAATTAGCACTAAGCTTATCCAAATACATATATGTAAGCCAAAGTAATGTTGTCTAGTGTGTGGACACCTCAAAATACTATATATAAAAATTTCCTTATTATAATTATTATTATCTATAATACACAATCTCAAAATGCTTCATTTACAAAACTATTATACACACATATATAATTATAGAATAAATGTATAATATTGAAATTTTAATTTTTAAAAAGAAAAATATCTTCGATTTGTTAATAAAATAAATAAAAAAAATAACTAAATTAAAAAAACAAATATGGTTTGTTTTTTTATTAGTTACTAAAATAAATCGAGATTTTTTTCGAATAGTACAAATTTGTGCCTTATTTGTTGAAGTAAAAAACAACAAAATAACAAAAAAAAACAAAAATGAATTATGAAAAATTGAGAAAAGTAAAAATTAAAAGTATTAATTAAATATTTCGTTTTCTGTTTTTGTCATTTCCAAAATAATTAATTTATTTTAATGAAAATTATATAATTTGTGTTATACATACATTAAAAACTTTAACTCACTCAAATTAAATGAGAATTAAAAAAAGAGCAGCTAAAAATTACATTTGTTTTTATTAAATTTTCAATAATTTTAGTAAATTAAATTAAAAAATAAAATTAAAATAAAATTCTCATTTGCATGCGCATGTGATAATGGTGATGCAAAGACTGTGTTAAAAAATTCTTATTAAACCCTGCCTCCTCCTCCTACTCCTATTCCTCCCTATTTTAAAATTACATTAAATGAAAGGTTTCGAATTTAGAAAAAAAAAAAAATCAATTATTATGTGAAATTTACATAAAATTTATTAATGCCTATATGATATGAAAATAAATTATTATTTTTAATTTCTCAATGCGTAAATTTTAAATTCAAGAGTCAAGATAGTAAGACGCCACTAATTATAATTTTGTAAAAATTGAAAATTTTTAAAAATAACAGGAAAGTGTATTTCGTTCCTTTCAAATTTTAATGACCTGCTAAGTTTAAACTAGATGTAAATTATGAGTAATGCATTTAATAAACGCATGGTTTATTTTGGAAGGGACTCAAGTCTTTTTCAAATAATAATGAAAAATTGCACCGTCCGGGTTGCACCGTTGGTGCAAGTAACTAAAATTTTAGGTGAACTAGTTATTTGCTTTTCGTATCCAACTACATACACCAATTTCAATTTGCAATTGAAATTAAATTGCAAATAGACCTGCAACGTCACTTTCAAAATAAATCATTCAAATTTTTGATTTAACATTCGATATTCTTTTTTCGATTCGATATTTTTTTAAACAGATACTAAAATTTGAATAGATTTTATTAATAACACTATAAGATTTAAATATAGCGCAATTGTTCACAAGAAAACAAATCAACTGGTGACTTTTAAGAAAATTTCTAAATAAATCAGCAATATTTTAATTTTTTGGGCAAATTTTTAAATCAAAAACTTTATTCCTATTTGTTAATAATCATAATAAATTAATTATTAGTAGACTGCCATTTAAAATAAAAAAACAAATGGGAAAAAAATTAATACTTTTAAATTTTTAAGAGTTTATTTAGTATGATGATAAAATTATTGCTGTAAGTGACTTCCTTTTTAATGCTTTCGCTTCCTTTCTGAAGCTTATTATAAACTCTTCTTGTTATTATAAACAAAAACCAAACTAAACTAAGTCAACATGACATTGACAATTCGAATCACGTAAAAATGCTTATGTTCGTTTCCGGTAAATAACATACATATTAACTGCAATTTCAATCAACTGATTTATTTTCTATAATTAATAATTTAACACCGGTCTCATTGCATTTTATTATACTTATTATAACATTTCTTCACCTCATTTAGCTATGTAGGTTTTATTTAGAATCTTGTTGTTTTTTTTATACATACTTACTTAATATGATAAGAATTGGTTATTCAATAAAGCACTACACAACTTTGAAAAAAAAAAAAAACAATTAAAGAACTTCATTGTGCTTAACCCCTCAACACCACCGTTTATTTTATACAAAAAACATTCAAATTTAAAAAATTACAAAAAAAAAAAAAAAACAAAAATATCATAAATGACCAAAAAAAAAACTTTGAAATTTTTGTAAGATTTTTTATTTCATTAATCTTTTTAATAAAATTTTTATGATGCGAAAATGTTCTTGGAAAGAAAAATAAAAACAATATAAAAAAATTTCCGCTTCCTCTTTTCTTCGCTTTTAAAAATTTTCAATTAAATTCTTTCCTACCGATTAATTCTATTTACATATTATATATAGAACTTTTCTGGTTTAGTTCTTAATATTTTAAAAAAATAAAAAAAATATTTCTATTTTAAAGCTTTTAAAATTTAATATATAACTTCATAGATGCTTAAGAAGACTTATATACATATATCATATATATCTTATATATATATCATATATAACTTATATTATATATCTATATATGTATATATATCATATATATATCATATATAACTTATATTATATATCTATATATGTATATATATATATATATCATATATACATACACCATGTAAATATACTCGTACATATATCATATATATTATATATATCATATATATCATATGTATATATATATATATCATATATACATTATATATATCATATATATATCATATATATATCATATGTACATATACCATATATATCTTTTTTTATATATATATATATAATCACTACATTACTAAATATAAATGTTAAAAATAATAAAAATCAATTAAAAACAATATCAAAAAACTTAAATATAAATTAAAAAATATGACAAAAATACTATACAAATATACTTTATATTTTTTTTGCCACACAAAACTCTAGTAGAACAAGAAAATAAATAAGCCATATATATGTATATACTTAAGTATGTATATGTAGAGAATTAAGCTTAAGTATAAAATAAAAATAAACCTATAAATCAGTTTCTGTTTTTTAAAAACAAACTATACATGTAATTTCGGAACTATTAAAATTTATTACCAGAATTTAATTTTTCTTTGTTTCAAAAAAAAATGAAGACTATTATACCAATTAATATTATATTATTATATATAATTATATATATGATATATATATATATATATATATATATATATTTAGAAAATATAGACAAATTAACGAAGAAAAAATTAATAAAATAAATATTTTTAAGATCTCGTTTTAGAAATTATAAAATTAAGTAAAAAGAAATAAATCATTAAGGCAATAAATAAACGACTAGAATTAATTATTATTAATTATATATATGTATTATTGATAATATATATTAAATAACACATACATTTTAGAAAAGGAAAAATAAATAAAATAAAACCATCCGATCATTATTAATGATAAATGTCTAGTATAGTATATAGATTTAAATCAAAATATAATTATGTATGTGTAAATAGTACATACACACAATACAAATAAAATTTTCAACTGAAATTATATAATTATATAAATAAATTCAATGTATAAGCTGCTCCTCTAAAAATATTAATAAACTATATATATATAAAAACAAATACTATTTGTAATTTGCTATAAATATAACTATTACATTATATAAAAATAATTTTATATAAATGAAAAAGAGAGAAAAAAATAAACAATATTTTATTTAACTAATAATAAATTTTTAACAAATAATAACTGTAATACAATATATTTGTTAACTTTTAATAAAATATAATCAACTCTGTAGAACATGTTTATGAAATACATGTACATATGTATGGGCCCGATAATATCCAAAAGAATTTTAAGGGCCTTGTACAAAAATCTATAATATATCAATAATAAAATAATTTGTGTAATAAATTATTGTAATTAAGTATAAAATTGAGAATGTGAAAAATTAAGAATAAGTGAATGTATTTGTGTTGTTTTTAAAATGACATCGCGCGGTAACAATGCATATGGATATGTTATATTTGTTGAGTAATATACAAGTCACAATAACTTATAGTTGTTAACAACAGTATTATTATTAAATACTAACTGTCCTATATCGAAAATATGCATGTATATTAAGGAAATTTTAAATTTACTTAAATTTTAATTGTATCTCGGTATATTTTACTCACCAAGTAAAAGAGAAATTGAGTGGGTATATCATACACATTGTATAATGTAATATTCGAGTGAGAATTTTTTGGTCATTATTCCATTCACTTTATTTTTGAAGGTGACAAATTCAATTGATATTTTTAGAAAGAATGCGAAAATCTAATTGAACGTAAATAAAAAGCGAGATACAAAATTATATTGTTAATTTTCGAAAATTATTCGCCAAACTGAATTTTATAATAACTTATAAATAGTCAATGTACTTCTCCAAAAATTTTTGCAAAATTACAGAACTAATTATTTTGTCACGTCACCCCTATAATTGACAGTATATTGTGTCATATACTGTCATTTATATTTCAGTGGCGTTTTGGCCTTAGTATATGTTTTATTCGACAGACACCAGGTGCAATAAAAATAGATAATAATAATTATAACAAGAATTTTTTATATGTATGCTATAAAAATAACTGAAAATAAATAAATTTCAATTTAATTTTATATTTAATAATATAAAAATTTCTTACATTTCAACAATATTAATTTATATATTTTTTTTTTGTAATTTTCTGATTTTATAAATAATTATTCTAAAACTAATTGTCCTATAAACTTGAACTATAATATTATATAAAAAAAAAGCATTTTTTAGCAATATTAAAGAATAATATAAAAAATATTCGCATACTATATAATTAATAAATTAATATAAACAAACACACACACACACATTTCTGTACTATATATAAATAAAATATATAAAAAAAGAAAAAGCATTTGAATATAAAAACACAAAACAAAATGATGTTACTATAATATTATAATTTTAATTATTATTATATTTAATAAAAAAGTATATATATAAAAAAAAACAAAAAAAAAACGAAAAAAAAAGTCGATATAAACCGATTAAAAATTCCTAAGGGAACATTTAAAAATGCATATTATATTAAAAATTAAGATATATAAAAACAAAAACCAAAAACTAGTAATAATAATCATTTTATTTGAAACAAAATCAATAAACAAAAATTATTTATATATATATATCAATATCTATATATGAATATATATATATATAGTTATTCTATATGAATAAATATTTTATGTGTATTATTGAAATATGCATTTTATATTATACATATTATGTAGTTGTAATGTAAGAAAAAAGGGAAGGGATATGTGTTATACAAATATGGGTCTGACACAAAATATCTTAATCGACAAATTTAGCTCTTTGTGTCTGTTTACAGGTTGTATTATTTTTTCTTATTATAAAAATTTTTATGGGCTAGGAGATAAATATATCCGAGTAGAAAGAAGAGAAGTGATATATACAGCCCGTTTAAATTGGAACAATTGGATGCAAAAATATATATAGCAATAAACGAAGAAATTTTGCAGTATTATAATTTGCCATATTGTTACCGATTAGCAGTCTTTTGTGATCTTTTGACGTAGTTTGCGAATTGAACAAAATGGAAATAAATATCATATATATTCATTTTATAATATTTATAATTTCATATCGTTTCGAAGCTCGTTACGAAAACATTTCGGAATATATAAAAATTTAAAAATTTCCTAAAACCTTTTTAAAATTTTCAAAGTTCGGAAATTTCTACGAAAACATTACGGGCTTATTCGGAGTATCAAATCGCTAAGTTGATAATTATCGTTAAAATTTCGATATTATTGTAAACACAAACCAATTCGCACAAATGATAGCAGTTTGTAACGTTTACAATAAATAATATACGGAAAATGTTACAAGCTTGACACTCTGAACCTCTCAATATAATAAACTTAAATTTCTAAAATTTAATCAAATAAATTTCAATTGTATTTTGAGTCGATTAAGGTGTTCTAAAATCATGTACGTAGAAAGTATAGCAACGCATATATCCCTAATAATACCTAAAAACAAAAAAAAACAATAAAACACGATAAAATTATTAAAAACAAAATTAATCTATAATTTTGTCCATTTAAAAATCGTAAAAATATTTTAAAAATTAATTTAATAAATTGTGTAGAGAAAGAAAAAAAATGGGAAATTCAAAATTTGTAAGAAATGAAAACTAACTTTAAAAGGAAGCATATAAAATGTAACTGAGACTGTTAATTTTTTTCCAATGTGATAACATTATTTGAAGAAAAAAAAAAGCAAAAATGAAAAAAAAAAAATAATTAATATAAAATTAAAATTAAAAAAAAATATCCTTATTCTTTAAGATATACCTAAAAACAAAAAAAATGGTTTTAAAACTTAATTAAAATATTAAGGAAAAAATAGTGAAATACGTATTTATTATGTAGTTAATATAGAAATTATTTTCTTTTTTTTTTTGGGAATTTCAATAAAGTTATGAAAAATATAAAAAATAATTAAAAAACTTATTTTATTTATCTGGTCACAATGTCTTCTGTTAACATTTAAGAGTTCTCTACAATTTTTGTACCTGAGTGCGCCCCTATTCTGGAAAAAATTTCAGCTCAATACTCGCATAAGCTCGATACTCAATGAGAACTACAACTACAATGTAATCAGTTGATTTCGATGAAAGTACACTAAATATGAGAACTACAAAACTTAAAGACTCATTTGAAATAAAAAAAAAATAGACGTTCTCTTAAATATTGTTGCCCATTTTAATCCTCATAATCATACATAAACACTAATTAACAATTATTAATCTTTAATTTTGATTTTAAAATTTATTTTCCTGATATTTAACGCAACTAAGCAACTTTTGAAACAGGTTGTTTACAATTTATTGGTACTAAACTTTTGATTATTTATAAATAATTAAACAAACTGTTTGACAACCAAATACGTTCCATTTCCACTGTGTGCCGCTTGTCAAATCTCCAATTTATACACTGATTACATTAAAATGTAAATTGAGTGTCCATTAGTAATCATGTGGTATATCGTTAAAAATTTAGATATAATATTTATTTGGGATTCAAAAGCAGAAAAAAGTTATAAAATATCTAAGAGTGATTGGTGATAAATTAAATTTTTAAGGTTTATATATAAATCACATGTATAAAAAACTAGTGAAGAAAACTGAATTTTTTTTCGATAATTCACAATAAGCTTTCTACATCTATAGCGTAATAAAAACTTGCAGTGCTATTGTGATCCATAGAGAGGATAGATTGTTCATAGAGAGGATAGATTCAGTCAACAAAAACTTCAAAATAAAGGTAAGCGATTAATTTTAAAATTAAATAGATTAATACTCCAAACAAAATGTCATTTTTAATTGTTTACAATGGTCTTTGGGTGTAAATAAGCGAATTTATTTTAATGTGTTTTTAATATAGTATATACTAGCCCATTAGCTGCAATTATTCAATGACTATTTGTATACTTCCATTATTTTTATTATTTTTAAATTAATTATTAATTCTAATCTAATTGTATTATTATTATTGTTATTCTTAAATTGCATATATATGTATATATGAATATTAAAATGTATAGATATATGAATAATCTATATTTACAATAATTTTTGTTAGTTTAGCTGAACGTACACTCTCGTATAGAAGATTTCATATATAAAAATAAAAAAAGGAAAAGAATTAATTTTATAAAGTGTGCATATATGAATTACAAAGAACTTTGTTGTATATATACATATATATATATATGTACATATATATATATATATATATATATAAATATATACTACATATATATATATATATACTGTATATATATATATATCATATATATGTATATATATATATATATATATATATATATAATGCAGGAATATAAAGCACTAAGCTTTTAAAGGAAGAAAGGAATAATAATATATAAAATTTTTATTTTCTCTTATTTTACCACGATTTTCTTCATTTTCCTTTTTTGAAATTTTTCCAATTGCATCGTTATGCATAGAAAATAAAACAACCTGCTTCTTGTTTTTCTTTTCGAAATTTACATTCATATATACCACTATATTATTTCTGTACACATGTATATGTACATACAAAGGTCTACTTTATAGTTATGTTTGATTGTAATTTCATAAGTATATTATGCAAGTAAAAATAAATTATATTTTTGTAAAAATCACAAAGCGACTAAAAGAAAAAAATTATCGTCAAGTGTACCACATAAAAATGCACTGCAAAAAGGAATAAACAAACAAAAAAAAATATTCACATACATTGACATAACAAGGTGTATATATATATATATATATATATATACCTTGTTATGTCAATATATATATATATATATATATGTATGAATCAAGTACATATATTCGAGTATATATGAAACATAAAAGAAAAAATGATCTTTGAAAGCTTTCAAAGAGTAAAAAAGAAAAAAAATATACCAAAATAAAAATAAAAATAGAAAAATGAATAAGTAAAAAAGGAGAAATGAGCAGCAAAATCATAATAACATCAGAATTTGAAAAGGCACAAGGATTCTTTAATTTTCTTATTGAGACCACACAGTTCCTTTTTTTTTTAATAGATTTGTTCTTATTCTACTATTTTTGTATTTCTATTTTGTTTTTTTATTATTTTTTTCTAAATTTTTTACACTGAATAGAAAATTAAGAGTAAATATTATATTTCATATACAGTGCCTTTGTAACTACTAAAAGTCATGTTCTATGTATGTCTTATATTTAAATAATATACCCTGTCGGAATAAACACATGAGGTAATGAACCGAATTTGAATTACCATTTCAAAGTGTGTATGATTTGAACATAATTATATTTTCATTGTTTTTGATGTTTTCATACTTGTACATCAATCATATTTTTATAACAATAAATGTATATACTACTGCACTGGTCAATTGCAATATACTGCAGTGACAATACAATAATATTTAAAAAAAAAAGCATGCTACATATTGCGTCTATTAGGTGGTTGTATTAAACTGGTTCTATAACGTTTAGAATCAAACAATAGAGAAATTCCGTGTAACAAAAACAAAAACAGAAAAAAATTGTTATGCTAATTGTTATACTATAACAATTAGTATAACAGTTATATTAATAGGATGGTTGCTTTTCGATACCGACCAAGCTTCCGTATGCAGAGATATCATACTAAAAATATTATAAGGCTAAAATTAGTAAAAAAATTAGTAAAATTTATTCTTTCGTTTACAAAATGTAGATATGTGTTTTATGTGAGTGGTATATAATATCTTACTATATGTTTTAAAATATGATTAAACTTCTCATATAAATATATTATGTAAATCAACTGCTACATAAATTCTTTTTGTTCCAACTCTAATAATAATACTGTCAAACTTTTCTAATCCATTAATTTGTATGAGTATGATTGGACAATCGTTACGGATTAATTTGGTATGAGTACTTCAGCTACGAAATTAGAAATTTTAGGAAAAAACGAAACTGATTTAGAAACTTTAGTACTTTAAACATTTGATTTGTTTTGATTCAGAATTTTTTTTAAATACTAATATTATGTTCATTTCATTTTTCCGGCACTGTATATATATTTGTGCAATAATATGTAAACATTTAAATGTACACCAATATAAACATATAGAATTTTTATTTGGTTCTTTGAGAAGAATCAAAGGTTGTCAAAGACTTGAAACAAGGTATTCAGAGAAAATTTTATTATTTTATTATTTTTTTTTTTAAACATTAAAGTTTTTATAAATCAAAAAAAAAAATAAAGAGAGAAAGAAAAATAAAATAAAACTTAGACAACTCTAAGGTATACAAAAAAATATTATTAAAGTTTTTTAATAGTTTAAAATGTTTAGGCAAAATATACACCACTATTATGTATATATATATATATATATATATATATATGTCACTTGTAACTAACTATACAAAGAGATTTAATAATTACTTCCCTTAAACATTCACACATACATTTACTACAAACTTTATAAAGGAAAAATTTTTGATTTTTTTGTTTTTATTTTTTTTAGGCAAAAAAAATTATGCGTGTAGGTGAACATTAAAAGCGATTAGAATTTATTAGACCAAAATTTTCTCAATCGTAAATAATATTTTATTTCCTATTATATAATTATATAATATAATTTTCAAAAGAAGTAAATATATAAGAGTATATTTACAAAAATATAAAATTTTATTTGTGTATAACTATAAAAATATTTGATATTACTTGTGTATGCACGAAAATATTATACCATATATTAAAAAATATTTAAACCTTTGTAATCTGATGAATTATTTTGTCAATTTTCATATATATACATACATACATACATAGAAATATTTTGACTCTGTAATGTTAACTTGAACGTGATCGCCGACTCAATTAAATTCCCATAATAAGTGATATTAATTAATGTTTAATCAATCGCGTCTACATTGTAAATGAAATAAATTTAATAAGTGAAAACTATATAAATATTTATTAACTATCTCAATGAGAAACTATGGTCAGAAACTAAAACGAAAGAGTCTTAATCATGTTTTTTTAAGATCCTATTAGGAGTTATTCACATATTTTTTAAGAATTACGCGTTTCTTATTGCGATTAAATAGTTATTACGAAATATAGAGCTCGACCAGTTGGATCAAGAAAACCAGGTCACATTGTACAATTTGTACTGCCTGGCAGAACAACTTAATGTGAGAGGAAACAAAAAAGCAAATATGTTGGCGAAGCCGATTTTTGCTTTGCTAAAGCCCTTTTGCAAAATTGGATCAAGCAAAATCTGTGAGGTGCCAAGAGAAAAAAAGGCTGTAACTGTTGACAACTCGTCCGTGAGAATTTGCTTGGGTTTCCTAACATGGCGCTATAGGTTTAAGAAACACCTAAACAAACTGGGTTTATTGACGTAAGAGAAAGGTTGGTCCCTAACTGGTTGGAAGCTGTGTGTTTATATGGGATTCTGGTATCATAAATGAAATTTTAAATTATTTATGTTATTTTGTTTAAATTTTTTTTCATAATGGCACTATTCCTTTTTTTTTTTTTTTGAATTTCTTGTTTTTATATAATATTTGAATATAATTATCATAGAGTAAAAGTCATTTGTTAACAATAAATACACGACTTTAATATATTCAACTAAAAAGTATACATAGAAAAAAAACGAAAACAAAAAATCTTTTGAATAGGTCCTTTTGTTTAGAAATTCAAAAGTTTATATATGTAATTTTCTTATATATACGTATAAGTACATATATATACAACATATAATTATTGTTATTCTTATATACTTCAAGTTGTATAATAAAACCGCTAGTATCCACAATAGCAATAATTGTAACTCTCAACTTAAAAATGAAATCAAAATTACATTAAAGATAAAAACCATGTATAATGTACATTAATGTTGTTCATATTAGTAGGAGTACATAATGTCTTTGATATATCTAGATATATTTATATAGGGATATAGGTTATGTCTAAAATTATCGTTCTATGAAACTAAAATTATTTCTCGAAAACTTGCTAATCCTAATTTACTAATATTTTATCCTAATTTACCACATTTATTTTAATAAAATTTTCAATAACTGAATTAACTCTTATAGCTTAGAATAATGCATCTCTAGATTTTCAAAATTTTTTGTGTCATGCAGCACTTTTCCATATTAAACACACACATAGTTATTTGATTGAAAATTTCAAAAATTCGCTCAAAAATCAATTATCTCTTATGGTTCAGCCGGAAAATACATTTTACGATTTTCAAAATCTCTTATATCATGCAACACTTTCCCACATTACCAACACCATAGTTTTTTAATGGAAGATTTCAAAATTTCGCCCAAAAATTTTGTATCTCTCAAAACTTGGCGGAAAAATGCGCTTCAAGATTTTCAAAATTTTTTGTGTCATGCAACATAATTTCATATTAGACACACCATACTTATTTGTTTAAAAATTTCAAAAATTTGCTTAAAAATTCTCTAACTCTTATGTCTTAGCGAGAAAATGCATTTCAAGATTTTTAAAAATTTTTATGTCATGCAACATATTTCTATATTAGACACACCATACTTATTTGATTGAAGATTTCAAAAATTCGCTTAAAAATTCTCTTTCTCTTGCGGCTTAGCCGAAAAACTGATTTCAAGATTTTCAAAATTTTTTGTGTCATGCAATACTTTTTCACATTAACCTCACCATACTTGTTTGATTGAAGATTTCAAAAATTCACTTAAAAATTCTCTAACTCTTATGTCTTAGCGAGAAAATGCATTTCAAGATTTTTAAAAATTTTTATGTCATGCAACATATTTTTATATTAGACACACCATACTTATTTGATTGAAGATTTCAAAAATTCGCTTAAAAATCTCGTATCTCTTATAGCTTAGCCGAAAAATGAATTTCAACATTTTGAAAATTTTTTGTCTCATTCAACTTATTTCCATATTAGACACACCATACTTATTTGATTGAAAATTTCAAAAATTCGCTTAAAAATTCTCTACCTCTTATGCCTTAGCCAGAAAATGCACTTCAAAATTTTTGAAATTGTTTCTGTCATGCAACATATTTCCATATTAGACACACCACAGTTATTTCATTGAAGATTTCAAAAATTCGCTCGAAAACTCTCTACCTCTTATGCCTCAGCGAGAAAATGAATTTCAACATTTGCAAAATTGTTTGTTTCATGCAAAACATTTCCTTATTAAGCACACCATACTTACTTATTGAAAATTTCAAAAACTCACTTAAAAATCTCGTATCTCTTATAGCTTAGCCGAAAAATGCATTTCTAGATTTTCAAAATTTTTTTTGTTATACAACATATTTCCGTATTTAACATATTATAGTTATTTGATTGAAGATTTTCAAAATTTGCTTAAAAATTCTTTATCTCTTATAGTTCAACCGGAAAATGGATTACAAGATTTTAAAAAAATTTAATATTAATTAATATTTTTAATCCAAAACAATATTAATATTACCAATATTTTTGAAAATAAAATTTTAAATAAAATTATAATAAATATTATAGAAATACGTTAATGTGATAGGAAAAAGAACACAAACGAAAAGCTTATACGAAAAAATTAGAGAAAAATAAACAGAAAAATAAAAAAAATATGGAAAATTTATTGAAAATCATGTGAGAATAGCAGTTTGGTATATGGTGGATAACTTGGTTTTCTCTTATATCTAATAATTTTTGCAACTTTAAAAAAAAAATTATAATAAAAATTAAAATGAAGTATTCAAATCTATAATAACATGACATACATAAGCACATGCTTACATACATACCGTATACATTAGGTTTTCATGTTATATGTGTGTATAACAATATAGTAAATTTTGTATAAATATTATTTTATATTTTTATACAATAATAAACAATTTCGTACTTTTTGTGTGATAGTCTCTGCGATGCCATCATCATTATTATCATTATTTCTTTTTCTCTATCATCATATACAACAAAACGCATATATACACAACACTGTTACCATTCAACTATAGAGTATTTATTCGAAATTAACGCTATTCATCATGATTCTAAGTAAAAAATAAAATAAAATTAAAGAGAAAAAAAGAAAAGAGAAAGGAGAATACATATATTTACCATTGTGGCAGTACAATTTAGCTTTCATTCAAAAAATTTTTGAAAAATAAAATATAATATAAAATAATAATAATAATAATAATAATAATAATAATAATTCATATATGTATGCATGAATTTGTATATTATGTATGTATACGAATTTATAAAATTTATTTACATTGATATTAGATCTGTGATGGCAAACCTATCAGAAAGCAAGATACAATCAGAATATTTTTTATTTTCAAATTAATAACGCAATAAATATTATTAGAAGAGAAAAGAGGTCTTAGTATTACATTCATGCTTTTGCGTTTCATTTTCTCTATAGGGTAAATTGACTAAGGTACTATAGTGGAATGCTTCCTCTATAAGGTAAAATAATCATGAGACTGAGTTTCGCATATAATTGAAGATTTCTTGGAATTGCTGGAGAGAAGACAATTTTTGTATAATAAGATAGAGAATAAAAAGCAAAAGATTGTCCTAAATCCATATGAATCAGATCGATGAATATTAGGATACGGTTCTAAGGAGTGTAATGTAACGAGAAGAATTGTTGCTATAGATTTTGAAACAGATTTGATACAAAGCCTCCCCGTAATTTGGCAACATATTCCATATTAAGCAAAATTTCAAAATTTTTTGTGTCATGCAACATTTTTCCATATTACCAACACCATAGTTATTTGCTTGAAAAATTCCAAAAATTCGCTCAAAAATCAATTATCTCTTATGGCTCAGCCGAAAAATGCATTTTACAATTTTCAAAATTTTTTGTTTCATGCAACATTTTTCCCAATTCCCCACAACATACTTATTTGATTGAAGATTTCAAAAATTACACTATAAATCCTCTACCTCTTATGATTCAGCCAGAAAAGCCAATACAAGATTTTCATAATTTTTTTTGTCATCCAACATTTTCCCTAATTCAGCACACCACACTTATTTGATTGAAAATTTAAAAAATTCTATTAAAAATCCTCTATCTCTTATAGTTTAGCCGAAAAACCTATTTCAAGATTATCAAAATTTTTTGTGTCATGCAACATTTTTCTACATTTCTAAACAGATTTAATACTAACTTGGCGCATACTTACTAGTAACATTCTGTTAGCAGTGGTAGCAGTAATAAAACCTACTGTCTACTTAATTTTTTGTCAGTGAATCATTATAACTACTCTTAATTCATTCCAAAAACATTGGCGGCAGAATTTATATTAGGTGGGTCGTAGACAAGTTTTCGCTCCTCTGCTCTAAAATTGTTTTCTACAACTGTTTCAAATGAAAATACTATATATGCATGTATAACTATTTATAATATAAAAAATATTTATATATGCATGGAAGTAAACGTGATAAAATATAAGAAAAAAAAAAAAGAAAAATTATCAAATATTTTTTATGCATAAATCTGGGCAAAAAAAAAAAACAAGAACAAATAAAATACAATAATTTTAAAAATATAGAAACTTTTTTTCTTTTTAGCCAGCTATATAATAAATATTATTTTACATATGCACATACATTATAATATATAAATACGATGTTATATATTGGAGTACAAAATTTAGAATCAATTCATGAATATATATATATATACATATGTGAACGTATAACGTATAAATATTTCGCTCCATATATCATTTAAATCTACAAAAATTTTGAATATTTGTACAAATATATCGCGTACATATATCATATTCTTATATATATATATAAAGAGCATATATATCATACTCTTTATGTATATATATCACACTCTTTATATATATATATCATATCATATAGTGTATATATCATGTCTATAGCCTACAATATAATATATTAATCATAAATATAATAAACATGTTGAATTTAGAGAGAGTTGATTTAGTGCATTACAAAAGGATAATTTTGATTAAGGCCAATTCAATTTCTGATATTTATATAACAATTGAATCAATATTTTCCCATTTTCTCATTTTCTTCTTGTGTCATCCTGTAATTTTTTTTTTTTTAATGATAACAATTTATGTAATTTTGTAAAACATTTTGTTATTTTGTAAATAAAAGAAATATAAAACTAAAGCTAATTTATAACTAGAGCTAGATATAAATTTAAATTTGTAGAAAAAAAAACTATTTTTATAGATAAAATTGCATACTTTTAGGGAAAATAATACAATTTCGTGGATGACAAAGTTAAGTTATGTTATATAAACAAATTAAAGTACCCCATAAAACTTGAATAATAATATCGTAATTGAATTTGTAATGTATTAGACAAAAAATATATCAGAATATATTACAGGATAGGGTCTCGATAATGTCGCGCCTAGATATTGTTTTAAAGTAAAACATGCAAAAATTTAAATTATTTTATTTTCCACTATTTATTTATTAAAACTATATAGATAATTACAATTATATCTGAAAAATATGACATCTTATAAATTTCCATCATGGTATAGATACGAAACTAATCACTCACAGATTATCGCATGCACTAATATCGTTCCAAATGTTGTGTATCAACTCTAGAATTATTATTGACTTATTCACATAAACTTCATTTTTCAAAAAACTCTGCAAAATTTTGTCTAATTATTGACTTTAGCAGTTATTACTGATTTTTAAAGTACATATTTAGAAATAACATATATATTAGCCAATTTACATACTTTAAGGAGATGTGGTGCAAAGCTCAAAACAATTTTTTTTGAGTAGAATCAAGCCGAATAAGATTGATGGGCACCGTAGTAGGCTTATCATACTTGGAAAATATATTCAAGGTGAGGAACAAAGAGATTTTAAAACTTATATTTATTATTAAACTTCTCAAATCGTTTAAGGCTTTCCAATATAGAGCTTGATTCGAGTGTTTCAAATGATAACTTGTTATCGTAGAATATAACTATAGGCTACCTAGAAGAATCGACTCTATATATATGGAATCATTTTCAATAACTTTTCTATATATAAGAAATTTTCCTTTATATCATTTTTTTAAGTAGATATAATAAATCTTCTTCTTTATTCAAAGAAGTCTTAGAATTTCCATTCAATATTATTTATCTGTCTATATAAACTATCAAATAAAATTTTGTTTTCAAAAATTTCTATTCAAATTGCAATAAAGAATTTTTTTATTTTCTTATATTTTTTAATAGTTTTTTTTTTTTTTGTTTTTCTTAATTAATACTATAAAGACAAGGTGTTCCATATTGTGCATGTGAATTAAATCAAATTTTGTATAAGTAGTAAATTTTATTAAAATATCTTAAAAAATATTGAATACTAGTCTAATATAATTGAAAATAGTTAATTGTTTCCCAACCCTCCCCCCCCCCCTCCTTCCTGCTTTTTCCAATTTTACTAGAGTATATACGGCTGTTGCATGACATTCCATTATAGGAATAACATACTTCAGTTTCATTAGATTAACTAGGAAATGAGTGACTAATCCGCCATATATGTGATACGGAACACTATGTATTTAATTATAATAAAAATGTTTGAATATAATACATTTAATATACATATATAGCATATAATATATATGCTTATATATACAAAATCATTATTTTATTATTTTAAATTAACAAAATGCAAATTATATTTGAATATAAAATAATGTAGATAAAATTTAATAATACCATGTAATAATAAAATTAAATAAAATATAAAGCATCCCACACTATTCAAAATCCATAATGCATGCATATACGAGTATGTACATATATATATATATATATATATATATATATATATATTATGAAAATATAAATACAATGGTATTATTATTTTATTATTATTTTTCCCTTTATGTATTCAATAAAATACCTTATAATATTTTCTAAAATAAATGTGTGTACTTATATAATATGAAATAAATTTAATATAAGAAAAAAAAAATTTTATTATAAGAAAAGAAAACAAAAAATTAAAATCAAAAGAAACAAAAAAAAAATCTAAACATGTCTTAATATGGTATCCTTTAATGCACAATACATCCTTTTGTTTCAAAAACATAATGCGTTAATAGTTTAGGTACAACTCTCTACATCACTACTTTACTACTATAATAATTTTATTTTTTTTTTTTCATTATATACTTTACTCTCTTGTAATCATCATCATCATCGTCATGTTTTCTTCTCATTTTCTTTTTTTGTCTTTACATTATAATAAAACATATTATATAAGAAAAACAAGAAAAACTAAAAATTTGAAAAAAAAAAAACAAAATCTTTTATCGTATTTATATTATATTTTATACCATAAGGAAACATACATATTATACAAAATAAAATGTTATATATCACAGGGTGATTAAAAATTGTCCAAATTTTTTGTTTGAAACTTAACTTAAGTATATCAAATCTCAAATTTTACGAAAATAATTGCATGAGAAAGTTTATATCTTGCCCTGACCGGATTACTTAGTCTCGTTTAGGTACGGCGAATCTTTGCCTAAATCGACATCCTTTCTTAGCAACTCGTGCAATCACCATATAGCCTTAAAGAATAACATTATAGAAAAATATTAAAGAATAAGAATATAAATCAAGAATAAAAATATCAATGAGTCCGCGGTACACATAAAAAAACCGCAAAAAAATTTGGCCAAGCTAGTAGCGAAAATCGGTACTGGAACATCCTTGAAGTAGAATCCAGTACAAAAACCGAAGGCAAGCATTGAAATTAGGAATGTACTGGTTCAAAATCGCAGAACCCCAAACCCGGACCAAACTGCCATGCACAATGTTATGGCTGAGTCTGACCTAGTGTCAGTAATAGATCGGTAGATACAGACTAGCCAGAATATCGGAAAATGACTCTTACGACAACGGTAACGCCCTCTCGAAAGCGCCCTTACAGGGAATGTTAATCTGCATTAAGGAATCTGGAAAGGATCAGCTGGATTTGAGAAAAAGACTGGTCCGAAAACAAAAAGGTTCACATACAACTGGGCAAAGAGTATTGTAGACAAACTATTAAGCGAGAAGCCGGTAACAACAAAATGGTAGCATTTAAAATAACCACCTCAGGAAGCTTAAAAACCTTAGTCACCGCACAGGCTCTCTAGCGTACCTAATATGAATCTTTTCAGTGAAATTCTGAAGAACGATCTTGTTGTCGATGTAGTAGACCAGACGCAAGACGATGGCAGGATTTCAGTCGAAAGCTGGAGGAAAATTCAAAGCCAATTTATTGAAGTCTTTCCTTCCGGATGCTAGGTCTTTTGACCTTTACAAGAAGGCAATAGCGAAAGTAAGGGAAATTTGACTTGGAGTAAGACTCGCAATCGTCGCGAATGATTAAACTCTAAGCAGACCACGAGCTCGTGCTTAGATCCCAGTCGAATTCTAACACATACGCATATTTCCTATAAAGTAGTTAACTTACCAATGAATACATCCTGTATACATATACAATACATCCTGTATGTATAGAACTACCTAAATAAATTTCATATATATTTATATTATTTGAATATTTTAAGTATAACGATGAATACAAAAGGATAACATCCTTAGAAAGTTGACTTTTCAAAAAAACAAAACAAAAAAAAAAAATAGAAAAACAAAAAATCATCAGAACAAAAACATACAAAAATGATAAAGAAAAATATTATAATAAAAATAAAATAAAAATAAAATACAAAAAAAAAATATAAAAGAAATGAAAACTTAGCTTTTGTCTTTTGCATCAAAAGCCTTTTTATTCAAACATTTTGTTAAAGAACAAAACAATTTATAAACTTATTCATCATTATTAAATGACTATGAATCGTTAAAAACAAAAAAAAAATTTCAAAGGACATCCCATATATATATATATATATATAGAATAATATGTTTGTATTTTTTAAACAATTATCTACGTATAGTTATTCTAAAATAAATTTCATATATATCCGTATATATAGCATATATATCATATAATTAATAATAGTTTTTATATGAACTTACAATATATGCACACAAATATACATATATATATATATATATATATAACATATACATATATATAAAATGTATTCATAAAATAAATTTATTATTTTATTATTATGAAATTTTATTATTTTACAATAAATTGTCTACATACATATGAAATTATTTTAATATTTTATATAGAAAAATAGTTGAAAGATATGATCGCCATGATATATACGCATATATATGGGTATATATATATATATATCTGAATATAAACAAATCTTTTATATATAATTGTATAATAGTTAAGTTGCTTTTATTGTACAGTTTTTATTTATAGTGTAATTATACAAAAGAACGAATATTTTATTTAAAGAACAAAAAAAATAAAAAAAGACTGATAATATTTTGAAAGAAAAAAAATAAAAACAACAGTAAAAAGAAAATCCTTTTTCATACATGCATACATATAAATAATTAAGGATATGCGTGAATTTGGATACACATATGTGAAAACTAGTGCTATATATTATACAAGTATTTTGGGTTTATACAAAATGTTTATTGACAGCCCCATATTATTACCATATTCTCTATGCCATTATATAAAATGAAATTGTGGTAGATTTGGAAACCGAACAACGATTTTCGCCTCGTTTTAACAAATTTTGCTTAACATATATTTTCGCAATTAAATTTCATTCTCTTTTTATTGTAAAATTTAACAAATTTCAAAAACAGATCCAATTGTATACATTTGGTACATTAGCAATATATACCTTTTATTGTACTGCTCTCTTTTCTTGAATCAATTGGGAGATAATATATTAAAAATTTATTTAGTTTTTTCAATAATTGTCAATTTTTGACGAAATTCAAAATGAGTTCAGTTGTCGGTTTGTAGATGAAATTCATATTTACTTCCTATGATCGACAAATATATAAAATTTTTTTAATGTGGAATAAAAAAATAGAGCTTGTGTGTTATTTTTTCTAAAACGAAAATTGTACTGCATATATTAATTAAAATTTTACCTTCATTGCGCATAAAGAGCACTAATTTCACTACGAGTATATTAAATTACACTATATTTCAAGCATTGTTTCTTATTAAATTATTTAATTTAAATCGTATCAGAATATAACAGATCGAAAAATTGTTCAAAGTAGTTCAGAATATTTGCTTCAACTTTAAATATAATGAAGTAAATTGGTTTTAGCTGTATGCTTCTATTCCTTTATTATCTCGCTCAATAATTTGCTCATACATATGTTAATTTAGATCGTATCAAAATTTGAATTACATACACATATTAGCTTAGTCACGTAACATATTAAAACTGAACGTAACGCATCGCAACGCAACCCATCTCAACTCAACTTAAACCAACATAAATAACGGTAAACGTCATGTCACTCCTTTTATTGCACCAATAAAATTGTATATGTATTACAAAATTAAATTGCATATCTTAAAGGCGTACTTTTATTAAAATTTTAAGTACAGTAAACATTTCATTTTTTATTACAGTTAGAGATAGATTTATTTAAGTTAAATTTTAATTAGGTATCCTTAGTGAAAAAAAATCATATGAACATAGTGCTGATTAAATTTTAATAATGTACTTTCGAATTAATTACCATATATTAATCAATAAATAATAATATATTAGTATATTAAAAAAATTTAGAGATTTAAAAGCAAAAAAAAAACAAATTAATTAAATTTTATATATGTATGTATGTATGTACATATTCAAATACAAACGCACATACGCCTAAAAACACACAAATATAAAAAAATTATTCAAAAATTTTAATATTGTTTTGTTTCTTCCTCTCTTACTCTCTCACTCCCCCACTCTCTCTCTCTCTCTCTCGAAAAAAACATAAATAAATTGAATTTATATTATAAAATCAAAATAATAAAAAAAAAAAAAAACAAAAATTCAAAATAAAAACAGGCATCACAGGACTAGAAAAGGATCAAAAATTATAAAATGAAAACAAAAAAAAAAATAAACAGAAAAAAGCAAAGTGTCCAAAAATAAAAATATAAAAACAAAAAAAACATGCCATACAATAAAAGATAACGCAAAACAATGCAATTATCTATTTGGTTATGAAACAAAAACCAACAAAAAAAAAGAGAAAAAAAATTCAACATAACAGTAAATGAAACACAAGAAAAAAAAAACATCTAGTTTTTCTCTTGTTTTCATGAGTTTTTTTTTTCCCCATTTACACAGAAAAAAAAAATTTTTTTTTTTTATTATTATTATTTATGAATAGCCACGAAAAACAATAGATTGTTTGATTAATAAACAAGAATTACAATACCGAAAAATGAAAAATAATAACATGGAACATAAAATTATACAAAAAAAAAAAAATAACAATAAAAAAAAACGAAAAAAAAATTGTATAACAATAATAATAATAAAAATACGATTCATTTTCATTTTTCCTGCAAAACAATAATAACATGAAAAAAATTGGTTATATGAATAGGACATTCAGCCATGTAGAAGACATTTAAAAAGTGGAAAATTATTTTTATATAATATTATTATAATTCTGTTATATGTACACAACATACTTTATATATATATATATACGTATATATTTTGTAAAATTATTTATAAGCGATTTTAATATACTTAAATTTTTATATACGTAAATTTGTATTTATATATTAAATATATACAAAAAAATATAAAGTATGCCTTTTAGTATGTCAGTGGTAAAAGCAAAAAAATATTATATACATACATACATACTTCTTTCTATAAATATATAGACAGTAAACTGGGCAGGGCGCTGTTAGAACCACTATAGTTTTAATAAAATTAAATTTTTATAATTATGAATATTGTACATAATACATGTTGCATTGTGTATAATATATTTTGCATGAATTCGTAAAACCTTTAAATACCATGTTCGAGTTAAATATTTATGCCGTATCGATATAATCCCATTTTTTCAGACTGCTATATACATTACAATAAACACCAATGGGCAATGCTTATAATACATGTTCGATATTGAGTAATACATGTTGTATTGTGAGCAATACACATTGCACTGTGAGTAGTACATGTTGCATTGTGAATAATACATGTTGCATTGTGAAAAAAATTTCTTGCATTGTGAGTAATACATGTTACATTGTGAATAATGCATGTTGCATTGTGAGTAATACATGTTACATTGTGAGTAATATATGTTGCATTGTGAGTAATATATGTTGCATTAATTTCGGAAATGTTTTGAATAATTTCGTAATTGAAATTTTTTCTATTTTTTACTATAAAACGTTCTGTAAATCACAAATTTAGTTAATACACTTTCAATTATTACACATACGGCCCATTATATACGCATTCATATACATATATATAACAGTTTAACAGTTATTAAAACAATAATAATAACAATGATTTTTTTTTATTTTAAAAACTGAATTTTTATGAATCTTCCCACAATTATTTTGATTTTATATACCTTCAGTACAAATCTCAACTGGAAAATAATTATTTATATTCGATTTTTAAATAACTAATATAAAATATTTTTGGAAATATGTGCAAAATCGACTAATATATATAAATATATAAAATATTTATATTAAATAAATATTTTGATAATGAAAATTGAAAATCCTTTTTCAATAGTATATAAACCTTGATTTAGACCTTTATTGTTTGACGTTATATATTTAATAATAATAAACTGAGTATTAAAAAAAATATTGTATATTTAAGCTATATTAAAATTAAATTAAGCGTTAAGATTCTTATTGAAAGTGAAGACTGTTCCAATAACTATATTTACTATATTCTCTATAGATTATTCAAAATAATTTCTCGAGACTTTGAATATATCATAGTTGGTTGTATGAAAAACAAATGAGTTGATGACTTGCAAAAAGCGATCTGATCAAACAAGTTTTTTCTACCATCAACCTTAGTTCAATCATCTAATGGATTCTAGTAGCTCTCCCCTGTCAACTGTGTAGAAATTTACGCCCCACGACTTATTGTAACAATAACTTGCTGAAGTTATCAGATTCTGAAAATTTTAAGGCGAAGATTGTGAAACAGCTTTCTTTTTACTATACCGAAATATTCGTGAGCTTAAGACTAAGACCAATACTGTTTTGCTCCACTCCTCTCTTATTGATTGTAGTATTTTTGCTATAACAAAGACTTACAAAGAATTACAACTCTGATGAATTTCTCTTTTATAATCGAAATGAATAAAATAAATTGTATAAGGTTCCTTTTCTATTTTTTTTTTTCTTAATTTTTTTTTTTGATTTTTGAATGTAATTTTAAACCGTGACTGGACTGAATTTATTTTATTCAATTTTTCTTTTTTTGTTTTGTTATTGTGATTTCTTTTCATTCAAAAAATATAAAAAATTTCTGCTTTTCTGCTTTTTTTATTTCCTTATTTTTTTTTAAATATTTTATTTTAAATAATATTGAATCTAAGATTATGAAAAATCATACACAATACAAAACCTACGTGCATACATACATGTTATACATTATGACATTTAAGTACACGCATATTTTTGCAGTGATGAACAAAAATAATACTAAAATAGTACGTGAATTGAAGAATGTTGAGTGAGAGTTGAATATACCGCTTTATTGAAAATCGATTGAAATAGAAAACTTAGAGAGTGAGAAGGGAAATCTAATAATTTGTATGTCACCTCCTATATTGTTTTTATTCAATTTAGTTTCTCCGATATCAAAGTTAGTACAAATAAGATCAACAAAATGAGATCGTACACATTGCCTCACATATTTTTTTCAACATTTCTGATTTTACGATGTTATTAAAATCTTAAGTGAAATTTGGATTCTTGTACTTGGACATTTGGTAGCTTCTTTTGAAAACTATCATCACTTCTCACCAGTCATAAAATATTTTATAATTTCGGATTGAGTGAAAAAAATCAGATTCGATACCATTGCAGTTACGATAACGTGTTTTCTATCAAAGGATTATAGTACAAAAATTTAAATTTTTATATGGAAAACTTACCCCTCATCCCCCTAAAGTTCTAGTATCTTGAGAATCATAACTCCTATCGACTTATTTGGAGAAATATACTTTCGGATCTTGTAATTGAAGCTGATAAAACAAAACTAAATTCAAAAAAAAAAATTAAAAAAAATGGCACACAATTTTTTGTGATACTACTTTTTGGGCAGAATCCAAAGAACTACACTTTTCAATTTTTTTTCAGCTATATATTAAAATTCTTCAGCAATATATACCTTTTTTGAATTATGTCTGTCCGCCTTCCAATTTCCAAATATATATAGCTCTGTAATAAAGCTTCAAGTGCGTATTCGCTACTAAGTATTATCGAGTAATACGATTGATCACATTTTTCGGATCGATCATACAGATATTATTTGATCATAATTAAAATTATTGGAAATTATTCTATAATATAGCTGATCAAAGCGTTTTTAATCATACACAATCAAACAAAAGAAGTGTTTGATTTGATAAATCATACAATTTGTATGATTGATCAGTATAGGTGATCGAACATGTTCGAATCATTTGAAACACTAATGTACATAATTATTATTGTGATTTGCAACTATAATATACAAAATTTACACCTCCCCAAAAAAACGGTAAAAATAAAAAAATACTCACCACTGTTTGTATATTTACTTATGTATGAGTAAGTAGATTCAAGGATAACTTATTATGTATTATTATTATTATTGTATGTTATGCATACGTAATGCACATACATACATACAATTATACAAAATAATTGTATACAATGATCTAAAGTATATTGTTATTTTGGTACAAATACAATTTTTAGCATGTATCAATTCAACTCTCTTCTGTTTTTCTTCTCTTTTTATTATTTTTTTTTTCTTTTTATAAGTTTTTCTTCTATTATTGTTACTATTATTATAAAATTTTCTTTATTTTTTTTTTCTATTTTTTTTTTAAATTCATTTTATTTCTTTTCAAATTCTTTTTTGTATAAATTTTTTTTTTTCGTAAGTCGTTCATGTAATTATCATGTATATCGTATGAGGGTATGTGTGTATGTAATAGGGGTGTATGTGGAAATGTTTATGCATTTTTATGTATGAATGTTTGTTATTCAGGATCTTTATTTTTTTTATACAAAAGTTGCCAAAAGCTTTTATTATTCTCTCCCTTTTTTATTTTTATTTTCAATTTTTTTTCTTTCATTTCTTTTCTATTTTCTCTTTGTATTTATGTACTTTTATTCTTTTCAAGAATTCTTTTATACTGTCAACCATTCATAGAAGAAAAAAAAAGAAAAAAAGAAGAGAAAATAAGCAGCGAGGAGTTGTTTTACATTTTGTTTTTTCATTCTTTTTTTTTTTTTATTTTCCTTATACATTTTATTAAGGCCCATTGGGAAGTATTTCCTATTACTCTCATTCCCCTAAAAAAGAAAAAAAATTTCCTAACCGTTATATATTCATATTTTGTGTTTCAATTCTTTCGTCTACTGCTACAGAAGGTTTTTTTTTGGAAGGCTATAGAAATGTGTTCAAAATTCGAGTTTTAGTTTGTGTATATAGAATTTTAAAATTTTTATCGGTTTTTATTGGGGCCTTAAACCGAAATTTCATAGTACATTAAGAGTTTCCTTGAACGGTTGATAGGTGCACCAAAAAGTGATTTTTGACCACCGTTTGATTAAAAATGACAGAGTCGTACCTATGTAGGTATGTTGATTATTGTTTTTTTTCTTATCAGAAATTTTTGGTAATATTTAAAACTAATTTCGAAAAGGATTTTTATAAAAAAAAAAAATAAAAAATATTCTAAATTATTTGGAATAAATATTTTCATGGTAGGAATTAAATCTTCGTTGGAGGTCTACAAAGGGATGTCATTATGCGAAACTGTTGCTTCCATCTTGCTTAAGGATGTTCTCTTCAGAACTGCTTGGGATGGACCGTAATCGGGTTCGTGCAATTAATGGTTTCTTCACTGGTCATTGTGCGGTAAAATATCATTTGCACAAGTCGGACTCCCTTTTGTGTAGGTTCTGCCATGATGACGAGAAGACAGCCATACACATTTTATGTGACTGTCTTGCTCTGGCTATCAGGAGTTTCAGATGATTTAGACGAGGCTTTCTCAATTTCGAGGAGCTCATGTCCATCCCCCTGAAAATTATCTCCGGGTTTTTGCTTGGGACCGGGGTAAGATATGGGAGGACTACAATAACCTATGACTGGCTGCGATGGCTGTGGTGAGAAATTCTTATCCTCATATCTCTCTTCGGCAAAAAAAAAATATGTTTTCATTTTTTCTTGATTCGATTTTTCGTAATTTAAAAAAAAAAAACTATAAAAAATTAAATAAAAGAAAAAATGATTGTAAAAACCAAAAATTTTACTGAATAGATTCAAAAATTTTCTTTTAAACGAAAACTAAAGAAGTATGTATGTATGTTTGTATGAAGTCAAAAAAAAGTAAGTTTGCATGTAGTTTAAGGTACAAATATAAGAATTTTCGGTTCTTTCAATTTTTAGAATTTTTCTTCTTCTTTCTTTTTTTTTTTACCTATAAGTAAAAATGTTGTTTTTTGATAATTCGCAGATTTTGAACACAACAATTACACAAAAAAATTTTTTTTTTGTTCCTTTCTTTTCAGATGGTTTTAGCCGCAATGCTATCTTCAATAGCAATTCTTTTTTTCTTCTCCAAATACATTTTAAATCCTTCATCCTATTTTTCCTTATTTTTTTCATTTTTTCACTATTTTATGAATTTTTTTTTTCCATTTTATTTGAGCTTTGTTTAAAAATTTTTTTCTTTTTTTACAAAGAAAATGAAAAGCCATCGTTCAAAAGCAATGCTGCTGCTGCTGCTGCTCCCAATTGTATTTCGTTTTTTAAATAAAAAATGAAAACAATTGGAACAAATGTGCGAACAGAGCTTTTCATTCAAACGAAAGAAAAGAATAAAAACAAAAAGAATTAAAAATGAAAACGAAAAGGAAAATGAAAAGTAAAAAAAAAAAATTCAAATTTAAAAAAAAAAAGAGAAAAAAAAAATAACAAGAGTAAAGAGAAAAGAAAAATACCGAATAGGAAAAACAGAAAAACAGAAAAAAAAAACATAATAGGAATATTGTTCTCTCTTTTCATTCTCTGTTTTGATTCTTTATTACTTTTATATTGTTATTTAAATAGAAAGTCATTTGATTTGCTTATATAAAAGAAATTAAATTGAAAGAAATAATTCCTTCACAAGAAAATTATTGTTATCAATGCACATACAAATATATATATGCATATATACTCTTGTATATATATAATATGTGTATATGTATAGAACCATAGAATACTGTTATATATCATAAATTTTGTACAATGAATCGCTCGTTACATTTTAAAATAAAATTCACAGTAGAATTTTTTTTTTTTGAAATTTCAAAAATAATTTTTTTTATTTTTAAAAATTTTTTGTGTATAAAAGAAAAGCTTCTTTTTCGAATACAATAAATTTATTTGAATACTTATCAAAAATAAGAAATATGAAAACAAAAAAATCATAAAAGAACGTTTTTTTTTTTATAAAATTGAAAAAATTAAAAAAAAACAAAGTCATGTTTAAAATTGAAAACCTTTTTTGTATAAAAACAATTGCTAATTCTATAAATTAAACTGTTATACGAAGAATTTTTAATAATATTCGATAATGGAATAAGAATCAAAAGGTCAAGAATTGAGTTAGATAAGATTTTTGATATAACAAACAAGTGAATATAGAGGAGGAAGGCGAGAAAAGTACCTGCATAATTATGTTAGTATTGACACAAACCTTAAAAATATGAATGAACTCGGATAATTTGTCGTCTGTCAATTTTGACATATGAAAGCAGACTATTGCTGTTTCTAAAGAATCTTTATATACTTAGATTTTTTAAAAAATCAAGCCAAAAAAACCTTGTTATATAGTTAAGGAATAAAGTTTCACTATAGAATATTAGAAAATAAGAGAAAATAATAAATATCAATTAATATGTACAAAGTTTAAAAATGCTGAAACTAAAAGTTATAACAAGCGTTTAATGACAAGAATAATGATAACAAGGAGTATAACAATTTCAAAATGTTTAAACTAGTCTCGAATATAAAATTAATCTGTCGATTGGATGTATAAGTTTTCCCAACTGCCCAATATTATCCGAATTCATTCATATTATTGGGTTCTTGTCAAAGCTAACTAAAATATTCCAAGTTTTTGATACCATGCTTACATTCTTTGTAAACATTTCATTTTCCGGAATTAAGTGTTTTCATAATAAATTTTTTAAAAGCAATACAATCAATCAAATATCAATAATATTGTAAACCAAATTTTTTATACCATAATTATATATTTCTATTTTCATAATTAAACTAATAAAATATTTTATTACAATTATGTATTTAGCAATAATTAATTATTGAAATCTGAAAGGGTTAATCGTATTACACCAGATCTAAATATTGTTACCAGATACATAATGTAATTTTTTGAATTAAATTAAATTAAACGGTACAATTGAGTTTAACGGAAGCTTATAACTTGTTTTTGTTTCAAATTATTGTTTTTGTAAAGAACATAATTGGGGACCTGGTTAGTATATATATATATATATATATATGTATATAATTATAAATACATAAGTATATCATAAGATACCGGCTCATTTTTTCATAAAATATTTTCGATTATAAAATAAAATAATATAAAAATTAAACAGATAAACACAAAATAAGAGAAAAAAAATGTTCTTCTTATTGTTTCTTCTCTCAATAGATAGAAAATATATACATATATATTTTTTATTTCATTCTTATTTTGTTATACATATTATTGTTTCTTCAGTTCACTCAACAAAGGCTGATCAATAAATTTTTAAAATATCAATAAAAATTTAAAATGAAAAAGTGCACCATAGTGTTTACTTGAATTACATTCAGATATGCAATGGGACTCTTTGTTCTTAAATAAGTAGATACTTACAGCTGTATATAATTATTTGAATATTGCTTTATATACTAATTTAAAAAAATCACAATGTATCATTTCCTAAAATATTGTCAACAATTTTATTATTTCAATTAGTGAGATTTTAAAATTATGTTAGTATTAGTCTTTATGACAGAAAATACCTCTATGCTATAAAAATCACTATATTCACTATAACATAAACTATACAATTATTTATACATATAATAAACATTTTATCATGCTATTCTTTAATTGAACTTCTTTTGTATAGATTCCTGTTGAATCACTAGCAAGCTATACCAATTCTTGTAAGGATCTGTAACGAAAGACGCATAGTGGGACCTTATCTACAAATCAAAGTAGCATGGGAATTCTTAAAATGTTTCAATTTATGAAAATTTTCTTCTTTCATGGAAAATGAATTTTATTTTGAGTTGAGATTTTCGATTTATAAAAGTTCAAATTGTGGAGGCTCAATTGTATTTGTTTTTCAAAATAGTTCAACATATTAAATAATTAATTATACTTTTTAATATTCATTTCAGCTTATAATTGTTAAATTGTGTGTACAATATTATTGCAATATGCAATAATATTAAGTATAATTGCAATTTTAAAATCATCATAGATTTCTTTAGACATATATAACTTCAATTTATATTGATTAGGATTTTCAAAGTCATTCACAATAGTAGATTTGTAATTCCAAATTTGGGCGATGATGTATCACCAACTAAAAAATCTATTGCGTCCCCCTACCCCACAAACACCTAGTTTCTTGCCTAGAGCACCCCGTCGAGACCCACATTTTTAATGAATCCGATCAATTATTTCAGTGAAAATTTCCCCATTCACAATTTTAAGATAAAATCTAAAAAATTTTTTAAAATATCTTCGTATTGACATGTGATTTTTTCGTATATAATTTTTATACAATGTTTATATTATCGCCTAACTCACACACACACACATATTCATACATACAAAAATTTACATATGTATATAAATATTTTGTACGTATGTAAGTATATTTTTCATTTACTTATCACAAATCATTTATGTGTACTTTTGTCAAAATAACAAAAAAAAAAAATGTTGAATATCAAACAATGAAACAAAAGTTTTTCATTTTCATTTTTCCTCTTTTTCCTAATTTTTTTTTTGTTTTTGCATTTTATTTTTTCTTTTTATCATTGTTTTCATTTTTTTTGTTTTTCCTTATTCCAACCAACCAACCTCTAAATGACAACAAAAGAATTTGATAGAAAAATTCCAACACCCAAAGAAGATTCAAAAAATAAAAAAATTTTTTTATTTTTCTTTTTGTTTTTTCAATGCACAAAAGAATGGATGATTCTTTTCATCATCATCGCAGTATTGTTATAATTTTTTTTTTTTTTTTGAATGTTGTTATTGTTGAAAAAAAAAAAAAATTGTATATTGTGAATAATAATATTGAAAGGGAATAGGGTAACAATCATAATAATAACAAAGACATTACAATTCACAGTGCCATCACCATTCATTCATTCACCAAACAACTAACCAATATTCACTCTTTCTTTTTCTTTTTTTTTTATATTTTATTCCTGTTTTTCTCTTCTATTTAATTTTTTGTTTCTTGTTTTTTTGTTTTGTATGTATGTAAGAATAAAGCGAATATTATGTGAAAATGATGTCCTGATTATTATATCCTTATGAATGGGTTATTATAACCTTGTATCCACATACATTTATATATATATATATATACAAACATAAATACCCACATTTTATATTAAAATACAAATTTTTTATCTATAGTTTAGAGCAAAATAAAAAAACAAAATAAAAAGCAAAAAAAAAAAAACAAAAAAGGATGTTATTTTTTCTTTTATTGTTATTTTTATTTATTTTTTTTTTTATTTCGTGTTTTTTCTTTTATTTAAAATGTTAAAATAGAAAATTATTGTTTATTGTATAATAAATAAATTGTATGTATTCAACAGTTAAATATTTTCCATAATTATTAATTGATAACATTGTATGAAAATTTAAAAAAAAAAATAAAAAATAAAAATTTTTTTTAAACTTAAATAATTTTGTGTGTGTATGTCCCGTGTAGTGTGTACATACAGACTTTATCAAGAAAGGAGGGGGGGGGGGGGGGGGGGGGGGAACATGAGGGGTAATTGCCCTAGGCCGAACTATCTGCGTGGCCACAAAAGATGAAATATATTTGCTCTCTCGTGCAAACACCTCCTAATTTTCTACTTTACCGTGTAATCTTCTAATTTTCTCGTTTTAATTCTGTTTCCGATTTATTTATTATTTTTATTATTTTTTATTTATTTAATTTCCTTATTTTTCATATAAAAATTTTTAGACTAAATAATTAACATTTATATCGATAATTTAAAAATAAAATAAAATAAAAATAAAGATGGCACTATCTATTGCCGTTAAAAGACAAGTGACGAAGTGTCATATAAACAAATTTAAATTTGACTAATTCAAAAATTTATTTTGTGGTTTATTATTAAAACAACTGGATCCATCTTTTTTAATTTAATTTACAATAATAGGATGGTAAAATATCAAAAACAAAATTCACTAAAAACTTTAAAGAAAAAATTAACAGAAGACTTTGATATGATGATTTCGAAAACGTGGATTGTGGAACACCACATTATTTTGACATTAAGTATTAAAATATGTTCTATATGAAATATTATTAAATTTTTGTAGTTTACTTTATATTTTTGAACAAGTTTTAGTTTTGTTTCGTAATACTTAAAAATTTTTAATTAATTTTATAATTTTTATAAATATAACTTGTATTATTCGCGAGCTTAAAATTTATTATAAAATTAAATTAGATTTTATTAAGTTACAATATTAATTACTTAATTTTAAAGCGAATTTCATCATATACTTATATTTAGTTATCTGAGCAAAACTAACACATTCTTTACCTAATAATTATATAGTACGTGTATATTGTACTTACTTTATTTAATAATAAACTAATTTATTTTAGCTAATACTCGTATAATAATTATATAATACGAGTAATACATAATTTATTTTGACTAATAATAATTAATACACCTTACTTGATTAGTACAGTAGAATTAAATTTAGAAAAACTATTGCATAAATATCGAAATTTTTAGGAAAACAATAGATAAGTTCAATAATATAATTAACTATTAAATAAATTTAATTTTTATTTTCTCACATTTTTTTATAATTTAATTAATATTTTTTTCAAAACAGTTCACATATTATTTATAAAAATGTAGCCTAATTTAATTTTATAATAATAATTTCGTATTGTAAAATTATTTCAGATTTTAAATATTTTATGAACTCTTCAAATAATTTCATTTTTTGTGTTTTTAATATACTTAATAATAATAGTTTACAAAAAATTATAATACAATAATTAGAATCTTAATAAAACTTACCTTGGGAATTTAAAGAAAAAATCATATTTAATTCATTTAATGAAAATGTTTCCGGGAAAAAGAGGTTTTATAAATAAGGTAATCCACATTTTTGACCTCTAACTTGTTCCTTAGAATTGCGATGAAATAAATCCAAATAAATAAGTAATCCAAGAGGAGATAATATAAAAAAACATATCCAAATATATTGGAAAATTTGTACATTACAATTAAATTTTCGTATTTTAAAAATTTCAATGAATTGCAACTTTTACTTTTAATAATTTATTTTATTTTTATATTATTATATAACCGCATACAATATTTCAAATTAGTAGAACATATTTAAGCTCATAATAATATTCCAATTAAAGGTAATTAAACAAAATAATTAAATTTTAAAAACAAAAATATTTAAATTTATTAATTTCAAATTTATTTTCTTTCAATTAAATTTCAAATGCAATTAAAGAACTTTAATTAATATACATATTTTAAATTTTAATTAATAAATATTAATTTTTTTCGAAAGAACCCATTAAATTTCTTTATGAAATTATCACATATAACTAATAAATTCTATTTTAAAACAAATTTTATATTTTCCAATATAAATTATTAAAATTACCTGTTGGGCTAACTATACTTAAGATAATGTGCACTTTATACACACATATATGTGTAATTGTACATAATATAATATATAATCATGTACAAACATTCCTAGTTTAACATCATACCGGTAAGATAAGGCTTTCAACATGAAGAATATCTCCAATTATAATATGTACATACATATAAATAATTTAAATTGGAAAATATTATGTTTATTATTTATTTAATATTTGATATTAATTCTCCTAATATTAAAATATATGCATATTTAAAATATATTAATATAATGCAAACATTATTAATTAACATATTAATTTTTTTTCTTATTTTCAAATCATTAAAAGGCACACAAATTCAAAAAAAATGAAACCCCGTGCACGCATTTACATACACGTAACGTAACTCTATTAGTATAAATGAGTATATTCTTTTAGAATTTCAACGATTATTACCACGTGCTTAATTTAAATAAAAAGAAAAAACTCCGCTCGAAAAAATAGTAAAACGTCCGTTCGGCATAATACGTATACAACCTACTGTTTAGTAGGTTGCCTCTAATCTAAGCGACGTCTTTTCAAAGACTGATTTCATATATTTCAAAATATTTTTACAATTATCCTTGGACAAATCAAAAAAAAAACTATTATTTAGAATTGCGCATTCTCAAAGAGAATTTCCTTAAAGCTTTTTTTTAACATTAAATATTATTAAACTTTATTTTCTGTTTTGATTCATTTATTAAAAATTCAATCACGAACCTGTTGAATCTGTACAATTTTAACTTAGAACGAAAATATATTTTTGGAAACAGTAGATTCTAGGAAAAACTGCAATATAAATAGCAAAATGTTACATGTAAGTGATTAAATTTTTCTCAATTTTCATTTGATGGTTGGTTTCATTTGGATGGTTTCATTTGATAATCCAATCCTTTTCCTTTAATTCATTCAAACAAACAAAAACTATTTTAAGATTATCAATAAATTTTATTTCAATAGTGCAAAATACATGTTGTATTATTTATTTATTTTTTATTACTTTTGTAGTGATCCTTTAAAGGCTAAGTTTCGTTATCTTAAATTTTTTCTTTGAGATTTTTTGTATCAGCAAGTTTCTTGAAATGGAACACACTAAAATTATAATATTAATTTTTTAAAAATTCCCTAAAACAAAATTGAAATGTGATGTATGTTACATTTCCTTTATTTAAATGTATAATTATTTTTTTTTTTTTTTTGCTTGACAAAATATTGAGTCTTATAATAAAATTCGTAAATCTATAACCACAATTTATTATAATAGCAATTTAATTTTCCTTTTCTTTTTATTAATTCCATCTTTAAGCTGATTTTTTTAATAAATCTTTATCCCGTTGAATTATTTCCTCTTTTCGATTTTTTTGTGCTTCACTTATTGCCTTCTCTATTTCTTCTACTGATTCCTCATTTGGATTTGTATTACGTTTTTCTTCGCTAGCATTTGTATTTGGCTTTTCTTCGTTTACATTGTTCTTTTCTTTATTATTTTCAGTTTCATTTTCATCATATTTATCATGAGCCCAGCGATCTTCAGTTCTCTTATTATCTTTGCTGCGCGAACGTCTTTTAGGGGAGCTGCGACGATTTCTCTCAATACTTCTACTACGAGAACGTGTTCGACTACGACTACGACTATACCGACCAAAACGAGGTGATCGCGGCCCACCTCTAAATGGCGCTCTGCCCCTATACCCTCCAAAAGGTCGGCGACTTCTAACATATCTTCCTCTATAACCGCCTCTATAGTTACTTCCACGAGGACCACCCCATGGCGATTCAGAACGTGAACGACTTCTACGCGCCATTGGACTACTTCTTAATCTTTCAACCGATCGCCTCCTGGGTGAAACAGAGGGAGATCGTCTTCTAAACCGGGGTGAACGTATGGGTGAATAACGTCGAACTGGTGAACGACGTCTACCCGGTGACCAACGTCTTGGAGATCGCGATCTTGAACGACGATATTCACGATACCGTCCCCGAGATCTTGAACGAGATCTTGATCCTGATCTATATCTTCTATACCTGCCATTGGAACGCGAACGTGAACGAGAACGTGATCGCGAACGAGATTTTTTAGGTTGATTTAAATTGAAATTTTCTATAGGTTCCGCTAACCTAAAGCAACCAAATTTGTCTAAAACAATAGGTGGTCGAATTGCGAAAGGTTTTATTTCCGGTTTAGGCACAGGAATAGGTTGTATTATTGGTGCTGGAGGCGGTGCTGAGACTTTTGGAATTTCTTTAGGTGGCGATGGACTTTTATGACCCTGCGAAAAAGCAGAAACAGCAGGCTGTTTTGCCCTTTCATCGATTTTCATACTGAAACTGGAAGATGTTCCTGGCATGGACATAAAAGATGGTTGGGAACTATTTTCATTAAATGATTGTATTCCACGTTTTTGAATTTGCTCAATAGTTTTCTCATACTTTTGCAAATCACTTGCTAATTTGGCTTCAACATCAAACGAAGGTAATGATTTTATTATTCTGAAACAAAATTTTTAAAAATTCTAATTTTAACACGCTTATCTAATCCTAAACTCACTTTAAAGCTTCTTTTAAATCCATATTGTCAATGCCGTCAATTTTAATATTTTTATCTTTCTTCTTTTTCTTTTCCTTTTTGGGTTTTTTCTCCTTTTTCTTCTTTTCCTTTTTCTTTTCAAAGTTTCCGTCGCTTTGTTTATTCAAACCCTTATGAGCTGAAGCGTCTGCTAGCAATTTTCTGACACTCGCCTCATAATCTTCATCATCTTGAGTCATTTCTAAGAAATTACGAACCTGAAATTCAAAAATAAATAGGTGTTGTATATTTAATTGTTAAGAAGGATTTTTTTTTTAATTTTTAATTTTTTTTTTATTCAATATACCTTTGCATTATAATCTAATTCTTTTTCTGCTGCTTCCGCATTTAATAAATGAAATGGCTTGTTGAATTGATATCTTGTCGTACCAGTTGGAGGGTGATCTTCATCCATCTTAGCCATTCGCTTACTTAATGGTGATAACGATTTTTGTCTTCCACCTTTTTCATTTTTAGTTTTTCTTTTCTTTTTTGCTTTTGAAGATGCTAAAAATGTTTGGATGAGAAAAAAGTAAGATAATTTATTCGAAAAACATTTTAAAGACTCACAAAAAGAAGATAAATCTTTAAAAACATAAATCAAAAACTGTTATTGCACATTCTATATCATTTTAAATCATTTATCATAATTTCTATCATTTATATTTAATTTTATTCCATTCTCCTGGAATTTTTTATATATATATTTTATAGCCTCTTTTACAAAATAGTAATTCTATTGATTTCCTTTCTTATTTAATGCTGTCAAAAAAATCCTAAAAATTTTTTAAAAATGTTGAAAATCAAATTTTTAAACAAATGCTTCAGTCAATTTATGATGTCATCAGAAGAACTAAAAAAGATAACGATGATCAATTAAAAGAAATTACCTGATGATTTACTTGAAGACTCATTAGAGGAAGATGCTGAACTAGAATCACTATCTTCTGAACCACTTGTTGAAGTTCCATGTTTCTTGCTTTTCTCCTTTTGTTTTTTCTTTTTAACTTTTTTGTCTTTTTTTGCATCTAATTTCAAATCTGGGGTCAACATTTTCGTATCAACTGTAACAAATATTTCGGGTTTTCATACAAAATATAATCGACAATTGCAAAATATTATAATATATAAGTACAGAAAAGTTTTTAAAAACAGTATGCAAATGTAACGTATTTGATTAATAGTTTTGCAGATATTACAAGAAATATTACTAATACGTTCTCTTAAATGTTAATTTTATAGCAAACAATTTTGCATTTTTTATAAACAAGAATCATAATTGTCAAACAAAATCTATTTAACAATAACAAACCCAAAATTCGAGGTCAATAATAAAGATATACATTAATTGTAATTCCCTTCCATAAATAACTGCAATCAATTCTACTTAATACAGCGAGCGCAATACTAAAATTTAGCTTATACATACTTATAAAATAAAAAAAAGTTTACAAATTTGAATTTAAACAAAAAATCAATAGTACAATAAATAGTAAGGCAAAACAAAAAATTTTTAGAGAAAGACAGAATAAAATAAAAATCGTGTTCTTTAAGTAAAATACTTTATATATACATATAAAAAAGTGAAAACATTTTAAAATAAACAGATGAAATTTTTGCACATTGTAATTTCAGCTCACCTGACATTATGAAATCACCAGAGGTTGATGCAAGTTTAGTATTCAAAAATTCCAATGAACTTTTGGCTTCTTCATGATTTGGTATAATTTTTAGACAATCGCTATATACTTTACGGGCTTTATCAAGCTGATTTTCATCCTCATAGCTTCTTCCAAGAGCTACAAGAGTTTCACCCATATATTTTCTAGCATTTGCGTGATACGGATATAATTTTAAAGCGGTTTCAAAATCCTCAACAGCTTTATTAAACGATCCACTATTTGCGTATAAAGCTCCTCTAGCTACAAGACCTTCAACGTTTTTAGGATCAATATTTAAGGCCTTATTTAAACACTGAAAAGCTTCTGTATGTCGTCCAACCTTAAAATGTTCTATTCCCTCAGCTACTGATCTAAAATTACAAAATAGATCATGAAATATACAAATAGGTAAAAATCAGTTAATATAAATAACAACTTTTTTTACCTAAATGCCCATTTACTAGCTTGAGCCTGCCTTAGTTCAGTAGCATACTCTTGTTGAGGAAAACGAGATTTAAAGTATGTCATATGAGTAAAATTTTCTTCAGTTTCCAATCCAAGCTCAGAAAATAAGATTTCATCATAACTAGGATTAAGAAAAGCTTTAGATTCTTCCAATAATTCTCCAAATGAGCTATCAACGTTATCTATTGATCGTCTTTAATATATAATTATTTTAAAATATTATTTATTAAGCATTCATTATTAAGAAAATTTACTTATAATATTCTGGTAATTGGTCAGCTGAAATAATACCAAGAGGAGCATTCGCGTCTATTGTTAATGATCCTTTCATGCCGAGATTCATGCGATCTGCATCAATTGATATATCTAGAACTTCACAACAAACAAAATCATTTGTGGATAGTTGTTTAACTGCTCCTTTTTTATCATAAAACGGTATCATATTTTGGGCTAAGAGATAAGCCTAAAAAAATATCTTTCATTTAAAGAATTATACATTTAATAACAAACAACCTTTATTGGTGCATCGACTAAATAACGAATTAATGGTTCACCTGTACAAATTACCCTTACGGTAGCAGATGATCGGCTTGAATGTATAACTTGTCCGTAAACAATATCACCTGGTTTTACATTGCCAAGAACATGTTGAAGGTGTTCAGTTTTATCGTAACTTTTATGAAGAAAACTTTCAAAAGGTGGAAGAACTGCAAGTCCACCTATATTTTATGTATCAATTAACAATTAAATTCAATTTTATTTAAAACATTAGAGCAAAACATATACAAATATTTTGTAATTTCCAAATTGAAATAATGCATAAAAATTTTTTAATTTGAAGAAATTAAATTGTTAAAAATTTGATTATATTTTCTGTAATACATAATTTACTTCAAAAAACAGGCATGATCCCTTACTCTTAAAGCGAATACTTTCACGTTCACTGTAAGCATATTCATATGTCGGAATGGTTTTGATTCTTTTTCAATGAGATACTCTTTTGAGAAAATTTTTATAGAAAAAATGTATACGATTAATCAAATTTTTGCAAACTTGTCTTCAATTTTAGTATTTCAATGCATTATTTCTTACAATGTAAATCACTATATTTTACCATTAAAATTTTTGTCCTTTCGTCGAGATGTACTAACTGAACTATTAATTTCTGTTAAATTTTCACTAAAAAGAACCGACGCTTTACGTGCAAGAAACTGATGTAATTTTAAGCGTTTTGCGCGATCCTGAAAAGTTAAATTTCTTTGCCGATTTATATAAACCGAATAATCCGGTTTAGAGAGTCCTAATTGAGGAAGCTCATCGCTACCCCTCTCTCCTTCCCAAATTTTTTGCAAAGGTTGCCCGTGAAAACTTAATGCCTTAGCCACCAATTTTGGATCCATCACATTGATTCAAAAAATATCTTTAAAAATTCATTAGTTATCATAATTCATAATTTATTATCTCTTACTACATTATGTATCTGAAAAAAAGAAACTATATATTTCACAATATTTCACTTACCGAAATTAACAAATAAACGTTAACTTTATAGTTTCTTCAGACTTAAATGTAATAAAATTATTATTGTTCAACATTTAATTTGCAAATCAAAAATATAGTAAAAGTATTTCTTAATTTTAATCCACTTTAGCTCCTTGATTGTAGCAGTAGCTTCAAAAAATTAAAAATGGAGTTTTTTACATTTGACAACACATGTTCATTTTGACATTTTCCAGTCATTCCAAAACTGTATGTGTGTGAAGCAAGTAGCTGCACGAAGCATTGCGTCTGTAAATTCTTTTATTCGTCGCTTTTAAAATGAGCGGAACTTTTTTATTATGCTTTATTTGGCACTTTTTTGACATGAAGAGTATGTAACTGTAGTAACACAGTATATAAAGTAATTAATTGACATTTAAAAAAACCACCGCAAGTTCACACTAAAGTTGAATTTGGTTATCTTTTTGAGAGAGAGAAAAAAAACTGCACTCAAAAATGTCAATTTCACATTAAAATACCTCAGTTCACCGTGAAACCTGTGCAATAATGATATCCGCGTATGAAGCACAAATTAACAGTACAAAACAATATATTCTACCCAGTTGATTTCCCATGTTGAGGGAATACTAGAATTCTTCATTTCCAAAAATAATTTTGCCCTCCAAAAATTTTTGTAATTTTATTATAATTTAAAAAAGTAGTAAGAAGTATTTTGTATTTTTGTGATGAACGGAATGGCGAGGAATTGTCATATTCAAATATATTTCCAAGTCGCATAATTCTACTATTACTACACACGCGATTCGGCAATATTTCACAATGTGCTACCTTATTTTCTGTGACACAAAATTTCTTTGTACTACTGATTGATACACAATATTACCGCCAAAGTCAAAATTTGACAATCATAATGACGTTCTAGCCGGGAACCAAAATTATAATTATAGATAAATTGTACATACACACATGTATGTGTGTGATAAATTATATACCTTTTTAAAAATTAAGTGAAGTGGTTAAGTTTTAAATAAATATTTAACTGATTAATTAAAAGTGTTGTTGAATTTAAAAAAATAAATAATTAAACTTTAAATTTTTTAATTTATTAAAATCTTTTTTGAGCACATAAATAAAGAAACTTGGCGTTAAAAAATGAATGTAATGAACAATCCGTTTGGCCAAGCAGAATATTTAGATCTTGCCGGTAATATGTTAGAAAGACAAGATTGTCGAGATTCAACGTTACCTGGTTTATTAGAAGTAAAAAATTTAAATATATTAAAATTCGTATGACACAAATTTTTATAATTTCAAGGTAACCGGTATAAGTCAGCATGGAATAGCTACTGCTAGTGGATTAAATGATTATGATTATCAAAATTTGTCAAGCTTAACATTGGGACATAAGCAATTGAGTCAAATAAGTACAGTTAGTAAAGTTCCAATCCCTTCAGAAGTTCTAGAGCATTTTAAACGTAATAAATTAATATCTTCAGATATATCAAAAAATCTAATAAAAATCGTGTTTCTGTTTTAGATATCAAGTGTCATTGTATGATGGGACTATTTCCAGAAATAGGAAGAGCATGGTTGACTATAGATTCTGAAATATTTGTAATTTGGCTTTCATTTCAAAAAAGTGTGCATTATTATATTTTTAATTGATTTTTGTTTTTAGATTTGGACTTATGAGCAAGCCAGAGATGTTGCTTATTACGATGGTCTAAATCATTTGATTGTTAGTGTAGGATTAATAAAACCAAAACTTGGAGTTTTTATAAAAGATGTTAAATATTTACTTGTTTTAACAACCCCAACAGATATCGTTGTGTTAGGTAGAGCAGTGCATTACCTTCTAAATTAAACTTAAAATAATTCGGGCATTTTTAATTTATAGGTGTTACTTTCGGAGACACCACGAAAACAATCTCTTCACCAGCTAGAAATGTTCAAAGTACTGCAATTTATGAAGAAATGCAGTTGATGAGCAAACCAATATTTTTGCTAAGCACTGATAATGTTGCAATAGCTACAATTAAAGGTAGTGAGTGTGGCCGTATATTTTTAGGAGGAAGAGATGGATGTCTTTACGAAATCGATTATCATGCTGAATCCAGTTGGTTTGGAAAACGTTGTAAAAAAGTGAATCATTCACAAGGCATATTGTCATACATGGTTCCTAGTTTTTTAAAAGTTTTCTCGGTAATTCAATATAAAAACAATGCATGTTGGTTTTATTTTTAGCTTAAATTGTTACAGGAAATCGATGCGATAATTCAAATTGTTATTGATAACAGTAGAAAATTACTTTATACTTTGACGGAAAAAGGAGCTGTTGAAGCTTGGAATATGGGAGAAAGTTGTAATGAAATGCAACGAATCGCAAGATTAACACAAAACGAAATCGCACATTGCGCTTGCAATGTAATAAAAACAGTTGATATTTCAATATTCAAACCCATTAAATTCTTGTGTCCCTTGACAAGCGATGATTGCCCCGGTTTGCATTTACTGGCCATAACCCAATCGGGAGTTAGATTATTTTTCAGCACAATAAATTTCAATATAAATTTGCAACAGCAACCGGGCCCAGCATCTTCTGACATCAACAAACCTAATAACTTGTATTTAATGCATGTAAGACTACCACCAGGTTTTACACCAAACACCACATTAAATAAACCAAAAAATGTTCACTCAGCATTTTATAGTGAAGGTAAATATTTAATATGCTTAAAGTATAATTTCATTTTACAAATCTTAATGTTTTTTTTTTGATGTTAAAGGAACATTGCTGCTTATTAGCACTCCTCAGCAGGATCAAGATATCTTATGGTCTATTAGCTCTGCACCATTTCTTAATCGACCATTTTTAGCCGAATCAACTACAGTTTTAAACCTAGATGGAATTGTATGGAGTCTAGCAGAAATAAAAGATAAAAGAAAAACTACATTGAATTCCATGCAGAGAAATGCCCAAAAACCCAAAAAAGTTGCTTTGTTAACGAATCAAGGAGCACATATAGTGGCATTACTTAAACCCGCTGATATATTGCAACAATTACTTGTAGCATGTCACGGACCACATCATGAAGCAGTTAAAGCATTTTTTCAAGCACAGTCAGAACGGGAAGCTTGTGCTACAAGTTTGGTTCTTGCTTGCTGTGATGAATTTCGTGGAACCGATATTGCTTTATGGGCGGCGCAAGCTTTTATGTTATATGGTGGTGAACCAAGCTACCAGATCAATCCTGCCATGAATCCAGCTAGAAATCTAATGGGATATATGCAACCAAATTCGACTACAATAGATAATCGAAGTACGACGCCAATGATTATGTCAACTCCAATGCAAAATCGTCATAGTCCCATGGGTAGTCCATTTCAAATGTTATCACAAACACAATACCCACCTAGTCCAAGTAAATATAATTTTTTATTTCCGTATTGCTTATAACTTCTATGTTTCTTTCATTTTGTACTTCATAGTTGTCACAAATCAAGTAACATTCTCACCTCATCAAACGGGAATGGACTTTTCTAACGTTGTTTTTTCTGCAAAACATGATGGCTTATACTTATATGTTTCAAGGGTATTGCGACCAATATGGAAGAAAAGAAGCATTGACCAACAATTGTGTAGTACAATTTCTCAATCAGATTGTTCAATTATATTGGATGATCTTTTGGCAATTAACCGGTTTCTTATTGAAAATTCTGTGCATGAAATATCAGGTATGTGGAGCCTCTTTAGTGTGTTGAACATACGATAAAATAATTTTTTTTTTCTAAAAAAGGAGTGTTAAGAAATTTCAATCAAAATTCCGTTGCCAATAGTTTTGGACAGTTTAATATGCCAAACTCTAATCCAATTGATCAAAGAAATTCTGCAGAACAAGCCCAAAATGAAGAGAAGAAATCATTATTGGCTCTTAATTATTTCATAAGTAATTTTTAATAAGCACTGTCCTTTAACTGAATTTTCTCTAATTAATTTCTCTTGTTTAAATTTAGGACACGCTTGCGAAGTTTTGTCTTTGTGGAAAATTTTATGCGAACATCAATTCCAGGCATTGGTTAGCCAATTAACAAAAGAGCAACAAATATCATTATCCTCATGTAGTTTCCGCGACTTAATACTTACTCGAACTGATATGTGCGCTTTTCTAATTGTAACATTAATCAATTCTTATTTAACTGACAATGCAAGTGTTACATCAATATCGAGTAAGTTGAGAGAGGTTTGCCCTAATCTATACCGGCAAGAAGATGCAGTTTCGTTTAAAGCTACTGAAATTTTAATGACTTCAAAGAACTGCCCGCGAATGGAAGAAAAAGACGAGCGATTAAGGACAGCTCTTCAATTATGTAAAGATGCTGCCCCCAATTTACCACTATCCAATATATGTCAGCAGTTTATCTTAGCTAAATTTCATGAGGGTGTTGTAGAATTATGCGCAACTTGTGCAGCAAAAATTGATCCAGAAGAATTCGCTCTACATTATTATAGGAATAATGAACCAGTAGAAGATCGTGAAGGATATTCAGCATATGCAGCTCGTATGAACTACTATAAAGAAATAAAACAGATGCTGGATATTGTGTATCAAAATGCTTGTAACAATAACGTTAACAACGATTTACAGCAAACAATTACAAATATTAATTTCAACAAAGATTCGACCATGGAGATAATGAAAATAGTTTCGCTAGCCACCCAAACATCTGACCCATTGCTTCATGTTGTAGTTTATGAATGGTTACTTGCACATGATTTAATTTCAGAACTATTGGCATTCGGTGAGCCAAGTCTAGGCGAGTTCCTTGGACGTTCTGTTAAACGAAATCCAAATAATTTGAAGTTAACAGATTTGTTATGGAAATATTATGAGAAAAATGGACAACATTCTGCCGCAGCAAGTATATTGGACAATTTGGCTTCAATGCAAACAAACTCAATTCCTCTTAGCCAAAGAATAGAATATTTAGCGAGAGCCGTTATGTGTATGAGAAATGACAGTGTCGGATGCTCAATGCATAATGGAGTTCTATTAAAAGATCTGGAAGATAAATTAGAGATTGCCCGAGTTCAAAAAGTTATATTAGATGCAATTGATGGTTTGGATAGTCATGAAGCGAAAGAAGCTGCGGATAAGTTAAATTATTGCTTATATGACATGTCACAATTATATTCAGATTTTGCTGAGCCATTTGAACTTTGGGAATGTAAATTAACAATATTAAATTGCTCTCATCATAACGAGCCTCTTTTAATAGAATCGGTATGGTCCAATATTTTAAATAAAGCCGTTGATGCACCAGAACTTTCAGCACGAGAAAAAGGAACTCGCTTATTTTCAAAAGTTCATTTATTAGCAAAAGAATTTGGAGAATCAGGGCACTGTTTTCCATTAGCATTTATAATTAGAGAATTAGAAATCAAATGTTGTCGGTTAAGACTAGACGAGGGCACAGTTCCCGAAGCTCTTATTGCAATGAATTTAGACTTAGAATTACTTATTGATTACTACGCAAGGTAAGTTGTTTGCATAAAAAGTAAATATAATTACGTCCAATAATATGAAGTAAAAAAAATTCAAAATGTTTTTATCTTTTTTCAGAATGCTATCAATGAATGAACGAGTTTGGGCTAATGAAGGAAATGAAACGCATTTGTTAAAATCTACCGCAAGATTAGCGGCTTCTATAGCGTCAAATTCTAATCAAATCCCTAGCCGGAATAGGTAATTTCAATCTATTATTAAAATATTGTTAAATTAATAATTATTTAACTATTGTTTTTAGGAGAAGAGTTGCTGTTAAAGTACAAGATCTAATTTCGGCATGTTTGAATATATGCTATCAAAAACCGGGAACTGAAAATTTACAACAAATTTTGAGAGAAACACAGAGTAGATTACAAAGAGTTTTATAAAATTCAAAACTATTTTCCTAACAGAAATTTTTTAGATTATTTAATATTAATATCAATTACTAGTATATAGTCTCCTTGGTTAGTTTTAAGGAGTATTCGCCATTAAAGTTTTTTTTTTTGATTATGATGTCTTCAATATATTTCAATTCTTTTTTTTCCATTAAAATTGCAATATATTTTTCCTAATGATAGACCCTATCGAAATATGATACATATTAATTTTTTATGACAAAAAAGGTTTATGAGACTTCTGAACCCATGGGTATATATTATATCAAAAACTCTTTGAAAGAAAATAAGCAACCAGCTGATTACCCCTTACCATACCGGTATATATTCGAAAAAAACATTGTGAACCATGATATATCTAATATATTTTTTTAGTTCAAATAAGATTTCGTACTAAGTTAATCAAATTAAATTTAAAGTTGAAATTTTCTATTTAATAAGCATCTGTTCTTGGTGGTTCGGCATAGTGTTTACTTTTAGGCACTTCACCAGTTAGATACTGACGATGTCTTTCCAATCGCATTGCCTTCAATTAAAAGAAGAAGTAATAAATAAAAAGCAATTTAATCAATATAAGTAGCAGAAATGCTTACATTATACCGCAACATTTGTTTTCTCATTCCTGCGCATTCTTGAAAATCGGCAATTAAATCAGCACATTTTTTCTTTCCTCTATCAAGACCGTATGCCTCTAAACAATCCATCATATTCATTTCAAATTCTCCACATTTATCATAATGTTGATGATTAATAACACAACCAGTTAAATCGGTAAGTGGAGTTTTTAGAAATGGACTTGAAGCCATTGTATTATAAAGCTAAATAAGAGAATTTCAATTTTAAAAATAAGGTAGTTTTAAATTAGGTGTTCTATAAAATTGAATTTTAAAAATTGTGTGCATTTAACCAATACCGTGGTTAATCCTCTTGAGATTTTCAGAAATTACAAATTTTATTGAGGAATAAAAATTCAATTTTAAAATTTCTTGTTAATAGTGAAGTTTATTTTGAACTTTAAACACCTTCAAAATTTTAATAATAAGAAAATTCCAAATATTTAATAGTCAACATTATGACGTTACGCAATTTATAAATTTTAATTTCAATAATCCAAGTAAAGGCATTTAATTATTTATTTAATTAAACATCAAATATCATACTTCAGAATTATTTAATTTATAAAATTAACAAACCTATTGAAGCTGTTGGAAAATTTACCAAAAATAAATTTCAAATGATAAATTAATCGTGTATTTTCCACAAAAATACTACACAAGTCAACAATATGATAGATGTCAAATGACAATTAAATGACATTACAAATTTTTAAGTTTTTTAAGGCATATTATCACTTTTGACATGTGCCTTCAATGAACAATCTTTGTATTTTTCAGTGATAGGCCAACTTCAAAATTCTTAGACACATATCATAATACATTTTATATCAGACATCTATTGCTTAGATCAAGCATTAAGCATATCGCCAACAGGTGCAAATAAAAACATAATTTAGTCGCAATTATCTGTTATCAAGCAACAACGTCATCATTTACAGAAAAGGGAGGGAAAAAAGGGGAATATGTAGGGAAAAAAAGAGGGAATAGCAAAAGGGCAAGTAAAATAAATGATGAGCACAACTTAATAATAATAATACAAAAAACCATAGCCATTAACAATAAAAGGAAAAAAAAACCAACCACCATGCAATAAATAGATAATACAGATAATATAGATAAGTAAAGACTAGAGAGAAAGACAAGAATAAGAAGAAACGAAAAAAATACTACAAAACTAAATTAGACCAAAGTTTAGATTTAAGAGTACCCTTACTAATAGCAGGATCAAATACCAGCGTTGTTCTTATATTTCCTTCCCTACATATACATATATTATAAAATAAGGTCTAAATTGATAAAATCTATGTTCTATATGTATCTATATACATACATTGGGATTTAAATCTTTTTTTTGAAACTTTGTCGGAATTTTAAGAAAATTTTTTTCCCATAATAAGGTTCAGCGGAGGGTATAGGGGCACATATGCGGATCCCTTGAAATAAACTCAATTTCGTGTGTTATGCATGTATGTACATACATAAGATGATACGATGATACCTATATTAGCTTATTTTACTGCAAGCTAAAACCAAGTACCATTTCTAGGCCACATCTAACTTTCTATTAATATAAGTGTAGGTATACTTCTATTAATATTAGTATAAGTTGGCCTAACTAGATTTATTTATTTAGTATTCATGACATTTTTGTATAGATTCATAAATACTAAGTCCATACTAAAATTTAAAATAAAAAAAAACATATTAATTCTGTGTTTAGTGTTTTTTTATATTTTCACATTCACTTCAAGTTATACTTTGTAATATTTCTCTTATAAACCTACTTATCTTCAGGTTTTGAAAACACAAATGTTAAAGCACATTTGCCACAGTAATGCCTATTTTCATGTGCAGCCATGAAAACGCCAGCACCACAATCTTCACCAGGACATTCACGACGAAGACGATGAATTTTTCCGTTTTCATCAACCTTTAAATAAAAAAAACAAAAGAAAAAAAATTTAAAATTTCATCTCTTACATTTGAATTCTCTTGTCATTTTATCATTAGCAGCAAGATCAACAAGACTCAAGAATTCCTATATGTATTATATATGAATGTACATCTATTTATATGGTACCTTGTAGTATTTCAATACCGCTAACTTGACCTTCTTCCTCTTATGTTTAATTTTTTTTGGTGTAGAATAATTCTTCTTCTTACGTTTTTTAGCACCACCACGAAGACGTAGTACTAAATGTAATGTGGATTCTTTTTGTATATTGTAATCAGACAAAGTTCTGCCATCTTCTAATTGTTTACCGGCAAAAATCAATCTTTGTTGATCTGGAGGAATTCCTTCTTTGTCTTGGATCTTGGCTTTGACATTTTCAATAGTATCAGAGGGTTCAACCTCAAGGGTAATTGTTTTACCCGTTAGGGTTTTAACGAAAATTTGCATTACTAAGATCTAAAAAATTCAAAAAAAATGGTTAATTTCTTTATTATTTAAATTTATGTGAATATAAAAGTTGTTTACCACTTTTTAAATCGAAAAATTCGTGTATAAGAAGACAAATTAAAAAAATGCAAAATTTTAAATTTTCAAAAATTTTATTTAAAAATCTCTTACACCTAAGACGTGAACATTTAAATTTTAGAAGTTTCTTTTTTTTACACTAAAAGCACAGCATTTATAACTCCATCATTCTCTGGATTATTTGTTACTTGAGCATATTTACCCCAAACAACTTTACCAGTTTGAGTTACTAAACCTAATTCTGAAATATTCACTTCTATTACTGTACCCTTTGTAATTACGCCTAATGATGTGTACATTGGAGAACTTGGATTTTTCTTAACGCCAATTATAGGTAAATGGAAAGTTGCTTTCAATTCTGGATGTGTTACATGTGCTTTTTTGAATCTCAATGCCATTGGTCTTATAAATCTTTCGAACTTTGGAGGTTTTCTCGTAAAATTTTCACCAACAAATGTTACTTTTGTTACCATACGTTTCCAAGCTTTTCGTCTAGTTTTACCACTACTTAGAACCTTAAATACTTCAGCATCTGATTGAGCTCTGACTTTTGGTATTGGTACATCCCATTTGCCTGCTTTTTCTTTTCGTTTTTGTTTTATCATATTAGAAAGAACCTTAGCAGAAGACTGCTGCCCTCTGTCCAACAGGTAATGTGGTATTGCACCATCTTCAACACGTTCCTCTTGTTTTTTAACTTTTTTCTCTTCATGAGCCTTAATCTTTTTCTTCATTTGGATTTTTTCATTGCGTCTCTCTTTATTAAACAGTTTTGCCTTTATACCACGAAGTTTCCTTGCCTTTCGAGCTCTTTCTTTTGGTAGACGCGCTTCCTTTTTCCTTTTTCGTTCTTCATAATCAAGACGTCGCCCGTATAATTTACGGTGACGTTCCATATATTCATTTTGAGGCATTTTTATCTAAAATATATAAAAAAAAATACTTATCAGATACTTTATAGTGCAGGAGATTTATTTACAGCATGCATTTACATCTGAAAATAAACCTCCTGCCTTTACTCACCAAAATTAAAATACTAATACGGTCAGTGTATTTTGCACTACTCAAACTCTACGCAAACCAGAATTTCGCGATTTTAATAATTCTATTTACGAATCTTATTTTCTAATTTTAGTTTAGTGAAACAATTTAAAAATAAATAATGGTAAACAACCTTTATAATATGATTTTATTAATATAAATTTGAAATTTACTAAAAACTCACCTTATCCTCGGTACACGCTGAAGTAAAAAGAACTTATTAAGGAAATGTCATAAAAGCGGATATTAAACTGACATTTTAAGTTGTCAAAAATTATAAAATGGTTCTACAATCCACAAACGATAAGCTCCGATTTTATACATTCTTATTTCTGTAATAGTGTGTTTACATATCTTTAAAAATTATTTTGAAAATTAAATCCATTGAAAATTAATCTCCATTTTTATGGAGAAAAACTTGATTAGACGATCTATTTTGTAGAGTATTCCGGAATCTAATACTGGTATGCAACTGTAACGGTATATTTAAAAGGCTTTTTATATTCTTATCTTTGAAATAATGTTCGTTTCTGCTGTGTATAACAACTTAGGGCATGCATAGCAATATGTATATACAATAAAAACACACATTTTACATTCTTTTTACATTCTCTTGTTACATATTCCCTTAAAAATATAATACAAAATTTAAAAAAAAAATAACAACATTAAATATATATGTATATCATAAAATTATTTGAATAATACAATTCTTTTAATATAATACAATCATGTTCCGCTATATTTGACACCATAGATTTTTATATTAATCTTAATTTAAATCTTATTTAACATTTTACTTATTCAGTGCTATTTGTTTCTGTGTTAGCAGTTTTCTTTGATTTCCGTTTTTTAGCATTACTAGGTAAACGCATCATTTTGTGAATGTTGTGTATATATTGATTTTCACAATATAAACATAAATTATAATTTTCGCATGTTAAGCATTGATAACGAAAACCAATTATTGGTTGAATACCGCAACCATCACATTTAATATCTAAATGAATATTACAAAACGGATTATAATCGTTTTCGTATGAATTTATTTTGGATTCTTTGACATCTAAAGAATTGTCATTTAAATTTGTGATCTCTTTCGTTCCATTTTCTTCCACAGTTTTTTTCTCTAAGAATAACTTTTTATGTTGGGAAATGCTTAAAAATATTTTGTATGAAACTTCATTAGTTACTGGAATTTTATCATTTTCGCTATCTAAAATTCAAATAAAAATTAAAAAATGATTAGTAGTTTAATAAAAATGAGTAAAGAGTGGAAACGCTTAATGTTAAATGTTAATTCTTTCACGTTAATAAAAATAAAAGAGGAAATAGTTTTTGAAATACGTATGAAAATCGACTAAATATGAAAAAACTTTATCGATAAGTATCATTCCAACCCTATTAAATGCATTGGAATGTTTATTTTGCCAGCTGATGTTTTTTAGATAAGATTATTTTTATCGAGTTCAGTTAAGATATTTTTAGATATATTTAGTAAATGATGTAATACGTAACGTTTTAATTACTAACTGGCTTCTAAATACTAAATTGATAATATAAAAGTTAGAGAATTTTTAATGTTACAAACAGAAAATAGAATTGAAAAGATTCTACAAAATATGAGCCGTGCAATATGTTTATGGATATTGTGTGGACATGTGTACGTACCTAACCAATATTTTGAAAAGCTAAAATGATCTGCTACATTGTATTGTAATACATTTAGTAAATCCCAATAATTTGGTGGCAGTTCTGTATAAATACAATTCTTTTCATTTAAATTTTGAACAATAATTTTTAAAAATGACATTTCTTATATTAAACACTTTTTGTACATATTTCAATAAAAAATTAAAAATTACTAATTATTTAGATTGAAAATGTATATTATACCAGTATTTTCGAAATGAATATTGTACCAGTCTATTTGATTTCAGGGATGGTGTAGTGTAAATAATTTTGTAGTTTGTATGAAAACCTTGTATGGTGTTTAATCAATTTACAGCAATTTCCCAAAAATTTATTATTTCATTTATGTATCTTTCAATTTCAATAAATTTTTAATAACTTGTTAAATAACTCATTTCTTATATGAAAACTTTTAATGAATGTAGTTTTGATTTAAAACTTAACAGGAATTGAAGAACTAACACGCAAACAAAGTACATATAAGCTATGAATTTCCAAGAGACAAAAATAAAATAATAACTGAGTTATTTTTTGATAATGTCAATGTACATGATAATTTTCAAATGGTTTGTCAAAAAATTGAACTATAATTCTTGATGAAAAAAAACTCAGAAATTTATGTTATTAGTGAGTTAAAACTTAATGCGGTATTACGGTCTCGTGAAGAGACCTATAAGAGAAAGTACTTGCAAAATGTACTTGTTATTTTGCAATTTAAAAAGCAGTACTCTTCTCTCATATTTGAGGAATTTCTGTTTTGTGGGATGACAGTAAATACTTATATTTGACATCATTATTTTTAGACCATTTGTTAAAAGCCTTAAATATTATAAATAGAAAAATAAAAATATGTAAACAAAGAATTTCATTTTCTTATTTCAAATCAGTAAAAAAATATTAAATGGTAATAAATATATTCTTATATATTGTGAAAAATAAATTTAATATTTAATATTATTTTTCACATAAAGGATTGTTCGAATTCAAGGGATGAATTTAGTGCGAAGACTGCACAAAAATTTGTACTCGTTAATGCATCAGAATCTCCAATATTACGTTCTTCAAGTAACTCAAATGAAATATCAACAAACTCAACAGATAATTTATCATATTCTCCACATGATCATGTAGACGAAATTATATTTCAAAATACATTATCAGATGATGATGAACATGGATCTGTTGATTGTATATATGCTTATCGCGGAGCTGGTGCCGACAGAGACGAAGAACAAATTGTAAATATAAATGAAAATGATGATGAAACTGATTTTTTGGAAATGGATTTTGATCCAGATCCTCCTTCAGAAATTGAACAAAACCAAAATATATGTAATATTTCAAGTTTTGATGAAAAAGAATTATTTGAAAAAGAAATTTTACTTATGAATGAACAGCTGCTTAAAAATGTTGAAAAATTTTCCTCAAAATATAATAATACTGGTTCAAATAATGAAATTGAAAAAATTGTTCAAAATTCCAGTACAGAAGATCTTGATGATCAAGATGAATTAGAAATAAATAAAGAAAAAATAAATGAATCAAATATAGAAGCTAAATTTGAAAGTACAGGAGCTAAACCCAAGAAAAATGTAGAAAACAAATTAATTAATGGTAATTTTAGTTGCAATGTTAATCATAAGAATAAAAAACAATTACAGGCACAAAGATCATACGAATTGTGTGCCAATGAAAAATTAAAAGCAAAAAATAAAACAATAAGCAATAGTATAATTTCAAATGACAAAAATCAAGCTTATAATAAAGATTATTATGAGACAGCAGATGATATTTGCTTAGATTGTTTAGAAAAAGAATTTTTATCAAAAATTATTGGAAAAGATGTTAAACCTATTACGCTTTGTAATAAATGTAAATTAAATCAAAACAGGAGCCTTAAAACATTTTGTGAATCATCTATAATACATGTTAACAACAATAATATAAATTTACAATCATTAGAAAGATTTAATAAATATGAAGCTTTGGATTTAATTAGCTTCTCAGTTAATAATCGCACTGATCTACATTTATCCGAATTAGAAGAAAATTCTAAAATTTTAACTTGTGATAACATTAATGTTGAAGTAAGTTAAATTAAAATTGTCACTTACATTATGTATTTTAAAGCTTAAATATCTTTTTTTTAACTTTTGTGTATTATTTTACATTTTACTAAAAAGCCGTTTTTGGGAAGCATTAAAATTTCTTCAATTAATTATGATGCAACAACTTTAATTCAAGCATTGGTAAGATTATAATGATTTATTTGATTTTTCTAAAGAAAAAAAAAAATATGTTTTTGCAGACCAAACTTAATATTGAATACGACGAGTCTATAATTTTCAAACATCTGGACAAACAAAAAACTGATTTTCTAAATATATGCGATTTTATAATTTATTCTTCAAAGAAAAATTGTAATTATCGAAAATTAATGAAAACTATAAATTTAGCTAGTAAAGACAAAATAAAATTGGAATTTCAATTTGTAAGTAAATACTTACCTTTACTTTACAAAATTAATATAATTAATAAAATTTTAGGACGATGCAAAAGTTAACGAGATTGTCCATGTTAAAGCTTATGATATTTTATATTATTGGCAAATTAATAATGATCTTAGCGGTATTAAAAAGTTAAGCAGAAGATTTAAGGAAATGAATGTATTAGGTTCGTATTGACATCAAAAGACTAGAATAAAAGAGGAAAATTGAAGATTAACTTAAATATTACGATGTTTATTTTAGGAAAGCTAGTGAACAAAATTAGACAAGCGCAACAAAGAACAACAAAACATTTTAATGATTATATAACAATTCCTCAGTATTATAGATCCGGTTACATAACAATAACAAAAGCATAAAATAATTTGTATAAAACTCGCTTACAATATTAAATTTTATTATTATTATTAATACTAACTAAACTTTTTTTATTGATCTGATTTATTGTATAACAACTATTTACTTTATATTAAAAATAATATAATTGTTTATTTCAGATTGTTTTATTAATCATAAAATTATTTTTTTTTGTTTTAATTTTTTTTCTAATTTTTATTCACATTAACAGAGATAGGTTTGTTTTAGAAGTTTCATCAATAGTACAAACATAATCAAAACTGTTGAATTCGAATAAGGACTAGTTTTTGATTAAGATATGTCTCTTAGATACTAGTTACATGAGTGTTCCGAAAATTGACAACTTCAGTTAAGTTTACATTTAATAATTATAAAAAATTTATTATCTGTTTATACAAATAACTGCAACCAATGCGAAATAATTTTATTCTAATCTACTTTTAAGCCGTTATTGTTGGTAATGTGATCTTCCATAGGGTTGATAATAACTAGATGGATGTGGTGGATGATGAGGTGGCGGATGGTGTTGGGGATGAGGTTGATGTTGTGGTGGAGGAGGATGTTGAGGGGCATGTGGAATATTATGTGGAGGCCCGGGAAAATGAGTTTGCATTGTACCGGTATACTGATTGCCATAAATTGGAGGCTGCGGAGGTGGTGGAACAGAACTTCCTGGTCCATAATGTGCAGTATGTGTCGGATATACGTGACCATAGGTCGACTGATAAGAATAATGACTTGATTGCTGAGGTGGTAACGGTGGCTCTGATGTCAATAGTTTCGGTATTGGATTTCCTTCGATTTTATCTTCTTTTTTAGGAGGAATAGTAGGTTTCAAAACAGGAATTGGATTTGCTACTGGCACACTGGCAACTGCTGGTTGAACTGATTTTGGGGGATGAGGGGGTGGTGGAGTTGTCGGCCTTTTGATATTATTTTGTACTATATTATTGTTATTGTTAGTATTGTTGATTGCTGTCGAAGAAGATGGCGTTTCATTTATGCTTTTGACAGAAATATTACTAGAAGTTGTTGGAGGAGAGCTCATTCTACTTGGAGGTTGCTGCGGCGGACTTGTGCATTCTGGGTTTTGAGGTTGTTGATATAAATCTAACACTTGATGGCAGATATCTTCTAGTATTTCCATTGTAACGTCAGCAACAAACATGTCCCACCACCTTAAATGCTGCGGTTGCCGTCCTACCCAATCAAGAACTGTAAATTTACTTAATTTACTGGCTAAATGAATCATGGCAACAGCAATAATTTCTGGTTCCCATTGCAGGCAAACAGTTGTGCTCAATGAATCATTAACAAAATTCCATGCCATTTGCACCATTTTTTGAAGCTTGGATTGATCACCTTTTAAACATTTTGCATACTTGACTACAATATGTATTTTTTTAAATGAATTCTATTCTTTATTATCATTCCAATGAAATATAGTGAAATATACACCTTACCTAGAAAACCATAAGGATGCTCCACTTGTAAATCAAATTTTATAGTTTGTAATAAAATCCTTTCTAAAGTCATTACTTCTTCTTTTGGGTCATCGCCAAATGAATAAAATTTATCATCTGATAGTAGATTTCTAGCATTTCTAATAATATCTCTGGCTTTTTTAGGAGTTTCTTCCACTTTCCCAGCTAAAAACAGGCAACAACATGCAGTTACATATCTTGGAAATTGCTTAAAGGAATGAAACATATAAAATCGATGAAAGTAAACAACTCCAGTAGCCATGGTATTATGACCAAGACTCATTGCAGTTCCACATTGCATTATAAATCTTGCACCTTCTTTCCTATATCGACGTTCAGTCTCTGGTGATAAACCATCCAAAATCGATGGTGTTACTTTGAGATCCTTTTGAAATTAATATGGAAATGAGCAATGAAAATGTATAAGATATACAGAATCTTTTGTGAAATATTTAGTCTTAAATTACCTTTTTTTCATAATACCAGCAAGGCATTTCTGTATTCGCATGAAAAACAAAAACACATTCCTTCATGAAACAAACTTTTAATTCACTTCTGCTATTAGATATTTTTAAGAATGCAATCTAGCAAATAATCTCACAACTCCACCTAAAACATATGAGACGTCAATTCCAATCATAAATGTCAAATTATTGACAATTTCAGAAAAGCGATATTTTATTTGACGTTAGAATTTATTCACATACATATTTACACCACTCTGGTGGTGAAAATATTAACAAGATTAAATATTAAAAATAGCTAAAATCGAATTTTGAACGACAAACAGTGAATACAAAAAATATTAAAAACGTGGTTATTGTCTGCTTTTGATTTCTAAATAAATGATTTCTTTTTGCACTTTAAAATCCATTAAATTGCATCGTAAGGAATTCCGTTAAATTTTTCCTTTTGAGTTTTCATCTTTATGTCGAATTATTGTAATTATAAATTTTATGAATTGTTTTTTTGTTATATGAATTTATGAATTAAACACAATTTCAGAAACACAAAAGACGAACTAGAAATATTGGAAGAATATGAAAGCCGCAAACATAATGGGATGTCGGTAAAAATTTACAAAAGAAAATATTCTAGTGATGATGATGGTCAGTGGGCCATTGTTAGAAAAATGTATGTATATAATTAAAAAATAAAATGGTTTTGATAATATTTATAGTTTCTCTGAAAATGTACATACCTATAATTAATAAAATATTTTTGGCTCATTTTCCCCATTAAAACTTTAGCCTTCATTTACAGATATTTTGTTGGTACCTTAATGTATGAATATGAAAAATAAAATAATATGCTTGAATTAAAAACGATGACAAATTCTTATAATTTAAATTGTTCTATTGGGTATTATGATTAAAAACTCCTACTAAAGAAAAAAAAAAATAAAAGAAACTAAAGAATGTGTTTCTTAAATTGATTTTTTTTTTACACTTAAGGGATTAATAAAATTATAATCTGTGGATTCTGAGTATGTAAATATGCGTACATGTGTATAGTAAAAATATTTACTACATAAGTTATATACTAAGTTCAAATTTCTGGTGTTTTAAAAATTTTCTTGTTCGACAATATAGAATTCAAGAGTAATTAAATCAATTTTCATTAAAGATTTATAAACATAATTAATTTGAAATAAAAACTTCTAATTCTGAAAATTAAAAAAAACGTGTGGTCTACACAAATAAATTATAAGTGAATTTTAAGTGTATATACAAGTTTGTGTAAATTTTATCAGCAACTGTAACAGCGCTTTATTCGTGTATTTGCGATGTATTTTTTAGCCACAATGATTAAGGGGTCTTTAATTTTCGAATAAACCTAAATAACTGAAGAATAAAACATTGAAATATTAATTAAATTAATATAAATTTCCCAAAAGAGGGCGACGATGAAGTACAATCGTTTATTTGCTACAACAGTGACATTAAAATTATTTCTAACACTATAATGAGAAGAATATAATTAACTCTCACATTTTAAAATCCATTTTTCTCAAATTTGTAAATTTTGAGTTATGTATTTGTGCTTTGAAAATTTGAGTTAAGTATTTGTGTTTTGAAAATCTTAATAAAAATTTTCTTGAAATTTTATATTTTAGCTCGATACTGACTAATTAAATAAAAATTAAATAATACAGAGTGAAATTATAATAAAGAGTGTAATTTGCTTAAAATTTTTAATAAATCGAAAATTGATAATTCGGTTCTTCGGAAGTAACTACACAAATGTCAAAGTTCATAACGGTTTCTGAGATACAAGGATTTCTTGGAATATTTTCCGAAATTTCTATACTATAGTTCACAGCTTTTTTTTGTATAAATGTTGATACATGACCTCCGTTCAATGAAAAATGTGGAACCTTGAAATAAATGTGATTTTTTTAAACTGCTTATTAAGGATAAATGAATATGTAACATACATACATACATATAATATGGCTCTATAGTTTTGTATACATGTTAAGTGAGATATAGCTTTTGTATATATTGAGGATTAATAAAATCGTTGGTACGTTTGCAAGTACATTGTAAGAGTGCAGATATATTCATTTTCGGATCTTAATTTATTTTAAGTATATGTAAGTATATTTTGGAGAGAAGCAAATGTAAGTACAATATTGCACGAAAATAAAATTAAAATAATGTTAACTACAAATAATAGGAACGTAAATTTTGATAAATTTTAATTTATTTTCAATATGAAAGGGAAAATTTAGTTTTTTTTTTGCCGTAAATTATTTATACATACATACATAATATTTGTACATACATATATTTATTTATTATTTGTTATAATATGTATGTATGTATGTCTATATTCTATTTGGATTGCCTTGATATAAAGAAATTAAAGAAAGCTAATAAAATTTTTTAAAAATTAACTTAATTTTTTTTTTGCCTTATTATTATTGTTGTATATAATATGGAACCAAAAAAAAAAAAAATTTTTCTACTTTTATAATATACTTAAACTAATCTATTATTAAAAAGTTGCCAAAAGTTGTTTTGAATAACCACTGGAAGCAATTTTTAGGCAATAAAAAGGAATAAGTGAATTTTTTTCTTTTCTTTTCATTTTGCTTCTTTGCTCTTTTGATTTTTCTGTTTTTTTTTTTTTTTTGTATTTAAGGATTAGATTTAACTTTCGTACACATGTAACATTCATACATATGTACATAGAATATACATATATAGTGTAAGTATATTTATGTTTGTATATCCAATGTATTTTCTACATTATAATGAACTTACATATATAATATAAATATACTCTCGTATATTCTCTTAGGAAACATAAATACTGTAAATCCTGTTATTTGTATAAAATTTATTTATTTATATATATATATATATATATATATATATATGTATATACATTTATAACACGTAAGAAGTTCATAAAAAGTTAATATTTATACATACATACATAAATGTATTCAAAAAAATTTTATATATGTATTTACATGTATAAGAAGTGTTATATAAGCAGTTAGTGTTATAAATTATTCGGACAGATAAAATTAAGATTTAAAATAAAATTATTATATTAAAATTTAATTTTAGATAAGATAATTTTCATTTTCGAATCAGATAAAATGGGTCTGCAATTTTAATTGGTTGTAAAGTGTGTGTTTGCTGCGCTAAACCCATCTTTTCTTTAACTTCACTTATAATTGAATTGTTATATTATTTCTTGTAAATTTTTAATTAATTTTATTGCAATATGATATTTTTTATTTTATTATTTCTTTCCTTTAATTTTAAATATCAATTTATAATTTTGTTTGATTTTGATTTTTTAAATATTGATATGAAATTTAAGAATGTATACCACTTTTATGGGAAATATAATTATAGTTTCTCTTTGGATGTAGCGAAATAAATAATTTTGACACAATAAATTCAGTTAAGTTTCAGTTATTTGCATTTATTCTCATACAAATACAACCTTTTAATTATTAATCATTCGAAAATAGTTATGGACAGACTGGACTTTCGTCGAGTTTTGTTTTTCCTTTTGTGAACATATTATACACATTTTCCCATAATTTCCCATAAAAGTGATTACTTCAGTAAAAAACGTGTACACGCTGGATAATTTCCTTTTTACCGACCGTATTGTGTAAACAATAGGTAGGTTATGTGATGGCAACAAATTTTGCATATCGAGTTTTCGGTGGGAACGTACTTCTCCATAGTAGGGAAGTGTAAATAAACTATTTTTAGCAACCTGTCGGTCTGTCGGTCTGTCGGTCTGTGTGTGCACGCGTGTATCTCAAGTTCGGCTGAACCGATTTTGATGAAATTTTATATGTAAGTTTGTTTCCACCATGGCACGGATCGATCAACTTTTGGTACATATCAGGCCTCGGGAACTGCACTTTTTAGCGGGCCTGTTTTACATTTTTGAACATTTTGAAGAAAATATTCAACCGATTTACTTGAAATTTTATATATAAGCTCAGCTCGACCGTTCGCAAAAGTTCGTATGTTTTGGAAGAAATCAGGCATCGGCAACTAGACGTTTACTACGGGCCAAATATACATTTTTGTGTACATAAAGAGAAATAATCAACCGATTTCATTGAAATTTAATATATGAATTCCCCGTATTAAAACAATGAACATATAAATTTTTTGGAAAGATCAGGGCTCGAAAACGGATTTGCGTTCCGATTTTACATTTTTCACCATTTTGAAGAAAGTATCCAACCGATTTACTTGAAATTTCATATATAAGCTTTGCTCGATCATACGCAAAAATTCCTAGCTTTTGGAAGAAATCAGGCATCAGCAACTGGGCGTTTACTACGGGCCAAATATACATTTTTGTGTACATAAAGAGAAATAATCAACCGATTTCATTGAAATTTAATATATGAATTCCCCGTATTAAAACAATGAACATGTAAATTTTTTGGAAAGATCAGGCATCGGCAACTAGACGTTTACTACGGGCCAAACATACACTTTTGTATATATAAAGAGAAAATAATCAACCGATTTCATTGAAATTTAATATATGAATTCCTCATATTAAAGCAATGAACATATAACTTTTTTTTGAAAGATCAGGGCTCGAGAACTGATTTGCGGGCCGATTTTACATTTTTCACCATATCCACAGAACAAATTGATGGAATTTCTTGAAATTTGATATTTGAGTTCTGGTTGTTACCGAAACTAACTGGCGAGCATTTCAGGGAATTCGGGTAGCACAAAGCGAAACTCTACTAAGAGCCAAATTTACATTTTTCTAAGTATGTTAATTATAAGCTTACTAATGTCCTAAAAATTGGAAAGAAGTATTTAACAGACATTTTTATAATATTCTGTAACACTTTCATTTAACTAGACAATACACAATGTGGTCGGTTATGTGCTGACCACATCAGATTTTTTTATATAGTGTTCATTATGTGAAAAAATTATAATCTAGTTAAATATGGTTAGATAGAGATTCTAGTTAAATATTCAAGTGGGAAGCTGTTAAGAATATTTAACTTAAATATTAGCTAATAAATAAATGGACCTATATAGATTTGAACTGAATTGAAAGAAAATATTTGAAAAAACATTAATAATAATATAGTTTTCAAATTCGTCTCAAAATTTTTAGAATATTTTAATGTTTAATTAAAATTTTGTTTTAATAAGATTTATGACTGCAGTATAGTTTAGTTATACCTATAGTGTATATGTACTGGATATGATATATATAAGTATGTAAAATTAAAATTCGAAAACGAAATGCATGCATTTACATTATATAATTTTAAGGCCGTCTTAGTTTAGTATCCTAGTTTGACCGGAAATTTTATATTTCCACTGTATTTATTTTAAATATATGTATATATGGATTTAATAATATAACCTTAAATTTATACACAAAAAATGTAAACATGTATATACTTTAATATTAATATATACATACATATATAGGCTTTTGGAATGGATTTATATTTCAAAAGCTGAGATTGTCAGATGCTTAAGGGAGTTTCATGTACATTTTTATGTATACATAATTTTTTTTTTTTTTTGTGAATTTTGATTTATGTACTATACATACATACATACATAATAAATGTTTATTTTTTTTTTTTAATTTCTCTGTTACATATGAATAAGCATTGCAATTATAATCTAAGTATATGTATTAACATTCATCCTTTATCCTGTTATTAAAATTTTTTGAAAAAAAAAACAAACAAAAAAAAGAAAATTCTTGTAATATACAAATAATAATACTAAAAATGTACAAGAGAGGTCAAGTCATGTAAAGGTATAGAATGTTAAAGAAATATTATACAATGCTTATATATACATACATACATATTTGTTTGAATACATATACATATTATGTATATATAGATGTTTAGAAAATATTTTATTTTTACAACAGGATTATATGATTGCATGTTAAAAGATCATAGAACTTGAACTTTATACATACAAGCATATAAAAGAGGTAAATAGAAATTAAAATTAAAGTAAATAAAATAAAATAAATAAAAGAGAAAAAACATGAACTTATAAAATAACGGTAAAAAAAAAAATTCAAAAATTTACTTTAATTATTTTTTTAAATAACAAAAAAAAATTTTTATTTAAAAGAAAAATCCTAAATGGTGAACAAAAGTAAATCTAACAAATTTTTTAAATTTTTCTTAATTTTGCCAAATTTCGAATAGAAGAAATCTATCTGTTGATTCAAAATTCAAGATATTTTGAGCTAAGATTAATTTGCTTTACGCTTTATACTCCTTTAATAAATTAATTAGTAGTTAAAATTGCGGGGGTCAGCTTTCTAAATCCATTTCAATTAAAATAAATTTTTAATTTCGTAAGTCCATATCGTACATTTCCGAGAATAATGACATATGCATGTCAAAAATGCAGCACCGCAAATTTGCTTTCATTGCTATTATACTTTAATATATTATAAAGCTTTTCTGTAACAAAATAAAACAGTAAATTTGTTCATAATATACTTGTAGAATAGTTCTATACTAGCGTTTTTTAGTCCTTCGATAGTAATTTACATTCGGCTATAAGTACTACTTTCAATTCCAGAAATCGAATTTATATTTTTGAGTTGTGTCGTTATTCTGCCCAATTTGCGATATACATTTTTTTTTTATATAGTGGAACCTAAAACGCAGAAAAGGAAAATTACCATAACTAAAATGAATAATTAACAATATTTGCCGGAATTTATAATTTACGTCGAACTGCTTTTATAAAAATCGAGAAATAAAACAATACCAAAATTCTAACCTCGTACTGGCTCGAGTGTTTCTTTTTCGGAACTTTTATATAGAGTATGAATCTTTTACCCATTCCAAAAAATTTCACAATTTTGTAACCTTAATTTCGATTATTTAAAATTAAGTATAAAGTCTTTGTCCTGAATGATAGCTATTTATATTTTAAAAATTGTTATATTGAAAATTTAATGTTCTTTCCTATATATTGTGTGTATATAAGTTCATGTATTCTATGATCCTCTGTAAATATATAAATAAAATTTCACAAATAATTTGGTTAAAAATTAAAATTTTTAAATACATATTTTTTTTTAATTTAAATGTGTTATACTTAAAGTTTAGCATACTAGATAATTTTTATTATACATATTCAAATTTCATGAACAATTCGCTATGCTAGAGCATTAAACATAAGTATAACACACATAAAAATGTTTAATGAGAAAATCAAAAATAATTATTTTGTATACATATGTACAGGAAATTTCATATTGTTATACAAATGCAATCAAAAAAATCATTCATATTATGAACGTATTTGGAATTGTAAATTTGGAAATTGTAATCCATGTTAACTATAGGATTCATTTAAATTGTAATAATTTTTTATATGTATATAGTTGCATTTTGTATAAAAAGTGCAGGAAATGGAAAAGTATTTCTGTTTCACAGTACATACTTATGTTAAATATTCGTCTAAATGCCATTAGTCATGACGTACGCATCATAAATTTGAATATTCGTTGCCAACACAACTGATTATTATGTTAGTTTATTTTTGCATTTCTATAAAGGTTAATTAATGGCATAAGTGATTTTTAATTTGAAATTGCAATTGAAAATTGTTCATATGCGAATGATTTTCATTTGCAAAATGAAGCGAATGACGTAATTAACAAGATTGTCAAATCTTTGACTTACCGGGAAGTTGTCTGTATTTTAAATAAAATTGAGATCTGTATTTGAATAAAATTTTTGAAAAAATAATACAGTCGAAAATAATATATGCGCATTTCCTGGGCACATTTAAGATACATACATTAGGTGCTCAGTAACTAATTATGAATTACAACCTATTATTTGGCGGTACTTAAAATTTATTAAAAATAATATTCAGTATGATTTAAGGAATATTTAAATAAAGGCTGAATTGTGTATTATAAACTTATTGAGCATTTATATATAGTGATATATTATCAATCAGAATCAGAAAATTATCCTGAAGGGTAAATATATGTATATGTAAATGTGCAACAAATTTTTTACAATAAAATTTTATCAACTATAAAATTAAATGCTTTTATATAGTTTTAATTTTTATAGAAATTTTAAAAAAACTTTAGATTTTTCTCTTTTATTTACATAATAAGTGTTCTAATAAATTTTAATAGTTAAAAATAATAATGTTATATACATGTATGAATGTATTTATTAAAAAATGCATACATTGTATGTATAAGTAAAAGAAAAAGTACTACATATTACTTTCATAGAAGAGTTAATTTGTGAATGTTTAATTTATATAAAAGCTCAATCAATTAACTTGTATAACACTCTTTTAAAATATATAACAATATATGTATGTATAGAGCAAAATGTTCTGTATATTTGTTTTGTAAATTAAATTATTATAATTATTTTTTTAAATATGATTAAATTTAATTTTGAAATTAATCAAACGAATGGAATTTTTTTTTGGTCTTAAAAACTAATTTTCAATAGAATTATAGGCAATGCTTCGATATTTATGTGCTACACTACTACACAATAACGGTTTTAAAATGTAGTTGTTCTGAACTGCTAAATGCTCTTTGTAAATAATATTTTTAAACATAAAAAATTGTTGACTCTTCGATACATTTATAGATATATTGCGCGTTAAGTGATGAGGAGACCGAAGTTTGAGTTTCCAAATAAAGTGTGCTACACAAATTTTAATTCTTTTATTTGATTGAAATGCTGTTTTGTATACTGTATAATAAATTTGCATTTTGCACTGATTTGCAAAATTTGCAAATCAGTGTTTTATAATTTGATAATATACGAAATTGGCACAAACTTTTACATTCGGAAATGAAATTTTGTTTTGAAATTTTTGTGAAATTTTTTTTCTTTTGCATAATCTCAGGAGATAATATTAAAAATCTATTCAAGAGTTAGATGAAGTTTTATGTAAGAGAAATTTCAAATCAACTTATTCCTTTACTAAACTTTAATTTTAAGTTTTAATAAGAAAATTAAATTCTAATCTCGTTCTCAATCTACATTAATTCTATAATTAGGTGTGTACATATATGGTACGAATAGAATTTAATTAAAAAAATAAAAAATTTCATTAAAAAGCTACTGTATACAGATTCTTAATAAAGTCACTACATTAAATCAATATTTTATAATATATATATATATATATATATATATATATATATATATATATATATATATGTATATATCTATGTATAGATATATATATTAATAAATTATTATTATATTTTCTTTGATCATTAAAATTTTATTCCCATACGATATACGATATGTACATTGTGTATGACAAAAAAAAATACTTACACTTACATGTAAAATTTCAATGAAAAAAGCAAACATTCTTGATGCAAAAAGGAAAACTGTACATACATTAGAGAAACAAAAAAAAAAAGAACATCAATTTTAATGTCAATCCATGTAGACTTTAAAGTTAAATTTAAAAATATTATTATAGTAGAGTAAAAGAACTTGATTCATATATAAATATATTTAAAAGATTTCTGCATATAGCTGCAGTGTGATAGCTCTATTAAAATACCTATATACAAATCAAACTACAAGGCTATTAAAATATATTTTCAATACTTTGTATACAGTACTGTTCAAAATTTTAATGTTAACTGTTTTTACACGAATATTTCAATATTATTATAAAGCACATTGCGTACAGCCGATGCTAATTAAGTACGTGATTTGAGGATAATTGCGCATAACAATGGTCATTCACGTTTGAAAATATTAAATATGAACAAAATATGGTATTATTTCATATTTTGTTCGTTCCCATCAATACCATCAAAACCGACATAAATTTAACTATCATCTATCGCTTGTCAAGCGCATGAGTTCGGTCACATGTGAGATATCAAAAAAGATATGGCCTAAATTAATATGGTAGTAGTTAATAGGGCACATTGCATATGGCTGGAATTGACATTATCTCTAGAAAAGTAAAAGTATCAGAGATGTAGGTAAGTTCCTTAGGAAAATGCTATAGGTCCATTGGCCGGCCTTGTATTTAAACACATAATGACGGTCTAGTTGCAAAAAGTTGCGAGCAAGCGCTAACAAAAACAGTACATTTGTGCTAATTAAGACGTCGTCTAGCCAAGCTTGCGGGCAGCTTAATAGTTGTGGTTGCTGAACTGTGTACTTTAATACAAACACAATAAAGTATTAAGAGGTTTGTGTCTTAGATATTCTACTTAATTAATAAAAGAATTTAGTCAATTTAAAATTTGAAAATTATTTTAATTGTGTTGTTTTAATTTTATTCAGTAATATTTAAATTTCAATGAATATATTTAAGTGAATATTTACATATATGTATATATATATATATACATATTTATTTAATATAATATTTTTCATGTTTCTTTTTTTTTTTTGCTGTGAATGCATTAGATGAACTTTAATGATTCAATAAAGTGTAAAATAAGCATCAAGTCAAGTCAAGTGAAATAAAGTTTGTTGAAGTTTGGTACTTTAAATTTATTATTAACCGGCTGTCGGTTTACTAGCTCAAAAGCACATACCTATAGGAACTCTGGTTTTTTTTTCATTTTTATTTTATAAACATATATTTACAATTTTTGCATATACATTATGTATAGATGTGCTTTTTTATTATATAGTATATATATATATATATACATATATATCATGATATATATATATATATATATATATATATATATATATATATATGTAAATATATCAATTATTTGTAGACATTATATAATATGTAAATTATATTATAAATAAGACCACATACATTATATTATATGCATGTATGTAGGTATATAGTGTACCTTATAGTCCTGAATTTTTTTTTTCTGACATAAAAGGAAAAAGTATATATTTATTATGATATATGCGAATATGCATATATATATAATATTTATATGTACATATACACGTATATGTTTACGACGCACATATTTACATATTCTTACATACGTACATATATGTGAAATTTTAAATGGAATCCTTTTTAGAGTTGATTTGTGTTTCAAAGGGTATAATGTATGTAAGCGCACACAAATTTATATATATCAAGATATGTGTTTACGGCTCCTAATGTAAGAAAGTTTAGTATACAATCATTATCATTATCATCAATATCATCGTATATATGGATATCATCTTATTTTATAATATATTATACATTATATATATGATGTATATATACTGGTATATATGTATATATTAAGTTTATATTATATGGGAATAATTTTGTTTGAATATTGAATTTTCCTGATGATAAAATTATAAAGAATGGTAATAGATGAAAAAATATTTGTATATATACATATATGTCATATTATTATGTAGAAAATATTTATATATACATATCTTGTATACGTAAGAGTATGTTATATATATATGTATAAGGTGGTTATAATATTATTATTAAGTTAAATGAGGGAGGAAAATTTAATGTTTATTATTAGATATATATATATATATATATATACATATATATATATATATATTGTATATATATTATATATATATTATAATATTTTTCATATTTAATATAATAATAAATTCATTGTACTATTTTAAATTAATTGATTGAGTAGGGTGCAAAAATAAGTTAAAATTTAATTATTATAAATTCCTTTATCAAATATTTAAATAAAATATTTTGAAATTTTTTTTTTTTAACTTTTTTATTTCAAGTTTTATAATATGGTGTTTGTTATACACATTTTGTTATACATGCAGTATATTATATATAGAATATAATATTTTAGAAAAGAACAAATTTTAAAATTTAAAAATTGAATTATCTTGGCACATATAGCTATAAAAATTCTATTTTATAGATGAATTCTATTATTTATAAAAATGAATTGTGGCATAGCTCAAGTAATATATTGTTGAGGATGCTGTGGAGTAATATGTGCACAATAATTGTGTATATTTATTATTACTGCGGTATAGCGCTATATGATTTTTGAATGAGAACATAAGTCTCTAAACACTTTCTTAAGAAAATTAATTTTATTATAGTGAAATTTGATCAAGTATTGTGATAGTGAAATTTTTTCTATTTTAATTAATAAATACAACATGAATGCCAAATTCACATTTTGGTTTTCACTTTTTTTTTGTTAAAGCATTAAAATATTTTTTGTTTGTGAATTAGTTTTCCTCTTTTACTCAAATATCAATTAAAAAAAAGAGCAGGACCTAGGAAATACCCCAAGATCTTGAAGGCACAAATTGCTATCATAAGAAACGCATGTGCGCGCGTTTTAACGTTGAGAGAGGGTGTCGAAGAGAGGATACAGTGATTTTGTCGAACCGACAGGCTTCTATAGGAGCATTGCGCAAAGTAGTATAGGGCTGTCTCGAAAGACTAAATGAGCTGGATAAGCACAACCGATTTGCTTTGTATTGGGTGCGGGCGCATGTTCTAGTAGGAGGCAATTAATGAGTTGAATTGCTAGCTTCTGAGGTCAACATATTTTTGCTCCAGTGGTAACGGCAGTCCAAGGAGCTTCTCGGCGACTATGACCAGAAACATTACAGGAGAGTCATGAGCATGTTTAGGAGTAAGAGCATGTTCATGTAAGAGCCGTCCCGGGCCTCATAATTGTATATTATCAGCTCAAGGGACATCTTCGAAATTTGAATCTGAATTCAAAACTGATGGCGCCTATAGATTCTGTGGGGAGAAAGGCGGTTATTTCGATTAATTTTCTTTTGGAGTGTAAAGCTTTGATTCTCAGAACAGGAAGTTTTTAGGCGGCTCCGCTTTTCGCAGCGGAAGGATTGTGAAAAAATGACCCTGACAATGTGATCGGATTTATTGGAAAGATAGGTTTTGGAGAGGTACTTAAATCGCCATGTCTGGGATATAATAGATCCAACTGATGATAGATTGAGGTTTATTGTCACTCTGCGATATATATGGGCAATTTTTAATTTTTTAAATAATTTTTTATTAGTTTTATAATATATTAATTGCTTTTTAAATTATTTTTTGAATTATTTTTTTTTAAGTTCCCATATTTAAAGTGAAAAGTTGAATCAATTATAATTTTTAGTTGCTATCAGAGTTCGGATATTATAAATAGCAAGCGAAAATTAGTTTTATTATACAAGAAACTTTCTCTTTAAAAGTTTTCTTACTAGATTTTGTTGTTGTTTGGTTTTTCTTCCTGGATTTTATAATTTATAATTTATTTCTGTTTTGGTATACAACATGTCCTTAAAAGAAATCAATACTTTATCAATATTGTTTTTTTTTCTATAAAATACTGGAACGTTTTCTGTTCTTTATTCAATATCAGAACTCTTGTAGCTACTTCCATTCTTTGTGTATTAAAAATTTTTCTTGTTATTTTTTTTGGTTTTTTTATTTTTCCGATTATTTTCTTTAGCAAAAACATAAAGGTTTGAATGTGTGTATAATCAAACAAATTTTCATATTAATATTGCATTATAAAGACGTATGTTGGTCTATATGTGTGTTTGTATATGTTTTGTTACTTTTTAAATGTTGTGTCGTTTTTACCTGGTTACAAACGATAGAAAATATTACGGAAACGTGACATGAAACCTTAAAAAAAAAATTGAAAAACGAATAAATTTGACTTGAGAATCTTTTTTTTTCCTTCGCTTCTTAGCCTTTTTACATTTTGTAGGACGAATGTTAAGGCATCGCAATACAAGAAAGAAATATTTTTTTTTTGTTGTTATTATTTTTTTTATTACTTTTTATTTATATTGTAAAGTTATTGTCCTGAGATACTTTTTTTTGTTGTGTTTTTTTAATATATATAATTTTATGAAAGTTTAATATGGTTACAAGGGTATTATATAAGAAGCTTTGGGCTCAGAAAATTTAGTAATAAAAACAATGTGGAAAAACCGCACATTTCTGTCATTTCGTGTTATTTTTTTTTACTTTGTTTTTACATTTTAGATATGCACATGTATTTTTTGTAAGAATATATGTATGTATATGTATGTGACGAAGAAAAATAGAAAAAAAATAACTTGGTAGATTTTGAATGAGAATTTAGAAAATATACTATAGAGATAGTGTTAACGCGTTGCTCTCTGGAGTAAAGGTGAAATTGAATTTCTTTACGAAATGCATTTTCCGGCTGAACTATAAGAGATAATTGATTTTTGAGTGAATTTTTGAAATTTTTAATCAAATAAATATGGTGTTGGTAATATGGAAAAGTATTGCATGACATAAATGTTTTTGAAAATCGTAAAACGCATTTTCCGACTGAACCATAAGAGATAATTGATTTTTGAGTGAATTTTTGAAATTTTTAACCAAATAAATATGGTGTTGGTAATATTGAAAAGTATTGCATGACATAAAAATTTTTGAAAATCGTAAAATGCGTTTTCCGGCTGAACCATAAGAGATAATTGATTTTTGAGCGAATTTTTGAAATGTTCAATCAAATAACTATGGTGTTGTTAATATGGAAAAGTATTGCATGACATAAACCTTTTTGAAAATCGTAAAACGCATTTTCCGAGTGAACCATAAGAGATAATTGATTTTTGAGCGAATTTTTGAAATTTTCATCAAATAACTGGGGTGTTGGTAATATGGAAAAGTATTGCATGACATAAACCTTTTTGAAAATCGTAAAACGCATTTTCCGACTGAACCATAAGAGATAATTGATTTTTGAGCGAATTTTTGAAATTTTCAATCAAATAAGTATGGTGTTGTTAATATGGAAAAGTATTGCATGACATAAAAATTTTTGAAAATTGTAAAATGCATTTTCCGAGTGAAGGAGAATTGATTTTTGAGTGAATTTTTGAAATCTTCTTGAAAGGCAAATAAATATGGTGTTGGTAATATGGAAAAGTATTGCATGACATAAAAATTTTTGAAAATCGTAAAATGCGTTTTCCGGCTGAACTGTAACAGATAGCGAAGTTTTAAGCAACTTAAATAAAATTCATGGAGTATAAAAACTCCGATTAATATTAAACTAAAATATTTATATGTAAATAAATAAATAATAATAATTTAAGAAAAAAAACGTGATATTTGTAAAATCTATTATATATGTATATTGTGTAAAAACATATATATATATATATACGTAAGCACACATATTTTCATAGTCAAAAATGAAGATAAATTTCTATAGTATGAAAAAAAACTTAATATTTTTATTTATTTCTTTATTTCAATTGTTCATTTTATTAATGGTATATTCTAAATAATATCTACATATATATACATAACTGTTATATTTACATTAAAATAATATTTATATATATATACATACTTTTTTATTATTGAAAATCCTTTACTGATTTATTGTAATTGATTTGAAACTAAATGAATGAATGATATTCACATACATTATGTTATAATAAAATAAATGTATGTACATATATGTATAACAGAAATATATATACAAGTTTTGACCATATACATATGTATGTACGTATTTTAGGAAATAAAAGAATTACGATCATGGTACCTTCATATTTATACTAGTATATATACGGGATACGTGTGTATATGTATGATATATATGTTGATATATATATATAAATTTATTTTGTGCTCTTATGTTTGGAAAATATTATTTTTTATTGATACTTAATCAAAATTATTACATTATTTCAATTTATGAATGTCTTTTGGGATATTATTCTTAGTTCTTCATATTCCATTCCATCCCTTTTTTATAAAACATAATATAATAATTTTTTTATTTTATAATGCATAAAGTATAATAATGTATAACAAGGATTGAATACCTAAATTTATTATATATACATTAGATACATTATATATTAATTTATTTATATGCATATATATATACATAACTATGGTTTAGAATATGCGTGTAAATTGAAAAATATTAACTATATATATAAAAATTAGTAAAATAAATAAATAATGTTTATGTATTAAAATTTATATTGATTTTACATAGATATATCATGTATATGGAGGGGTCAGAATTAATTCGTGATCCTACATTTTTAGAACCAAAGTAAGAGTAATTTTTATTTTTGGTTTTTGGAATAAATGGTAAAGTATATATATATATACTTTATAAATACAGAGAATAAATACAGAGTAGTAGTCTAACATTTTTTATATTACCGCTTAAAAATTTATAACCGAGGGTTCATATTGTAGATGTCCCAAGTCTTTTGGTCTAAGACAAAATATAGCATAGCATAGCTTGGATTTAAAGAAACTAAAAATTTCGTTAATCAGTTATTTGTTTTTTAATATATTTATTTTCTTATCCCATAACTGCATAAGTTTTAACTTCGAACTATTGAGTCATCATTCCAACAAATATATCACTGTCTTAACAATAAAATAATTTTGAAATTTTGCAAAATGGATTTATGTATAACGTTGAATTATTGAAAGTAGTAAAATGAAATAAAAATAATTAAATCCGAAAAAATTGCATAATTTTAGGCAAAAATTTTATTTTAACATTAATATAAGGAAACAAGTAAGCAAGCACTATATTTCTTCATAAATATAAATTTAACCCAATTTATTAAAATTTCCAGTTAAATTAGCTTCAGATTATATCGCTTATTTAATTTTAATGTAAATATTTTTTTTTTGAAATTTTTATTTAATAAAAAATATAATATCCTTGAAATTGTGCCTAATTATTTTCCAATATTATAATATTTTAATTTTAATTCAATATAAAATTCTATATAAAAATAAAAGTTTGAAGGTTAAAAATTTTCACGATTAAATGATATGGAAAATTTTATTCTTATTTCGATTTATTAAAAGAATTAAAAGAAAAAAATATTTTGAATTTTATTAATGTTTTACATTAAATTTCTTTAAATAATAGAATTTATAGTAATATACAAGAGGGTACGGTTAATACCTAAGTAAATTAATTTTTTTAAAAACTAGAAAAAATTTCGTGAATAGTTTATATATAAAGTGTAAAATATGTGATACTCGTACACTAAGGGGTGTATAAGTTATTGCATAAATTCTTGCAAGCAAACAAGTCTTGCCGTTTAAGATTTTTAAGAGAAATGAATTCTTAATACAGCTCATTTGATTGAAGGTGAACGTAAAATTTATAAAGCAACATAGGACTTAAGTAAAAAATTAAGTTAAATATAAATTTAGAAAATAATTTCTTAATTATAAATTATGAGATTTTCGGCTGCCTTATGCATTCAATATGAAAATTTCGAGATGACTAAACATAATTAATAAAATAAAATGAAATTATTATAGCAGGTCTGCGCATTTGCTCAAAGTTGTAATCGTATAATAAGAACAAATATAGTTCATTTGACTTGTTCTATACTTTTACCTTAGTGCCCAATTTTAGTACTATATTTTAGTACCATATTTAAAATATAAAAATTATTAAAATATTTATTTATTTTCGGCTTAACTCTTAAAAAATCTTAGTCCTTGTGCAGATCAATAAAGTTGAATATGAAAACAAAAAAAAAAATCAAATAATTTTTTTTTATAATAAAAAAATAAAATTTTTTTTTTAACCTCATTGTTTTTGTTTTTTCAAATAAAAAAAAAGTAGGCGATAAAAGCAAAACAAAAAAGAAAAAATCTAAAAAGGGTTAAAATAGAAATTTAATGGAAAAACTTTTTGTTTTTTCTATTTTTAATAAAAGAAAATTTGAAAATGAAAAATATTAAAAACAATTTCCATTTTATATTGTGAATAAATTATTTAAAATATAATTTTCATTTTTACACAACAATTTTTTTCATTTTTTATTTTACCTTCATTTTCCTTTAACAAAATATTCAGAAAAAAATAAAAAATTTAAATAAAAATTTTGAAATAAAATCGAAGTGAAGCTTTTCATTTTCAATTACATTTCAAATTTACTCTAATTGTCATGCTTAATATTAATTTAAAAATAAATTATATTTATAAAGTATTTGTCAGATTTTGTTAATTTTGAATGTTATTTTCCAATGAGCGGTCAGATTATATGAAAAATTTTGAATTAAAAATATTCTAAATTTGTTTGATTTCACTGAAGCATTAATAAATCGCTCTACTTTACTGAAGCTTTTAATTGGAAGAAAAATGAATCATAATATTCAGAATAAATGTAGGGTCCTTAAAAATATTTATTTACAATTATTTCTGTAATTGATTTGTAAAAAGAAATGTTTAAAATGATATTGCGCCAAGAGGAATAGAAAAAAATTCTTATTCTTCATTATACACATAATTTGTTAGCCTTTACAATTTAATATTTTTAAATATTTTAATAACTACGTTAGTGTTAAAATGTATATTTATAAAATAGTAAATGAGTCTGAACATTAAAGCATCCTCAGCTATAATTCAAAGAGTCCGATTTTTTCTTCCGAAGTCGAATTGGATATTCAGGAACTCCGATAATTTTTGATTTTTAATAATAAATATTTTGCTTTAACAGTGTTTTTTTTTGTATTCTAGTTTTGCATATAAATTGCATAAAAATGACCATCTGTTTCATATTGAATTGAAAAAAAAAAATAAATGATTTAATATAAAAGTGTCAATATAAAATACAAATAATAAATTATATAGATTACAAATACATAGATAATGAAAAAATAATTGCAAATATAGAAATAAAAGAAGAAAAAAATATTGAAGAGAATGAAAAATTTACAAAAAAAAATTTTATAAATTTTAGAGGACTTTCATTGTTCAAATAATTTATAAAATTGGCGAGACCTTCCGTATGATTCAGATTTTGCTTTGTTTTATAATTACAATTCTTGTCGTCTTGCATGTTGTTGCACTAGTCCATCTGATATTGGTTTGCACAATTATCGCAATATACATTCTTCAACCTTTCTTTTCAGCTTTCTCTATATTCACTTGGATTCCTCTGAATATCTTCCAAATATCGAAGTGCTGAACACAAAACATTCTCTCAGAAGGCGTGATAGCTGACCAAGTTTATTTCGAACTGCCCCGCCATCCGGACCGTTCTAGATGTGGTGACCTCAGAGCTCAGTGCCCTTATCGCGGCCTGGCTGTCAGTGAAAATACTGACGCCACCAGCCAATACGACATTGCAATCTAGCCAGCGTAGAGCCTCCCTACGCGATCCCGGAGACGGAAGGAGAGCTCAACATCTAATTGCTCAGAATAAACTCCCCCACCCACCCTGCCATCGAGTTTGGATCCGTCCGTGTAAAAATGGACTGATCCGTCGTCAGTAACTCCCTTGTTCAGCCAGGTTTCCCTAAGCGGAATCGAGATCCAAAAGTAAAATTTATAAAGCAACATAGGACTTAAGTAAAAAATTAAGTTAAATATAAATTTAGAAAATAATTTCTTAATTATAAATTATGAGATTTTCGGCTGCCTTATGCATTCAATATGAAAATTTCGAGATGACTAAACATAATTAATAAAATAAAATGAAATTATTATAGCAGGTCTGCGCATTTGCTCAAAGTTGTAATCGTATAATAAGAACAAATATAGTTCATTTGACTTGTTCTATACTTTTACCTTAGTGCCCAATTTTAGTACTATATTTTAGTACCATATTTAAAATATAAAAATTATTAAAATATTTATTTATTTTCGGCTTAACTCTTAAAAAATCTTAGTCCTTGTGCAGATCAATAAAGTTGAATATGAAAACAAAAAAAAAAATCAAATAATTTTTTTTTATAATAAAAAAATAAAATTTTTTTTTTAACCTCATTGTTTTTGTTTTTTCAAATAAAAAAAAAGTAGGCGATAAAAGCAAAACAAAAAAGAAAAAATCTAAAAAGGGTTAAAATAGAAATTTAATGGAAAAACTTTTTGTTTTTTCTATTTTTAATAAAAGAAAATTTGAAAATGAAAAATATTAAAAACAATTTCCATTTTATATTGTGAATAAATTATTTAAAATATAATTTTCATTTTTACACAACAATTTTTTTCATTTTTTATTTTACCTTCATTTTCCTTTAACAAAATATTCAGAAAAAAATAAAAAATTTAAATAAAAATTTTGAAATAAAATCGAAGTGAAGCTTTTCATTTTCAATTACATTTCAAATTTACTCTAATTGTCATGCTTAATATTAATTTAAAAATAAATTATATTTATAAAGTATTTGTCAGATTTTGTTAATTTTGAATGTTATTTTCCAATGAGCGGTCAGATTATATGAAAAATTTTGAATTAAAAATATTCTAAATTTGTTTGATTTCACTGAAGCATTAATAAATCGCTCTACTTTACTGAAGCTTTTAATTGGAAGAAAAATGAATCATAATATTCAGAATAAATGTAGGGTCCTTAAAAATATTTATTTACAATTATTTCTGTAATTGATTTGTAAAAAGAAATGTTTAAAATGATATTGCGCCAAGAGGAATAGAAAAAAATTCTTATTCTTCATTATACACATAATTTGTTAGCCTTTACAATTTAATATTTTTAAATATTTTAATAACTACGTTAGTGTTAAAATGTATATTTATAAAATAGTAAATGAGTCTGAACATTAAAGCATCCTCAGCTATAATTCAAAGAGTCCGATTTTTTCTTCCGAAGTCGAATTGGATATTCAGGAACTCCGATAATTTTTGATTTTTAATAATAAATATTTTGCTTTAACAGTGTTTTTTTTTGTATTCTAGTTTTGCATATAAATTGCATAAAAATGACCATCTGTTTCATATTGAATTGAAAAAAAAAAATAAATGATTTAATATAAAAGTGTCAATATAAAATACAAATAATAAATTATATAGATTACAAATACATAGATAATGAAAAAATAATTGCAAATATAGAAATAAAAGAAGAAAAAAATATTGAAGAGAATGAAAAATTTACAAAAAAAAATTTTATAAATTTTAGAGGACTTTCATTGTTCAAATAATTTATAAAATTGGCGAGACCTTCCGTATGATTCAGATTTTGCTTTGTTTTATAATTACAATTCTTGTCGTCTTGCATGTTGTTGCACTAGTCCATCTGATATTGGTTTGCACAATTATCGCAATATACATTCTTCAACCTTTCTTTTCAGCTTTCTCTATATTCACTTGGATTCCTCTGAATATCTTCCAAATATCGAAGTGCTGAACACAAAACATTCTCTCAGAAGGCGTGATAGCTGACCAAGTTTATTTCGAACTGCCCCGCCATCCGGACCGTTCTAGATGTGGTGACCTCAGAGCTCAGTGCCCTTATCGCGGCCTGGCTGTCAGTGAAAATACTGACGCCACCAGCCAATACGACATTGCAATCTAGCCAGCGTAGAGCCTCCCTACGCGATCCCGGAGACGGAAGGAGAGCTCAACATCTAATTGCTCAGAATAAACTCCCCCACCCACCCTGCCATCGAGTTTGGATCCGTCCGTGTAAAAATGGACTGATCCGTCGTCAGTAACTCCCTTGTTCAGCCAGGTTTCCCTAAGCGGAATCGAGATCCAAAAGTTCCTCGTGAATGAGAGCACCGGGAGAACATAATCAACTGCCCCCACAGCAAGTCCACAATCCATGAGAACGGAAGCATGCTCCTAGGGGTACAAGACCACTGAGATGCGGTCAGCAAGCGCATCGCAGATACCGCAGCCATCTGCCAACCAAGCACATCTAATGGCGGCAGATGGAAGAGAATCTAGAGAGATTGAGTAGGCGTGGAGCGTAATACCCCACCAATACACACCATCGCCATTCTTTGAATCTTGCTTATTAGCCTGAGGCCCCCAGCTGTGTGGAGCGCTGGCCACCACACCAGAATGCCGTACATCAGGATCGGCCTCATCACTGCGGTGTATAGCCAATAAACCAGGCTTGGTTTTAGGCCCCACCTCTTCCCGACGGCCTTCTTACATGAGTAAAGCGCAATAGTTGCCTTCCTTAATGTCTTCATAACGTTGGACCTCCAGTTCAACTTTGAATCAAGAATTAGACCCAGGAATCTAGCCTCCCTGCTAAATGATAAGCGGATTCCGTTGAGTGTCGGCGGAGTTATTTTTGGTATCTTATATCTCCTACTGAAAAAAACCAGTTTCGTCTTTTGTGGATTATCAGTCAACCCACAGCCGACAGCCCAGTCAGGCCTACCGCCCTCTGCATCAGCCTATTTCGGGCATGAAGGTACTTTCCAGACACCGGGACAGTCAAGTCATCAGTGGAAACTATCATCTTGTAGCCCTCCCCCTCCAGGCATACCAGTAATTGATTAATAATTGATTAAAGCACACTTCCTTGTGGGGTGCCCCTGCCAACAAGGCGCTCAATGCATGATCCCCCAGAGCTAGTTCTAATGGCTCTGCCTGACAGCATGTTGCTTGTTAAAGCAATCAGAGGGCCATGAATAGAGAGCCCCGACAGCGCCTGAGTGATAGCCCGCAACTCGACATTGTTAAATGCGCCCTCAATATCCAGGAAAGCAGCCATTATATACTCTCTGCAGTCCAGAGATTTTTCAATGTAGTGTATCAAAGAGTGGAGGGCCGTTTCCGTTGATCTCCTCTTTCGATATGCATGTTGTGCCAGAGATATAAGCCTTGGATTAAGGTTACTCTTATGTCCATTTATCTCTATACGTCCACCAATTTTTCCAATATCTTTAATAAAAAAGACGTTAAACTGATAGGTCTAAGATCCTTTGGGTAGCTGTGAGAACTTCTCCCAACCTTACGGATGAAGACCACCCTAGCAACATTCCACGTTTTTGGAATGTAGGTTAAGTCTATACAGCACTCATAGATGATCTTAAGCCAAGGAAGGATGACCTCCGCAGCGCATTGTAGTTCTGCTGGATTCCAACGTTTTCTATAAACTCTTTGAAAAGGAGTAGTAACACTCGGCCTGACTTTGTTTTTAGTTTTGTAACTGCCAGCTTGGTTCAAGTTGTGTTTTTTGTCGTATGTATTTTCGGTTTCGAACTAGTGCTGGTTGAATGTCTAGTGTCCGCATTTGGTTTTTCACTGGGATCCACTTTTCGGCATGTTTTCAACTTGTTTTTGAAATTGACTTTGCCATATTTCTTTTACATTTTTGGTGAGTACAGAGAAATAATATCCATCTAAGCAGAAACCCGCTGTACTGTTGAATAAGACTTAATAACCCGGAGGGCGCCGGTTATTATATGAGCTATGATAGCTGTATGAACGTATTAGTATAGAAAATTTTCAATTGATTTTGGTTTTTACCAGTTTAATTTATTAAATTTCTTTTATTTGTTAATATATATATTTAAAAGACATATATATATTTATTTGGTATATATAAATATTTTAACAATAAAAATATGGAGAAAAATTGTTTTTTTTTTTGAAGTAAAATCCGAGTGCTCAGGTGAATAAATATTTTATTATTATTTATAGGTAAAATGTATATTATTAATGTAATATATTTATATATGTATGTATTTTGATAATAAATCAAATGTATTTTTATAAAATTTACTGCGTAACCATATAGGTCATATATAACACAACGAATAATAGCACACTAGATACATGTGTGCACTATGAACAATCTACACGGAAAGTAGAAAATTTTACTGTTGTAATAATTTCAGTTGTTATGTAAATGCTATAATAATGTATGTATATATAGCTATATCGCATTATACATTTAATATGCGTATGTAGATATGTGTTTTCACATTATTAATGCTGTGGTTAAAAATTTAAGTAGTAACCGTTATATTTTTTTATTTTTTTTAATAAAATTTTGTTATATATAAAATATTTTTATTTTATTGATTTCTTATTCATAATAATTTGAGAGAGAGCAATTTTTTGCTTACACTTAAATGAAAAGTGAATAAAGAAATTTATTTTTAATGTTTATAGTGATTTCACTAATTTATCAAGAAGAAACAATCATACAATAAAAAAAATGCATATTTGAAGTTGATTGTTTTGTATTCGTCATAAAAAAACAGTAACAATAAGCGTAATTCATTGAATTCATTTTGTTTTAATGTCATTCCAATATTTTTATTATGTACAACTAAAAAATAATATGTACGTACGAGTATGCACGTGTATGTATAACATTGCTATATTCAGGGTGCGCTTCGTATAAGACTGCAATACAAATAATTTCTGGCATGATTCTTTGATTAATTTCCAGTAAAAATTCGATTGGGAGGTGGGAGGAGAGGAAATTATGGAAGACTGAAGAAAATATTATATGAAGGACTTTAACTTCTCGTTGTCTTAAAAAAAAATTAATAATAAAAATTTCCGGAAAATTTCGTGTATTTTTAAAAATTTAAAAAAAAAGAATAAAAAATTCTCACCAAAAGCTATATACAAAGCTATCTTTTTCTCGAAAAATTAAAATCAGTTATAGTTCGTTGTAAGAACAAAAATTAAGATCTACCATTCATATTTAAAACAAGTGTCTAATGATTACTCTATATTAATGATTACTCTATATAATGATTAGTATTTGCGACTCCCACTTATATAATGTTTTAGTGGAAATTGACCAAAGAATCATTCTTAAAATTATATGCAATCTTATGCAATACACCCTGTATACATATATATATATAATGTTCATCAAGTGTCATTGAATTGTAACAATGAAAACTACTTTAGATAGGTATCCCCTGAGTATGCATACATCGTATACGAGTATACATACACCTAAATCTTATTATAGTGTTATCTACAGGCGATATGTGACTATGTGTACATCAGCTTCTATTTTGGATCAAAACTATGTGATGTATTTTTTTTGTTGCTAAAAATGATGGATGAGCTCCATCTGTGAATTTATTTATAAAAAAAAAATTATTTTTGTTTTTTTTTTTGTTGTCTGTTGTCCATGTTTTAGAGATCTCTAAAAAAAATTAATACCATAGAATTTGTTTTTTATTTATTATAAAAATAAAAACTAAAATTACAAATATGTACCTATACACATTGTGAACGTATTTACATAAATGATAGTGAATAAAAAATTTAATAAAATAGTAAATTAGGGAAACCCAAATAAAAAAAAAGCTCAGTATAATTTTGTTAACTACTAATTTCAAAGACTACGACAGGCCAGTCACCAGCCTAGTGACTACCAAAACTAAAATAAATAATATATATGACTCTATTACAATGCCAAGCAATCCTGCTACATGCTATATAATTTCATAAAAGTCAATTTCAGTATGTGCAAAGTGTAATCAAATTTATATTTTATACCCGCACCTTAGTTTAGTTCGTCCGTCCAATCGCACGATAAGATAATTCAGAAATAAATAAAGCAAACACTATCAAACTCTTACAAATTGTTTGTTTCCAGATGAGGACTGCTGCTATTGTTATATAACCAATTCGGATAATGGGTTCGAGTAGCTGCTGCACAATCCTTAAATGTAATATTAATTATTTGAAAAAAAAAACAAAATAATGAAGCTAGCTGCATGAAATTTAGCAGTCGGGGCTCCAATACACAGCCGAGGTACATCCGTCAAGGAATAGCTTAATACGTTCCAGTAGCTGCTATAAAACTCCAGAAGCTCATTTTAAATATTTGAATTATTAAGGTTGCATGGTACAGTCCGGTCGGTTTAAACCCACTGAAATGTGCCAAGCATTATCTCCTTTCATAACAGTTTTGTTTTTTGGTGGCATATTGCATTCTTAATTATTTTCCACTCAACAATGTTATTATTTTAATATTAAAATACTGGCTTACATATTGTACTGACAATTTATTCATAATTAAATCAAAAATATACTAGAGTGGTCTAAAAAATATAATATGGTAATAATTAATCTAAATTAGGTCAACAAATTGTGTAAGAAAAAAATTGATAGAGAGAACTGTAGTGTCTAGATTGTCTGTATGATATGTGAGAATAAAACGGTTCATAGAAAAATAAGAATCGAAGTTGAATAGTTGAAAATGATTAATTGAAATTAATTTATGAATAAATTTTTAGTTGAAAATGATCGATTGTATTTCATAATCGCACAATTTACTAATAGTTAATTATAGTTTAAACGTTAAAAACTTGGACTCAACATAATTTGTACAAGAAACTCAATGGCTGTGCACAAAGGGGTGCTTTAATTTGAAGATGCTTTCTTCATCACGCCTCGCCTCGCAGTTGTTAGGGATTAATAGAAACCGGATTAGTGCTATTGCGCATTTCTTTAATAAGCATACTACCAAGTAAAAGAGCATCTGCAAAACCTGAAAAAATCAGGTTCCGCCTTGTGTAGATATTGTGTCGACAGCCACCAAACCGCCTCATACATTCTTTGCAACTGCTCGACACTAGATGTCCGGTGTCGTAAATGTTCCGAATTGGATTTCCTGAATATTTTGGAGCTGCTTTGCAATTCCCTTAGTTCTAATTTTTTACTTGGAACAGAGATACTATAGGAGAGTGGATGGGCAGATCTCGAGAACCAGAAAACCAGTTATGCGTTCTTTACCTCTATTATTTCCTGGCATCCTCGACAGACATTTGTTGTTATAATTCCCAATTTCTTCGCCGCAAAACACATCTGTACATTATTACGTATATGCATATCTGAGCCATGCATGTATTGAAAATTATCTGTGTATTAAGTGCACATGCAATGAACAAAATATAAAAAAAAATTAAAATGTTAAAAAATTTATGAATATCAAGTGACACATTATCCTGAATTTTGTCTGACATGACGTTCAAAATTTACAAAATTCATGTAAGAAGAAAAAAAAAAAACTTTTTTTTTTCATAAAATTTCATCACTTTTATCGTTTATTTTTTTGTTCTAGCTTTTGATTGTACATCATAAAAAAAGGACAAGAGAAAAAGGTAGGTATAAGAATTTTGTTCTTACTTGTTTTTTAATTTTCGAAAATTTTTGAAATGCTTTGTTGATTATTTTTACCTGTGTTGTTCAATCAACTCTTTTATGTATGACAACAATGTGATAAGGTTGAAAAAAATTCATATTGACGGCAGTGGTTGGTTGTGGTGGTGGTAGTTATTATTATTTCTCACAAAAGTTAGTTTTAGTATTGTTTTAATTTTACAACAAACCAGAAAAGAAAAAGAAGAAAAATAATAGAGAGAACATGACTCTGTTAGTGTTTTTTCCCTTTTTTTCCTCTTTTCTTGTTTTAAATGACCAGTGGTTAGAAAATTATATTAAAGTTTGCATTCTATATAAGTATGTATATGTATGTAGTACTTGTTATCCTATTCTTTTATCCTTTTTTCAATCATATTTAAATTTCAAAAACAAACAAAAATAATAAAAAAAAATTTCTTAAATAAAGTTACATAAAACTTATAAAATTCTATTTTGGTTCTTGTTTGTGAATGCAACTTGTTTCAATGCATATACAACATGTATGAAAGTATACCTATAACAATATAAGTTTAGGTGAATATGTATGAATATGTGTGTAGTTTTTATTGTGTTCTCTCTATGTTTTCGGGTTACCATTTCAATTTAATAAGGGATTGGTTGTACAAAATTAATTTGATTTCGAAATTCAAAAATAATTTATTTTATAATAATTTTTTAATAAAAAATTTTACAAGTTGGCTTCTGTGTCAAAACCATAATAATCTTATATTATTAGGTTTAATTGTATGAAAATGGCGGATATGGTATATCAAGACTGGCGGGTATGGTACGTGAATTTTAAATTTGTTAAAAAAAATTAGGTTTCAAGATGAATGGGTTCCTAAGATAATATTCAGATATAATTTTAAAAATTATAGGTCATTGGAGGAAAATTAAAACAGTTTAAAATTTTGTTGCATAGTATCCCTTTAGCCCGATTGAATTGGGCTCTTCTCCTTCCTCCTGAAGTCGATTTCTATTTAAAATATACATACAAACTTTATGGCAACTTTAAATTGAAATTTTAATTTACTCTCAGTATAACAATATTCGCTTTTCTTCATAGTATTCCAAGAAGAAAAAAGAAGGATATTTTTAAAGTCCAAACTCTTTCACATAGGTTATGCTATAGTTGCCCTATATTTCATATTAAGAAACACATTCATTTACATTTCATAACATCAAAAAACTTTATTGCTACTTGTAAATTTTTTTTTTAGAAAATAAAACAAGAAAAAACAAAAATAAAAATTTTATTTTTCGCCAGTATTTTCTTTAATATTTTGCCTTTTCATTGACAAAAAAAAACGAAAAGAAAAAAATTTGTAAAAATAAAATATTAAAATAGAAAATGCGGACCCACAACAGTGTCCCAATTCGATTCAATGCAGTGTTTTGCTATTATTGCATAAAACTAGAATTCTTGTTACAAATTTTTTTTACAGTTTGTTTTTATTTTTTAAAAAAAATTAAAATTGAAAAGTTTATGAACAATTTTTTTGTTACTATAAAAATCTATGTAATGCATACTTATATGTTCTTAGAGTAAAACTGCATGCATTCTTCTACAAAGATACTTACATAAGTTCGTCTACTTACGTACGTTTACCTATGTTTATACATTATTTATTTCTATATATTTGGTTATTGCACTCAAATATTTGGGAAAAGAGTCGAAAACTTATAAAATGGAAGTTAATCATACAAATTTTAGTAGATTTCGATACCTGGTTATATTTGGTAAGGGTTCAGGTAGACATCCAACTTTTAGTTTTGCAACTGTTTGATTGTTGATTTTTATTCCATAATTTTATATTCAAACGCGCATACATGCAACTGTATGGTGGCAAGCAATGAAGCAATCAAACTAAAATTAACTTAACGCATTCGATATGAATTGACGCAACGGTTTAACTTGTTAACTGTATGCGTTAGCTGTCTGAGCTGTGATCATTATTACAATGTTCATTATGAACTTAATTCACTGTATGATTTCGTTCGTTTAGCATAACATCATACATGTATGAGAACTTTGTGATATATACACCATATTATATATACGTAAACAAATATGCATATATAAGTTTTTAGATTTTAGCAATATGTAAATACGAGTATAAATTAAGTCGGAATATTCAATGCTATGTTACTGAATAATTTAATAAATGAAATAAAATAAAAAAACAAAAAAGTAAATGAAAAAAAAAATAAATTTAAGGCAAAAGTGTCAATTTGCAAATAAAATTCGGAATTTTATTCGGATAGTGGATGAAAATTTTATTTTATTTTTTTTTAATTTTCTGCAAAAATATGATATGTAAATTTATTTTAGTCGTTTTTACTTTTGGGGTTAACTATATATGCAATATTATTAACAAAGTAAAAAATTTTAATAATTGGAACATTTTGTAGTGAAAAACAATTTTATTCTATTTTTTTTCTTAATCGATTTATGCTGCATTTATTTCGGTTTAATTCCAGGAATTTATAGTAATTATGGTCCTAAATGGGGTATTTGAATAAGTATGTAAGTTAAAATTGAAACTAAAAAAAAAATTTCAAAAAAAACTTTACTTAATCAGTTAAATTTTTAAGGATACAGTCTTTCTTAAATAAAATTTTTAAATTTTTACGCAAATTATAGATACAAATATTGTCGAGACTCATAGTTTCAATGTGTGAGAGTCTATTGAATAGCAGATCGACGTTGCTCGCACAGATAACATTGAAGTTGGTCTCGGGTTATCTTACTGTACTTGTAGAATTCGCATAAGCAATTAGAATTACGCTTATTTTGGGTGTCGATGGACTTAATGGACTTTCAATGGCGGAACACAAAAGAGTGTCGATATGCGAAGGTGTTTCTCTCATCGCGTTGAGAGCTGTTGGGGATTGATACTAAACTGGTTCGTGTCATTGTGAATTTCACTACTGGACTAATATCACCTGCAGAAGCTGGAAAAATTGGGTTCACCCCTGTGTAGATTCTGTTTAGGGACAATAACAACACCATTCACCCACATTATTTCCGACTGCCTAGTGCCAGATACCTGCAATTATTTTTAGCTTTCAGAAATTGCTGTCCAATTCTTTTGGAAATAGTTTTATATTTGGAACATACACCCACTTTGGGTTTGGAGGTTATTCTCGACCTGGATCCGGTGCGTGAGCTGCTAAAAGCGGCAGCTGCGAGGAGTGCCTTGAGGTTACAGGCGATGGGCATACTTAAAAACAGGGAATACACACACTCAGTAGAATTCTGGGAGAATATGGAATGCGGCCTATGGACATTAGGCCTAATTTTGTGGTGCCATATACCGACTGGAGGGTTGATTATGGGGTTGTGGTTCCACAAAGGGAGGATTGGAGTGTGGAGGGGTTATGTACGCATGAGGGGTTATCCATATACACGGATGGTTCTAAAACCATGGATGGTACGGGAGCAGGGGTCTTCTCCGAGGAGTTGGGGATAGAGCTATCGATTAGGCAGCAACAAAACCGGTGTGGGGATGCGAGCTGGAAATTTTTGTGGATATTGGGGCGGCGATTGGGGCCCTCGTGTCCTATTCGGTTTGGTCGGCTTTGGTGGGTCGATGCAGGGGGGCACTTAGGGCACTTTGTACTATGTGCAGAGTGACTGTGTGCTGGGTTCCCGGTCATAGCGGGATACGAGGTAATGAGATGGCAGATTGTCTTGCAAGGGCTGGGGCTGGCGGGGATGCTGACGTGGTAGACGCGTCGATTCGTCTGCCGATGAGGGCTTATCTTGCCGTCATAGATGGTGAGTGTAGGAGGAGGAGCGGGGTCTTGTGGGTTCACACGTGTAGGGTGACCAGGGCAATGTGGCCTATCAGGGACGAAAGGAGGACGATGATGCTGTTGAGATATAATAAGGCTGATCTCAGCACACTGGTTGGGGTCCTGACGGGGCATTGCCTTCTGAGGAAAATGGCCAGGAGGCTTTTAGGTTGCTATGACGGATGTATGTCGTGGGTGTGGGGATGTGGCGGAGCTGGAGGATTAGAGCATGTCCTCTGTGTCTGTCCGTTTCTGATGTGGAAGAGGAGGCGTGTCTTGGGGCTTATTTTTACGATGACCTGGGGGGCCTTTCCGGGATGTATTTTGCGCGGCTTTTGGGCTTAGCCAGGGAGGTTGGCTGGTTTGGATGGAGGGTCTTGTGTGTCGAGCTGCATAGGGGTTGTTGGGTGTTTTCTGGGGCTTGCCGATGGGCCTTTTTCTGTTGGCCTAGTGCATGGGCTTTGCGCGGGTGTACGAGTGGAGCCCCCCTCTCTTACTACTACTACTACTATACTTGGAACAGGGATACCATATATGGGAGCTACAATGTTCTCTTGCCCTCAATCGATTTGCTTGAAATGTGCAATATACATAGGGCAATAGTGGGCCATCTAAACAAGAAATTATATGTAGGAAACTGTATTTCCTAGTGAAATTCGCATAATTTTTATTATATACGCAATTATTAATTTTTAATAAATTTTTAACTTAACCACCAAATTATAAATATTTAAAATTATAGAAAGAAAATTTCACCAATATTCACCATATTACCAATTAAATAAAAAAACATTAATTTTATTATAAAGGCTAGAAAATTATATTTTGGGAAATCATAAAAAAAAATCCTATAAATTTTATTTAAATTATTTCTTAATTGCCATTGTTTTAAGTATAGTATAAGAACAGTAATAAATTTTAATTTTTTTTAAATTTTTTTTTTAAATTTTAATATCACAGTTTATTATTATTTATATTGATTGATTGAAAATAAAATTTAGAATACTCGTATATTAATACGAAAAGTATTGCCGTTTAAACGAAATATATAAAATTAACAATTAAGTATTATTTAAAGATAAAAAGAGACAATTATATCAGAATTTAATTTGGTGACAAATAGTTAGGAGAAAAATGTGTAGTAAGAAATTTTAAAGACTTTAAAATTTAAAAGTGTGCAAAGTATTTTTTAAGTTCTTTTTTTCTCGGAAAACGATATAGAGAGGCCGGACGTAATATTTTAGATTTTTTTTTAATTTAGTGATTCGGGCAAGTTTATTTAAACCTACCATTTGAATTCTCCAATTATTTATTTTATTAAAATTCTTCAAAATTACAATTTTCTACATGAAATTATTTGAATCTCTTCAATCGTCACACAACTTTATTTTCTATATTAAGAAAATTTTTTTTATTTTTTTATTCACTTTCTGAATGATTCCTTTAATGGTCTCGATCAATAATAAATTGTTTACTTGTCTTGTTATTTATATACAATATAAACCAAGTTTACAATACTTGTAAGGGTGATAAAAATTGATATTCGAAAATAAAAAATGTAATAATTTTTTCTTTGTTTTGTAAGATATTTGAATCAATAAGAACATTAAAAAAAAAATTGAATTTTTATGATATTTTTGAAGCAAATATACGGGGTGATTCAGCAACATGTTTAGAAGCCATATTCCACCGGATGGTAGATGGTTTATTATCGAAAGCTTCTAACGTTTTTGGATCGTAATTTATAACTTAAAAATTTTAAGTATGTATATTGTAAAATTTCGCCAAATATTCTTAAAATCTCCTGTAGCTCGGAAATGTTTACGATTTGAGACTATGTTTCGGACAATAATTTTACAAATTTTCGACCATCTACTCAGTGGTACATGTATGGTTTCGATGAACTTGTTACTGAATCACCATGTAAAGTACAACTAAGTACATATTTTTCTAGTAATATAAATATACATATTTATGGGTGTATGCAATGCACATAATTCAAAAAAGTCTTAAGGAATCTATTAAAGAAAAATATTCATTATGTTTAAGAATTTAAGTCTTAAGTAAATTATATATACAATATAAAATGATTTTATTTGTTAAATAATAATACCAGTTGTATTTGTAATACCAGTAGGAAATAAATAATAAAAATAAAAAAAAAATTGGTGTAGCATCAGTTGGTTAAATAGAATAAAATATTATTATTTTTCTTCTTCTTATTGTTGTTGTTGTTATTTTTATGTTTTGTTATTGAAATTTTGAATTGGTAATGCAATAGATGAATATAGAAGAAAAATAAAAGGATAGAATGTTATGGCACAAGATTATTGCAAAATATTAGAAAAGATTTATTTACATTTAATTTTGAATATTGTTTGAGAACTTAAAAACTTGTAACTTAGGTTAAAAATAATGCCCATTACAATATTGTCTGTGGAAAATCTGTGGCATTCAAAAAAAAAAAGTTACTTAAATTAAAGTTATTATAGTTTCGAGTAAATGAACTTTAAAATTTTTGGGGAAATTTTTGGGAAATTTTTGGGAAATTTTTGGGACACATTTGGGAAATTTATGTGAAAATTTGAAAATTTATATTGCAGGATTTCGGATTAAACCACATTTTTTTAGGATTATAGATTTGAATATGAAGAAGGCTAAAATGTTGTCATTTTTTGATATTGCTCTAAGTAAACTTTGACAGCTTCCCTTTATCGCCACTCATTTACCAATTGCTTTGTTTGTATTAGGCTTACAAAAGTACAAATTTACATGCAGCGGATTCTAACAAGTACGGGTAATTGTAATTACAAATAAAGGCAAGCTATTAGTATAGTAAATGATATGATTCTAAAGTCGGAAGAACTGGTTCATTTAGTGATTAACCCGGTCAATTGCAAGAGTGTAAAAATCGCATATATAAGACCATTTTAATTAATTTTAATGCGCCGTATAATTTTAATGTTATGAAAGAAAAATTATATGACTTTAGGCAATTTAAAATTACTTTGTATTCATTAATATTTTGTGTGTGTGTGTTGTTTTTTATTGAAATCTCCTTAACACTTTATATAACTCTAATTTACTAATTAATAATGCTTCTACACCTGTATATACCACGTATACATATAAAGCAAGTTAATATTTTGATAGTATAGGCGGGAGGGGGGCTATTTTTAATAGGATTATCTTAATAATAATATTATTAAATAATTACTTAAACCATTATTATTATAAATTTAATGTTGTTTAGGAAATTCTTTTTTTTTTTTGAAGTACTTGAAATTATTATTATATTCAATTTTTGTTGCAAATTTAAAATTTAAGTAATTTAAGTAATAAGAGATTCTCTTTTAGCTTCTTTTCTTTTGCAACTATACCAATAATAATATAGAATATAATTTAAACAACTCACAAAATTCATCTTATATAATATTTTCGAATTAAAATAAAGGTTATATAAAACGTTGGTCCCCATTATAGTGTCCTAATATTAACCTAAATTATATTTGCAATAGATTTTTATTTTACTATCTGCAATCAATTTTGTATGTATAAGGATTTGAAAAATCATGAATTTATTATTGAAAATTTCAAATATAATTTAAAATTAACCCATTAATAACCACATATGCATTATATTGTAAGTAATAATATTGTGCAAGTAAAACTGATTTGGACTTATACGGCTTTCTCGTTTTTGATTTAACAAAATATTCAATAATGCGTTGCCAAAGATACATAAAATCAGACAAATAAATTTGAATGACGTACCCAATTTGATACAATAACCTTAAATGGGTTAATTTTCTTCGAATAAAACTTCTTTTTAATGCAAATTTTTAAATAAAAATCAAACTTTTCTTTGTGTCATACAAAAATTTTAAAATTGAAATTAATTTGATGATTTTTTTCCAATTGATTCCTGAATAATTTTACAATTTTTAAAATTTGTGATTTTTTTTTTTTTATCAAATGAATTTTGAAATATTGAACAAGAAAGAGGAATTGATGCAGAAAGTATGAAAAATTGTCAAGTCAGCCAAAAAATAAAGAAAAGAAAATTATTTACTATCTAATTTTATATTTTCTTTTTCAAAGTAGAACTTCATTTTATTTCTCGAAATTATTTTCTTTTCTTTTATAATGTCTAGATTTTATCCATCTAATCCTGATGAATTGTTGCTTTTAAAAGAAATCATCTATTATACTATTTCTATATATTTATATAATATTTAAGTATAATTATGTGAACGTTATTATATCACTTGAAGTGATAAAATTTAGGTCATCAGAGAAAAATCAATAATAAAATAGTGAAATTTTTTATATAATGTAAAATTTAATAATAAGTAAGTATACGACTACTTTGTGCAGTATAATGTTTAAGATATATACATGTGCAAGTGTATATATTAATGCTATTAGTGCAATTCCTTAAGGATTTAAAATGAAAAGAAATTAAGAAAATAATAAGAAAGTTTTATGTATACATACTATAATATTTAAAAGTGGCATTTGTAATAGTAAATGAGTTCATTAAAGTTTTTTTTTTTGAGTAGAAATAGCCATATTTAATACTGTGTGAAATATGTATGTACAAATACATAATGTACAATAATATTATGAGATGTGTAGCTTTAACACGAGAGTAGAAGTGTACAAACTATTTACAAGGTGAAATATATAAAGATATTGAGGTTCGACGACAACACATCCAGTTGTACTACATATAACATCTTCGACGCCAAGGAATTTGCACACTATACTAACCACTATTACATAGCGAACCCAAACCGAACACCCTCATCGCATTACTTTAAATCGTTATCTTTTTTTTATCTCACCTTCTTAACCCTGTCTGTTTTTTTCTATTTCAGTAACTCATTCATTCGTTGCGTAACGTGCCGTGTAACTGCGACTCTGTATTTATATTTATTTCCTAGTCCAATGCTATTCCGATGTTCTCCGATGCTATGGTTGGTATTAAGACCTCAAAATATCTCCGTTATGTTTCTTCGCGTCGTTTCAAGTTATTGGCTTGGAAGAACGTACTCAAGTTAATCAGTAGTGTGAAGTTGGATGACAGTACAGTAGATTATTTGTGATTGTTTTGTAACAATATCATTATAATGGTTAATTTGAAAACTACAATCTAAAATATGTGCATGGAAGATTAAATTATTATAAATTAATACAAAAATTTTTATAACCTATGGTAAGCATTACAATTTGATTTTTATTTTTAGTTTTCATTCAACCATTTGAACTTAAACTATAGAATATTAAAAGTTATATCACCTTTTCATAATAAAAGTTCACAATTAAAAATTAATTCTTATATTTTTTTTTCATTTTAGTGTTCTATATTTTTATCTATATACTATTATACTCCCTTACAATATAATAATAAATTGAAAAAAAAAATTAAATATAATATTGTACCATAATATATTGGTATATATAGTTATATTGTTATATTGTACAACCTGATGTCAACTAACCATATAAATATGACGACCTACATCTCGTGAACAATAAGCTAGAAACTATGATGTATATAAATGAAAAAATGAAAATTAAAAATTACTACGTATATACCTAAAAAGGATGGAAAATCAGAAGAAAAGGTGTGAAAATATACAAATAGAAGCTGATGTAAAAATAAAAGAAAAAAAAATCTCATTTGAAAAACAAACTCTCAGGATAAGATTAAAAAAATAAAACAAGAAGAGAGAAACAAAAAAAAAAGAAATTAAATAAAATAAAAATGAAAAAAAAGAGAGGAAAAATAAATAAAAGTAAAATTAAACAAGAGAATTTTTATTTGTTCCTCTCACCCAGAGAGGCTATTAAAATAAGTTTGTTGAATTCGTATAAATGTGATAAAAGGAATTTTATAAAGTATAGATTATATTACTGAGAGTGAGTGTAGTGGAACCGAAAGATGTTCAAACTAGTACGAGTAGATTCACAAATTATGAGTAGATTCAGAAATTCCTCTTATTAGCAATAATAAAATATTGTGCACGATTGCAAACCGAAGTGAATTCCAATATTTTATTCAGAATTTCATAGAACAAGAATTCAAGATGTGCCGAAGATTTAAGTTATTAAAAAGGAATCTATATTCAATATTGGTAAAGTGTTCAGAAGAGCAATTTGCCCTGTCTTCTACCTATTTCATTTGGCTTTCATTAATATTTTAGCATTAGAACTAACATTTTATAATCGAACTGAAAGAGGCACGTTGTTAATGCTTGATTACCCGTACTTCCCATTGTAGTTCTAACTTCATTTTCATTTACTACAGCTACTAAAATCAAAGATTATTTGTATTTTTTTTTTTTCTTCCATTCATGTTATTGTTATTTTTTTGCAATATTTTTTTTTTTTTTATATTTTTGATTAAAATTGATAAAATTCGCAAAACTAGGGAGGGGGAAATTAAAGATTATCAAAACGCAGGGAAAATAATTTAAAACAAAAAAAAATGTGTTATTCTTTACATTATAATTACAGTATTCATGTGGTTGACTTAAAATGAATATTTTTCAAAAATAGACCACACATAAAACCTCATCAACAAAACAAAAAAAAACACAACATATGAAAGCAAAAAAAATTTGAATGATGTGATGCTATCCCCCTGGTGACTAAAATTGTAAACACTTTTGATAAAATATGATATATAATGAACGTAAGAAGAAAAAAATGGGTTAATCAAAATAAATGTTAAGTACTTAACTAACTACACATAATATATGTACAATATATTACATATCATGCTATATATCAAATAATTGAAAACAGCATGACGTGATATTCCATTTTGTGGACAATTCAAAGGAAATTTATATTTTTTATGTTTATTTTTTTTTTAATATTAAATGTTATTAAAATAACAAAAAGGAAATTTTTTATGTATTTGGATAATGTTCGTGAAGCGAAAATTTTATTTAGTTAAATTAGGTTAACAAACTATTATACAATAAATATGAGACCGAGATGAATGTATAATGAAAAAAATGATAGTGATTTAAGTCTATATTGCTAGATGTGATTTAAAAAATAATCAGTAAGACGAGGATATTGAGCTTATTTTGAATTTATATTAAAATTCATTACATTTATCCCGTAAAATTCAAAAACGTCCAAATACTACAAATGTTAAAAATTTTTGTATTATTTTCTTTGAAATTGAAATTTAATGATATCAAAGAGTTAAAGACATTTCAAAATAATTATTTCAAATTATATGTAATTTCTGATTGACCTACATTTCTTGATTTATGTATGGTTGGTCTGCTTTTAATATGTATAAAAAATGTATACGTGTATAACATTTTTTTATGTTATATTAATTCTGCCGCATTTTTCCCTTTAGTATATAAAAGCAATGGTAACTTATGCCACATTCTTGAATCAAATATTTATTATGGAAATTGATTTGTAGAAATTGAAAATATTTTATAATAAAATATTTAAGTTCATACATGTACAGAATTTTTACAAGCAATATGTTGAATTTACGTCCAGTGACTAATTGCTCATGGGTATTTTTGTTCAAATATATTTTTGAATACATGTACTACAAAATTATTGAATTTTGTAATACATGTACTACAAAATTCAATACTTGCCACAGTATAAATTATGTACATTTATTTACTTAAGAACAAGGGGACATTAAGAACCTGAACAGGAGATGAGCTGAGTTTTAAATTTATACTTCTTTAATATTCTTTAAATTTTAATTATTAATTAAAGTAGAAATTGTTATATTTTAAGATTCCCTTAACAAAATTTTTAAATATTAATTTGAATTTTTAGTATCTTTTAGTAAAAAAACTCATTTTAAAAGCTGATGAGGAGCAAATTTTCAATTAAATATATTTAAATATCAAAATAAACAGTTTTTTTGTTTTTCCTCGACACAGCCTCGCACTTACAAAATAAGTGCTCCATGGTTTCGTCCTCTTCGTTCGCCACAACCGAGCATCTCTGGCAAAACCATCAGCTCTCTCATTCCCGTGCACACTGTAGTGTCCTGACATCCACATCAAGGTTAATTTGTTATGCCTGTTATGGCATAATTGTTGTCTGGATCCTACTATATCAGAAGAGAGGGCCCCAAGAAAGGCCCTACTGTTCGACATAATAAATATCCTGCTCCTTTTAATGTTCCTCCTGATACATTACAGAGTATACAACTCTATGGCATATGTCTCGGCCTGAGATATTAATGGACAGTGCCCGAGGGCGCTCGTTATGCTTACGCTCTCACCGTACACACCCACGCCCGCCCCCCTGTTGGTTTTGGATCTACCAAAGTATAGAAGACCACTGCCCGAGGGCCAAGTTGAGGCCCCTTTCGGCCCAGATCAGCTGCGCCCCCTCGGGTGAGAGCAGTCCTGCTCAGCTTTCTGCCACCATATGACAGAAGAATAAGTTACAATTGGTCGAACAATTGCAGCGTAGATCCAGTAGATCATTTTACATCTAAGACCCCACGTTTTTCCGTATAGCCTCGTCAAAGCCCATAGAGCCCGTGTGGCCCTAACGATGACTTCATCAAGATGAGGCCCCCAGCTTTGTCGTTGATCCAGGATTACACCCAGATATTTGACTCCTTGTAAGGCTCTATACTTGTTCCTCACAGGAGCATCGGGCGCAAACTAAATTTCCGCCGCCTAGTAAATAGTACAATAACTGTCTTTCCCAGGTTGCCAAGGCCCTCGACCTGCGTCCAGTCCTGTTTGATGTTCAGTGCCCCCCGTATTCCGTCAGCCACGACGTCATCATGCTGGCCCCTCACAATAACGACCAGATCATCAGCGTAGCCCTGCACATTATACCCGCTATGAGACAGCTTGTATAACAGACAGTCCATCACCATGCACCAAATAAAAGAGACAAGACCCCCCCCTTCGGGCAACCACGCATGGCGTGGATATTAATGATGACCTGGATAAAAATAAACAATAACTTAGTGTAATTTTTTATAAATAAAATTCATGATTACCTCCCTTCTTAAATATGAGGTATCACCCTTCTTAAATATATTAATTGAGTATTTACGCTTAATATACTGAATTTATTGTATTATAATAAATAGTTCTGTTACTGCCTTTCCAATAATTACCAGTGATGTTATTGACAGATATGACAAATAAAGACTTAATTCTCTTCTGACGTTTCAAAAATTCACTATTAAAATTTTTCTCCAGTTTGTTTACAATTGCAATTGTCCAATTGTAAATAAATACTACGGCAGATTAGTCACCTACCTAGTTAAACTCTATGACGCTATAAAACTAGTGCATGAGAAATCATGCACTAGCCCTATGCTCCTTCTAGGAGTGAATAAGGAAAAAAAAAAAAAAAAAAATTGTAAATAAATAAATAATTGTCCACTAAAATAAATGATAAAAAGAGCAAATTTAATATTTCTTATTAATTTTCGTGAATTTAATATTTCTTATTAATTTTATAAATTAACAAAATTTTCAAAAAACAATAACAATAAATAAAATAAATTAAATAATAAAAAAAAAAAAGAAAGAAAAGAAAACTAATTTAAAATATTTCATAATCATAGCTTGAGGTAAATTTTTTTTTCTTAATCAATTAAATAGTGCAAAATGAAATCAAAAATAAAATAAAAAATGAAAACAAAAAAAAACATCCGGTGGCATTTCTTAAAGAATTTTATTCCGTTTGTGTCTTTTTTGTATTAAACTTTACTTGGTTTAAGAAAAGCATGAAACAAGGGGGGGAAGCGAGACGAAAACTCGAAAATATTTACGATTTGTAATACACGCAATCTATATTCGTTCTTCTCATATACTTACTATGCAAATTCGATATTTTTCTTTATTAAACCGTGTTATATACATGGTACCAGTAAAAGTAGAGTAGAAAATGCATGAAATTGTTATTGTAAATGTACATGCATTTGTGCAATGCAAATTAAAAATATATGCAAATGTTTTAACTTGGGTGACTACAAGAAATGCCACTTAAGATTACATTTTAGCCGCACATGCATATTTAAAAAGTCATATAGACTGCAGTCGTAAACATTTCCTGTGCATTATAAAAATAATAAAAAATAATAAAAAATATAAAGAAAATAAAAAAATTTATAGTATAAAGTAAATACGATAAGCCTCAGAAAATATATTTTCTGAAATATTTTTTTGTGATATATATAAAAAAAATGTTGATAATGCCTTTCAATAGGAATTCTAGATCAGTAAGGTTAGATTGACGCTACTTAGCTATGGTTAGATTGACGCTAAAGCCCAAACTCCTCAAAAACTAACTGAGATCCCTTATATTTACATTCGCCGGGTTAGTCAACGCTTTCTCCCCCTCTTCGTCACAGTATCTTCTACAGAAATTGTTTACGGGGCGGCCCATCCTGTTTCGGCTCAAAGTTTTTCGTGAATGGTAGAACAGGAGAAACAGCATCAGTTTACCTGAGCAAATGTTGAGCGTAACACCCAATCAATACACACCATTACCATTCTTTGAGTTATGCTTATCAATCTGAAGTTCACAGCTGATCACCAAAACACTGTAATTAGGACCAAGCTCACCACCGCTGTGCATAGCCAATAAACCATGTTTGATTTCCACCTCTTCACGATGGCTTTTTTACATGGTGAAAGTGCAATAGTTGCTTTCGTTACTCTCTTCATAAAGTTGGACTTCAAGTTCAGTTTCGAATCAAGAGTTAGATCCACCTATTTAGTCTCCCTGCTAAAGAATAAGCGAATTCAGTTGAGCTTGAGTTTTGCTTGGTACCTTGTATCTCCTGTTAAAAATAACTAGTTCAGGACATATGTATTACACAATGTATCGGACAACTATTTACCTTGTATAGAAGAAACAAAAACTCTGGTGTTGTCAGTTGCAGCTGGTTTAATTATGGCTATATATCGTTTATCAAACTTATATAATATTAAATTTTTATATTTTCTAATAAAAATCATATTTAAATCAAATAATTGTTGAATTGTAATTAAAAATAAAAACAAAAAACATTTTCTTTCCTTATTCATTGATATTCTGGTTTGATATATCGAAATGTTTATTTACATATGTATAATTCGATATTTTACATTCATCGATATTTTCAAAAAAATCTTGAATTTTTGTTTTTCATTTACTTAATTCTTTTTATTATTATAAATTTTACATATTATTAGTATTAAATTACATTTTATATTCGAATTTTTACTTAAATTGTTTGTAATATTAAAAAAATAAATTCAAAAAGAAAAATGTGTACAATATTTTGTAATATAAAATTGAAAATTTATGATTGAATTAAGAATCGAAAATTTTAAAAATAAATGAAGAAAATGTTTAAGAGTTGAGAAGTAAAAAATTATAAGTTATATGGTAGATCATGTTGGTTGTTTTTTTTAATTTATAATTATTATCGCGTTTATGTTTTTTATGCATGTAAGAAAATAATAAAGAATATTTTAATCTTGTAATATGATAGCATTACTTAAACATTTATATTATACAATGTTTGCATGCATATACACTGTAAGAGGTACACAATACGTGAGGTAGCCACTAACTAAATGGAACAATATATTAAGAGATTTTATTATTAAAATATCGATTAAAAGTTGACTTCTCTACATGATCATTGAACATTTTTTTTTAATGACTTTCAATTTGTATTTTGTATTAAAATAAAATGACATTTACATTATTTATATGCAAATATTTTTAGTTGGAATAAATAAATATTTTAATGCTATAGAAATTGTAGAACAACGTGGTAGTTGTAGTCAATTATTATTTTTTTAAATAAATTTCGTTTTCATTGTCTATTATAGATAATAATGCACTTCATCAGTTTAAAAATGTTGCTCAATATATCCTCCAATTCATATGCATCTGAAGATTAGTTAAGTGCCTAGCAATCTGGAATCTGGAATGGGATAACAAATTTATACGGACGACAATAAAATTTTAGAATTTTTCTATAATAAAAGGTTGGTAATAATCATAAATTTATATTTGTTATATTTACTGCTTAATAACTGTAATTTATTTTATTGCTTGTAATCAGTCGGTATACTGCGGTACGCATAAATAAATTCCGTTCTCTCACTTCTCTCAGCGAAAAATCTGCATGTAATGCGAATTGTTTTTTGAGAAAATCCCAAATGTTGGAAATAGTTTGCAATTTTTATGAAAAAGACTAACCACTACCTGTATTCCAATCTCTTTCCTACTGACTGGATTTTAAAGGCTCACTCACATTTTTATAGTATGAATCAAGGAGAAAGAACTTTGTTTTTCTTATTTTTGTACTGTAACCCCATACTAGTCTCTACCACAGCTACTGATGACTGACGTTGCATTTCATGACTTGTTTGACAAGTGAAATTGTATTAGTAAAAATTAATAATTTATCCTTAATTAGTAAAAATTAGAAAAACAACCCAACATATGTATTCAGTGTATGTGTGTATTTAAAAACAAACAAAAATTTTATTATATAATTATGTATTATATTAAATTATAACACTTCTTAAGTACAACGTATACACTAGTAAAGAGAAAGTGTGAAGAAATTGCAACGCTTTACATAATAATAACATTAAACACATTTACTCCTATTGACACAATAAACGTGATTTTATGAATAAAACTAATAAAAGAAAATAATAAAAATTAAAAAATAAAAAAGCTAAGAACGTGACTAAAGAAGTTTTTGAAATTTTTTTTTTTTTTTTACTTTAACATTTTGTTTCTTGATTTTTTCTTTTATTACAACACCATTTTATTGTTGGCTTATTTCTCACTATTCATCATAAAACACTGTGTATAAAGGAAGGCATTCGGCTTTAATCCCAAAAAAAAAAAAAAAAAAAACTACTATTCACTTAGAAGAGCAAAAAGCTCTTCAGAAAATACAGTCGATTGAAGAGAATGCAAATAATAGAATGAAGAAATAAAAAGAATAGAAGAGAAAGAAAAACATGTAAGAAAATCCAAGTTATAAACAGTAGCATAACTTTTATTCGACAAATATTCGACAAAACTGACACAAAATAAAAATGGCTTCGGGCAATGACACTACGTACATATATACATGTATTGCATATACTATAATCTATTATATTTATTTATTATTTATAATATTATATAAGCTATAGCTATATTCGAAATAAGAAGAATAAAATGTACTTATCAGGATCATCACAGTACATTAGCCTTATGACTGACAAAAGCTTTTTTGTTTCTATTATATTATTCTGTTTTTTCTTTTCTAAAGCGAAAAAAGAAAATAAAAACCGGGTATTTACAATAGTTAAATAAAGTCGTAAATAATAATATTATACAAGAATATAAAAAAAAATATAAAAGATCCTCGTAAGTATCACGGAAGACAATGTTATATTGAAAAAAAGTAAAAAGGAAAAATTTTTTATATAGGTGCCTGCTGTATAAACAACAGCCTTTATGCTCTTATTGCCGCCCAAATCATAAACAATCAAAAATATAGTATATACTTGATTTTGTATGCATGCATACATACATATTTAGAATTTTATGAAAATTAAATTAGGTACAGAAAATATTAAGTTAAATAATAAAATAAGAGTATCGATAATATTATTAAAGCACATTTAAATTTGAAAAAAAAAATTAAGGTTAATCGGAAAGCTTGGAAATTAACCATGTATTATTCGTATCCACGAAAGATGCTATTTGATATAACTGCAGTCGTTCAATACTTAGTTTCTATGTAATACAGCCTGTGTAACATAAGCTTTATACAAAGGAAGGAAATTATTTTCAACATTTGTGGCGAGCTATTAAGCTGTAGTATTACTCCAATAGAAGTTTCTTCAAAATTTTAAAGTCGTCTTATTCTGAAATCTCAAAATATTATATTTTAATATATATATATATATATGTGATATTGATGAGAAACCTGCTCTTCCAAAATATTTTGAAGTCATATTCAATCGTGCAAACAGGGTCTTTGGTATTTTTTACACACAGAGTCTTTTGAGCGTCTTACTTATACTAAGTTGGACTGAGTTGGACACTCGGAATAGGTGGAATAGTTGACAATCTGTGGAGCTGGAAAACAATCAATTTTAATCATTAATCATAAAAGTTAATGCCGGCCGGTCGGCGTAATAATAAATATTGGCTTTTCTATCAAAGATAATAATTAACAATTTGAAAGCTTGTAACGTAACCATATAGTCGGACATATAACGGGAGTCAGACTCTTTTCTTCTAATGAATTTACTTTAAATTTTTTTAAATTTGATGAGATAACCATTTTATACTTTAATATTCAACTGAATTAAAATGTATTGGATCCTTTTTTTTTCCTTTTAAATTTTCTTCTTCTCTTTGTTGTTTTTATGTTGTTACTATTGTTCATTTCGATTTTAATATTGATGATTTCTGATAAAGTTGGGTCTAAATAAGCACGAAATGCTTGATTAAGATTATTACATTCATTTATTTCCTCTCTTTTTTTTGCTATTATTTTTCTCTTTCTTTTCAATATTGAAAGTTGCTATTGAGATTTTATGATTTTATTCTCTTTTTTTTTTTTTCACCACTTTGTACTAGTATTATAGTATAGGGTAGGGAGAGTTTAAAGTTGAAATTATTTTTGAATCGAAATAGATTTATGGATGTATGAATTTTTTTTTTATTCAAATTTTTTCTTGTTTATTTTTCTTATTGAAAATTATTCATTTTAAAAAGGATTAAAATTACAAAAAAAAAAAAGATTTATTTTAAATATGAAAAACTCTTTATGCTTCTATTGTAATTGAATTTTATTGTCCTTTTCCTTTATAAAAAAAAAAATAGAATAAAAATTTTTTTTTTATTTTTTTTTTTTATGATTATTAAATCAAAAACTATATAAATTTATTAAAAAGAGATTATTATGTTTTTTAAAGTGGAATAAAAGAACTTTTTTTTGAGTGTTAAAATTTTGTTTAAGTTTTAAAGAAAGAGTTGATTTACAGTGAGGTGAAATTGATATTTATGCAATATGTGTATGAATAAATGTGATATTTCAACAGGTTTCCTGTTTATGCCTGTTTTATTTAAATTTATATTTAATTCAAATTTTTTGCGCCGGCTATTCATACTCTGCTCTCGCCTTCAGTATCAAATATTCTGCTCTCAAACTTAACACAAATTGGAATTGTTATATCGTCAGTATATATTCGTGTACCTCTGTTTTACTGAGAATGCATAGCAGTTCACCAATAACAATAGATCTCAGAAGAGGCGGACTCCTTCCATATTATGGGATTTTTTTTGTCATTCAATGTGAGTGTGATTATCCTACTTTTAGGTATACTTGCAATTCATCTAGATATACTTGCGTCTATTTCTCGTCTTTCCGTAGAAGTGTTATGAAAAGCATTTTAATATCGAATAACTTCCGTTCTTTCGAACGACTTTTAAACTTTTATTATTTTTTTTATAATTTTCTAGGTCGCTAGTCGTTGGTTTTCCGTCTGATACGCATATTGATTTTTGAGTAATAGGTGCAACTTTGCACCGTCTCTGATATGCCAGATACTCGTATGTATTTTGTATTTTAACTTAAAATTTTAGAAAATTCAATTTCTTATCTTTTTAGATAATCACTAAAATGCTCTGCTGAACAAATATTTCTTGTGCTCCACCCTATGGCGCCTCATAGTATGAAACGGTTAATGAACGGAATTTGCTGACTGAAGGTGATCCCAAAAAAGTATATATATCCAAAACCCTAAAATGTATGTATAATTAAAAATTTTAATAATTTTGTTGGACCGCTCTAATTAAAAGATAAGTACAACTGAAAGTAATTTGAAATATTTACCAAGGAAAATTTTGAAAAAAAAATATTCTCATGATTCTTCCTCAAAATATTTCGTTTAATTTATTCGAATCTAATTGTAAATCACAATTATGCCATGGTTTGTTCGCAAAAGACCAAAAAAAAAAATATCAAAAAAACTAATCGAAAATTCTTAAAAAAATCTTTTGTATTTTCAATTGTTTTTAGGCATTCAACTCTTAACACCTTTTATATTATTCATTTTATCTTAAGAACAATAAGTATAAGTACACGTTCTTTACGTATAGCAAGGGAAATAAAGACTTAAAATTAAAAAAAAAGATGTCCTTAAAATAGTGTGATTCGCACAGAAACAAAAAATGAAAAAATTTTTTTTTTTCACTTTAATTTTTGCCAGGCTAAAAATTTTTCTTTGCGACAATTCGTTCACTTACGCAGTAGATAAGCACAAACACGGTAGCGTGTTAAAAGAATTAAACATAAAAATCAAAAATTTTAGCGTGAAAATGAAGGATTGCAATTTCCAAGTAAAAAATGTCATTTTTCTGCTGTTTCTTTTATAATTTTTTAGTCTTAAATCTTGACTTATTCGCAAGATTCTCTGCCAATTTTTAAATGATTGTCGTGCAATATAATAATTGGTACTTATTTTTATATATATGATATATATATGTATATATATATTGCTTATATACAGAAGTATTTGAATTATATACCAAAAAGGAAATCCTTGCAATTCTTTTTTATTGTTCTATATAATTTTTTTTTTTTTTGCTATATTTCTTCTTATTTTACTTCAATTCTTTCAACATTATTTTGTGAATCATCAACCATTCAAGTCTAAAATTTATTATAATGCATCTAAATATACATTTTGACATACATATATACTTTAGTATATAAGTACAAAAGGATGTCAGTTTTCTTTTGTGTAAAGTGAAGTGCACAAAGTTAGTTATATAAGGGTTTTTATTTCTTCCTTTCAAAAAAATAAAAATTATTTCACTTATTATTTTAATTTTTGCTATTAAATTTTATGTATATACGAAAAGTATACTATGTATACGTATATAATGTTGACCAACATTGTATCATATCTGATTTTTAGTTGATCAAAATTTAAAAATATATCATATAAGTATGTACGTAATATGTATGTATGTATATGTTTGCGTTATAAAGGAAATATTTGCAGCGGAAATATTTTTTTGTTTTTGTGTATAATTTCTTTTGTTTTATAATTGCATCCTGTTTGATTTATATATACAAAATATTTTTGTCATGATTTATATGCACAAAAATGATTATTTATGTTGTTAATGGTAATACTTAAGAAGTTAATTATTTCCAAAAGACTTACTGATTATAATAAATATAAAAATGTGTATATAGAGTGCCATATAGAAATTTTTATAAGAACACATGCATATATAAAAGTATTCCTGTGATGACGTCTTAATATACACTTGTATTCTCTCTGTGTCATTATTTTTCATTTCACTGCTGTTACTAAACTCATTCATTGAAGTTTACTTCAAAAATACTTCTATGAGTTGTAGATGAAAGAACATATTATAGGGGTGTTTAATAAGAATAAAATAAAACTGAAAGAATGCAAGTGTTTAAAGGTCCAAGATAATTATTTATTTTGCCAGTAAAAAAGAAAATTGAGACAAAGCACTAAGGCAAAAATGAGGCACATCGCTAACCGTCGAAATGGAAAACTCCCTTCCCTTCTATCAATGGGCATTCCCTTCGGAACTAAAAAAAAACTAGTCGTTCAGCCCACCTATTTTATTAATTTTAGTAATTTTGCGAAGGAGGCACCAGATAATTCTTCCATTCACCAAAAAAAATGCATCTACCGAGTATGTATCTCTCCTCTCACTCGTAAGAATGAGCGCTCGTACATGGAGAACGTTATTTATATTTTTCAGAGAAAAATTACCCAAAATCCTAGCGATCTTCTCAAGAGACAGTGTTCCGTCAACATCTTAAAACGGCCTCAGTATCTGTCAGCAACGACCGAATCTTTAAAATTCTAAATTTCTCCAATAGCGAGAGAACATAGTAAAGCTAATTAAATCGCCCCATCCGGGGCTTACTGATCAGCCCGAATCAGATGAGAGTTGTTGAGATTTTTTATATTTTGTGTGGCTAAGTTCTTAGCATGAAACGGAGTATTGCAAGAATTGTTTCGCTGTTGTGCTGTCGCTAAGAGCCAAAAAGTTAATTAATTGCGTTAAATAAGCTTTTTCGACATATTTTTATTTCAGTATAATACATTTATATTTCATTTTAAAAAGATTGTACATAGTGCCTGCATTTTCTCAGAAAATAGAAGACTGTATTCAGTGTAGACACTAAATCTTAAATATTTTTATTAAGTTATTTTGGGATTTAATTATTTAAAATATAAATTGTGTTATTTAATTTAGTATAACAGATAGTTGATATATAACATTTAATTGAATAGACAGTTAATTGAATTTTTTTAAAGCGTTTACAGTTATGAATTATTTGAAGAAACTTTCAATAGCCTGTAATTAGTTCTTCTAACATTTTCTTTATTAATAAGAAAATTATTATTTAATTAAAATTCTAAGAGTTAGTTAGAAATTCATTATTGCATACCAATTTAAATTTTAATTTTAACTTTTAAAAAATTTCAATTTTTTTTTTATCTTTTTTTTTTTTAATTATTGCCATAACTTTTGTCGTTTTCCAATATTGATCAAAGTTTAAATTTTAATCGTTGCCAATTGACTAAGAATTATAATTTTTTCCAGAGCAGCATACTTATACCAAGAAAATTAGAACTTTTAAATGTAGAACAAATCATACTTGAACAGAAAATAAAAAAATTATTTTAGATTCTCATTTCAAGAAGCAAAAATGCTCTTTATAAAAAGATTTTTTTATTATTATTATTTTTTCAATTGAAATTTATTTTTTTTTTTTGCCTGTTGTAGAAATGTACAATTCACATTGTATTTTTTCAATAAAAAAGTAATACAACAACAGAAATACAAAACAATAATAACAAAACTTTTATAATGTACAGAGAAACTCTTCTAAAATGAAAAGGAATATTTATGGAATCCTTTGAAGGATTTCATTCATACTTCAAATGAAAATAACTATAATAATAATAATAAACAATTGGAATGGATACGGCAATAAAGAAAATATAAAAAATAAAAAACTATAATACAAGTAGATTCTACACGAATTTCAGTCAGGATATATAGAGTTCATATATATATAATACATATTTTAAAAGGGTAATACTTGAAAAGAACTGCTCATAAATCATGTACAATTCAAAAATTATTATATATATATATATATGCGGCTTTATATATTTAGGGTATAGTAATGTTATTGATAAATGATAATAGAAGATTTTCATTAATATATCTCTTTATATTAAATTTTTATAATAATAAACAATAATATCAACAACAATAATAATAATGGCATATTTGTAAGGGTCTAAGAGTTTATAATATAGATCACTTTAATACGCAATATATTCTCGATTTTGTACACGCATTATTGAATAAACTATATAGATTACGTATATGCTTACTCTCTTTTAATATTCAATACAATAGTATTACAATACTTAGCTAGAATATAACAGTATGATATACGAGCATATAGTAGCAGATTTCTGCATACAGTTAAAAATAATATGAAAAAAAAAATTGAAATATCGATATAATAATGATGCATCCAGATGAGGATTAGCATTGACATTATATATGATTTAAATATTCGAAAAAAAATACTCAAATGGAATATATGTATGTATGGAGAACGTTGTTGAAATGAGTATATGAATATTTTACAGTATACAATTTTAAAATATTCTTAACATATACAGATAAAATTTTGTAAATTTTATAAAAAATCATCGAGAAAAAAGTAGTTGCATGCTCTATATATAATAATAATAGTTCGTTATATTGAGATTATGCTCTCATTTATTTAAAAAAAAATTTATATGTATAATAATGTGGTTTATATGAATAATATAACAGTTTATATTTGATACTTGTTTGTGGGTGAATAAGCAGCTAATCAGGAACTTCTTCCTAATCCTTTATATCGTAGTTGTCAGGAGGTTGGTAAAAACAAAAATGATTTTTCACTACCTCTGGGAGAGCCTGGGTCTACTGACAGCTTTATTCTTCTCGTTGTGTTTAACAAGCATGGCTGGATTTGGATTATTTCTTTGAGGGATGTAGACAGATCCCTTAGGAAAACAGGATAGTTGTAGTGGTCGGTCTTTTATTTGAACGCACTGTGACGCCCTAGTTTTTTCTAAAAGGAGGTAACAAAACGGCACATTTGTGCTAATTAAGGTGCTATTCGGTCTGGGTTGCTGCTGCCACCTTAACTAATCAACCAATTAAATTATAAATATTATGAAATTTTGATGGATTCCATATGGTAAGATAAAGTTGGTATTTGGTAAGATGCTTTCGAACTTTCAATTAGAGCTTTTAAAAATATTTTTTGTGAACTTCCTATTTCTTTTTGAGCGAAGATGATTGTATGTAGTAAACTAGTGTGTGAAATATTAAGATGTTCGGTTTAAAATATTGTATATGACCGTGGCCATATAAAGAAGAGAATAAAAATAATGAAAATTTCAATTAATTATTTCATTTGTCAAAATTTTATGTTACAATTTTTATTTAATTTTTTTTAACATATTTTTTTCCCTTTGTGATTTTCCTTTAATTGAATTTTATACTCCCGTCAATTAAGAAGAATTACAAAAGATAGGGTGAATATGTTATATGAGTTTCCGTTTAATTGTAAATTGTTATACACATTAAAATAAGCAACTTTATATACCTTTTACTAATATAACAGAATTTTGTTTTATTAAAACAACGTTTAATTTACATACCAATCCGAAATAATTTTGAGCGTTTTACTAATTGTAGCATAGTTCTCGATTTCGTTTTAGATTCCGGTATTTTCAAAGACGCTTTACGCCATAATGTAATTATATATTATTTAAACAGATGTCGATCGTTTAGAGAATAAAATCAATTATGGAATTTGTGGTTATGTATTGATATCAAAATATTCGGATAATATCGGATAATATCACATATCACATCACGTGATGCAGTTTCGAAGATATGTGTGATCGTTTCTATAATTTGAAAAAAAAAAATACAAATATCAGAGAAATAACAATGAGCTGTTGAAATTTCGGTCTTAATATTTTTTTCATTTTACTTGTGATTTCGACAGTTAACTAACACATCGGACTAACACGAACGTTAACTACCGAATTTCGCCGAGAATATTACGGGCTACGTCGTGTTGCGGCCATTTTTATTTTTATCATAAACACAAATATACATTTACTTATCCAGTTGCATAGCCATATATGCATTTCATTTCAATTTAAAATGAAAATTGTATATTTGTATATGTATATATTGTGTATATATCGTGTATATGTATATATACTGTTACAATATGTATCCCATGACGTAGGTATATAAGAAGATAAATAATTTTTTTTTATTACAAAATATAAAAATTTAATAATATGAAATTTTTTTTTTTCATTTAATTTTTTTAAGAGGAAGGCGAATTATTGCATTAATGCACCGCAAAAAAAAAAAAAAATATTATTTTTTATATCATCAGTAAAAGAAACGAAAATTCTCATGAGAGCAAAGAACTGAAGGAATAAAAAAAAAAGGAAATTAAATAAATGATGGGATTACATAACCTTATTCTTTTTACAAAAGGAATACAAAAACTATAATATGCTTTAGGACACCAAAACAAATTAGTTTTCTAGGTTAAACCTACATTTGGGGTTTTTAATGCATTTATGCATATATATATATATATATATATATATATATATATATATAGAAATTTGTGGTAAAGGTCGTCGTTTTTTTCAGATATGAACGTTCGAATACTGTTTTTGTTTTTTTATTTTGAGGAATTAGTTTTAAGAAAAGGAGGGAAAAGGAGAAATACAAAATTGCAGGGGTGTTTTTTTCCCAAAAAATAATTTCTAAGGAAAAGAAATGAGATATCCATGAATAATTGTATAGAATATTATGGCTATATCTATAATATATAGGGTTATAAATTCATTTATGCGAATATGTATGCATGTATAAATGTATAATTATTATGCATTTGGACTTGTACATACGTGTATAACAGTAAATTTCAATTCCCTTTTCGATTAAAAATTTTTAATTAAATTTTTATTATTTTTTTTTCTCTGTGTTGTTTTTTTTTTTCGTTCATTTGTATTTCAAATCCATTTTTACTTTTATTTCTGATAATATTATTTGTGTTTGCTTTCAATTTAGAAAATTTTCCGTGTATAACAAATTGAAATATGTGTATATATGTATGTTTGTATGTACTATGATATCCTCAAAAAAAAACCATATGGAATTATAGCGGAATAGAAAGAAATTTATTTTATTTTTTTTTTCTTTTAAATTATGAATTCGTTTTTGTCGTATAATATATATTATACATTATCCAAATGAAAAATAGTATATTTCTAGGTGATTCTAAAGAAATTTCTTGCATTAAAATTGAGTATGTAAATTAGTATTATTTTAATTCTATGTGTGTTCATTAAACTAATTTTTGCTCATAAATTATGTTAGGTTAGGTGACGCCGCTCCACGAAGGGTATACCAAACCACCTAGGCTCGTTGTGGTGCAGCCGGATCTCTGCCGCCTCCATTGTTAAGCTCGAGTTCCTCAGAGATCGGCCAAGGTCCTCTGAAAACGTACCTAGGTTCTGCGACTATCGACGCCTCGGGACGATATGGTAACGAGGTACAGCTTCGAGAAAAATTTTGCCTCGTTGCTGAGTAACAGAAGGGACTGGGAGCGTGACTTTTCAGGTCGCACAGTGGGAACACACGTTATTAGATTTTACGCAGATGGGTTAAGGACCAGTATTGGGACGGGTGCGGGGGTATTTGGGCCAAGAACAAAATTCTCCGAACCTATGGGAACTTCTCCGAGTGTGTTTCGGGCTGAGTTGCACGCCATTTAAATGTGCGTACGGTTCAGTCTGGAAAGGGGGTATCGGGGACAGGAGATAATGATTACGTCGGATAGCCGGGCTGCGATCGGAGCGTTGAACTCGTTTTCAGTATCCTCCGCGGCAGTATGTTGCTGTCTTGAGAAGCTCAATGAATTAGGCTGATGCAACCGGGCGTGGAAGGAAATGACGTCGCTGATGCGCTTGCAAGGAAGGGGGCAAACACACCTCTTCTTGGGCCGGAGCCCTTCTGCGGAATCGGACCATATACTATTCGTTGGGAATTAAGGAAGGAATCAGAAAGGAAGAAGGCGGTCGGAGCGCTGGAGAAGTCTTCCAAGACTGCGTCAGGCCAAGGAGCTCCTGGGAAATTATGACCAGAAGCGATTTAAGAAAATTATCCTCATTTTCCAGCCCACCTCAGTCGGCTGGGCTTGGAAAGCCTGGAAAATGAGGATACTTGCAGATTCTGTGGGGAGTATGGAGAGAACTCGGTGCACCTCCTTGGGGATTGTGATGCTCTTGCTCGTAGGAGGGGGGAGGTGTTGTGAGGCTTTGCTCTAACGGTGGCGGAGCTATGGTCTTCTGGTTATCACAAGTTGCTTGAGTTCATCAGGAGGGTGGGTCTCGAGCGTGTGTTGTAGGGCATGCCCCGCACTTGGATGGGGGCACACAATAGATCCTTATACGTGGTCGCGGTGCACTATTGCCCCCGTTATACAAATCTACAATCTACAAGTATAAAGAAGTCGTGCTTCTCAAAATTTTTCTAACTGTAAGATTATGTAATGTAAAATTAAATAATGAAAAATTTTCTTGGAATAACCCACAATTTTACAATTTTTTTTTATTATAAAATAAAATAAATTTATATAGCACGTATACGTATAAAATGAAAGGCATACGTTCTGATATACTTTTTTTTTCATTCATATATAGAAAAAATGGTGTTTAATATACTAAAAAGTGTAAAGGGCATTAAAAATGTTTCAAAAAAAAAAAAAAATAAAACAAACAAAAGAAAAAAAATTTAAAATTGAATCTTCTATAATTTTTTTTTTTATTTTTTCTCTCATTTTTAGAATTAAAAATATTTATTTAAGGAAGAGAATTAGTTCCGCTTAATGGTAATTTCAACATAATATTTAAAATTTTTTATATACGTATATACTCGAATAGATTAGTGTATGTGAGTAAATAATGACGTATGGGTACATGATGCGTTTTATATATTTGCACATACATATATGTGAGTATATTGTGCTCTAAAATAATAGTTTTAACCTTCAGAAGAAATTTATTTTTTGCTTTTTTTTTCAAAATCAAATATTTATGAACAAACGACTGAATATAATAATAATATGAATTTAATTATGTATGTAAAGAATGTTTATGCACTATGCTTTGCTATTTATGTGCGCAAATATGGTTGCATTAAAATTTCAAGGTATAGTAAATATCATACATATACATACGTATACATAATAATATAATATTAATAATTATAAATGCATTTTAATAAGGTTTACTGTTGCGCGTTATTTTTATCACTCAAAACTGCAGAGTAAAAGAGTGTAAATAAAACTAAAATAAATTAGGAAGAGACGATGCAAATGCAATGAAGAGAAAACAATTTGTTTTGCATTTTTCTTCATTATTTTTTGCTTTTACACATTAATTTTTATGAATGTATATTATAATTAGGTGTATTTGCAAATCACTCCCTTAATATTAATCACTTACTTAATTGAACTTATCATTTAGAGTTGCGAATAACTATTATGGAGGAATTAATGGTAAAAACTTGGAGAGTAAAAAGTTAAGTCAGAAAACACGATAAGAAAAGACCAATATGAGAATGGGGTACTGGAATATTAAGCCTTTCTCCAAAAGAGATCAAGAAATCTGAATTGAACGAAGCAATCATAATATAGATATATGTACACTATCGGTGGCTGAAAGAAAAGGTAAAGGTTGTACAAAATCTAATAATTCTATCTTTATTTGTAGGGGTACAGATAAGAAAGAAAGAGCTTCATCAGGTATTTGTCTCCTCATTCATGAAAAATTGGAAAACAATTTCAGTCATATTGTTATCGTAACGTGTCTTTGAATGGTTTGCATAACACTCACATTGTCAGTATCTGTGCTTCAGATATTCCAAAAACAACCGACAGAGAAAGATGACAATAACGATGTGAGAATGACTCCTAAAAAGGTGGAATAGCAGAAGCAGCCACGAAGATCACCTAGTAAACTTAAGGTTTAATATTTTTATCTATTTTAATGAATAGTCAATAGTGTATATAGGTATAGATATAGCTATGATAATTTTTATTTTCATTTTATGTTTTCATTAATTACATTCTTACTCACAGTTACATGCTACGTACACAAAGGCACAAATATTTTTAAATTTTTTTCTGTATCTATATTTGTAAAATTAAAATATTGACGTCACAAAATTTAGCATCTCCATAATATTTTTAAATTAATCCTTTCCTCTTCTGTACATACATACAATAAATATTTATCTAAACACTCATCTAGTTAGAAAATTGAAAAGAAAAAGATACAAAAAGTGTTTTAATTTTGAAGACTTTGAACTTTAAAGTGCTTTTCTTTTTTAATATTCATTAAAGCTTGGGATTAAATGCATTTTCTTTTTGTTTCTATATTTAATATTGCCAGTATCTTTGTTATGTTTGTATGATATTAATTTATATTAACATAAATTTATGTATGTATGCGTGAAATAATTTATAGATTCTTATGCATATAGATATAATACAGAGCATCTTAATTATATTATTTTTCATTACAAAATGAAAATAATTGTGTTTATATATACAAACAAAATATTAATAACAACCATAATATCAAAACTACAAATTAACAAACAAAAGAAGAATTTTTCACTGCATTTTTCCTATGTTGCCTCAATAATGACAATGAAGAGTACACAATTTGTTTTACTATGTAATAAATACTGTTGCATTACATTCTACTGTTATCTCAACTACCGAGAACAAAATTTTTCTCTTAACTTTAGCATTTGCTTTTAAAATGATTTGTACACGTAATCTCTCTCTTTTTTTATTTCTCTTTAAAGTTTACATTACGTATCTGTTGCTTTTATTGGTCCTTGTTAATATTATTTTACTACACAGTAATGCCTAAAATTAAAGAGAAAATTTATTTTTAATTTTCTTTACCCTCTCTTTAATTTTAAGATAACTTACATATTAATACGGTGTACTTCTTTTTTATAAGAGAACATTGCCAAATTGTATGATAAATGAAAAAATTTCAAATATTAAAAATTATGAATTTTTGAATGAATAATTAATAAGAATCTATATTTTCCGTTTTAAATTCTCATAAATTTTATTTTTCCTTCTCTTTTACTGCTGTCTTTGCAAAAGGAACAGCTATAGTAATAGATATTACCATTACCGTTATTATCATTATTGCAGTCAATTAACAGTGTGATTGTGGCATAGTGAAATTTAAGAGCGTATTAAGTGTAATTAATATAATTTTATTAAAGCAAGTTTTTTTTTAAGAGAAAATATGTGAATGAGAAAAAGAGAACATATATTGATATCCATGAGCTGTTATCTATTCACTAGTCTATAATGTTAATGATAATGTAATAAAATTTCATTAATTTTGAGAATTATAACAGTTACAGTATATAATATAATGACAAATATTTAATTAAAATTTTTATATAAGTTATTTACTGCTATTTATGTAATATAAAAAATAATTTTAAAATCTTCTTAGTTTTATAACCATTATTATATTATTGTTATGTATTAGAAAAATTTTGAGAAATGATGTTATATAATATTTATTATTTTAATTATATATATTTTCCTATATGCTCAATTATTAAAATATTTTCATAATAAGAGTTTATTGTTATAATTTAAGAGTGTATTTTACATTTTATTTTACATTATAGTATAGTATTATTATGTATTTGCTGAATTGAATCTGCAGTAAAAAGTGTAAATTTAATTTGAAGGTTAGTACAGGTGTATACACATAAACAAGTACATATTTTAATATTTATATGCATACAATATAACATTTTTGTTCGTAACGTGTACATTAATACATTAAAATATGAAATTTTAAGTCACAAAAATTGTCACAATTTAAAAAAATGAAATTTTTAACATTATTTTCTTAAAAATAATAATAAAATAAATATGAACGTGATATTGTATGTGTATGAATAATTTTCTAAGAATATCCTTAATATAAAAAATATTTCTCTAGAGAAGTAATATAAACTATAAAATACATGAAACCTTTTACGAAATATTATGTATATGCACATATATTATCTGATATACACACTAATATAACTTGAATATATTATTCATTTACTGCATATATGTATGTATGTATGTACTGAATTTTATGTGAAAAAATTCTTAGAAATTTTCCTAATTTTAGAGCCTTTAAAATTTATGAACTACATAATAATGTGATATTATTCATGTAATAATAATAAAGTTATTGTAATTAATTTGATAACGGTAAATTTTTAAGAATAAAAATATAGTGTACAATGTAGAATTTAATAGTGTAGCAGTTAAAATGAAATTAGATATTTATTTTACATTATAATATATTATAAGATTTTATTATCTGTGGTAATTTATATTTATATTTTAATCATAATAACTAACAATACAAAAAATCGACAGTACGGCTTCAAAGATATAATAGCACACAAGCTGCTCTTTTTATTATTACTGAGTTTCAATCATCAAATGTCATAAAATATAAAGTGGCTGCAATCTTCTTTGATGTACAAAAAGCATTTGGTGGTATAGATAGAAAATTATTAATAAGAGCATTGTTTCAGTATGGCATATAAGGGAGTATAATTGATTTAAAATTTGCCTCACAAGTTGGTTCCAGAATGCAGAGTGTGAGGACTAGTGACATTGAGCCAAAAGAATACGCAATTTTATACAGGGAAATTCATTCAGAACTACTTCATTCTCTATTTGTCAGTTTACTTGAGTTTATTCTAAATGGTAAGCCTTATATGTTTGCTAATGATTTAGCGATAGTATTAATCCAAAATTGGGTTAAACTTCATAAGCTTACCATTAATATAGATAAAACAAAGTATACATAATCTTCAAAATAAAAATAACAGAATTACAATTTGTGTGTAGTTATAAATATCTAAGGCTAAATGGACTTTAACGAGCCGCCTGGAGGATTTAGAATACGCAGATGACATCGTTCTGCTGTCCCACACACATTCAGACATGCAAACAAAATTGAACGAGCTGCATATAAAGGCAGCAGCGGTCGGTCTGAAAATAAATACGAGAAAAACCAAATCACTCCGAATTAAAGCAACAAATACTATCCCCTTCGTCATAAATATAACCGCTATACAAGATATTAAACAATTCAACTACCTCGGCAGTATAATATCGACAACCGGAGGGGTTAAAGAAGACGTTGAAAGTAGACTAAAACTTGCTAAGGCGGCATTCGGCAGATTATGAATCATATGGAAATCCTCACACTTATCCAAGAATACAAAACTAAGAATATTCAACACATGTGTGAAGCCGGCCCTGTTGTATGGTTCCGAAACATGGCTAGCAAAAAATGAATACACAAATAAAATGCAGATATTCATAAATAGGAGCCTAAGGATCATCTGTATTTTATCCAAATATAACGTAGGTGCTAATAGTAAATTCAATTTCAAAATTAAAAACTATGATAAAATTTAAAAAATCAATCATACATATATTATGTCCGATGTCGTTTCAACCCTTATTTCATACAATTCGTATTGAACCATCTGTCATACAAAATTTTTGTTTTTCTCAAATTATATCGCAATGCTCTTCAAAGTTTTAATAACTTCTTCTATATATATTCATATTTTAAAAAATTCAAATGAAAATTTGGAAAAAAAAAAGTTTTAAAAAAATTGAATATTCATTAATAATTTAGTAAATTTTTCAGACAACTCAAATTTCTTTGACAATATTTCTTTTTTTGTTCCTACTTTCTGTCCTGCATAAAAAAAATCCATTAAAGTCATTAAATACAAATGATTTTGATTTTGAAATCAATTGTACAAAAGTTCAAGAACATTTTTTTTTCTTTTTCAAAAATATTAAAGATGATGAAATTTTTGATTTATCGAAATGTAAATCGAATTCGTCAAATAATTCATATTTTAGCTAAAATATTATAAAGTAAAAGTTTTTTTTATTTCTTTAATAGTATTTTAAAAATTAAAATTTTGATTTCATAAAAAAATTGATAGATGTTATGAATAGCTCACAAGACCTCCATTATGAATCGTTCATATAATGAGGTCAATGTAGGTTGCATGTTCGAATCGGCCAAATGACAATTTAAAGTGACAATTAATAAAAAAATATAACTGCATTTGAATAATATAAGAATCAACTTAACAATTTATTAATTAGCTTGTTAAATTTATAATAGTGCTAAAATAGAATTTCGAATTATTTGACATTAGACTTTCAAACATTTGACATTAGACCTATGCCATTTAACCACCATTTCAAATTTAGACGTACCATTTCAAATTCATCGACAGAAATAACCGAATTTTCAATATGTTAATTTTGCTGTTACAGACATTTACCTTAAATTAATGGAAAACTTTTTAGAAATTGTTTGTCTGCATGCAAACATTTTGTATCTCTTTCCTCTCTCTAACTATATAAATTTATAAAGAATCTAGACAGACAGTTATCAATCATAAATTAAAATTTATTGTTAATATTTTTTTTTATTTTTGTTTTCATTTCGATTTTTCTTTTTGATTATATTTATAAAATTCAATCTCCAATCAGTCAGAGTCATCGATTTTGAATATATTTGAAGAAATGTGAAAAATCGCGATTTTTTTGTTTTTTTATTTTTTTTTTTTAAATTGTTTTTACTCCTCTTTGTTTGAAAACAAAAAATAAAACGAAATATCCTCAAAATTTATTTATTTTATTTATTATCTTTCTCTTTCTTTCAAATCAAGTATAATATAATAGAAATAATAAAGTAATAAAAACCTCAACTTTGAGTATATTAAAAAACAACAAAAAAAACATTGATTTTTCATTCTGTTCATTTGTTATACTTGAATAGAAAACACTTTTTGTGTTTGTATAACACTGTGTTGTGTTATAGAAAACTTCTTTTAACATTCATAATGGGGGTTAAATTAAAGGTCCTTATGATAAATTATACATAATATTTTATTGAATTTAATTAATGGTTGAATTCGGCAATTTTTATTATTTTTCTCCTAAAAATATGCAATACCAGTATATAATAGGCGAAAATTTCAATAAAAACGCAATAGAAAATTTTATGAATCATTGGGTTTAATCAGAGCTTATTTGTTTTTCTTTGTAGAATCAAAACTGTATGAAAGTGTTTTACAAATTTAAATCAAACTGTGTGATAAGGTTTTTCAGTATTCAATCAAACTGTATGATAGTATCTTACAAATTTGAATTAAACTGTATGATAGTGTTTTACAAATTTAAATCAAACTATATGATACTGTCTTACAAACTTAAATAAAAACTGTATAAAAGTGTCTAATTAATTTAAATCAAACTGTTTGAAAGTATTTTTCAAATTTAAATCAAACTGTATGAAAGTGCCCTTCAAACTTAAATCAAACTGTATGGAAGTGTCTTAAAAGTTTAAATCAAACTGTATGAAAATTCATTTAAAAAAAATGAGTATGTAACTTAAATCAAACTGTATGAAACCATTCAATATGACTTGATATTTTTATCTTTCATTTTCTAAACTATGTTGTTGATTGTGTTGTGTCTAGTTGTATTGGCTCAACTGATGCACTCGGACTTAATATGTAAATTTCATCTTTTAGTTCAAAGAACTAATTTTGAACACTTTTTCTATATTATTTTCCATCTTCTTTACTTGTCGGGATTCATATGTGAGGATATAGGAGAGCAAGAAAAGAAATCCTTAAATTTATAAATCTAATGGCAATTTTAACTTTTCCATTCTATTTTTTTTTTGTTTGGTATTTTGTTTGTTAGTTTGTATATATGTTTTCTGTTTTGTATTTTATTCTATTGCTTTTCCAAATTTTTTTTGGTTTTTATTTTTATATTTTATAGCAATACATGTTTTTAATGTGAAAAGTTTTCTGTCACTGTCTTTGTTATTGTTTTCGCTGTTTTATATTGCAAGAATATTTTTTGTTTTTTCGGTTTGGTTCAGTTTTGGTTTGGTTTGGTTTTCTCTGTCAATCTTCTCTAAACATTCAAAAATCACAAATAAAAAAATAAGAAAAAATTAAAAGAAAATGGAATAACTCCAAAATTTGTATTATAAATTATCAAGAAAATGAAAAAAAAAACAAAACAAAAATAAGATAAATTCGTCTAGAGCGGATTTTCTTATACGATATATAAAATGTGTTTGTAGAGTATGTATGTACATTATTGTTGTGACGTAGAAATCCATACACAATATACATTAAACACTCATATACAATATGTATACGACATTTATAAAGTTAAAGGGCTTGGTATTTTTTGATGCTTTTAGGAAAGTTTGTAATTTTTTAACGATCCTCGCTTTTTTTTTATATTCTGTCTGCAATATATAAAGTTTTTTTGTTTTGTTATCTTGGTTTTTATTTTTAATGCTCGCATTGCATTGCGTTTTAATCAAAAATTTTTCGTTTTTGGTTTATTTTTTATGAGAGTAAAGTTTTTATAATGTAAGAATTTTTTGTTTTGTCATAAAAGAAATTAATGAATATTATAGAAAAGAAATGGGAATAAAATTAAGTTAATTTCGATATTAAATTGAATTTTTTAAATTTTATAAACGAAAATTAATAGCATGTGCAGTAATTTTGGAATTTGGAACAAAAAATATATTTGAAGTTAAAAGAAAATTCTTTAAATTTAATTTTTGAAAATATTTTGTAGTAAGAAAAATAATAGATACCCCGAAAAGTATGCAATTTTTTAAAAATTATGTTGCAAAAGATTTTAGTTTGACTCAAATTATATGTATATTGAGGTGTAATACAAGAAGTAACTTTGTTGTAAGCAGTTTTATGAAAACAAATTTTCCCGACCCTGTTTTGTGTTGATTCTGTAAGGGTCCTGCCGATTCCTGGGCAATAAAATGGAAATATGGAAAAGTCTTAAATCTAATTTTTCCGACTCTGTTTTTTGTAGAGTCTACCAGAGGACTGCCAATGCCTGGGCAATTAGCTCGAAATAATAGAAAAATCATTAACTCAAATACTTAAGAAAATGTGTTATACATTTTCATAAGTGTTCAGAAATTATAAACACAACAAAAACAATAATTTTTAGTAATAAACTCCTTGTTACACATTTCGTTGTATAGCATGCTAACAAATAATACGAACAGTATGAATGTGACGAAAATATTTTTTAATTTATCATTTCTTATAAAATGTGTTGAAATACTCTAATAGAAGTATAACAATATTTAACGGAAATATAAGTGTTTCATTATTATAATGTAAAAATATTGAATAAAACTGTTATACACTCTATAAAACAAAACAAACAAAATCTATTTAAAAAAAGACTTAAGAATTGTTTTCTTTCATTTCCCATTTCTCTATAAAACGAATCAAAATACAAAGGGACATCAATAGAAATTATTGTGTCCTTTCGAAGAAAAATGTGTTCAAATATAGAAGATGAAATATGTAGTATAGACGTATAGTAACAAAATAAGAAGGGAAACAACAAAAAAAGAAATATAAAAAAAAAGTAATAAGAGAGAAAGCAACAGAAATTCTTTTGCTTGGAAATTTTTTTTTTCTTACTTCTTATTCTTGTTTTTATAACAAATAAAATATCCTTTATTAGGAATCTAGCCAAAAAATGTCTATTTTAAGAGCTGAAAATATTCTTATTATATTCACTTTTTTTTTTCGTTTTTGTTTATTAAACTTAGTGCGGATCGCATTACTATATACATATCAGAAATACTATGCATATATCGTCTGAATCATGCAGAAACTGATTAAGTCAAAAAACGGAATTTTTGTGTAGAGAAATTTCCGATTCGGCTTCTTATAAAATTTTGTAATTGTTTCGGTCAAGAGACTTTTATATACTTAATTTTATTTTAATATAAAACATAGGCTTTTTTGCTTGCAGAAAACTATACCTTTGAGTTTACAGTGAAAGGTTCCCATTTTTCCATTGCCACAGTTCGAAATAATGTAATTATTATAATAATATAACTTTAAAATAATATTTATGAAAAAAAAACTGTACTATTTATAAGCTAAAAAATTCAAATTATTTAACTGTACTATTTAAGCTAAAAAATTCAATGACTTATAAACTTTATTTAATTACCATTTCGTTAAAAACATATGTATAACACTTTTCTATATTTGTATAACAGTTAGAAAAAAATTGTTATACGTAAAGTAATGACAAATTTTTTAATCTTTAATATAGTATCTGAATTGAAGGTTAAGTTTTAATTTACTAGAAAGTTTTCTAAAGAGATTTTACTGAATAATTAACTTTTTTGAGTTATAACAATATAATATTATTATGTATAAATATACGCATATATATAGTTTAATTTTGTTAGAGTATATGTATATGTATATGTTAATATGTATATTTCAAATGGGTATTATTATAAAGTGTGTATAGGGGTAGGTGTATAGAAAGTATGAATAGAGAAAATAGAAAATATATATAGGAGAGAAGATTTATATGAGATATATTTGATGTAACAAGTGGAATATTGTCGATTTATACATGAGTATAAGAGGTTAAACTGAGATAATAATAATAAAAAAAAAATTTTTTTTTTTTTGTTAAATTTCTTCTTTCATTCTCCTATTTTTCATATATGAGTCTAAAAAATGTACGTATGTTATGCTCTTCTCCTTTAATATTACTCTTTTGGTACGCTCTAATGGTGCTCTTCTTGCCCTTTACGAGATTTCGTAAAACAGTCACAATTGATGTTTTTTTTTCTTAAATTTTTTTTTGTTACTTTTTACTTTACAGTCAGTCTAATTTTTTTTTATATTTGTCTACTATAATCATGTGTACACATTCATACACGTTACATAAATTCAGTAATAATAAAAGAGTATTAAACTAAAAGAGGGGGAGAGAGAGAGAGAGAGAAAACGTCTTATTTCTTTATGTTTGTTATACGTTTTCTTTACGTATTATGTCTTAATATTTTATCCTTTATCCTCCTTTTTTTTTGTTTGTTTGTTACTTTTATTATTTTTTTGTATAAAAGATTATAACTTTTGATGCCATTTCTCAAGAAATCCACTAGAAACTTACTATATTATTATTATGTATGATGGGTGGAAAGGGCAGAATGTAACAAAAAAAAAAAAGTTTTTCTAAGAAAGTGTAGAACACACAGGAAATATGAAAGGAAATAAGAAAGCAAAACAAAAAGAATTTTTTTTTGATTTTGTTCTTTTTTTTATGGTTAAATGAATGAAAATTTATGGAGCGTTATTTTATAATGTCGGTCATTTTTTTTTTTTTGACTTATAAGTGCATACATATAAGGTATATATTAAATACATACGATATTATTTTTTAAACACATACTTAAATACAGAAAATAATTGATTTTGCAATTTTGATTTAAAAAAGTGAATTTTAAATTTCATTAAAAAGACAATAAAAAATTAGTAATTTTCAAAAGAAATTAAAACAACGGGCTCAATTCTCTCTCGCTAAATTTTGACCTCAAATCACTTACTAAAATTTTTAATCACTTACTAAAATTTGTGTTTAATTGAAGTAATAAACATGTGTTTGCTTCAGATGATAGTATGTTAATTTTTTTCGAAATTTGAGACTTCCTTGAAAAGGTGGTGAAGAGTAAAGCGGTGAAAATGTGAACTTCCTTGAAAAGGTGAAGAGTAAATGTATAAAAAATATGATATCTACAAACATAGTATTTTTACAAACCGTAGAAATTGGAATTAATACAATTTCGATATCGGAAAATTGCGGGCGAACCGTTTGATGCGAATATTCGATTTTCTGATAAATTATATCCTGGCTCCCAGTACAGGTGAGTCCAGCTATGGTTTCTATCGGAGATAGGCAATCAAATTTATCTGGATAGTATTAAGACCTCTTGTTTAACTGGTACTGTATTGTTTTCCGTATGTTGTGAACGTATAGGTTTAGATCTATCTATTGGGTTGTCTAACGACGATATTGCGTTTCAGACTGTAAAATCGGCAACGAGGAAGTGGAGAGGTTGACGCCCCGTTGCAGCCGGATGATTTGAATGGGACTTCCGAATGTTGGAGACCTCACGTTCGAATCCCCTATGTTGTTTATTAGAAATTTTCGGGCATTTACATGGTATCTGGGTAGTATAGGTGGGAAATGGAAGTTCTACAATAAGCAATGGCTGACTGTGGTGGTCGGATGGAAGAATTTGCTAATATCTTTCTTCCGAAATCTACAATCTACCATGTTATATATAAGAAAAATTTTGTTTAATCTTAATTTTGTACTTAACATTTTAATAATATTTACATTGACTGCTTATTCTTATTAACACCCTGCTTTCCTAATTAAATTTCCTCTAGCCGTAAAATGAGAATTAATTTTTTTATACGTATTATTAACTTTCAAACTCTCTTAATCCTGTTGTAAATCCAATTTAAATAATGCAATTTTTAAATTAAACTTAGCTTTAAATTTACATTTTTAAAGATCTTGATCTCTGAAACATTTTTGCTTCGTTTTCTCAACTTTCTTCTCAGATTTTCAATAACAGGTTAAATACTCTTTTAAAAATTAATTAAAATTTAATTAAAATTTAATTTTCATTTCTAGAATTTTTGAATATCATTAAATTCTTTTTTTTTTTATATATAAAATTGCTAGTTTTGTTATTTAATAATATCGTCTGTTATCCAATTGATTTACCATTTCATGAACAATTCAAATGAGAAGAACTACTTAAAAGTATGTCATTAGGACATTGATTATTTTTTGTATTATAATGAAAGTTTGTATATATGTATGCGGATGTCTGTGTACGGATGAATGTATGTGAAATGGGTAAAGAATAACTTAAAGAACTTTGCTTTTTTTTGAATAAAATTCTAAAGCAATTCTGAAAAATTGAATTTCAAAAAAAAAAAAAAAGTCCACTTAAAAGAAATTAAAAGTTCACCGAATCTAATCATTTTTTTTGCCCCTTATAAGGAGGGGGAGGGGCGGGCTGGGCCCATTATATTTTACTTTATTTTAAAAGAAAAATTGAGGAAAATATAAAAAATAAAAGTATGTAGAAAGAAAAATTCCTTTTTCTTTTTATTCTGTGATTAAAAATTAATTTCATTGCTTTGAAAGAAGGAAAAATTCTATTAAAGCTTATTGTTTTTTATTTTTTTTTTATTTTTTTTTTCTATATTGTTTAATAGTTATCAAATCAAATAATAGTTTAAAACTTTTAACAAATACTTTTGATATTTATTTTATTTCTTGTTTTTGTATAAATACGAGTACCATTGATTCTAAATTTTTTGGTTTTGTTGCCAAAGGTTTTTCTTTTTTAAATCTGTTTGTATTTATTTTCATTTAAGGATTGAATATAGGATTAACGAAACTCTAATAAGGTTTTGTTGGTGATATGATTGGCGGAATGCTAGGATGTATTTTGATTTTTTTGAAATAGCTAATTTGGAAATATTTAAATTGCTGGTAGAAGGTATAGAATTTGGAAAACACTAATGAACGAATGTAGATTGCAAATAGGGCGATATTGCACAGACACCTAAAAGCTCTATTATGTTGTGAAAAAAATTTACTAACTAGATCAGTCGTAAATTCGAAAACACTTTAAAATCATAAAAAATAATTGAGAAATTATAAGAAGTTCTTGATGAATATTTGTACAGTTCGAAAATTTATGGTTTTATTATTTATGGTTACAGGTTAGTCACTCACATAGTTAACAAAATGTCTTATATGAATCTGAAGCTTGACTTTAAAATCATAAAATAAAGTAATATAATGAGGTTTTATTGATGAAGTGAGCAGAATGTTGGGAGTCAAAATGGTTCTAATACTCTCAAGTATAGGAAAAAGGAAGAAAATGCCATATTTATGGTACTAAATGCCCAATTATCTGTTCAATCTGAAAGCTGCTTGACAAATCAAATTTTAGATTATAATGTATTTGGCTATTTAGAGTAATAGTATTAATTTGGAAATGCTAATTATGTAGCTCAAATATGATTTTATTAATATTGCATAAAAACGCCGAGAAGTTGGCAATTTTTTTGAAATAAATTTCATATGTTTGAGAAGAACTACTAAAAGTTTGAATACAAAAAATAATTGGTAAAATTTTTTTTTTAATTCAAATTACAATAATAATAAAAATTGAACGAAACTTTCACATGTGTGTTTGTACATGTATGTATATTTGTATTCAATAACTAATTTTAACCCTTTTACTTAATATTATTTTTGGAAAAAAGATAAGTGCATAATTTTCTTTAAAAAAGAAGGAAAAGAAATTCAAGTCTTCTTTTTTTTTTATTATTGGTCTTTCTTTTCTTAAAAAGAAAAAAAAAAAACACTAAAAAACTATTTTAAAGTTTTTTGTTTTCTTTTCGAAATTAAAATTAAAAGAATATAGAAAAAAAAAATTTTAAAAAACAAAGGAAACAAAAAAAGGATTTTCAAGCACACACACAGGAGTTCAAACACACACAATAAAAACTTGAAAACTCTTTAAATAGAAAAGTTTTTTTTCCCTATGATTAAAAGGCACAAAACTTATTTGTTTTAAGTGAAGATAAGGAAATGTTTTTTAAGGTTTCATATATAAAATTTTTACATATGTACGGCTTATGTGTACACGCGTGTATCTGAAGGCCGGCTGAACCGATTTTGACAAAAGTTTTATATGTAAATTTGCAGTATTAAAACAATAAATTAGTAAATTTTGGAATGATTGGCGCTCGAAAACCGAACTGGGGGCCGAATTTTACATTTTTTACCTTATCTACGGAACGGATTGTATTTCAGTTCTGGTTGTTACCGAAACTAACTAGTGAACTTTTCAGGGAATTCGGGTGTCACAAAGGGAAATTCTTTTAATAGTCAAATTTATAATTTTCTAGGTAGGTTATCTAAAACCTTGCTAATTTCCTTAAAATTAAAAGAAAGCGTTCAAAATGCTTATTCATAATCATCTGAATATAGATTGCGGTCCTTTATGTGCTGCCCACATTAGACTTTGTTTTTGTATGCTATTAATGAATTTATGTTTTGTCCAGTTCATAGAATGTAAATTGTTATAAATGTGTATATTGAAAATTGTACTTAAAAAAGTTCAAATGGAAATTTTTGTTTCTATTGAATAGCCTTTAGAACTCTGTTTTTTTTTCTATAAGAATTCTTAATCTAATCATTTTATATGATAAGATCATAATATGGGCATATACATAATATTAAATATTATAAGGGTCAAAAGTCATATTTTTCATAATATGGTATTATATAACACTATATAAAAGTTTTTTTGTTCTCATATACGATAATTGAGTTATTAATTTTGATTAGAAATTTTTTGATTTAATTTGATTTTATTATAAGAAATGAAATTTTAAAATTTTTGTTGGAGAGGTGATAAAATTTTAAAGGGTTTTATTATAAAAAAAAAATTTAATGGAAGTTCTATTATTCGGGCATTTTTCATACAACATACCTTTATTTTGAATATTGACATTAATTTTTTTTTTTTCAATTAAGTACATATATGGAAGTAGGGAAAGGTTGTATAATTGTGCGCAATTATGGGGAATTGTCAGTAATTGCATTCCTGGAAAAATTTTTCGACCTATTAAGGTTGATTATGGTAGTTTAATATGTAATCTACCATTTTGTATTTATATCCTTCCTATTTGCACAAATACCCATCAGTGTGGGTAATTACCCATACCCGTGGGTAATTTTTCGTACACTACTGGGTAATTGTGCGCAAAATTAAAAGTTAGAAATGTTTTTAATTTTAATAGGAAATCTTTATTAATTCACGTTCAGAACATAAGATAATAGAATATAACACAAAACTGCACTTAATTCATTTGGCAATAAATTTAATTTAAATTAGTGTAATTATGCGCAGGTTTTTATTTCAAAAAACAGCACAGATTTAAGATTCAAAGCAAACTAAATCAAAAAAAAATAAGTATTACCAATTTCTCAATAAAAAATCAGAAAGTTTTTGTAATCACTTGAAGGTGTCGCCTACAGTATGAACATAGCTATACACATGGACATAATATGTTCTTGCTTAGCATAATATTTGTTTATTCTCACAATATTTCAAAAATCAAAAAAGAAGGTTATACTTTTAGAAAATGTTTCCTATCTGCCGAGGATAGCTACTATTTTAACTTAATAAATTTCAATAACGTTTTCGGGTAGCCGCCACACAACTCAATAAGATTATTTTAAATAATTCAAAAACTAATGAAGCTAATTGCATGAAATTTGATAGTCATGTATCCAACTATATTATACAGATATATTCTAGAAGTCTCTATCAAGTAGATAGACAGTTTTAAGTAGGCAGATTGTCATTATAAAAGCTAATTTTAAATATTTGAAAAACAAATTGTGGCAGCTTTGATAAGAAAGTGTTGAATTATAATTTAAAAAAGCTTCAGAAAATTTGTTCAGCTGCAGCTAGGTTTTAATTTTATAGTCAGGGGGTACAGTCGGTTAATGTCGATTGAAACGGCCTTAATATTCATAATATTTTGACCTTTTTTTCAATATTCATGATATTTGGATGAATTTCAATATGATAATTTAATTCCGGAAGCTAAAATTCCTATATATTTAATTATAGTATGCATTTAGTATTTTACACAATTTTTGTATATATATAAATTAAGTAATTATGTATTTAATTTGAAAAATTTACTCTTTAAATATCATTTATAATAATATTATAATATGTTAATTACAATTAAATTAAAACTTTGATAAAGAGAATAAATTTATATAATAGTAGAAACTCATATACATACACATAAGCATATACTTAATGTAAATATAATGAGTTTGCAGATTTAGTTAAAAAAATCTTAAATGTAATAAATTTACATATATACATACACATATCATGGGTAAATAATAATCATTTATGGTTAAAGTAATAAATAAATTTTAAGTAAAAATATAAAATATTAGAATGATGAATTTAACCAAAAATTATTTCCATTTAATTTATTTCATACGCATTTATGTACATTACATATACACATACATAGTATGTGTATGTTTAATTATTTAGTTAAATTTATATATTTATGTGTGTATATATGTGTGTATAGTATAATTTTATATGTAAATTTTCTAATGAAATTTTTATTTTTTTTGTTATAAAAGTTATTAAAGGTTTTTATAATATGTACCTTCATATTGTTATACATAAGGTCCATATTTAAATAATATTTTCTGGAATAACTTATAAACCAATAAAATGGAAATTATTTTAATATAATACAAATTGAATATGGTAAAAGTTGAAAAGTTTTTGTAATACATTTTATTATAATATATAAACATAAATATATAAGTCGGTATGCACAATAAAATTTATAGTATTAAGGTATTATAAGATTGTAGTACCCTTAATAATTATTTGTAATATTATAATATTATTACAGCAAGAACCGTGTGTGTACGTTATAAATTGCAGACTTTATTTAAAACCTTCTCACCATCGAAACCTCTTGTATAGTCTATTATATGGCATTCTCACACCGTTTACGTAAATATTTTCTTCCGAATCCAAGTATTTATGCATTTAGAAATATCCTTTAAATATTTATATAAAAATTTTTTGAGATGTTGAGGATGCTGTTTATAAAACATTTTGTATCTGCTGCCATAACCAATTTTGGGTGCTCACGAAGAGGTGTTTAGTTTCCTCCGTATAGAAATTTTTGAAGCAAGAGTCTCCTTTACGATATATAAATGTATGTTGTTTCAATACTGACTCCATAAGAAATTTGAGCTGAATAGTTAAGTATAGTGTAGAAATGGATATTCAAGCTTATGCCGATGATATTGTCTTGATTTAAATGTACTCTTTGTAATATAGTCCAAAGATGATAATGTGTGGCGCAGGTCTGTTGTAACGCTGTAGGACTCGGACATAGCCCTAGCAAGACGACACTAGTACCATTCACTAGAACAAGAAAGCTGAATCGCCTACAAATAATTCATATGTATGCGGAGCGGTTGTAGAGAGAAAATCGCAGGCCGAATACTTAAGAGTGATATTTGATTTCAAGTCACTTTGGCAAATTTTTAGCTGTGAATGGGCCATGTTGACGCGCCACAAGAGCATTTATAGTTTGCAGGGTCATCTCGGGCAGGACGGGTAGCGGTCTTTTATATTATGGATGTATATCATGATGATGATATGGATGTATACCTGACTTATAGAGCATTGGCATATAGTTGCGAGTAGTGGCCATTGAAACGGCTAGGAGGAACCTGGAACGATTGCAAAGAATCGCATGCGTTTGCTTCACAGGGGCGCGGTGCATTGTTCCCCACCAGTCATACTTTAAAAATTTTAAAAATAATTTTTTATTGTTACAAGAACGTTCCAGAGTTAATTTCCTAGGTCCTTGTATGAGTACATTATATGCTTATATTTATTATTTTTGATTATACTATTATAGCCTTTTGTATACCAGAGTATTTTCTATATTTATTTATTCAAAAAACTAATTTAAAATTCAAAAATTTTATTTATATAAAATAATACATAAGTTATAATTTAACCTTAATTTACAGTATTTGTAATACATTATACATACACATACTTTCATTATCATGAATATGCATATACATATACATAACATTACCTATATTCACAAATACTTTTGTAATATTATGCCTATAAATAAATCTATCATTACTGTTATCATTAAATATATACATACCTATATTATATACATGCGTATATACAAAAATTTTTATATTTTAAATATTAATTGATTACAAATTGTCTTGTAAAAAGTAATTAGAAAATTTTCAATATGGTGGAAATTTTACTGTGAAATGCACAACTTTTGTTAAACTGTAAGGGTTGATGTGGTTTTTTTTTTTTCTTTGTTTTTCTTATTATGTATTGTTTTTGACTTCTATATAAATTAAATTTAATTGAATAATTTGAAATATTTAAATTCTTTAATAAAGAAAAAAGAAGGATAAAAAAATTTTATGTGCGTAATTTTATGTGTTTGAAAAGTAATCATATATGACAGTAAAATAAGTTAAAATACTGTTGACAGTAATGACAGCAATGAAGTGACAGTAGTTTTTTTTGAGCAGCTTGTTAATTGCAGGATCTTATATAAAGAATTAAGTAAAATTTTAGTTTGAGCACAACAAATGAAAATCAAATTTTTAAATATTTTGGAAGAAACTTGTTAGAATATCAAAAATTTTAATTATTGTACATTGTCGAAAGTATGTCAGTAGTGTGTAGTATGTCAGTGTGTGTATTTTAACAACCTTCCGATGAAAAATATTCAAATAATATCTCACATGGTTATGAATTATCACATTTAGATAAAAGACATTGGCACACATTTTTTGACACTTTCGAGTAAACTTGCCTTTGCAGTGTGACTGTATATTGTAAACAAGGCTTAATAAACAACTGATACAACTCATTTAATAACTGATATACTATATATTTTTTATGTTTTGTGTATATGTGTCTAGTATTAATATTTATAAGCTTTTAACATAAAAATATTAATTTGTTTCATAACTATGTTTATGTAGATTTTAAATTTGAATTTTTAAAAATGCTTTAATTCAAATTTTAGTTATGGATGACTAGTGTTTTCTAAATCTATTTTAAAATTATTATGGAATATGGCCAGGAATTTTATTTTTTACTTATTTTAACATTTAAATATAATTCATATATGTACATATTTTTTAGTTTAACACTGATTTGAATTTAATTTTATGCATTTTGGATTTATTTCAAAAAATATATATTAATATATAGAAATAAATATAAGGTTAACGTTATAAAAGTAAGAGGACTACATTCGTTTTGTAAGCTCATACAGCGTTATAGTATAATGAAACGTTGACTTTAATGTAATAGAAAATTCTGTTTCGTTTTGTTAAGGAGAGTCGCTTCTTCTTTCCGGTACGTGTTGCCAAAATACAACACATTTTAATAATACAATAAAATCGGAAGGAATTAAGAATTAAATCGAGGCTTGTTGTATTATTAAAAAGTATATTTCCAAATTTTCTTTATTTTTGATTTTATATATTTGTATGTGTTGTAGTTTAACGTGCTAGAGTGAGGAATCTGTTCTAAACTATTCGGCGCTCTACACTGTTTCCAAAAATTGATATTTTTAAAAATTTTAACTGGAGTCCTTGTTTTCCAGCGTCCATTGCAAATGCTTACTTTGCATATATTGTAGATTCAACATTGCGCGTGATATATCTTTTTCGCATGCGGGTCGGACATTATATTATTGCATAAGAATCGGGCATTATTCATTAATTTCCTATAGTTGCGCTGTATATAAATTTTCTAGCAGTGTTATTTAACAAAAAAAGAATTTCGTTTATATTTTTATATTTTTTTCTATTTTCATATTAAAAATATGAGATTTTTAATACTTGTAACACATGTTGTTTCAAATAATATTTCAATATTTCTCCATAAAATGTGCACTATTCCAAATCAATATTTGAGATTTATAATATTTTTTTTTTATTCGAATTGTATAGGTTTTTTTTTTCATTCTATTTTTTATTGATTAAGAAATAAAAAACAAAAATGTTAAGTTTGTTTTCTTTCCTTTTTCTTTTTTAGTTTTTATAACGTTTCAGGTGTAAAAATTTTGTAAATTTACATTTCAAAGGGAAAACAAGCATTCGAAAATTTTGGTAAGTAAGGCGTATAAATAAAATATAGTATATGAGGGCAAGAGTAAGAATAGGAATAGAGCAAGTAGCAAGGAATATTGTTTAGAAATAATCAGAAAAATTAAATGAGAAGATGGAGTTGAGGAGTGGCGACGAGGTTTCAAGAAATTTTTTTTTTTGAGGAAACAACAAATGTTTGAACAATTTAAAAAGGTATATGCATATTAAAATTGGGTACATTCAACCCTTTGAATATTTATTTACTAATAAGAAAAAAATATATATATAAAAATAAAAAACAACATTGAAATTAAACAAAAGGTTAGAGAACTTTCAATTCATTTGATGTAAATAGAAAAATATCTTTTATATTATATACATATTCTTACATATAAACATATATATACATACATATTTATACTTAATTTTTTGGTAAATATTTATATAAAGAGAATTTACTTCTTTAAGGGTACTCTCATACATACATGCAAACATATATTTATGCTTTTATTTGAAAGGAAGGAATGAGGAACAAAATGGGACAAAATGGATTTTATAATGCCAAAAAAAAACAAAAAAAAAAAAGGCTGTCAACATGTGCCATATAGGTAAAATGATTTCTTAGAAATCAGGTTATCTTGAGTTTTTTTTTTTTTTTTTTTTTTTGAGAATGTTCATTTTAAAGAAAATTTTTGTATATAACGTTGCTGTAAACTAAATTTTTATATTTTAAAAATAAATTTTATTAAATTTTCAATTTTAAGTTTTAAATTGAAAGAAAATGATTTACACAATTCGAAATTAAATTGTGAAATAAACGAAAATTTCAAGATATTTTTAAAAATAATAATTTAATTTTTATTTATTTTTATATAACAGTATTCTGGAACGAGTCGCATAATCTAGGTCTACCTATCTAAGTAGAGTCGGATAAGGTACCTTGATACTAAGTTGAGCCAAGTAGTATAGAAGTATAGAAGTTACGTTAGCAGGTACACTTTTTTCGACTCAGTGAATCAATAAGATTTTGATGCACCTTCTTGGTGGCTTTGAAGCGTTTATTTACAATGGAATGGAGCATTTGGCTGGCTGCGTTCTCGCAGTAAGAGAGATACGAGAAGTCAATCTCCGCAAGATACTTGATTTTGTCAGAAGAATATGTCTCGAAAAATCTCTTGAGACTTAATGAATGAAAGAGGGGGACACAATACCTCTATTTCTTGAGTCGCGGTATATTGTAACCCCGTATGTTTAATTTGAAATACAGATAAGAGTTATGTACCGATGAACATTTGTTAATTTCAAATAAATTTTCATAAACTTTTTTCCGAAAATTTGATTGGAAATTTGCCTCAGATTAAAATAATTTCAAATTGAAAATTATAGGAATTGTAATGTTTACTGTCAAGAAGGCGAAAAGGTAACATGAGTATTTTCAGTTAGCTCTCATTTGTCATTAATAACCCATTTCTCAGAGATATCGAATCGAGAAGGAGAAGGGGAATGGAAATGTATTCACGTTTTATTCGTCTAGGTGCGTTCTATTATTGTGTTTCGGTAGTGCCGGCGACTATTGAACGCACTGTATACTTAAAAATTCGGGATAATGAATTGGCGGATCCTAAAAGTTTATATGAAAGATGGTGTGTGTTTTTTTTTCAAATATGATGAACTCATGCAACTTTACAATTAAACAACCAAAATTTTATATTGCAAAATGAATTTGGAATATAAAATCAACGGAGTGAAAACAGGAAAAAGACCATTTAAAATGAAAATGCTTCCATTTTTGTTATTTTCATTTTGTACTTTTCTTTTGCAGTTTCTTAATTTTTTTTTTTGAATCAATTCAATAAAATATTTAAAATTTAATTTTTCTTACATTTGATTTGTTTAACAGAAAAAATTTTTTTTATTACTTTATACACAGTTTTTGGAAAGGATACCATTATATTTAAGAGAGTTTTTTTTATGGTGAGTTCAGTCAATTCCAAAACTTGCCAAACCAATTGAAATTTCTAAAGAAAATCACGTTGCCTTCAATTAACATTTATAATTGAATCAAATAATTTAAGAAAATTTGAAATAAAAAGGACTACATCGAATGAACCTTATTTAAAAGAAATTAATCATTTACCGACATTCTTTTTGGTTAAGATTTTTGTGCTCTTAAATAGTTTTTCATACTATGATATTCAAGTAGTTTGTAAACATTGGATGTGACCTACTATACTCCAATTTAACTCACAGTAGACTGAAGCTCCTAAGCCAGTGCATGCGGTTGTATTGTTCTATGAAAAACGACACACAACACTTCTCGCAGCTCCCATTTGTAACTCATAGGAAAATTATACAAGCTTGTAGGATATCATGTAAAAATATTTCAATGGTAACCCTCCAATTCTACACTTATCGACTCGTGTGTGTTAATTATAAAAAATATATAAATTATTAAATATAAATTGATCCAAAAAAAAGTATTTTTAATTTTAATAAAAATTTTATTTTTAATCATTGCCGTTTTTACCTTATGCAATGCAATTAATTTTTTTTTTTTTAATTTTAGGGTTAATATTTTATAAATATGGAAATTTACAAAGCATACAGCAGCATACCTATTTCATTTGGAAGGAGAAATACACGAATGTTCTTTAAACGCAAACATGCACGAGTAAAAAAATTAAGGATTAAATTTTCATTATAAATTAACTGTACAAGTTTTTGGATTTTTCATATGCAATGTATTGAATGTGAGCTATTACACAAAAATAAAAGTAATGCCCCGTAAAGGCGGTGTGCCAACCCCTTCTACGTCGTCAAAAATCTATCGTGGGTAAAATTGAATGTATCGTCCAACGATTAAATTCGGCTGCGTGTAAAATTTTGACCGCTACTTTCTCCGTTTAGTGATTATCACAGTATACCTATCCAAAAAGTGTGACTTACAGACAAACATGCAGCATTGGGTTTTAAATATAAGAAGGAGATAATTCGCTATAATTATGTTGAAATATTCCGCTTCTTCCGCTACACTTGAAAAATTCGATTGTTGGTTTTCGAAACACCGAGCTCTTTAAACAGAGATGTGATAATTTTTCTGATTAGAGAGAGTAAAACTATAACTGTATATTGCTCGGTGTTTGAGCTTTAAATTTGAGCTTGAATGGTCGAATCCCAATTTTGTTTTATGACCGCATTAGAAAATCGGAACAGGGGAATTTACAGTTTAGGGAGAATATAAAGTTTTTTAATTGTTTCGACAAATGGCAAGCTTGACACTATTTTAATATGCTACAATACATTTTTTTTTTCACTGGAATTTCTTATTGTTATAAACTATTTTAAAAATTTTTGACATTTCATTATTTTGTGAACAAAGTTTTTTTTTCCCCAATTGAAATTAATTTTGAATAGGTCCAACATGTATGCTTTAAAAAAAAACTTTTTTATATGAACTATTTATTAAAGTTTAAGGTAATTAAGTTCTGTCGAGGTTTCAATAACTTGTTTTTGAAAAGTTTATTTTAAAAATTGTTATTTTTTTTTTTGTTTTATTTGCAGAGAAAAGCAAAACAAGAACAAAGAAAAACTTTATTTCTTGTTTATTTTTTTGTATTCCTATAAAACCATTAGTTTCATCTCTGACACCTTAAGTTCTCTTTATTCTTCATCTATGGCATTTGTGCTATTGTATAACAGTAAATAAATATTATTTAAGATAGTTGTGTATTATTAACATTGTTTTCGTTTTGTTTTCCTATTCTTCTCTCAAAAATAAATTACAACTATACACACAGAAAAATTTTTAAGAAGAAGAAGAAGAAGAAGTATAGAAGAAAAGTGTTTTATTTTCAATCTGAAGGAGTATAGAAAGAAGAGAAAAAAAATTAAAAGTGGATAATAAAGAAAATTTCACATTTAAACTTTGTTTTTTTTTCATTCTTTCCCTGATCTCGTATTGCAATGAGATTTTATTTACGAGTACACTGCTAGCTATTTAAAAATTTAAACAATAAAATTTGTTTTGTTTTTTTGTTTTTCTCAAAACTTTATCTATAAAATTGTATCTGTAACTGGTCTATGTAATTTGTTTGTATTTTTCATTTTCTTTATAATGCATAAAATATAATTTTGTTTTTGTATAAAAAAAAACAGGAAGGACTCACACGCTGTCCGGAATGATAAAATATGTAAAAGTTGAGAAAGTTTTCGCCATGACAATAATGTACTAGATTAGCTTGTTTTTCTCTTATTTTTTTTTTTGAAATTTTTGTTGATGAAAGTGTTGCCGTTTTGTAATTACAAAAAAAAAAAATTTGACATAATGAGATTATTGGAGATTTTTTGATTCAATAAAGCTTTGAACATAGCTAAGAAACTATGAAAAAATTTAATCTATCGGTAGTTGTCGCTAAGGTTGTCGTTCTCAATTTTTTATGTATTGGACGGTAAAAAAGTATATTTGTAAGAAAAAGTATATTTAATACTTTATATGTATTATTAAATGAGCGTAATCCAAAAATGGAAGCATAATTTTGAAAAAAAAATTACTTAACAACTGAGTAACACGCTTCTTAGAGCAAAAATTAGTTCACAACTGAGTAACACGCTTTTTTGAGCAAAAATTAGTGTTGCCGAGTGAAAAATTTTAGATAATTATTTGCTAAGCTTATCGATTCAATAACTTGAACTTGATCTTATTTTAAAAATTATAAAAAATTCCAAGTGTAGTTTTAAAGAAATGCTAATTTCTTTAAAGCTACTAGAAAATTTTTGCTCTTAAAAAAGCATAAACGACAACACTAAAATTATTATTATTTATTTAATTTCTTAGGAGGTTGAATATTATAGAACTTGACGAGACGAATTTTCTTTATTTATATAAAAACTTTAAATATGAAAGAAGTTCTTAAAAAATAAAATAAAAAATGAAATGTAAAAAATAAGGGGTAAAAATAAAAATGTAAAATTCTTTTTTCATTTTAATTGTGTCAATATAAAGTCCATTTATTTAAAACTTGATAAGCAAGAGAGTAGTAAGGTTTTATGGGGAAGAAAAAATTGGGTCACTTCTTTAATGTTTTTTCTAATAGAAATTTTTCTTTTTTCTGTTTTGTAATGTTGTCGTAGGCTTTTGTAATTTGTTTCTTCCTATTTTTGCAAGACTAAATTGGATTCAGTTTTTAATCCATCTTATGAAAAAAAAAGTAATCTAACTATACGTACATTATGAGTTTTTTGTTGCAGCTGGTCATTTGATTATTTTTTTTTTTTTAACTTTTTTTGTTAGATCAGAACCTTCTTCAATGCAGACATAATAATATTGTTGTATACAATATTGTGATACATTAAAGAATTTAAAGAAATTTTCATTTTTCTTTTGATTTATTGGGAATTATTACGAATATATCAAGGAAGGATTATTCGCTAGAAGAACAAAATTTGACATGGTGCAGCCAGCGGAAATGCAATATGAGATTAAAGAAATTTACATAATGTTGTGAAATTTTAAATGTTCTTGATTATTGTGAACGTGCAATAATGGTAGATAGTTGTTATACAATTTATAATTAAAAATTCGGTCTTTAATTTTGAATTAATTTAGTGTTTGTATAATTTTTGAAATTTTTCCAAAGATAAGTGATTGTATCTAAAATTTGTTTTTTTTTTTTCAATTGGGGACCGTAGCAAATCTTAGGTTGACCTCCATATCGAGGCCCCTGCCAAATCGCAGTACACCAGCCCCTTCCTAAGCATCTCTCTCGTAGATGAGCCACCGTGTCGTTTTTACACAATAAGTGCTCAACCGTTTCGTGATGTTCCAGGCCCTCGGTTCTAAAGGAGACATAAATTTTTTTAAAGTGAATTAGACCTGGACCCTTGTTCCAATGATCGACCCTGAGCTGTCCATGTCAACCATTCAAGATGTGCAGGATCCTTGTCCTTGACATCCTAAATCATGACCTCGGCCCAATGAAAGAAGTTGCCACTCTCCTCCGGGTGAGACTGTCTAATTTATCATTTTATTCAATGCAGTAATGTCCCGGCACCCACATCAAAGTTATTACACCTAGCCAAAACGTTAAGGATATCAACGCATTCCTTTAGCAGTTTGGATTCCACTACATCAAACGAGAGGACCCGAAGAACGGCCCTAATACCCGACATAACCAAAATACAAAGCACACAATCCAATAGCATATTTTTCTTTTTAAAAATAATGGAAAAAGTAATTTTACTTCGAGTATAAAAGTTCTTTTACCTTATAAGAAAATAATTTTTCTGCTGAATTTAATTAATATTGATTAGTTTTTTATTCGAAATTTATAGCTTCAGCTATATATATGTTTACAAAAATTTACTGAATATTTTATAAGTAACGGAACATATAAATGTATGTAACATTTATGGTGTAATGGGAGTGTAAAACGGGTTAAATTATATAGTAAAAACAATTGTCGTACATTATCATAAATATTTTAATGTTATACTTTTAACTATTTTTTTTTTAACTATATAACTGTGTAATACGTAATGTATAATAAATACATAAATGTAATTGACGTAAGTACGTTTACACGTAGTATTTTAAAGTGTTAGTGTGAAAGAGGTACCTAATCATTTCTTATACAATATAAGTGGATTTACTAATAAAGTTTTTCTATATTTAGAATTCAATGTGATATAAACTTAGATTTTCTACTTTAAAATTGTAATAAAATCTAGATTTGACGTATATTTTTTATAAAATATTTCATTTTTTGAAAGATGCTTTCAAAACGGTGGTACGGCTAGGAGGAATCTGAAACGATTGCAGAGACTCTGCGTCTGCATTACAGGGGCTATGAGAACTTGTCCAACTGCGGCAATGGATGTGATTTTGGGACTAGCGCCTTTACAAGTCGGGAAGAAATGGAGTCAGAATGATCGGAGCGGGGGATGGGTATCGTCTTATCCAGGAGGTTCCGCTCCTTTCTACACCTCGTAACGAGCCCGGTAAGGTGATGGCACGGTGATGGGTCGAAAACAAGTATGGGTACTGGGCCATGTAGACGTGGAAGGAAATAAGGCATCTGATGCGCTAGCGAGGAAGGGGGGCGAGTATACCTCTTGTTGGGCGGGAGCCCTTCTGCGGAATTGGACCGCATACAATTCATTGGGAATTAAGGAAACAAACAGAGAGGCGATCAGAGCGCTGAAAAAATCTTCCGGGGTTGCGGCAGTCCAAGGAACTTCTGGGGGATTATGGCCTGAAGCGATTTAAGAAAATTATAAGGATGGACAAGAACCTTAGGAGGCACCTCAGTCGGCTGAACTTGGAAAGTGGGGACACTTTATTCTGGAAGTGGGGACTTGGGAAGATTCTGTGGGGGTATGGGTACGGTGCTCGCACTTAAAAGAAAAGGGAGGCGCTGGGGACTTTGCTCTCACGGCGGCGGAGTTTTGGTCCTTTGGGCCTCATAAGCTGCTTACGTTGATCAGGAAGGTGGGCCTCGATCATGTGTTGTAGGGCATGCTGCGAACTCAGAGAGGGGAGGGGGGGGGGGCGCACAACAGATCCTTATACGTGGTCGCGGTACACTGTAGCCCCCGCTGTACACATCTACAAAAGTGATAGATGGATATTATTTTAATTTGGAAATGTTTTGCCGCTTTAAATGAGTTAAAATTTTTTTAATTTTTCATTGCAAATAGGAATTCAGAGTGATAGTGTTTAATTGAAACGAAAATATGGTTATGTAAATGAAAAAAACTTCGGCATTTACAGGGGTTAATTTAATATAAATTATGCAAAAATACCAAAAATAGGTTTCTTCTTGTCCCATAGTGTAATTTCATTACAAGATAAGAATTATGAACTCCTTTTCTTTGGAGTTTGAACTTTTTAATTAATTTCATTTATTAATAAGAGTAAATTTAATTTTAATCATACAAAGTTCTCCGACTAAATTGTTAAAAAACTTTTAATTTATATGAGATTTTCTCTGATTACAATAATTATGTATAATATGTTTTGTTTTTACTTTAAATTTCCATTAAAATTTAATTATTTTATTGTAATTGTGTCAACAGTGTAACATTAAAATTATAATTTAATTCGTTTTATATGGTTAATTACATAAAAAAAAAATTTATTTCATGTAATGCCATTAAAATATGATACGTTTTTAATAATTATTTCTTCCGCACCTTTCCGTTTGCATTCTATACGTGATTCCACTATTGTGGAATGCATTGTATGTTGTGTACATGTGTATGATTGTATATATGCATATTTTATGAGATTTTATTATAAATTCTTTGTATATTTTATTTTTTTTTTATGTTTTTATAGTTATTAAAGTTATGTTTTAGCTTAGACCTAATTAAAATTTATTAAAAAAAGAAGTTAGAAAAAGTTTTTTTTTCTTTTATTTTTTTTCTCTGTGTACATTTATAAAAATGAACTTTTTAGTCACATTATAACTTTTCGTTTTTATTAAAATATTTATAATAACCGTTAAAATAAATTAAACATGCAATATTTATAATTTAATATACATTGAAGAAGGTATACATGCTTGTATATAGGTATAAATTTGCATTTAAAGATACACACAAAGGGACGAACATATTGTTATAAGAATGGATATATAAAATTAAAAAAAAGGACTTTTTAACTGCGTGTAGATACAAAATGTTGAATGAAAAATATTTTAAAATTCATTTATTTCGATTATATGTAATTGTTTGGAATATTTTATGCAAATTAACTTCTGTATTTTCAAAAAGAGAGAAAAGGTAAAGAAGGTACAACAGCTAAAAAAAGGAAAATTATTTGAACCTTTCTTTTTTGTTAGTACCTCTACTTGTAAGTTAGAAACGAATAAAAGGATAACCAAAGTCAAAGGAAATCAACATTTTTACATTAAACGCACTGTGTATACCATTTGTAATGTGAGTATTATTGTGTGTATGGTATAGATTTATTTATAATAAGACACTGTAAAAAATTTTCGTGCAAAATTATTACAAAAATTGAAGAAATGTGTAAATAATACAATCAATAAAAGTGTTATACTAAAGTGTTATACGTTTTTTAAAAATTATTACTGCATTAATTTTTTTGCTACACAAAAAAATGAATGGCAGAAGGTGAAAGAAATCGCTCCGTGAATAAGTGAAATCGTGTCTACCCGGTTAATTTTGCTCTAATGCCGGTTCTGCTTAGTATGTTTCCAGGGTAAATTACATAAATTCCGACTGAATGTGGTGAAAATTATATTGCTATAGCGAAAATTCTATAATAAATTTCAATTTTATTTGTTGTAGCAATTTCGTATTAATTTTTTAACAGTGTATATGGTAAATGTATGGACAAACGAATCCAATCTTAAAGAAAGCGTTAATTTTTTTTTGGGTTTGTATTCATTTAGGGACTATAACAACGAGGAAATGAGGGAAACAAAAGTAATTTTTTGTGATTCTAAAGAACTTTCCATATACTTACTACTAAAAAATTAATGAAAAATTAGAAAGAGAATTGAGTGAAAAAAGCAAGTGAAAAAATAAAAATAAAATGGATCGTGAGATTTTTGCTTTCATTTAATGATATTGAGGGCTGGAACTTATATTTATATATGCAATATTAATTATAATAAAGTTTAATTGTTTTTCCTTTATATATAAAATAAAGTTTCGTATAAATAAATATGGTTTCTCTTTTTAATTGCATTGAAATTAAATTTTAATAATACGAAAAGTTGCTAAAATTTATTTTTAAAATCCCACTAAATGTGTGTCAAGTGAACAAAACACTTTCGTGTTGTTTATTAACCAGGTCGCAGTAAATTCTCGAGAAATTCAGGAAGGAGACAGAAGCGACGAAATCGGACCAGGTGAGAATGAATGTAGATCTTCTAACGAGACACTGCCGGCTAAGGGACTATATAAGGACTTTGAGCCAGGTAGACGAGGGCACTTAAAGGTTCTGTATATGATGCATCTTCTTGGTAGGCGTGGTCTTCTTGGAGCTGATCCACAACAAAAGCGAGGTGGGTAGGGGGCACAACAGATTGACCTCTTAGGTGGCGGTGGATTGTTACCCCATATCTAATCTAACCTAATCTAATATTGATTTAAGTTCAATGATAATTTGAGCTGATTTTGCTTTGTAGAGGTGAGTATAAGTATAATAAAATATTAAGCTTTTTTGTAGATTTCTCTATTTAAAATCACCATAAGAAAGTTAAATTTCAATTATTTGATGACAATAATAAGCAATATAACTACACTTGTTGTTAGAATTCGGATTGAATGAACAGAAAATACGTGAAAAAAAAATAAAATTATTCTTACCATTTCAAAGTCAAACACAAAATTCATTTTCGTCTCTTCAATTTAAATTGATTAAAATTTAGGAAATCCAAAAAAAAATTTCAAAAATCAAATCCAATAACCAAAGCTCTAATTTTTTTCCTTTTGTATGTATGTATGTAAAATTAGTTTTCTGTTTTTTATGTTGTTTGTTGCATATAATTAACAAGGCCTAACGTCTGGTGGTGTGTTGTAACAGTGAGCTGGACATGGTTTTGGCCAACAACAGCAATAAGGTTTTTCATATTTTATAATGCTGCCTTTGCATAAAAAACTGCAACAACCTGAACAGCATCCACAATTCATTTTGATCGTGCTTCTATTCCTTTGTTAGTTCTTGCTCGCAATTCAATCAATTCCTCTTATTTTGTATTTAAATAGAAATTCCAGTAAGAAATGTAAAAGGATTAAGATTGCAAATTCAAATGCAATATTCTTTTCTCTTTAATATTTTTCCAAAAAAACAAAAAATCGAATTTAGAATCAGAAGGTCTAAAATTTTCTCTAAATTTTATTGTATTTAAATTTAAAATGAAGTAAAAATAAAAAGTAATTTGTTTTAAAAAAAAATATTTTCAATTAGATTGCTTGGTTTTAATAAATTTTATGTTCATAATTAAGAAAAAAAGTGAAATTTCAATGGCACACAACAAACATAAAAATTGTTAAAATGATCAAATATAAACTGAAGGCTGCCAGCTTTAAAAAAACACCTTCTTCTTACACGTGCAAGTGCATTGAATCTGTCCTAGTAAAAATTTTGTAGAACAAAACACATACAGGTAAGGAAAAAAGGACGTTCTATATGTTAAAGCTAAAGAAAAAAATTAGAACAAAAGCAAAAACTAACAAGAACGGGAAATAAAAAAAGAGCAAATGGTGTCATAAAGGGCCACACCAAATGAGTACCCAAGATTAGTCAAGACATTCTTTTGTTTTATGATGTTATAAAAGTTTTAAAAATACCCACGCATAAATATAAAAAAAGAATATATTCATTCATGTATGTAAGTATTGTAAAATTTGCGTAAGTGTGTTTGAGGTCATGCATGAGCTACATATAATATATCATACAAGAATTTATGTTTAATATTTAAATTTATGAGGAGATGAGCTTAGAAGTATATGTAAACTATAAAAGGTAAAAATTAATTTCAGACATGTATGAGTTCGAAAGGCAATTTATATGACTAACAAGTTTGATTTCAAACATGTTTGAGTTGCATGACGTTTGATTTATTTTAGTATTATTTAATTTTTATAATTATTTGACAACACTAAAAAAGTAAAGCAGTAGCTGCCGAAATATAGATTGAACGAGACATGGAATATTGAATCCCTTCTCATAATTGCGTCAATGTCATATGCCAATTCTGTATGAGCGCTCATAAAAAGATCCTATAATGAAACATTATGGAAATTTAAATAATAAGCAGCTCTATTTCATAAATTACAGAAATGTTCGTAATAAACATACGGATATATCGTGTTTGATTCCATCATATCTCTTGCATACCTATAGTCTTTATTGATATAGGTGCGTTCAGTTACTTTGTAGTATACGTGTAAGTATATATTAAAAAATATACGTAGTTCTTATGTAATAAAACTTGTTGCGTATAGTAAAATTTATTGTCTAGAATTTCAATATTAATTCCAATGAATTTTTTTTTCTATTATTCGGTGTTATTCGTGTATTTTTTTTCGCCATCCCAAACATAAAAAAAATTTTTGTTTTAGATATTATTGAAAAATTCATCATCCGATTTATAATACATATATTAAAATCTTATACTATATTATTTTTAAAGAATTGTATATGAATTTTTCATGTATTAGAACAGTGGTTGTTCTTTAAATTTTGCAACGTTTAAATTTTGGGGTTCTTTTGAATATGGAATACGTCGCGTGTAAGATAAATTTTGATGTTAACGTAAATGCAAACGTTGTTAACTCTATATGTCATCAACTTACGGTTTTGCATCGTTCTATACTGAAACTCTGAATTTTTGCCATATGTTTATATGATAGGCCCCTAATTTTATGCAAATTTTATTGAAATTAAATAAATTTAGTTGTATGTAATATTGAAATTTATAAGCGTTTTCAGTGGTATTAATTATTTCAAAATAACAAAAAATATTTCAATTAATTTCTTGATTTACGCTTATTTAATTAATAACTCAGATTCGATAAGTGTGCAGTTTTGTAAGAGAACAATTTTGAATAGACCTCTTATAGTCATGCAGTTCAACTCTTTACATTTAACTCATTTATTTTTCTTGCCCATATTTTATTGTTCTTATTTTCCGCTTTTTGTTTTGCTTGTGTCTTTTATTATCTTTTTTTACCATCTTTTATTCGCATATTTATGTTTATTACTCTGGTATTGTTATCTTAGTGTAAAACATAAAAAATACAAAAAAAAAAAATTTAAGAGATGCCAACTCTTGTACATTTACTACTTTTCCATTTAGTTTACTCTATTTTTTTTTGTTTTGTATTTTCATTTTTGTTTTTAGTATTTTTGCTCTCCCCTTTATGAGAACAACGTATGCAAAAATACTTTTTTTTTTTGTTTTATTTTTTCTCTCTTTTTAGTTAGGTTTCTTGGGTTTTTTTTTATTATTTTATTTTTGTTTGTTTTAGTAGATCTGAATTTGGTATATAAGGGTATAGAAAATGTTAGTAATACTTTAGTTTTAAAAATAATATAGTAAAAGAATAAAAACAGCTAAGCAAAAACGTGATGAACAAAAGTATGTATGATTTTGTGAAGAGGAAAGAGAGGTGAGAGTGGAGATGATGGTGTCAGAGAGGATGGTGAATGAGATTTTATACAAAAATATGTAGATATTCTCTGTCACATAATGGAGTTTACTGTTTCATATATATTATCCTTTATTTTTTTTTTTGGTTGTGGGAAGAAAATACAAAACCATTTTACGAAAAGGATAACACAAGAAAAAAAATGGCAAAACATGTGTTTACGATTTTGTAATATGTACCGTTTGTTTTAGTTTTTTTTTGTATTATTTGTGTGTGTGTTTTGTTCTTTCCCTTTTCTGTTTGTCTCAAATTTAATTTGAAAAAAAAAGGAAAACAAGAAGAAACAAAAGTTTTTCACTTTAGTCCTTAAAAAATAAAAATACAATGGCAGAAAACAGAAGAATAAAAAAGACATTCTTGGCATGGAAATCGCGTTTTTATGCACATTAAAATAAAAAAAAATAAAAAAAAATAAAAATTCCTTGTTTTATATTTTTTTTTTTTCAGTGTAGGTTTTTTAGTTTAGAGTTCATAAAATATAGTTTATTTATGTTGGTTTTGGATTTTCATAATTTTCGTGAGTTGAGTTTCAATTAGTTCATTTGCAAAATTGTTCAAACACAAAAACATAAACACAAAGTGACAACAACAATAATAAAATGTGCAAATAAATGGGAGTGAATAAAATTATGTAACGTGATTTTTTTTTTCTCTTTTACTGTTTTTGTTTAAATAACGAAAAAAAATTACAATAATTTAGAATGTTATTAACATTATTTTGAAGATTTCTCCATAAAAACTGAAATTCCACAATAGGTCATAATATTTTTTATATTATATTCAAAGTATAAAAAAATTTTTAGTTTAAGATTAAAATATTACGATTTTTTGTTTGTAATTGTGCCATCATAATATTGCCAAGAATAAATTTTTAAAATTTTTGTCTATTGCTAATGACCATAATAAAAACAATGATAAAAAATGCAATTGTACTAATTCAAATAAAATATAGTGTTGAAAATTGTGTAAAATAAGTAATTTGGTGAAAAAATTTTAGGCCTAAAATAGTTGAAAATTAAAAAAAATTGTCTGGTATATTTGTGGCTATTTAAAGAATATGGCATAATAAGGGTTTCGAACAGCGATCTTCGCAATAATAGTATCTTATAAGCAAGGAAAAAAGTTGATCTCAGTGCACAGAGTGTAGATTTGAGGCAAAAATTGCTACGGAATACTCATTGGGCATTGCCTTTTTGTGCTCTATTTTAAAATAATAAGAATGGTGAAGAGTAAAATTTTCTCCTAACATGACTGGAAAATGTGTTGGAGGTGAATTTCACTGTGGAATGTCTATTCGGCTAATGTGAGGTCATAATTTGCTAGTAGACTACTGATTGTTTTGTTCCATGTACATTGGTTGTTTTATTTCCTTTCTTAAAAGAATGGCAATGGTGCTAGAGAAAAGTGATAATACGGAATGTCAATTATATGCAACTGTTGAGTGGTTAGCCGATGCTGGTTTGACAAGATTTTAAGGTGAAAGGGGCTTCTAAATTCATTAAGAATTTTCAGGGTCGGTATAATGTAAACGCTATTATAAATCAATCAGAAATTTTGTAATTTTAAATTTTCAATCAATTAGAAAATAAATTTTTTAATTAGATTTATAAACTTTTGTCTGATTCCATGGTTTGTAAAATAGCACATTTAATTTCGAAACTTAAATTACATATACAATAAAAAAATCCCCTACCTTCCCTAAAAATTGTTCATAGCAATAGAAGTTTCCATTTTAAACCATTTTTAATTGTTTGCATAATTAATACTCATTTATTATAGAATTAGAAATAATAAGAAAATTAATCTAAGTACTTGCAAATGAAAGTTTTGTTTTCATTCCATCCCCATTCCTTCCCCAAAATTTCATTATTTTATGAGAATTTAATGACTTTGTATTTTTCGTTTTTTCTTTTTCCTTTGTTAATTTTCTATTAAAGATGAGCCCAGATTATTTTACCTTGATTCATTTCATTAAATTACAAACAAAACTTCATCAAAGTTAATTTTTTTCGAAAATTAAAAGAAAAACTAGCGAAGAATTTTGAAGTCTAGACAAAAAGTAGTATAGAAAAAAAATTATTATTGTTGTCATTATTATTGTTTTTTTTTTTTTTTTATTATTTTTATTATTGTTATTATAAAATAACAATATTAAGTCGCATACTTCAATTATTACCAAAAAAATTCTAATTATGAATAATCCTCGCTGGATCACCGTTACAAACAAAATAATAGTGGACCAAAACAGAAGTTTACCATAATCAATGTAATTTTTTTTTTTACCGACTGCATTGCATACAATTAGGGGAGGTTATGTAATGGTAGCAAATTTCAAATGTCGAAATTGAGTTTTCGGTGAAAATGTGTTTCACTATGGTAAGGAAGCGTAATTAAAATTTTTTGAGAGATATCTGTCAGTCTGTTTGTCTATATGTTTGTCAGTTTGCCTGTTTGTATACCTGTGAGCAGATCAGTATCTTAAGTTTGGTTGAACCGAATTTCACGAAAATTTATGTCTGAGGTTAAATTAACTTTTGGGATATGTTTAGGATATGTGGAACTGGATATTTATTACGGGTCGATTTTACGTTTTTGACTATATATAAGAAAATAATTAGTGACAATACAACATTTCACCTAAAATTTTGAGGAAATCGGGTTCGGAATATGCACGGGTCGGATCGAATTTAGATTTTTTCTTAAATCGATAGAAATAATCAACCAGTTTACTAAGGGCTGAATCAATCAAGCAGAACTTTGAATAAGGACCGATTTAATATATTTAGACAATAAATTTAAAGGAATTGTTTGATATTTAATATTTTAGTCAACTAGATTAATTGGGAAATTTTGTAGGGAAATCGGATTACAGTATAAGAACCTCTATTAAGAAGTTTATTAAATTTATATTTTTCTAGGTAACTGAAGCCAATTTTCTCTTTGAGATAATTACAGAGTTTGAAACAATTAATATTTAATGGAAATTTCATAATTTTATGTAACATTTTAACAATAGTTATGTGCTGTCCACCTCACAAATTTTTTTTTCCAGTGGTACCTTTTGGTATAAAAGTAGTACAAAACCAGTACAGTAAAAAAATAAGTAAGTAAGTATAAAAATATTATAACTTTTATTATTTAACTTCTATTAAAATTCCCAGAGGACAATAAGAAAACATGAGAAAAAAAATATGGAAAAATAAAATAAAACGAAAAACAAAAACAAATTGAGAGCTTAAAAGAGAGAAAAAAAATCCCTGGCTTTATTTTTTTTTTCTTCTCTTTTTTTTCATATTTTTTTTTTATATTTTATTAATTTTTTTTTTTTATTATTTCTTTCTTGTTTTGCGTTAGAACACAATTAAGCTATAATTTATAAACTCTTGGTAATTACAAAACCTTATTTTGAGTATACCAACGAGAAGAAAACACCTGTACATTATTATTATAATAATAAAAATGGAAAAATGAATAAAAAAAAAAAAAATTAAGAAATTATTTACCTTAGATTATAACGTTGTTCAATTTTTACATGTCATTTTACGGTAATTAACAATTTATTTTTATTCAAAACCATAAAAACATTCAAAATATTCTATATAAAATATAAAAATAACTTTATTTATACTTACAATTTATTTATATACATACAAATACACAAGTGTATGTAGATGAAAGACATGGAGAAATCGAAAAATTTTGGAATTCAAATGTACAGTTGAACAGAAAATATTGAAGGCTGAAATTTGTAAATTTTTCGATGCGAAATTTTAAAATTTACGATATGAAAAACACTTAGAATCGCTCTATTTGGTCATGTTTAGCCGAAAATTGCTTGAATAGATAGAGTTGACAGTGACATCTGTCTGTGATGTCTGTGCAAATGAATAATTTTAAGAGTTGTATTGTAATTGCAACACTTTTTCACGCGACCCTGTGTTTTTGTCGAAAATATTACCACATTTGTTTATACAAAATTTCAGTATTTTATCTCAAAGTTTAGTTTGAAATTTTACGGCAGCTATCACAAGGAGTCAAAAAATTTCAACAGTCCCAGTAAGATATTCCCTTGTGTAAATTTTCAATATTATAGCTTCAATAATTTCTGAAATATGGCGAGAATAACTTTTTAAGTTGTGGAGCAAGTATTTGATATTTTGTCACAATTCCAACCCGAACCATTGTCACAGTTATCGCATCTAATTTAGATAAGGTTCCAGGATTAAAACTATGATAAATCTTTTGTGAAAATATGGTGAGCTTAGCTCAATTAGGTTTTGAGTTATACTTGGAATAGACGGACGGACACATGAACAAACACGATTAAATCGACTCAGAGTTCGACTCTCTTCAAAAACGTACAATTATGTCTACATTTAAGAGGATTGTTTCTTAGTATAATCAAACGGTAAGGTAAATTTATTTCAAAAATTTGTTAATACCATCAAAATGATTTAAAACGGATCATAATATCAACATATGGTCTTCAACTCTGCGGATATAACAGTTATGAATTGGCATTATATTCGTTTTAATTACCAAAAAATTCGTCTAAGGTCTTAAATAAAAAATTTTTCGATTACCCTTCGTATACGTTCTTCTTTCATTGTGTATAACATTTCATAAGAAAAAGTATATTAAATCTATTATGTATATATTTTTATTAGAATAATTACTCTAAATATTTTTTTTCCATTATATAATACGAGTATGTATAGTAATGTACATCATTTTGTACTTAGAATACAAAAAAAAAATAAAAAAAAAAAACAAAGCGTATAAAATAGTTATTAAAAGATAAACAACCCCTTTTAATTTTTTTTCTGGTTTTTGACAGAATTATCGAAATAATTTGTTATACTTACTTATCCTTATACATATACATATACATATATTTTTATTTTGTTGAGAAAAATAAATAAATAAATAAGAATTATTACATTAATAAAGTTGATAATTAAATGGAAATTGTATTTTGTTATATAGTGACAATCTATAGTTATATGAGTACAAAATTTGTTATACAAAAATTATTTATATAAAATTTTTGGTAAAGAATCATATTGCAAGCCAAATAGAAGCAGTTGTAAGATATAGAGTCCAAGAATGATTTGCGATATTTGCTCTAAATTGAATCAAAAATATTTAGAAAATTATTTAATTTTTATATTTTTCTACACGTGGTTCTTGTTTCTCATATAATATGTTAATAGTTATATATTTAGATAACAAAATATTAAAATTATATTAATTGTGTACTTTTGTTCGATTTGTTCATCGAATTTATTAAGGATCCGTCCTTATTACCTAGGTATATGCATATGTCCTAGCAGTAATAATTCCTAACAAAATATTCAAATTTTACCGTACAAGTCTCGAGAGATCAATTCAAAATAGAGGCTTAGTACTTAATCGGTACCGTAGATTTAACTTTTATACCAGGGCATTTAATTAAAATTTTTTTAAATATTGAATAATACTATAATAGTAATAAATGATGTAGAGGAACACAATAATACAACAATAAATGAACAAGTTTTTTATTAAACTCCTAAAAATATGCAATTTTTATTAATTTTATATACTGTTATGGTAATTTACTTCTGAAATCATTAAGAACACTTTCTTTTCTCAATTACTTAACCATTTATTTTTGCTGCTGTTATTTTTACTGTTTTTTTTATATATTTACACGCAAGTGTTAATTATAATATGAGATATTATAATTAACACTTCTCTAAGTTATACACAATGAAATACACAATGAAAGAAGAACGTATACGAAAACTTCTAATCTGTATAGAGATCAAAAAGCGTTTTAATAAGGCCAGGACATCGGGTTCGTTGGAAGAGTATAGACGCTCACTCACGACCTTATAATAAAGATATAAGAAAAGCAAAGAGCGGCTCATGGAAGATGTTCTGTAAGGAAGCTTTCCCACCTGGATTTCGGATATTCTTTCCTAAATCTATGATTACCTCGATCTATGTAACTACATTCACATACGAAGTCATTTTCGGGTGTTATTGAGGAATGTTCCTCGGTACCTTTTCCTCAACGTTACCCTTCATCAACATCTTTTAAAGGGTCCGGCATTCGGAGTGTTGCTTTCTGACCTTTTCATCTTCTAGGGATGGTTGTCTACAACATGCGATCAGCAGCTTGTCGAGCTTGTATCTGTGAGCTTCCTCTGGGGACATGTCATCCCTGATGTATGCTGAGATACGCCGTTTTGATGCATCAGAGAAATATTGTGTTTTCCCCCTGATCCCCAACCTTTACAGTTCCTCTTCAGTTTGTTTGATAATAGGTCCAAAAGAATCTTACTTTTGAAAAAAAAATTTATTCATTTTTGTTGCCATAAGCTTTGGTAGGTAATGAATCTGAATGTATTGTAGCACTTATTACCCACATTTCTAATTTCATTTTGAAAAGTATTACATAAATATATTTGAAAATTAAAAAATATATTGCAAGATTCATTCAATAATAATTTTAAAATTCATTTGAAAGAAAAAAACAAAAAAGAAAAAAACCCAATAGTTCCATTTCAAAATTTTAGTAAATTTTCTCCACATGAGTGAAAAAAAATTGAGTATTTTGATTGTCAAATCCTTGTAAGCAATTTAAAAAATATTTTTGATTGTGTATATGTGCGCATTTAAAATTTTTTTATATTAAGACATCTGGGACTCCATTTTCTGCAGTAAAAGAGAGAAAAAAGAAATATTAAAAAAAAAAAACAAAAAAAATTGTGGAAAAAATAGAAAATTAGGAAAAATAAAAAGAAAAACTGAAATTAAATTTTTTTTTCTAAAAAAAAAAAATTTTTTTTTTTTCTAAAAAAAAAAAATCTTACATTTTTTTTTATGTTTTTTGTATCAGCTTTAGCATAAGTTTTGTTTTTCTCCTCAATTTTTTTATATTTTCCTTTGTTTGTTTTAAGTTTGAAAAACTTTTTGTTAAGAAAAAACAAAAAAAAAAAAATTAAAATCACCTAGCGATTTAAAGTGTTCTTTGTTTTTGTTTTTATTCTTGTTTTTTTTTTTATATTTTTTTTTTAAACAGATCAATCAAAATTTTCTTAGAAGGAAAGCCATTATAAACTTCTTTAGAAGTTTCTCTGTTTTTTCTTCTTCTGCTGAAGTTAGAACGAGTATAAAAGTATAATATTGTGGGTATTGTGGGTATTGTGGTACTCGTGTGTGTATATTCAAAGTACTTGTTGGTAAAGAATACGTAACAGTTTGGGGAGGACTGAGGGGAGGATCGGGAGGAAAATATTGAAGTGAATTTGTTTTTTTCTTTCTTCTAGTCTTTTAATAATTTCAAAAGTGTTTGGTATTATCATTTTTTTTTTGGTGTGGGTTTACCTTTTAGCTTTGCTTTAATCCCAGATATTTTTCTAAATTTAATAATTTTTTTTTTTATTTATTATTATTTCTTGAAGAATTTTCATTTAACAGACGTGTAATGAACTTTTTAAATTTTAAAAGAATATTGTAAAATTAATAAAAAAGAGAAAAAAAATATTATGTGAGTAGGTATGGGTAAAGGAATTATACTTAATCAGAGTAAACTATATGCATTGGGCAAAATAACAAAGAAGAAATAGTAAAAACCAAAAATAGAAAAGAAAGAAAAAATGGAAAAAATTTCTTCGAATCCCGTAGGGTTCTTTTTCTTTCTCTTATTTACTTTTTAATTTTTTTTATAATTTTGCTACTAAATGTTATTGCTGCTGTTACTGCTGCTGCTACTAATATTACTACTGCTGCTGTTATGCCATTTATTATTGCAAGCAACAAGTTTTTGAATAAATGAAATTGAATTTTTCTCGTTTCGCTTTTGTTTGCCAAATTTAATAATTTTTGAGCATGTTTGTAAAAATGTGCATTCTTTCTCGTATGCTTGTTTGTTCTTTACTTTTTTTTAGGTTTTTAAAATTATAAAAAAGATTTGGAAGTGGTAACAATACCAAATTTTTTTTTTCCTTAAAATTTCTTAGTATAAAATATTAATTTTTTTTTTTTCTTTTTTTTTTTTAGAAAGTAAGCAGTTTTCTTTGTTTTTGACTGAAAATTTAAGAAACAAATGAGAATTTAAGGAGAAAAGAAATCAGGGTGGTACAAGGTTTTTGTTTTTTTGGTTTTTCAAGTATACCTTTATTAAATAATAAGGAGATTATGAAAGAATACCAGCAGGCAATATACTATAATTTTTTATTATTAAGAAAAGAGAAAAAAAATTAAAGTACGCTTTAGAATTATTAATTTTGAATTCTTGAGGCGCTTGAGGAGTGCTAGGCGAACCAAAAAAAAAAACTTTTTTATTTTCTTTTGTTTCAGAGACAATAGATTTTAAATTTTAATTTTTCTTTTTTTAATATTGAGGTTTTTTTTTAATATTTACTAAATAAAGAGAAGAGAGAATTTTATGTGTATATAACAGAGAAAATATGTATGTTTAAATGTATGTATTTAATAAGATGTTTGTTACGTTATATGTCCTGACTATCCACTAAGAAGGTCATTTTCATCTTAAATGAAAAATTTTAAGAAAATAAAGATTACAAATAATAATTTAATTATGAAAAAAACAAAAATTGTTTTGCAGACTCTTGGATTAATTTAAATGTTATTGAAGAGAAATTTGACAAATTGTCCTTTGGGTGGTTGATTGTCTATTAAATAGATGGCCAATAAATTATATGTAAAGTACATTCATACATGCGCCATTAATATAAGGTATACAAGTGATTACAATATCAGTCAGACAATATTAAATGATAAAAATTAGATTAAGGAGAAGATTTGGTAATAGATTTTTAATACCTGATACTCTGGAACAAAGTCTTAAAAAATAGATATAAAATTTTTGAAATTGTCCAGTCGAAATTTTGAAAATTCAGTCGTACAGCTTACAACGTTATAAAACAGCATCGGGTACATTTGACAGTGTTTTGTACAATCCGTCAAATGGGGTATTATAATATAATTTATTTAAAGCAAAGGAAGGGAAGAGCATAATAAAAATCGGCAATAATTGAATCAAGTATGTGAATAGCTTTCTAAAACCTCTATCATTCCTATTAGATAAATTCTCGAATCCAACTATAAAAAATTAAAATGTGCTTGTAAGGACCGGCTCGAATCGAAAGAAATTTTAATTTATAATATTTTCTCTTGAAATCTAAGTATACCACATCAATTCTCTTGGATTTAATATTCTCTGTAAAATTGCTTTTTCAATAAAATTTTGTGTTTACTGAACTTCAATTATTCCAGAACATCCTCATTCATTATAAAAATTTTATATTTTTACAATATTCTCTTTGTGTCATGGCATACACAGTAATTACTTTTTAAAACTACATAAAATTAATATGCACATTTCATTGCAATTATACAAAAAAAACCATAAAATTCTTTGTAATAAAATAAAATACTCGTACTAGGTAAATTATAGGAATATAAAATTAAAAATAATAATTTTCAAATAAAGAAACTGAAAGAGGAAAAAGGAAAGAGACAAATTAATAATAGCAGATTTGCGTGAAAAATTTTTATAGCAAACTTTTACTAATTAACTTTTAAAAATAATTTTTCACAGTTTATGTAAACTACTTTTTGATTTTTTCCCTATAAAATATTTTTCTTATATTTTTATAATCCTTAATATTTATTTAATTTATGTTGAAATTTTTAATAAAACCATGCGAGAAAGGAACCAATAAAAAATTTTTATTAATAAATTATTATTACATTGAATTTAATGAGGAAACAAGAAAATGGGGGAAAATTTTTTGTTGATTTCTAGCTACTATTAATTTAATTTTGCAATTTTTTTTAAACGCAGATAACCTTCATTAATAAAAAATTTCCAACTAAAAACATAAATTTAACTTTTGTTCAGTAATTTTTAATAAGAAACATTAGAGTTTTCCTTTTTTTATTTTAGTATATTTTAGGAACTCAGATTAAATATAATTGTGGTTAATTTTCTCGAAACTCTTTGAATTTGATTTGCGCAGTTTTGCCTGATTACCGCAGATACAGTGATGAATTTCCACAAAAACTTACAGGATCAAAATATTGGGATATGCTCCAATCAATAAGAAATTTAAAATGAAATCAAAATCGATAGGGAATTAAATGAAAATATTCATCTCCTAAAAATATGCAACGTCTAAAAAAACCTTTTCTTTTCCCGGACAGCTAGCTAGTTATTTTAATTAAGCAGTCTAGATTTTTTTACCCGTAGATTAAATGAAAACAAATATATGGCACCTAAAACTATGCAATTTATTTGAATTTTTCTGAAATAGTTTCTTCTCATATTTCTAGACCTAATCTTATGATTTATTTATGTAAAATTGTTTTGAGTAAATTTGAGTTCCCCTAAAGATATGCAATTCATTTGATTTTCTCTGAGAGACGGTTATTCTTCGAATATTTTACCCGTTACTAGATAGATGCGGCTATTCCGTCTTTCTTGTTAATAAATCGAATTCAAATAGCTTGATCCCAAAGGTATGCAACTTATTTCTAAACGTGTGCAATTCCCTATGTTTTTAGTAAAATTATTTCCTTTACTCTAATAATATTTTCTTTATCTACCTGTTAAGTGGTTTTCTTTTATCGGTCAGTTTAAATACTTTAATTCTTCCATACCATTAAAAAAATAATAATAATCGAAAAATAACCAAAAGTAATAACAATATTGTTAAGAATAAGCGTCTAGAAATAAAAGAAAAATTAAACATTTCAATTATACTATAGTCAATTTTATTTTATTTTCTAACGATCTTGAAAAAATGAATATAACAATACAATATTGTATGTATTATACGCTATGTGAGGAAAAACATTAAGTCCTATACTTCTTTAATTATACGCAAGTATAGCCTCTCTTTAATTCACATAATCATGTACACATGTATGAGTATCTATGCCTATACATCTAAATTTTTATATATGTATATATATAGGGTAAGTGAATAATTGTAAGTACATATACTTAAAATTTTTTTTCTTATTTTTATACAAGCTTTTATATCAAAGGTCCCATTAACAACGACAACGAATAACCATTGCCTTTTATAAAAATGTAAACATTAGTAAATCTAAAGGTTGTTATTTTATAACATTAAATATAAGAAAAAAATAAAATAAAAATTACCCCACGTAAAAAAAATAAAAAATATAATTGAAATTTTACAGAAAATAAGCGCAGAAAAAAAAATATTAGAATAAAAAAATCAAAAATATAAAATTATGGAATCTCATTCAAAAGACTTGCGATTTTAAATATTAATACTAATGACTTTAATGTTTCTTTTCTTTTTTCTCTCATTTTTAAGGCACAAAAACAACGAAAAACGAAAAAAATTAGAAGAAGAAAAAAAAACAGAAACGAAAAAATCTAAAAAGCGGAATCCATAAAAAAGAAAGTAAATTTTAAAAAAGTAGGGCATTAAAAAATTTTTTTTTTTTGTTTTTTTTTGTAAAATGAAATTTAATGTAAATTCTTGTATGTGTGTAAAACAATTAAAAATTTATAATTTCAAATTAGAGTTAACAGATGTTCAAATATAAGAAAATAAAATTTCAATTCAAAATTTTAATAAATAAATTCGGGAATGGTAAATTAATGGTTTTTAAAGGAGCACATTTCCTTCGAATAAGTGGAAAGATTTTTTTTTCAAAAAACCAATTTATTAGCTGGCTATTTAAATTACTTTTATTAATATTACAAAATATATCAAATTATTGCATACATTTAGGATGAAATGAAAAATAATTTGAAGGAATGTTGACAAAATGGACGAATCCGATCCACGGACGGTAAGGGTATTTGATGGTATGGCATTTGTTCATACTGTTCTTTTCGCTATTATAGAAATCTTATAAGATTTCAAAAAATTTGCCATTGTGGAAGTAAATGTAAGGGTTAAAATTTTACAAAATTCAAGATTTGATGACTTGAAAAGCGATCTAGATTGTAAAATAGTTTTTTGTATAGAAATCAATTAATTATTTGTGTCGCTAATAATTTTGATAAAAAATATGAGTTTTATATATAACGGTTTAATTCAACACGAGTTTTATATATAACGGTTTTATTAACGGTTTAATTCAATTTGCGGTTTCGAAGTATGATTCTTGACCGTGGTACAAAAAGAATGTTTGTACCTTTTTGCGTTTTACCAACATAGCACTTTCCCTGAATTTTTTACAAAGTAGTAAAAATTAATAAAAACAAAGTGTGATTTTAAAAAATTTGAAATTCCTTTAAAATTTCATCAGAAAAATTTGATGTACTCTTGAATTTCTAAATTTGTCTTGAGAAGTTTAAAAAAATTCGGGCTCTCTTTTAACTGAGATAAAAACCATAAAATAACAGGAAGCAATGCAATTGTTCGAACGTAATTAAAACATGGTATGCTCAATAGATTATTGAGCTGATATTACTAAAGTAATCAGGAATCCGGTCATAATTAAAAAATTTTTGTTTCTTGTTCTGATTAAATTGTTTTGTAACAATAACATTGACATACTTTTTTACTTATTTCTAAAACTAAACATTTGGTAACTTTATTAAAAAAAAAAAATTTCTAAATTTGTATTTTATATTTTTATTATTTACCTTCAAATATATAATATGTAACACTGTGAGAGAGGGAGAATACCTATCTATAGAGCGTATTTGTTCTGTTTTATTTTATTTTTTTTTTCCCTTACATTTGTGGAAGAGAAATATCCTGCATACATCATCCTGCACTAAAAACCATATTCCATTTTCATTTTTATTGTTTGTTAAAAAAAAAAAAATAATAATATTATATATTTTTTTGTATAATCATGCTCACCTGTACAAATATTTTTAAATTTTTTAGATAAAATTTTTCTACTTTTAAATATACACACTTATATATACTCGCTTAGATATTCGTATGTGCATGAAATAATATTCTGTTACGCCTGATTAGCGAAAATATTTTGTTTTTCAATTAAGTTGAATATTCTCACTCTAAAGCAGTTTATAGCTATATCGGTTGAGTCTTAAAATAATTTCTTTCAGAATTGAGTTACTCATTCTGCATTTTATTGCATAACATTCTGGATAGTGGGGGAGTCTTCTGCCCAAATAGTGATTATATTGTTAATATGAATTGTTTTGTAGAATTTCAAGTTCAATTTTGACCCCGAAATTATTTTGTTTTTTATATATACAAAACTAAATTATTCAGTCAACATTCCATAGATATCAAAGATTCAAATTAAGATAGAAAGAGTCATCCATTCTCTTGTTTTACACGAAAAATTTATTTTATTATTAAGATGATTTTTTTTTTTTTAGAACATTGAGCTTAACGACTGAATAAATATTATATTAACCATTATATATAAATAATATGCCGTTTGTATATATAATACCATTATGTATTTAAATATAAGTATATAAATAAAGTTAAATTGTTGTATATACTTATTTATATATGCACATCTGATTACATTTTTCATTTGCTTCGTAACAAAATATATACTTTATATTACATTAAACAGATAGGTATGTGATATGCTTAAACATTTTATGTAATTATGTAATACAATATTATATATTATACAGGATGGTCAATAGTTGTTTATATAATAAAGTTGATTAAAAATCAAGTTTATGGAGCTGAGACAATGATTACCATGGCGAACACTGTGAAAAATTTTCCAAGGATAATTATATAGTTCCCAGATGATGACCATGAATCTCATATTCTTTTCAATATACGGCACTGTTTTTTGAACTTTAAACTTTTATATTTACAAATGACATTTAGAGAGAAGATTTTACAGACAGTATTTAACCAACTTTGGCATATTCTGCCGAAATTCGTTGTTCATAATTTAATGAGTTTGCTAATAATTTCGTTCATAATTGTGTACACCTGAAAACTAAGGCCGAAATGAATCACAATTCACTTATTTTTCTGAGCCACTGATGTGTTAATATCACAGCTCACATAAACCTCTGCCAGAACATGGCATGCTATTCATTTGATCGAAATATATATTATTTTATATGAAAAATCCGAAAATTGCCGAACATTAGCGAATTCGAATTCCGAATTTCGTGTGAGCGTTGTTGGATGAACTAATAACAAAATTATTTTGCAAGGTCAGTTTAAGTTCGATTTTAGAATGTTTTAATAATCATATGGAAATTTTTCTGAAAGGTTTTTTTTTTACCTTTTTCACAAACTTTTACAAATAATTTTCAACAAATATTAATATTTGTTTATTAATTGTTTTTTATTACACCCTGTAATTCCATTAATATTATATTCTATGTAATATACAAAATGTAAAGTGTAACTACAAATGGAATTTTTGTTTCTTTTTTTTTTTATTATTTTTCTGATTATTGGGGAATTTTTTGTTGAAAATGAATGAAAAGAGCTTAGAACTGGGAAGATATTATAATAAGAGAGTCGAAAAGTAAAAAAAAAAAAAAAGAAAAAACAAAAGAGAAAAAAAAATAAAGTAAATTTGTTATAATTGAAATTACGATGAGTGTACAATGCACATGTGCGATTTCTATATATATATATATATATATATATATACAGATATATATACAGATATATATATATATATATATAATATATATATTCTCTTTTTTTCTGCTGTATTTTCCATATATGTATGGAATTGTCGACCAAAAGTTTTGGTCCATTTAGTATGAAAGAGCATAAATTTACAATACAGGTGTATTGTGATATATATTGATATATATTAATATATCCACCATATAAGGTATATATAAATATACCTGAGGCAACATAAATTATTTTTATTACATTATTTTATTATATATTTTATGATTTTGTAAAAAAAAGGAAAAATATGTTCAAATATGCTTTTGATATTGTGAAGTTCACTAATTTAAAATGGAAGAACAACTATATATGTATATATATGTGATACATATATATATATATATATATATATGAGTATATATGCAAAAATATATAGATATTTGTATTGTTGAAAGCATGAGAGAGTATAAAAATAAAGAAGAAATTTATTTTAACTGCGTAAAGGTTATGTTAATAATAAAATAAAAAAAAAATAAGAAAGAAAAAAATAAAAAGCAGAAGATTTTAGTTCGATTCACCTCCTCTACCCGTCTCTTTAATATTAGGTTCTTTTGTTATTTTTACATTATATATAATAAAATTTGAATACATATTATTTATGTCTTTATATATATAAACTATATATCAGTGCCATTAATTTATTACTTTTATTCTAATAATAATAATAATGTAAAATAAAATTTTAAGTGATATGAAATAAATCCATCTTAAGACGGGAATTGGCACATTTTATAAATTATAATTTATTGCAGCTTTAAAGAGAGAATTCTGCAGGTTTTTATTATTTGCCTAATAATTTCATTTTTGATTCCGTTTAACATTATAATTATAAAAACGTGTATAGAATGTTATTCTTATCCGCAACTCATTGATTATTGCACTGTTTGTACTTTTCTTTTCTGGTCAATTAATTTAAGTTATTTTAGGTGTTTGATCGTATGATGTATGATCGGGTTAAATCGCATGGAAACAATGATGTTTTTTATTGAGTTGATTTTTTACAATCAAATTAAATGTTGAATTGAACTGCTGCACTTTTTTATATGATAAAAGTGGTATTTAAAAAAATATACCAATTTTATAAGATTTTCAATTGCATTCTGCGGAAAACATATAAATGGGATCAGTATATAACTGACGGCAACGTGTATTGTCTAGTTAGTGAAGTGTTAGAGAAGATTATGAAAATGCGTTCTAAACACTTCTTTTTGTAAACTTGTCTCTTAGCAGACTTTCGTTTTGTGCCATTCGAATTAACCGACAAGTTTGCCACTTAGTTTTGATGACAATCAAAATTCAAATAATAAATTCCAACAAATTCCATAATTTAGCTCCACATAGATATGATAAAAATTGTAAAATCGGCCCTCAGTTCGATTTCCGAACCCTAGAAAACAAAATTATAAATGTAGCAATTGTATAAAGAAATTCAAAATGTTAAATGTCAACTGATAAATTTCAATTGTGACAGTTGAAAAGTCACTTTTCAACTGTCATTTTTCAACTATCATTTTTCAACTGTCATCTTTCATCTGTCAACTGTCACCTGCCAACTGTCATCTGTCATCTATCACCTTTCACCTGTCATCTGTCAATTGTCATTTGTCAACTGACACCTGTCAAAAAAATTTATTAATCTTTGACATAGCCATATTAAACTAACATATAAAGTTAAACAAAATCGGTTTGACGGATTACTTATTGCGTAATCAACATATTATTTTGAATAAATTTACTGCAAAAATCTAATATTTATACAAAATAAAATATGAATTATATAAAAAATTTCATAAACACAAAGCACCCTGAATAACAATGGAGTAATTTAAGTGGAATTTAATTCCTGAACACATAATCACAAACAAATGGAAAATATATAGTGGAACATGAAATTATAGGGGATAAAAAGGAGCACAGAAATATTATATACAAACACATTACATATGTAAATGTGTACGTATATATATACCTTATATAAAAGAATATCTAATTTTTGTTTTTCCTAAAATTACCTTTGATATCTGAAAATTTTTCGCTTTTGTTTTTGAATTTTTTTTTCATTATTTTCTTTTTTTTGTTTTGTTATTCTTAATATTTAAATTAGTAATCAAAGTATTTTATGTATTTGTTTGAAATTAAAAATGTAATTTTGTTCTACATACATACATACATTATACAACTTTTGTACTTTAACAATTTCTTTGTTTTTGATAATATAACAAAATAATAATCAAAAACACTTTGATTCAAAAAAAAAAATGGAAATTCTTTAAGTGCATTGTTTTATTATTTCAGTAAATTGAGTAAAAAATGTTGATTTAGCATATAAAAGTATGTTTCTATATGTGTATATTATATAAAGTTTTTTTTTAGAAAAAAAAATATGCTTTTAATTTTAAGTTATTTGAAATTTATACTTGTATAACAGTTTAATATTGAATTTGGAAAAAATATTGAAAAAATAATTAATATTCATTAAAAAATATTGACAAATGGAGAAAATTGAGAATATCTCGTGAGTAAATAGAGTAACTATTACTCACTTAAAATTTTCGTATAACACATTTTTCTTATCAAGTATACCATTGGTGAAATACGGAAATTCGCATAAAAACATTCTAATTTTTAACTAGAAAACGCACTTTTCAAGATTTTTAAAATTTTTCATATTTTTATAATATTTTTTCTATTGTTATACAATTTTTCTTAATTGTATATAATATGTTAATGTATATTTGCATTTACATTTCATAATTTAAGAAAAGTTCATATACTAACACACAATATATATAAAAAGTTGTTGAACTATTTCAAAAATATACCATTAATGTTAATTATATTCTTCATATATCCTGATTTTATATACTCGTAACAATAATAAATAAAAGCTGGGATAATAGAATAGAAACTAAAGTTCATTATATTATATAAGTAGTTAAATAGTTTACTTATATACGTACACACATATATACATGTGTACATATGATTAGATATGCTTATTATGCATTTTATAATTTTCTATTTTGTTTTTCAAGATTTTTGTAAAAGATTTTCTATATAACATTCTTGAAAAAATCTTCTATATAATAAAACTGAGCGTATAGAGGACATTAAACTTTTTAAAACTTTTATAGAAATAATAGAATAATTGAAGTTTATATTCAACAATTATACAATATATATATAAAATTATTATTATATTTTTTGTAATTGCAAATTAAGATGAAGAAAAAAGAATGCTTCTAGTATAATTTTTCTTCATTTTGTCATATATGTACATAATTATGCGCATACATTCATATATGAATGGGTAATTCCCTCTTCATTAGATTTTTATTTAAAAATGTGGAACTATATTATTTAAAATTATTATAAAAATTTAAATCTTAATATTAAAATATATTAGATGAAAATATTATATTAAAATTTCTAAAATAGGCACCCTCAGAAGAATACGATTTTATATTTACAAAATTACAAGTCTACTATTTTGAATTTAAAATTAAAGCTGAGTGAAAATTTAATAAAAATATTTGACAACAAATTAAAATTTTTGGAATCAATTTCATAATTCTCTTAAAATTATATAAGAAAATATTTTTGGTATTTGTGTTAACTGTTATACTAGTAAGATTTTAGAGATTTTAAAGGACAATTCTTTGAAAAAAAAAATGATTGCAGTTTACTAATGAAATATGAGCAGAAATAAAAAAACTGGCACAAAACATAGAAAATAGGAGAAGCTTGATTGAACCTTATGTTCCCCGGGGGAATATAGGAATATTATAATAAGGGATGAAAAAAATTCTAATGTAATTAAATCCTAAACATTACGTAAATAAAAAAAAAATTTATTTTTTTTATTTTTGATTTGCTACCAGTTTTCTGTATGGGGGTGCGATATTATTAAAATTATAGTAATAATGTATACATATAAACAATATAATATAATATGTGTGTATGTACTTAAAAGTTTAAAAGAGCAGTAGAATAATAATAATAATTTATTTAATATAAATCATTATAAGTAGCTTTATTTTTTCTCTGATATCTTAATAATTATTTAAAAAAGAAGTTCAAATACATAATATTATATAGATTTCTCATCATTATCTTAATAATAATTAACAGCTTCATCATTATTATTATTATTATTATTTATATTATTAATTTAATGTAATGTGTATACAGAGAGAGAGAGATAGAGAGAGGGAGGGAAAAATAGAATATTGTGATAAAAAGAGAAAAAATAGTATATATACATATGATGAGTATTACATGTGTATATGATGAGTGTATGTTATTAGATCAGTGATGGTAACTACTAAATAAAAATATTACGAGTACAATACTAGTAAGTAAATCTTATATGGTACAAGATTAGTGAAGATGCATTGAAAATTCAATTATTGAGATTATATTTCAGTGTTTCCGTTGGTGAATTAATATGAAAATGAAAAATTTTTTCAGTACACCTTCGATTATTTAGTGGGTCATCATAACAAACGTACTATATTTAGGAGTGGGACAATGAGTAATTGCAAGAAAATTCCGACAATTTTATGCAATTCAAATGAGAGAGTCTCCCATTTCCTTCAATATATCCTAGTATATTTTTGTACTAAAATTTATAAAATATGTTGTCATGCCTGGCACATTCATATTATCTGTAGTAGCCCTATATATTAATTACAATAATTTGTATTATTAGTGAGTAAGGGCACATTTAAATAATAATTTTAAAATAAATTTGAAAATGTGTGTACGTATGTGAATTCAAACATTGTATTTTTGCCTAAGTATAACAGAATATCAACAGATATTTTTTTATATTATATCAATAATTATGTGTACATACATACATGATAATATTCAAAGTACATACGAGTATATTTGTATATGAAAAAAGGATTTTAATAATCCTTGATTTCTTTTTATGTTTTTCTTCTTGTACTTGATTCTTGTTTTTAAGTACGATTTCTATGTTTTTTTTTTTGTTTTATGATATAAACTTATAAATTAATAATATTTATATTTATTTATATACTTATACGCAATTTATAAACAAATTTAGAAGATCTTGAAATGTTAAATTAAAAAAAAAAATAAATATCATTTAAAGGATTAAATTTAAAAAAAAAAAATTAATTCAAATAATGTGAATAAATTGAATTTAATATATTAATATTTTTTTTCTGAATTTAATTGGTATAACACTTAATATTTTAAATTAAATATTATAAATTTATAATAAAATTTGAAATAGTTTTGATAAATGTAATCACCTTATTATTTATAAGAATATTAATAATTTTATTTCAAATTTTTAAATATATTTTCATTATTAATTAAAATATTCCAATTAATATTAAATATTTTATTGTTCGTATTGAATACATAAGATTTAATAGTGTACTATTTCGAATAATTGAAAATAATAATAAAATAATCATCTGGAAATTATTAAAATTTAATAAATTTGGTAAATTCTTGAAATTTCACTTAAAAAATCCAAGGTATACCAACCAATTTTCTTTAAAAAAATTTTTTTTTGCGCTCATCTTGGAAAACGTACAGTATAAAGTATTAGCACTGTCTTGTTTAAACCACATGTCGTCCACATCCATATCTTGCAATTTTGGCACAAAAAACTTGATTACCATGCCACGATAGCGAGCACCATTAACTGTTATTGTCTGACCAGCTGCATTTTCCAAGAACAATGGTTTGATGACGTCTTCAACCCAAAATCCATACCAAACAGTGATACGTTGTGGATGCATTCGTTTCTCAACAACCACTTGTGAATTTTCTGAATCTCAAATGTGACAATTTTGTCGATTATAACAAAGCCATCAAGATGAAAATGAGACTCATAGCTGAAGATGATTCGATAAAATTTTCCCTATTTACAAAATATTTTCCAACAATAAAACTCATAGCGTTGTTTTTTTTTGTGTAGCGCTCCATTTTTAATTAGTATGAATTGTCAGCAGTCCCGCTGTATTTTTGTTTTGGCATAAATGGCAAAAAATTCATATCTTGCTTGAATTTTGGGACCACACCATTTACAAGCAGTACTTTTATTTTATACAGTATTTTTAAAATCCAAGGTGTACCAATCAATTTTCCACTAAATCCAATATCTATAGCAATTAAATAGTCCAAAATCTATCTAATATCTAAAGCGTCTATAGATAAACGTTATTCAAGTATCTTGTTTAATTGGAAATTTTCAAAATGTATTTGTATTATCTTGATACATACGGAAAAAAATGTCCAATACATAATTGGGATTTGCTCAATTTTTCAGCTGATTTGCAATTAAAGATTCCATCTTACACTTTTATTACAAAATGTTCTCCATTTTCAAATCAAAAATTTGAACATTCTTCAATTCAACATCACACTATTGAAAGCAGTCATGTACCAACCATTTTGTTCAAAATTACACAATTTATTCAAAGATATCCTTTTCTTAAATAAAAAATTCCTTGTTATCACTATAATTTTAAATTTTAAATAAATAATTTTTTTTTTATAATATAGAAATTAATTTTTAAGTAATCGACTATGAAATGTTATAATCTACTTAATAATTACTTCTTCTTCAAGAGTAAATAACGTGTATATAATGTGCAATATAAATTCATGTCACTGAACTTTTATTTACAAATAAGTAAGTAAGTATATGTATGTAAATATAATAATGAAGAGTGAAAATTATTTTATATACAAATACAATACAAGTACAATATTATGCTTTTTTACAAGCGATTGATTGATTGTTTCTCATAATCCGTATTATAATCTTCTTTTCTATATATATATAGATATATTTGTATAAAGTAAATTGTTTAAATATAAAATTTTCATTCATGTAATTCTTCATATACATGTACATATTTATATAATTGTAATACTTTAAAGAAGAGTTTATTTTGCGGTATAAAAGAAGAAAACATAATCTTTTTTTTTTTTTTTAAAAATAAATATTACAATAAAAAGTGGGAATTTATTTTGTTTTTGCTTTTTAAATACACATGTCGCGAAATAGTTTACTTTAGCACTTAATACTAAAACGATTTTAAGCCTTTTCTCATTTATTTTGCTTCTTTTGCACAAAATCAAGAAGAATAAGAATACTATGAAGACGATTTCAAGAAGAAGAAGAAGTAGAAGATAAAGTGAATGAAAACAAAATGAAAAATGATTCATAAGACTGAAATTACAGTAACATGACAGCAATATTAATTTATTCATAGTTAATAATAGCTTTAAGAAGTTCACAAATAATAAACATAATATTCAAGGGATTTATAAAGCAAAAAAACAAAAAAATGCTTTCTATGCTATCTACTCCACTATTAGAAACATTCTAACAAAATTTTGAAAAAAAGGTGTGCCTAATAATTTTACCTTGTCTGTTCGTCCGTTCTTTCACGAAGAACCATGCAATGCCGTAAAAATTTCCTCCTTACAGGTTTTCACGCCTGGAAATAATTAAACATACCATTTATTGGGCAAAATTTTATGTAGAATGCTGCAAAATTTTTCATATACAAAACGGCTTCAATTTTGATCTTCTAAAAATTTTTTTTACCTTAGATATTAAGTTGTAGCAATGTGATACTTTACATAGACATTAACAATACATAGACATTAACAAATTGATCATTCTGGCTCTTGACTGTTTTTCTCTCCTTATCGATTCAAGTTTTCACTTTTTAGTGCACCAAAACTGAAAGCTGTACCAGATTTCGTCTAAAACTATGACATTAATGGTAAATTTTTTAAGTATATCCTAAAAGTATGCAATAATGCTACGAATTACTCATAAATTTTAATAATAGAAATAAACTTGCTTCATCGATTTTAAACACTTTGATGAAAATTATTCGGGATTACGTATCTCGTTTTTTTCTAAAATATATATGAGTACAAAATTTATTCACCTTGTTTTTGAGAGTGAGACGTGAATTGAAAGTGAGTAAAAAGTGGGTAAAAAGTGGAAGGTACACTACTAGGCTCTAAGAGAATTGCGCTATTTTACAAACTATTGATTTAATCCCAATTTATTTTCTTAATCTTACAAAGTGAATGAACTTATAGTAAAATTTTTTACTTTCTTCCCACATATACTTTACAAGAGTATTAATTAGTAATAATAAAAATTACACATTCTTCTTATTTTCTCTCATCTTTAAAATTAATTGTTTAAGACTGTTTTGTTTTACATGAGGTTTTGTAAAGCGCTTCAATATTAAAAGTTAATATGTGAGTAGACATTTTACTCTTCTACATACGTAAATAATAATGTAAGCGTGGTGAGAAAAAAATATAAGAGAATTGTTCATAAAATTTTATGTTTACAAATTACTTTATTGATTTAAGATATTTGAATATTTAATTTACAGCATAATAATAATTAACAAGTTTTACGAACAAAATAAAAAATTTGTAATTTATAAATGCATATAATTTATGATTTTGTTAATATGTATGTTATATTTAGATTTTACATTAATATTTAGCGCATATTTATGAGAAGATAATTGCTTGTATAATATGAGCAGTAAATGACAGAACAAATATGGTTTGGCACTGTTTGTTTTGAAATTAAATTATATGATGTTGAGAATTAAATTTGGTTGCAAATTATAAGAAGAGTTTTCAATAATTGTTTACAGTACTACATAATATTTTTATGGAGTTGTAATTAGTTTGACATAATTCAATTAATTTTTGCAAAAAGAGGAAACTTGAATAATTAAACAATAAGCTTGAAAAATATTTGTAGGACAGAATATATTCTGCTCTTCTGTGTGAAAATTTATTAAGTTGAGTTAAATTGGGGTTACAAATTCTTTGCGAAGCACCTTTGCCTTTTATTTTTGTTTTTTTCCTCTCGAGGACCTAGACCCTTAGGCCCTCCTCACGTCGACCCATAGGACATTTTGTTATTCCCATCCCCACCTACATTAGCTCTATACCTAGGCCCTTGACAAACCGCAGTATGGCAGCCACATCAAGCTGCGAGATCCTCCCCGGAGTCACAAAGCCTCTCCCGAAGCATCTCAGTCGCAGGCGAGCAACCGCCTCGCACTCACACAGTAAGTGCTCCATTGTTTCGTCCTCCTCCTGGCATAAATGGCAGACTGCATACGCCACCCTGCCCATCCTCTTCACATGGACCCTCGAGAGGCAGTGTCCAGTGAGAACCCCCCTAATGTACTCAAATTTGCACGACTGACCATGGTCAGACCTTGTCGTCCAGTCCCAGGTGAGACACAAATTTCTTAGAGTGCGATAAGCCCAGGCAGTCGTTGCAGAGTTCAATCCTGGCCCGCAAGACCTTTACCTTACTTTCGCACTTCAGATGCTCCACCGTTGAATGCTCCTCTAAGCAGAGACAACATAGCTAATTTTTTTTCCACCCAACCTATTTTCTTCAGGTGAGCCGTATGGAGGCAATGTGGAGTAAGTACCAAAACTATTAGTCTTAAATCTGGGCAAACCAGTCCAAAAAAAAGCGACTACGGGACTGACTTATTATTTCTCATTGCAATATTATAAGTTTATTGTTAATTTATTAAAAAGTTGATCTGGCTCTGATCATTTTCTTTATATAATGTATGTATATTCTTAATGTGAATATAAAATAGTCATCTGAAATAATATTAAAATTATTAGAAATTTTCACTATTATCAAAAGGTTTGCCATAATATAAATTAAAAAATTAAATTATCCTAAAAATATGCAATTTTAATACAGTTTGTAGCCATTTTGTCTTATATAAATAATCTTATCAAGTCGTTAGAGTACCATATTCGCCAGTGAACCAGTAGTTTAATTTGCTCATCGTTAATGCAGTCAGATTCAGCAAGTTTAATTTCGAAGAAAAAATTGCATACTTTTCGGAGTATAAAAAATTTTTTTAATAAGTAAAGAATTTAAAATTTATTCATCTAAAATTATAAATTTCCAGAAATATAAGGTTTTCCACTCGGATACTATTATACCAATGACCACCGGAGTCGGTACTGCTCTTCACTCATTTGTATGGCCCAGCCTACTATAAATTTATTCTTTTAATTAGTGCAAATAACAAATTCAATTGCATAAAAATTGAATATAAAATTAAAAATCTAAGAACTTTAAAGTAAGAGTATAATAAAAAATTGAAGGGAAAATTATTTAAAAAAAACATGTGATTTTTGTGGTTGAATGGTAAAAGCGTATATATACGTGGGTAATAAGAAACCAAGTATAAAAATTTTAGTTCAAAAGAAGAACATTAAAATTTACCACTGTTGCATTTAACATATTTGTTTTTTTTTTTTTGTTACCTTCTTTTAATCATAGTTACTAGATATTACTATACATTTCACTTTGGAGAGAAGAGAGTCCTTCCTGTAAACCTATATAGCTCTATATATATGTAATTATTTACTTAAAATATAAGGGAAATTTTTGTAATGACAACACAGAATGGAATGTAATTTTCCATTCTATACACAAAATTTTTTGTTTTTTTTTGTAATATACTCGTACTAAGTAAATAATATAATGTATAGGAATAGTTTTTATAATATTTTTAAATGTAAAGGTGAGCAGAGTATGTCATGCGCTCTACTTGACTACAAAGTATCGATTAAAATTTCAAAGAATGAGATTTTTTTTTTTTTGGTTTCTGAAAAAGTAAAAAATTTTATAAATATTGCAATGCTGGTATACGCGTTTGTATATATACAAATATAGTGGTGGTTAACACTGAACTATTGAAAAAAAAGAAAAATTGCTTTTTGTAATAGTTGTAGTAATGTGGTTGCAATGTTGATTTGGACGATGATGGTTAATTTGAAAAGAATTGAAGAAAAAACGGTCTGGATTTTTTTTTCGAAATCGTTTGAATTCTATATACATATACTCGTATATAGTATATAGTTGTGTAAGTGTTATTTAATTGCATTTGATGGTTTTTTTATATTTGATAGCTATAAATTCTGTAGGTTCAAATAAATCAGAGCATTTTAGGTCTTATAATAAAATTTTTATTAATTGAGAATATTTTCTATTGGTAATTAATCCAAATATGATAGATTTTGTGCATTCTTATTCGGTAAACCAGTCTCATATGATAATGCTATTTTAATTGAAGAATTTAATTTTGAACAACATGTAATGTCCAAATTTAGAAAATAATTAAGAAAATTTGCACAGATAGTGCTCTTATTCTGTAATATTAAATTGTTAATTGCGAGGCAAGAGCAAGAGTGCTGAGATATAAGAATTTAAAGAATAAAATTTAATGATGTCCGTTTGCATACTTTTAGGGGAAATAAAACTCAAATATGAATAATTATAAAAAATAATTAAATTAGAGTTCAATAAAAAATGGTTTTACTGTATTCACCGAAAAATGAAAAAAAAAATAAAAAATAAATGTATGATCACTTGTTTAATATAATAATATTTTAACTTAAAATTCATTAATTAAATTAACGTTCAATAAAAAATGGTTTTACTGTATTCACCAAAAATTAAAAAAAAATAAATGTATGATCACTTCAGGTAAGAGAAAAAAAAACAATATATCAATATGAAAGGTCACAATGCACTTAAATTTTACAATGTATATGTGCATACCCCAATGTACATATATGCGTGTTAAATTTGATTTGAAAAATTAAGTTTCAATATTTCGATATTAAAAAAAAAATTTAAAATTCATTAAATACAATTCCTATATATGCGTATGTAAGTATGTACTTAAATGGGAATATGTAAAAAAAATTTTTAAAGATGTAATTTATATTTAATAATTTAATTTTTTTTATTTTCTTAGATATTGTTAGAACATTAATATTAAAAATTTTTAAATTTTTAGAAGTTAAAATTATAATGTATATGTTATTTTAAAATTTATTTAATTAAAGAAAATAATATTTGTATCACTAATTAAAAAAAAATTAATTAACAAACCGAAAATATAATTGAAAAATTATGATTGTATGTCTTTATGATGCTAGGTAAACGTCTTTTTGACCTAGGTGTATTTTCGAGAAAAAAAAAAAAATTTTTCAAAATAAACATACATACAAATGTTAAAGAAAATAATATATTTTTAATATATTCTAAATATTGCAAAATTTTAAATGAAATAATTAGATGTAATATACATAATTTGATTTCAAAATTATATTAAAATCATATTAAAATTTAATATATTATATACATACGATATATCTTGTGCTATGTATTTATGTATACATGCTTTTTCTAAAAAAAATATTTTAGTTTATTATCTAATATAGTAAAAAAATTTTTGAATTAATTTAAGTTTAAGTTTAATTAAAAAGAAAAAATGTAATGATTTCGGTTGGTTAATTAGTGAATTATTGAGTTTACTTACTATGTAATTATTTGAAATTTTAATTTTTATTCTTAATTTTTGAAATACAAAAACTTTTTTTTTTAAAAAAAATGTATTTTAATTATTCTTTTCTTAAAAATTAGAAATGTAAGAAATAAGGAAATTAATAGAACTTATCTTAATATTGATGATGCTTTCTGGTTGATGAAGTGATGGATGAGTATTGATGATGTTGATTCCGCTTGAAAATGTTGATGAATGATTAGTTGAACGCAATTGAATAGTTGAATGGTTGAATGTGCAATTGTTTGATTGAAGTTGAAATTGTGAATATATGATGCAAGTGTATAAGTTGAAATTATATATGATTGGATGATTTTGTATGATTGTGATGATGATAAAAATTTTAACTGATGATGATGAATATTGACTGCATGTAAAACTTTTTGCATGTATTATTAATTATATATATAAGAATATTAATTGCATGTAGAAATTTGAACCAAAAGTTTTTATTTAACGACTATATATTTTATTAAAATTTTTAATTTTTAATTATTGTTGTAAAAGTTATAATTTAAATTTATTTAGTTATCCTTTTTTTATATTGCAATATTATATTTATAAATTTTGCATTAAACTTTTAATTATTATTATTTAGTGATTTCCGTTTTATTTATTAGATTTTATATTATAACTTATTTTAAAATATATAAAAGTTTTTATATTTAAAACATATAAATTTTAACTTTAGTCTTTTTTCACGTGTTTTTTAGTCGGGGTCACCAATATGGCTTCCTGCCATATTTTGGCAAGAAGACCATTTTATATTTTTATTTTTATTTTATTAAAAATTGCAATGATTTTATTTTAAGTTGTAATGTTCTTTATTATTATTATTTTTCACTTATTTTAATTATTAATTTATTTATAATTATTATTATTATATTTAATTTAATTTTAATGTTCCTTAAAATTAAATAAGTTTAATAAGTTAAAACACTTATAATTATTTTTATTAAACTCTATAAAAATGCTTATTTTAAACCAACTTAACTGCACTGTGACCATTAACCGAGTAGGAATATAAGTATAGAATTTCAAATTATTTATACATATTATGATGAGAGAAAAATGAATTTTACAGTTAATTCATTTTTCGAAATTAAACTAAATTATTAATGTGTAAGTGAATCATTATGTAGGTAATTTAAATATACATAATTAAGCCAAGTTTAAGAGAGTATGATAATATTCAAGAAAGTGTTTTTCAATAATTTAAAAATCAAGTCAGGAGTGTAGAACCTTTTGTGAGAAAGATCTCAACAAATCAATTATAAATTGTTTTTAAACCGTATTTTACCATTATTAGACCAGAAAATCAGGTATTACAATATCCGGTTTTAAATAACCAGAAATATTTGCATATATCCGAATGCAAATAACTCCATTTGGAATTTATCATAATTTTATAATGCTATATATTATAAAGGTATACAACAAAAACATACTAATTTTAATTAATTTATAGAATCTTTAGGGAATCCTTGTTAATTTAAAATTATTATATGATTATTTTCTTTTGAAGTGTGCGAGTAAAAGTATTTAGATGGTAATTTGAAAATATGAATTAAGAATTTGAAAGCTTACAAAGATTTTTCTAAGTTCTATAAGAAACTCTTTTAATGTAATCTTTTCGCTTTTTTTTTTTGAAAAATATGAGATGAGAACAAGATCTAAAATCTTAAGACAAAAAAAAGGAGAGCTAATTATTATGTTGTTACGTTAATTTTTGCTCCTTTTTCTTATTATTTTAGTCATTAAACTCTATAATTAATTTTTTTTTTTGTTTCTGTGTTGCCAAAGAATATTGTCAAGAGATTTTAGAGTTCTTTCCAATGTTTTCTTTTACCTTATAATTTAATAATGAAGAAGAATAATATTATTTATTTTACGTGACATTTTCTTTTTGAAAAGCAAAAATGAACATGAGAAAATTTTAATATAAAGTCTGTCATTAAAAAATTTTTATTTTTTTGTTGTATTTTAGTAAAGTAACTAAGAAAATTTTTTGGTTTTTTAATTGTAATGAGTTTCCAACTCCAAAGAATTTTGTAAATTTGAAACAATTTTATTTTTTAGAAGAAAATTTGGTCTGAATGAGGGAAACCGCAGTATGCAATTCCTGGAAAAATTGAATAGAACTCAGAATCCGCAGCATTTATACTATGTACAGGACAGTAGGACTGTTTTTCTTAGCTCTATTGTCCGATGTTTTGGCATTAAAAATTAAATAGAGGGGTTGGTTGATATCCTAAATGAATTGACTAAACACAACATATTAACGTTGATGTGGGTGCCCAGACACGCCGAGTAATTGAGAGAAATAGGAATACTGAGGAATCCCCTCGTAACGGGTAGTGATTCAATTTATCGGGTATGAGTCTTTTTTAAGAGTGCCGAAAGCAACGGTTATGCGTGCTTTTCAAGGCTGGGTTGACAGAGGATAAGGTAATTGGTGGACTCACTTCGTGTTGTATTTAACACAATGTGTAATTTTGGTGTGTGGCATGGGTAATTTTGGTGCGTATCTTAGCTAATTTTGGGAGTGTGTCGTGGGTAAATTTGGTGCGCCATTATTCATGTAAATTACGTAGTTCGGTTAAAAACAATGAACAAGGTGGAGTGGAGAGTTTGTTTGGCCATCTCTGCTTAAAGGAGGATGGAATGGTGTAGCATTTATTGTGGGAAAGTGAGACTGAGAAGTGAGCACTTCGGAAAGAGCAATCAAAGGGTTATAACACAAGATATTTTTCTTATATTAAATATCCACTGTTTGGTAATGTATTTGACTCTGATCAAACATCTGATTAATTGTTTGATTAATTATCGTATGCTATATAATAAAATTATTAACCTGAAATCCTCTAATTTGTTATCATGAATTAATTTGCTGCACCATTTCCACATAAGAGATCTGGTAAGCTTTTAAAAAATTAACTAATATTTAGTGTTACTCCTTTTTTTTTCAATGAAAAGGACTGTGTTTTTAATATGAGTTCTCACTTTTCCTTTCTTGTTTTTTTTTTTTTTTGATTTTCATCTGTTTTTTGTTTTTATTTTCTTGTTTTTTGAAATGTGTTAAAAGTCAAACATTAAAATGAAACTTTTCAAGATTACTATGCATAATGCATGTACAACAATAATATACATAAGAATATGTGAATGTGTGCTGTATAAAACATGTATAAAAATTGTATATTTAATTGTATTTAATAGATGTTTGTTAGATATACATACCTTTATAGGTATATAATGTACACATATACTTATACATTTAATAAAATAACAAGTTTACAATTATAAAGTTTGAGTTTAAATGTACGTGTAGGGAAAGTTTACATTTACTCATCAAATTATAACACCGAAAAAATACCATGTTATTTTATAATTTATGCCCCCCATTAAAATTTGTTAAGTGTCATCATTTTTGGTGTACTTGTGTACCTATACAATGGAACGGAAGAGTATAATCACATGTATATATGTTAAAATAATTGTGTATATTGTGAAATTTGGTGGAAAAATATTGTAAGTATGCTTAAAAGTATTAAATTTATCATGTTTTTTTTTGGGGGACTGGGATTTTCATTCAATTTTAATTTGTAATGTCAACTTTGAAGTTGTAAAAAAATAAACTATAAAAAAAAGAGAGGGAAAAAAATATTTTAATGAGAGTTAAAGTTATGTAAAATGTAATCTCCCCTATATTTGGATAGGAAACCTTTAATAGCATATTTGTTTGGTGGTTTTTGGATTATTTGTGAAAATTTTATGTGATAGTAAAAAGTCTTTTTGCATTCTAAATATAATGATGGTTGCATTTCATAGACAAAGTAAATGATTAATGAAAAAGTTAACAAAATTATCGCACAATAGAGTAAAAATATCGTGGTTTTCTAATCTCATTTGGCAAACTATAATATTTGAATAATTAAATGTATATTATTTAGAACGTTTAACATGCTTAGTTATAAAGCATTTTTATATCAATCATGAATAATGGTGAATTTAAAATGATTAAATAGAATTCACCAAGAATTGTGTTGAAAGAGCACTTTGTACGGATATTGTTTCTGCATATAAATCGGGTTTTTGTGCCTTTGTTGCCTTTCGTTCCAAAAAACTTAATGAGTTTTGACCTTCTCTACTCAGAGCTCTAACTTCCTCAACCGAGAGCAATATTGAACTAAAAGTAGATTATAAGTGATTTAACTTATTTGATAGTAGCAGAAAATTGCATAAGTCGAAAAAATAATGTTTCGAGTAAATTGAGTTCAAAGTTGACGTTAAATTTTTAAAACACTTTCTAATCTCTTATATTTTTATCCATAACTTCTAAACGAAAAGGAATAAGTTAATGAAATTTTAGTATAATATAGAAAAAATTATGAAGAAAATAAAATTTAAATTAATTTCAAAAAATTAAAAAAATTAGTTTGGTTAAAATGGGTTTAAATTTAATAGAAAATTTTTGAGAAAAATTTGAATTTTTTGCATTTTTGTCTATATCTTCGGAAATAGTCCAAATAAGATAACCAAATTTTGACAGAATATAGATACGATGATGGTTAATTCAAATTTGTAATAAACCCAAAACGCCATAAAAATCGACTTAGGACGTTTTTTGCTTTCAAATCCGGTATTTTACTCAATTAAAACTTGCTTTTTGTATCACACATCATGAAAAATCATGTAAAGTTATGACCTTTTTCTTATTATGAAAATTTTAAAATTGAAAAATAATTTATTCAAAATCAGTTTTTTACATTTACAACGTTTTCTTTGACGATACAAAATTGTATTGTGAATAATACACATTAAACTTATATAGACAGAAATATGTTTGATTAACACGCCTCTTCGAATTGGTTTATTACAGACAGTAACTCTTATGTTGCATCGAACAAAATGTTTTTGAAAAACCTCACAATTTAGATTAGGTTTAGTTCGATGCAACTTAAAAGTATATTATGCATAATCAGTCAATTTAATAGCGTCATGCTGATATAGCGAAATAAAACGTTTCAAACTCAATTGGAAACATTTTTTTTAATTAATATACACTTCAATGTTTCATGAATAATATATTCAACATAAATAATACATAATTAATTACAATCATAAAAAACAATAAACATAAATTATTACAAAAAATTTAATTTTTGAGAGGAATTTTTTTTTGAATTCAAAGAAATTAAATCTCTAAACAAATCGTAAATTTTTTTTTATTCTTATATCGTAACTTTTACTATTGTAATAAATTTTAATAACAAACTTCATTTTATGTCTTCATCAAATTATAATATTTAAGTACATAGAGGATTATGAGAATAAATTACTAGTATAATGATAACATTGACTTTACTAAAACTTGAAATGTATTCATATACAATATATTTACATGTATAACAATATAACATATAATTATATAAAGTTTTAATAACAGACTTTATGGAGTCCTTAAAATTCCAAAACTATATAATTATACTAACAATATAATTTCAGAAAAAAAAAAATTATTAAAAATTTATTAAAAACATTACTAAGTTTCCACATGTTCACTATCTATTTGTAGTTTAAACGATTCTGTATGAATAATGAATGTTATATAAAGTATTATCATGATTACGAGTAATATGACAAAAGATGGAAGAGTCATGTCACTTTGTTTTTTAAAAACAAAATTAATGTAATGGCAAAATAGTTAAAAAATTAAAAAGAAAATAATTTTTTACATGTGAACTCAAACATCTGTTCATACACAACAATTTAGTTGAATCAAACATCAAAGAAATCGTCTCATACATACTTAAAGTAAAAATAGTTTTTTCTCCTATTTTTTCTTGTTTTGTTGCTAAAGTGAATTTAACAGTCGTAAAGTAAATTGTTAACAACAATTTGATCATCTAATCAACTTGATAATTTGATAATTTGAATTCAAATAAATTTACTATACAACTATTATTTGGGTAGTTGTCCTCTTTATTATTGTTCTTTCTTAGTATTGTATTGCTACGATGAAAATTAGAGGAAATTGAAGAAAATGTAAGTATGAAAGAAAGACAAAAAAAAAAATGAAGACATTAATTTTGTCTGAGAATTTTTTTTTTTTATGTACGCCTAAACCATTTATTCAATTATCAGTTTTATGGTTTTTTGCTTCTTTTATTGCTTGTCGTCGTCGTCCATCCATTGCGATTTTGGTTCCCTTCAAGTCTACAAGACTTTCGATTATAAATAAAAAATGGCAAAAGAAAAAAAAAATTTATATTTGCTTTTCAATGAAAATTTTTGTAACTAGAAATTTGAATACTGGCGGCATTTTGTTGTAGGTGGAGGGGTTGAGAAGTTCATCAAATATTCAAAATATTCTTTGGCTATATAGCAAATGTTCGACCAAACAATGGCTTTGTGGATGGGTAAATATTATGTATAGACATTTTTTTTTCTTTAAATTTTTCTTTATTGAATATTCGAATGCACGATAAATCTACATGAATTCATTGCTTAAGTATTTTAATATGGTTTTTGTTCGTTTGAAATTCTATTTCAATTTATAATAATGTCGTCTGATGTTAAAACGTCACCTGAAAAAAGTTGCTGAAAAAAAATTGCCGAAACTGATTGACACTTAAAAAAACCCTGTATAACAAACGATATAACTAAAAGTAATGAAATGATGATCCCGTTCCAGGTAATTAAGTTTCAAACGGAAAATAGACATGAAATCGACTTTGCGAAATTATCCTGCACGGCAAGAGAATCCAACGCATACAATACTGCGAATATACAAAACTAAGGGTAACATAGTGTTTACAATTGTTAAATAAATATTTAAAGATTTCTATGATTTTTGGTCCCGAGAAATCAAGTTTTTTAAAACGATACACTTTTTAGTCACAAAGGACTGTGATGTATTGAAATTAGAACCCTCCACAATTTTCAGAACAACTATGTACTTATTTTTTGGTAAGTGTGTATTCTATAATCATTACTTTCATATTCGATTCTTCCCTATTATAAAACTGTAAACAGGAAACGCTAATATCGATATCCTTAAACTTTAACCGAGTATTCTTAATTCAAATGTACATTTGTATGATAATAACGTGAATGTGAGTACAATTGTGTGTAAACCAATACCTTATTTGAAAATTTATTTTGTTTCGTGTTCCTACCCAATTATTTTTTAATAGAAAATGCAAACCTCTTACAACTGTTTCTTGGAATATTAGTCAAATATGTATTATAATATGAATGAATGTGTTCAGTTTGAATTTGAATTCATTTACTACAAAAAATAAGTCAGTTTCATTCCGTTATTTTATTTCCTTTCCAGGGTTTGATTGTAAAGGGAATAGCAGAATAGAAGAGACAGGAGAGGTGATAGTGCGGTAGAAATATTTTGGTCATTTGTGCTTTTAAATTTTATATCATTAAAATTTAACTTCCTTTCTCTGTTCATTATCATTTTTTAAGGATTTTTATTTTGTTTTCTTCACAAATTTCAGCCAAACGTGATGGGTACCTTTGTAATTTGGTCTTAAATAGTATTAAGTGTTGCAGTTTGGGATAGTGTCTAACTACACGGTTAGACACTATCCTGTTCGTCGGTTTCTAAGAGTGTGATAAAAGTGTGTAAAATATTCCTCGAAAACTTATGATTAATTTTGAAAAATTTAATTTTATTCTGCATTTTCTAAAAGATTTCGATGTGAAATTTTACATAAATATATTTTTGCTGCAGTCGAATAAAATTTACTATACTTAATAGGAATAAACTTTGGCACATGAAAAATTTTCCAAAGACCTCAATTGATAATTCGATATATTTAATTAATTTAGGGCAAATTCATATAAAAATGATTAAAATTTGTTTGAGCTTTTTTATATTGAAAAGATTACTCACGAATTGCCATGTTCATTTTGTGCTTAACCGGCTCACATGAGATGAAATACAATCCAATTTCAGCATTTTATATACTGTAACTTTCGTAAATGAATACCTTCTGGCATTGCCTTTCCTTAACCTTTAGTTCAATGCAGTTTCATACCTGATGATGGTAAAAGTTTGTAAACTACCAAAAGAAAATGCTTTTCTTGTTTCTGGCGGAGTTTTCATATTGCCATTTTGTTTTTTTTTTGTTTAGTTTTATTTTAGTGTTAACTAAAAACTTTAGGGTTACATAATTGATGATTTTTTTGTGTATACCAACCATTTTATTCTGGAATATTTATTTTTATACAATTTTCTTTTGTTTATACTGCACGTACATTGTGTAGATAAAATTAAAGGGCCATGTACCTTAAGGACAAAATATTAGGTACATACAAATAATTTCATTTTATATACTTAGAAGTCGAACTAAATTCAAGTAGAAAGCAAAAAAGAAGAAAATAACAATAAAAAATTTTCATTTTATTTTACTGTTAAAGTTTTTTGAACAATTTTTTTGTTTTAAATTTAATATCATAAACTTGGTAGTTTTGTTCATGAATTCGCTGATTTTGCAACAAGTCGTTATATTATACAAAAATCTTTTAATGGAAAAGTAAAAGTAGAGAAAAAATTATTGAATAAGAAGTTTTGAAAAATAAAACAACTAAAATTAATAGGAATAATTTGTATTCTTTAAAAAATGAAAAAAGTTTAATTAAAATCTAATTTTTAATGGGATTTTAAAGCCGTTCCTCCCCTACCCTCCCATAATGTAAAGAGATTTCATAAACTACTGTATAATAATATAGGTATGTAGCCGTGTAGGTGCATACATAGGAAATCTTTAATTAGTATTTATGCTGGAAAATCTTGAAAAAACTTATAATTGTGAAAAAAAGAACAAATAATTTGAAATTTTATTATTGCATAATTATATAGAATTTATTTATTATTAAATTTATATGGCAAACAATTAAAGTTTATAAGTTGTATGCACTAAAGTATTAAGGAAATTAAGAAATTTAAATTGCCAAGTGCATAAGGTGTAATAATATTTTGAAATAAACATGAAGATCAAAAACCGAGTATTGTACATTTTACCCTAAAGCTGAGATGCCAGTATTTTAGAATCTTCCCTCTTGCAATACGGAATAAACTGTTATATTCGACTTGCTTATAATATATATCAAACCTTGCATAATCCGAAGCTAAATTAGTTTTAAAAAGCATCATTACATTTTTTCAAAATTCAACTTGGATCCTATTGTGCCCTAACAACTTGTTAACATGTTTTTAATCAATTAATTAATAAATTTGCAAAATTTTTGTTAAACCAAGAGTCAAAATACTATAATAAACTATGTGCTATAATTAGGCAAGTCCTGTTTTGGAAATGTTAAAAGTAAAAGTAACAGAGGATGGTGAAATGCGACTCTGTTATAACTTTTTATATATTCCTCTATTGTTTCATTTACGCGAAATCATTCAAATATATGGAATAATTCGACTCTGAATTTTAATTTTCGCAAAAATATTGTCTTTCAAGTCAAACAGTTTTGAATTATGCAAGAATTAAATAAGTTCGAGTTCATTCAAATAATTTAATAGTTCTCCTTCTAATGGAGTTTTGAAAAAATTTCGAATTTTTGAATAATTCTCAATAGAGCTTGAGCTTTACTATAGTAGATTATCAAACGAAATGTGCAAGAATAAGAGAATTAATGAAATTAAGAAACGAACAGGAAATTTTTTAATCTAAAATCTAAAATATTTCAGTAAATTAGTAAAAATATAGCTATATAATAATCGATTAAATAATTATAAAACTTTAATATTTAAGTTTTTAAAATATTCAAGAAATGTTTTTCCTATACATACATAGAGAAAAATCATTTTCGTTTTGTTGTTATTATTTATATTATGCATTGTTTGCTGTTCTCTTTTGTTAACCCCTCAATTAAGAAAGTTTTTTTTTTTTTAAAAATTATCAAAATAATAAATAAGGTCCTTAAATTTTAAATAAAGATTGTTGTTTAAAAATTGAAAAATTTTCTAAAAACAAAATATTCCATATACAGTTATTCACATACACACTTACCCAAATACTTATAAACATCATTGTGAGTTTGTGACGACCTTTAAATAGACGTGATTTGCATGAAATTTTATTTTGTGAAAGAAACCGAATATTTTAACAAGATTGTAAATTAAGAATTTTTTAAGAGAATCAAAATAAAAATCAACAAAAATAATTTCGAATCTTGTACATAGGAAACATTTTTTTAGCAGTATGCGAACCAGAAATTCATAAACTTTTTCCCTTCTGAACAGGTACAATTTAAATGGAAAGTGCTTTTATTTAAAAAAAAAGCAAGGGTTAAAGTTGAAATTTAATGTACAATATGACGTGACTATTTTTTCTGATGCCAATTAAAATGGAATTTTCAAATAAATTAAACATTTTCATTCAAGAATTACTTTAACAGTATTAAAGCAATTAAAATGAAAATTTTTAATCCTTGACTGGTGTTTAAAAAAAAAAATCCCAAATTTTTTGTGTTGTTTTCGCTTTTTAAATTTTAAATTTTTGCTGTTATTAATACTGCTTATCAGATTTCAAAATTTTTTAAAAATGGAATGAAAAATTTGAAATGTAAAGTTTGAAATTTTAAGGCTATCCACGTGTATACCTGTATATTGTATGCCTAACATGTATGATTGCAATATGTATGATGTACGATTATTGTTTGATATAAAATTATGCTATTTTCTGATTCATATACAAAGGTCATCCGGAGAGGGTATTAAAGCTCTTTATTGAAGTGCGGTGATTTCTTGGAGTATTTTCAGGAAAGAATTTTCTATCTAGGGTACGTGATGGTGTCGCGGAACGCAGAGTCTAGTAGTAGTTTATATTCTGTTATTCAAATATTCATAACAGAAACTCTGGTTAACATATATAGTTATATGTTGCTTGCAGCTTTTTTTTTTTGCAAGATTTCGGTAATATTGCCCTGTTTCTGAATGAATAAAGTCATTATCATGTATTAGTTCAATAAATAATAGAGTCTTAATCATCATTAAACAATAAAACTCTATACAATATCGTTTAAAATACACTGATATCCAAAAATAATAATTGATCCTCTTTGAATTTCAAACACAATGAGCTACTATAATATACGTTAGTTTCCCTCTTTAAATATTGTCTAAAATATCTATACAATGTTGTGTATGCAAACATTTTAAATTCTTAAATGTCCATATTTTTAAAAGAAAATGATTTTTTTTTTTTTGAAATTGACTTTTTGTTATTTTTTTTTTGTGTTTTGTTTTTGCTATTATTAAAATATCCTTAAATATCCTTAAACATTATACTACTTTAACAAATTATTTTAGGAATAATAGCAAATATATAAAGAAAAAAGAAAGCAAAAGCAAAGGAAACAAAAAAGGATTTCCTTTTCACAATTTTATTTTTGTCTCTTTTTATTATTCTTATTTTTTTTCTTATACAGGATTCGTACCCATAAAGCTAACATAATTCATTTTTGAATTTTTCGTTTCTGCGAGCAAAAAAAAAAAAAAATAAAAAGCCTATTCATAATTAAACAATTAAGTCCTTTTATAATCTCGTTGTATATGCTAGTATAAAAGAAACAAGAAGAAAAATAACAATAAGAAAAAAATAAATATAAAAATTCACAAAAAAAAAAAAAAGGAAAAAATTTCCAAAGTCAATAATAATTAGTCTTATTTAAATTTCAGTTCAACTTGTCTCTGACATCCTTGTACATGTTTATAATTTTTAGACTTGAAATACTATATAAGTAGAAAGGAGAAAAAAATGTCATTTTTGAAATATATGAGTTTTGTATATATATGGTTATATCATTAGAGATATACACACTATATATATACATTATATGTACAAGAATATAAGGAGAGAGAATTTTTACATTGATGATAATAATAAGAGTGTACCTATATTTATTATAAGAAAAGGGCAGCAGCAATAAAGAGATGGTTGATGAAGAGGTAGTTGATGAAGAGATGGCATAGTATAGTTGAAAATAATAGCATCATCTTGTTATGACAATAGAAACCAAAATAATTGCATGTATACTCTATTATATATACGAGTAGAATTTTATTTTCACCACCAGTCTCTTCTTTTCCCTCTCTTCATCTCTTTCTTTTAATAATGTTTGAGTCATGTACTCTTAAAAAACCAATCAAAGTATAAAATATACTTAATACACTTGATACTAAAATTATATATGTGTGTAAATATATGTATATTTCAAAATTATATATATACTCGTATAAAGGATATGTGTATATGAATCATTTATTCTTTAAAAAATTCTTTAAAATAAAATTTTGTTATTGTTTTAAAAATAAAAATCATTTTTTGTCTATTAGAATAAATTATGCTCGTATATACTCTTGCCTCTCTTCAATTCAAATATAGACAATACTAAATAAGGATTTAAGGAGATGTTCCTATGATGTGTAAAACTACAGTAGAATATTATGGATTAATTTATAGAAATTTTCTATAAGAGTTTCTTGACATTCACTTTTGATTAATTTCCTATTTATTGTACATTTTGTGGTTATAAAAAGTTTGATAATGAATTCTTTTTGTTTCTTTAGCCATTTTTATTATTGTACAATTATTTGTATGTAGGTATATTCCATCTGAACTATTGTTGAAAACCGATTATAATCAGAAAATAAATATGAAATTTAAAAACTATTATTTGAGAGAAAAGCTGACATTTTCAAAAAGTTGACGTACTAAGTATACCATAAAGAGAGCAATTGTTTAAAATGTGAGTAAAATTAAAATGGCGATTAAGAAATCGGAAAGTATAATGGTAATGAGTAACGAAATGTATTATAGACAAGATGGATTAAGTCAAGAAATGTTTTTTGTTCTTTTGTTGTTTATTAAAAGGTGTTTTGTTTCAATACTTTCTTCTTCACCAGAGGATAGTATAATACGATTGGAATATGTTAAGAGTGCTGGAGACTATTTTTTGGTAAACTTTTGCTTTAGTAAAATATGGTTCTAAGATAGTAACACGACGACTATAGAGACACGGAAATGACGCAAAGACACGCATACGACGATAGAGACATGCAAATACTAAGTTCTTTACTCTGGCGAGTAAATTTTTAATGATATCTTTTTGAATTACAATCAAACCTAAGAAGGATCTTATATTCTTTGTATCATACCAGTATTGCGTCGTATCGGCATAGCAGATCACTTTTAGTTCGGGATTATCAATTTCATAATCGCGTCCTGTTACATTCACAATATTTATAGTCTCATCCATAGTAATGCTAAACATTATTGGACTAAAATTATCCCCTTCCCGGATACTTTCTTCGGTTGGAACTTTGCCCGATATTTTGTTCCCAACATTTTTGGGTAATAAGATCTTCTATAGTTGCTATAATATTTGAATTAATATTTCGACTTTTCATCAAATTTGTAACATCTTGATATTGAATTCTTTCGAATGCTTTTGTATGATCTACGAAGAAAATGCATGTCAGTGAGATGTATTATACCGTCTTCCATCTACTAATCACTTGTATCTAGAATATATGTTCAATGTTGTTCATCTAGAATATATAGATAAGCCCTGCCGTTCTTCTTCTATACCTGTATCGGTTGTTTCCTAATAATAAGTTATTTTTGTAAATAATTTCTTAATTATAACTATAGTGATACTGTTTTTCCAGTCTTTTCGAAACCTGCTGCGACACTTTATCTCGTTTTTTCAAGTTATCTCGTTTTTTCAAGTTGCTCTGTATCATACTTTATCATCTCATTTGAGATTTTATTAATGCTCGGCGACAACTTAATTTTTCAACTTATTAACAATTGGTTTCACTATAGCAATTATAAACGAGAACATCATCCAACCCATCTTGATATGTTTCATAGTTTTGTAATGTTTATTCTGTTACGCACTATTTTATACTAATCGTATATTGCTTGATAATATCTAAATTTTAGATATATGCTTTACGTTTTTCAGTTGCTTGATTTTTTACGTTGTCTCAGAACCTTGGCTTTAATTTTCTCTTTTTATTATTTAATATTGATAAGATGTTTACCGATAGATTCTCCAGATACTTCGAATATATTTGTTTTAAGTTTGTTTCATGCTCAAATTAGAAAATGATAACCTGCTTATATTTATAGAATTAACAGGTTTTCACGCATTACCATAAGAAATGCCTTATATTTAAGTGCGTCGCACCTTATATCGATGTTGATCGCTGTCAATTGTTGCCGTATAACTTATCAATCCAATCTAATCTAGTTTAGAAACAACTATTCTGCGAGAATTGCCATATAGAATTTTCTAATAAAAATTCTATTTTTTTGAGTTTCTACAAATTTTCTAGGAATGGAACAATATTTTAGAATAAATTATTGTTAGCGAGATGCTTTCAAAACAATTTAACTAATGTAATTTTAAATTTATTGCTATTATATAAAACAAAAAAAATTATTTAATGAAAAAATTTTAATTGTACTGTTACTTTAGAATTAGATCCTTACTGTTTAATATTTATAAAATATAATTTTATTTTTTTTAATATTTTCTTGTCCTAATGGGAATTAAATTTATGATTTTCTATTATTATTTTTTTTTTATTGCAAAACCTTTATTATCTACACTCTAAGAATATTGTATTTAAAATAGAACAAATATAAAAAAGCAGAATATAAAGTTCACCTTAAGTATTTTCTATTTATAATTCTTAAGTACATCTTCTTGCATTATTCCTATATGCATATATAAAACCACGAACATCTATAAAAGAAACACTTTATAGTTTCATTTCAAATTGTAATGGGATCATCTTGCAAGTACTATATGAGTTCGTTTGTACATATGTGTTTGAATAAATTGTGCAGTATCTTATATATAATATAGTTTTTAAACGCTAACTTGTATACCAAAAAAAAAAAAATTTTTTTATTCTAGATTTTTCCCATTTGTATAATAAATTAAAGTTAAAATTACTTTTACCTTTATATACCAAAAAAAAAAAAAAAAAAAAAAAGTTGGGTCAAACCAATGGTTTGTATTGTAGCACTTTTCCCTTCAACAAGTGAAAATTTGAGATGGAAAAAAATTTTCTTCTAACGAAATGAACTATTTGTTAATATCTAAAAGCCCCTAGAATTTCAACCTTCTACACGCTGGGGTCTAGAAGAAAAACGACATCAAAAATTTGGAGAAAAAGGACTTTAGATAACGGTAAATTTGAACGGTCATTTTGTTTTTCTAAAGTTTAACAGTAGTATACCGCGCTAAAGGAAGCAAACTACTGCCTTTCTGCGTTTGCAAAATTTCAAAAATGCTTATGGTTTCACTGCACTAAATAGTTAAAAAATGGCATTTTTAGGGTTTTGGGGGGGTATAACTTCTAGAGCGGGGGAGATAAGTAAAAATTTTGTTCTACGGAAATAAGTTTCTAGTAAAGATCTATGTACATATTAAATTTCAGCTTTCTATCTTCAAGGGTGTAGAAGTTTTGTAAACAAAAAAAGTGTCCACGGACGGACGGACGAACAGAGTGAAACTAATAAGCACTTTTTTTCAAAAAATTTTTGGAAAAGTGCTAAAAATTATGTATGTATTATACATTAAATTGTATATCCTTTTTTTTATAAAAAACAATAAAAATAAAAAAAACAATAATATTGCAATGTAGGTAAAATATTTTTGGTACAAACAAATGAGAATATAGAACAAGTGAAAAAAATTTTCTTGGTTCCCATCATTTATTCATTTTCTAATCAAAAAAACAAAGAAAAGAAGGCATTTTCAAAGGCATATAAAAAATTATAACAAACCATCATCAGGATACTACCTAAAACCCAAATGTTCCTAAAATATATGAAGTGAAGACCAAAAACAAAAATGTTTATAATATGAGGGCTTTTTGGAGATTTTTTGGAAAAAATAAATTACTTGTTTAAGGATTGTGAATATTGTCCTTATCTACCCAACATACACGTTTATATACCGTAATTGTTTTACATAACGGTAACATATAAGTGAATATATGGACATTTAAAAAATAGAGAAAGAGGACAAAAATATATTTGTTTTGTATCCTTTTTTTTTACTATTTAAATTCTTTTTAAAATTTAATTTAACGTTGAAGGCATTTCCAAATAGAAAAGAAAAACAAAGAGTTATATGTATCGGATAATTTTGTCTTCTATCCACTTTACAATATTTTGAATAGAGAAATTCCTAAATTGATTTTAAAAAATTGCAAGAGAATTGAAAAAATTAAAAGAGAATTTGAATTTTCAATGATGAAAAACAATTTCAAACTGAAATTTCTTTAATAAGTTGAAAATCGAAAACATAGTCCTAGAGCTCTAGCTCTTAAGACTATGTTTTCGATTTTTCACTTATATGTTTTCGATTATTCACCGGTAAGGAAATAGAAATTTTTATTATGGCGTGCAGAGTAATTACTGGCTCAAATCAGATAGAGGTGTTCGCAGCACAATTTGATATCATTTAATAAATTATAATAAGTCAGTTAGCATAATAAATTTGTAATGAGTATTCATAACATTTAGTTTGTGATTTCATGCATCAAGAAATGCCACTATACGTCTCACATAAGGAAATATATAAAAGGTTTCAGAGGTGAAATCCCGCCATAGTCTGTGATGCACCACTATTTAAAAAGGTTACCTCTACTTGAATTGGTTGATATAAAGTAAATACAGCCCTTGGTAAATGTTGTCCTACTGTTTGTGGTAGTAAAAAACAATTGCCTAGTGAAACTCGGCTACTTTGGCAATATTATGTTCGTTCTGGTGTTGTTTGTTTCGGAGCTATAATGCTCGCATCATTTCTAGCACAATTGATAGTAAAAAACAATCTCTAGTAACGATTGTAACGATGAAGTATCGCATGATGGAAACTATCTTTAAAACTGTACTATACACCCGAAAGACCTCATAGCTTAAAATATGCGGTTACAGTAAATTAAAATAGCCTCTCCTTCAATAATTCTATTCTCTCTTGCACGCATTTCTCTTCGCTAATTCTACATATCCATCTTTGTTTCTCTATTCTAGCACCATCATTACTACTCATTTTAAATCATTATTTAAAGTTCCACTTAGAATGTTACAATATAGTGTTAATTGTATACAAATGATGTAGCTTGGGGTGCGTTGCATTCATGTCCATATCCGGAGCCACTGCAACTCTAACAACCATTGTGTTTTTGGACCTGAAATAAGAATAATTTTCATCTGAACAATTTTTATAAAAATCTACTGAATAAGTGCATGAAAGTTGGTAAATTTTTTTTTTGTACTCGTATAATTAAAAATTAAATCGTGGCCAAAAAAAGAAAAATTAAAACCTTATTATTTTCTAAATTTATAATTTAATGTGGGAGCCAATTTGAAATAACAATGGCGAGAAAAAAAAACGATTTACGATTTTTTTTTCTGTTGTTATTTTTGAAGGTCATTTTTCTTTAATCTTTAATCACCAATTTTTCATGTTGTTCAATTTAACAAAAAAGGCATTTGATTCCTTTTTCAAATTTTAATTTTTGTTTTTTTTTTTTTCGTTTTTATTCAATCAATTTATTTTAATCTTTTCAATTCAAGTAATCATTACAAAAACTTTTTTTTTTGGTTTTGGTTTTTGTTTACGAAAAAAGTGAAAAGTTTGCCATTTTTTTTTTTTTTTTGAATTTTTTACTTTTCAATTTCAAGGTCATTCAGGTTAACAATAATAAATTTGAAAATAAAAGAAAATAACAACAATGCCTTTATGAATTTCTTCACCTCATGTTTTTTTTTTCTCTGTGTACTTTAATTCTGAAATTCAGAAAATTCGTTCTAAACATTTAGTTTTTGATTAATTCTACCATAAAATTAAATTGTTATTTGTTATTTTCATTTTGATTATAACTACCATGTTTTTTTCTTGTTGGAAATTGGTTTTTTTATTTATTTATGAAGGATTTGTACCGTCTGCCTGTCTGAATTAAGATTTGAAATGAAAATAAGAAATTTTATGGATTTAAGGTGTTGGAAAGGTGACAGAAACAAGTTGAGTGGAATTCTTGAACTCAAATGAAGTTGGAGAATTATTGAACTCAAAAAATTTTGGGTTCTCATATTTTTACACAATGTTGTCTTTCATAGTAGTTCTCATTTTGAATCATTTGAAATATTTCAGCTAAATTCTGGTATATCATTCAAATTAATGGCGGACATGCAGCCCACGATTAAGAGCAATTTGATTTTTGATAGAGAAAATTGGAACAGTTGTTCAAATTAATGAGATTTTCACACTCAATGAGAAATAGTTCTAATAGACTATTGTTAAAATATGAGATAAGGGATAAAGATTTTGCGTTATTTCAACAATTGTAAAATTTTGCAATTTTTTCAGTGTATGCAATCATTTATATAAATTATGAATTGTTGTAAATAATTATAATTTGAATAATAAATTAATATTAATTAATATTTTTTGCTGCCTACATAATATTCAAATTAATACTCGACTTAATAAAAATCCATAGTCCTTGAACTAAATTTTTCAAAGTCCTTCAAAAAATATATGATTATTATTGTTTACTTTTTTTTTTCAATGATTTTTGATTATATAAGCGTAAAATTAACAAGAGTTATGAAATATTAATTTATTAATTAAAATAACAAAAAAAAAAATTTCTCCACGTGTCATTATTTGGTTTTCAATCAAAGGGGGAGCGGGAGGGGGGGCGGTTGCCCATTTAAAATATAATGCGATAAATTTTCATAAAAATTAATTCATCCGTATTGTGGTGGTGGGTTGTTGGTTTCAAGAATTTTTTTTTAATTTTAGATTTATTCCTTTATCCTGAATTTGGAAATCATTGAAAAGATCATGCTAAAAATATATTGTATTTGTTAAAATATTGCTGGAATGTCACGGTTTTTATTACGTAATTAAATTTTGATATTTAGATTTACATCATCCAAAATATCAAAAGAAGTCATTCTAGTCAGTTAATTATTTATTGTGCTTATTGCCATTATAAAACTCTTGGTTTTGCGAAAACGTGAATTTTCTGAAATTCTCCTACTGTACCATAATAACAGTAAATACAAGATTGGTTAAATGTTTAAATTTTGTCGTATTAAAATCTGGTTCGTATAGATAATTCAAATTTTTTCAATGGTATCGCAGTTCTTCTCGAACTTTCTTTTACCAAACTGCAAAACCTTCTGCTGGGGGGAATAAAGAATGAATGAACGACTTTTCATTTTTTATGTCCAACAGTTTTTGTTGTAAGGGCTTGATTTCTTCAGTCTTAGTTAGAAATTCGATGGAGTTCAGATTCGAGTCTTCAATTTCTATGATGCCCGCTTAGCTTGGCTCTTGATAGGTCGAACTTATTCTTCCTAAAAAGTTCCTATAGCGCTAACAATCTTTGTCAGGATATTTGTGTCTTCATTTATTGATGCCTACAGGAGCATCCTTAATAGTACAATATTCTTCCTCCTAAGCCTTTTTGAATTCTTCCATACTAAAATCGATTAATTTAGATTAGAAATCATATTTTTTGGAAATTTTTATTTGGTAAAGAAACCTTGAAATTATATTCAAATTCTAAATTATATAAAAATAAATTTAAATAAAATTATAATCATTAAAGAAAACCAAATAAAAAAAAATTAATGAATATTCTAAGAAATTCGTTTTTCTTATTGTTGGCTCCTTAATTCCTCCTTTACATAACTCTTTTTCTTTACAAAACTTGTTAATTACATAAATTTGAATTATAATTCAATCAAATTAAAAATATTTCGAAACCTTTTATTTTCTTATTAACTTCTTCATTGTTCTCTTCATTCATTTCTCTTATTAAAATATTTTGAATAATGAATGAATTAAAATAACATTGGTATTGAATTGAAATTACCATATATTACACGAAGAATGTTAATTTGAAATTCTAAATTACCATATTATTTCAACAATTTATTAAATTATGTATTAACATGTATTTTCTTATTGTTTTCATTTCATCTTATTCGAATAAGTTATATGGAAGGAGACATTTATTACAATCATTCCGTCAATTGTATGTCATATTATACTTAAAATGAATAATCTTGAATGAAAAATTTTATGTAGGTGCAAATGATGTACACATGGTGTTTGACATAAGAACGATAATTCGTTTTTGCACATTACAAAACATCGAAACCAATCTACATAAGAATGGATTGAACTGAAGAAAATGTAATCATTTTTAAGGAATAAAAAAAAGTAATTTATAAGACTCGCCTGTTCTTTTCATCTTGACTAATAGAATTTTGCGAATTTTCATATTAGTCTTGTCCAGGCCTGATAGATGGTGGGCTCGTCTCGTCTGAAACAACACATTATTAAATACTATGGTACAATACTCGCAACAAAAGATGCTCCCAAATCAAATTATCAGACATTAAAATTTATAAATTCGGCAATTAGTCTGGATACAGGATTGACACACACTAAGAGGCTCATGGTGCCTTCAAAAGCACTAGGATGGAGCTACTAGACATAATTTCTCCCGTGAAAAGAATGGGCAAGGTGGAAGGTGAGCCGTATAGTATCTCTACCTAAAGCAGAATGAGACCTCTTGTATTTTATTAAATATAAATGTTTATAATTATATTCTAGAATTATAATTCTTTTTCATTTCAACATCCATTAATTTCTCGTATTATATTCTGGAAAGGCCCAGACAATAATAATATTACAAAAACAGAGGCTATTTTATATTTAAATTATAATTTATTTATACATTATACACACATACTCACAAGAATATAAATACAATGTTGTAAAATATATTCACTTGTATGCAAAAAATAATAAAAATATGCAATTTTATTCCAGCAACTTACTAATATAAGTGCATAATATGTATAAGTACTTGTACATAATAATATTTTGATAAATATCGAAAAATTCCCAAAAGAATTTTAACCCAATCCAATTTATTGAAAATAACACTCAAAAACAATGAGTATTTTGTTTTAAACTATCATCATATATATATGTAGCTATACGTACTTACACTTGTACTTATAATTCTACTTATAAAGATTATTTTCAATACCGCATACACAGCATATACGTTTTGTATGTAACTTGCAATATACACAATGAATTTACTTACTACTTGCATAATACTTGCTTACTAGATGCATTTCATATTAATAAAAATGTTGTTGGCGTTGCGGATTGCGGTGATATTTTATTTAATGTATGTACCTAGACCTACCTATAATATTATAGGATCTCAGAAAATCTTGTTGATGATGATGATGATGGTAGTGGTGGCATGATAGTAAATGAATGCAAAATTTTCTGGTATGTGAAATAATGTAAGAATTTTTTTGTTTTATTATAATTTTTATTTTATTAATTTTTTTGATTTTTATACCCTGCACCTTCGCAAGAATTGAAGGAGGATATTGAATGAGTTGTCTCCGGTATGGACATGTATATATATTCTTGCTAAGCATAAATTTCTGAATTGATTTTGACATATCCGGCCGTCCATCCGATCGCACAATAGAGCAAACACTATCAAACTTTCACAAATTATTTCTTTTCTACCAAACCGTGTCGTAATTGAACCGATTCGGAAAATGGGTTCGGCTAGCTGTCATACAGTTCCAAGAGATTTCCAATTACATATTATATATATATATTCTGATAATTTTAATGGAATGTTTGCGATGGTTCGGTTAGCTGCAATACAATTCCATTAATTTAATTTCAAGCATTTGGAAAATATTAAAGCTAGATTCATGAAACTCGGCACTCCTATGTCCAATTTCTGGTCAGAAACCCTAAAGTTTTGGTGGAATGGCTTGACAGGTTAGGGTTGCTCTCTAAAAGCTTATATAAAACATTCGTGAAACTTGGTAGTCGCGTGTCCAATTATGAGTCAGGCATACCTTTGAAAATTTTATGGAATGGTTTGAGAGGTTCAAATAATTGCCATACAACTAATTGTTATGAAAGCCAAGTCTAAATATTTTAAAAAGAAATTGTTATTATCGTCAAGGTGCAGGGTATAATTCAGTCGGTTCAGATCGATTGAAACGTTTTTACTTATTGTATTTATAGAAATGTTATTTTAACATTCATAAATGATATTTTTAAGGTATAAATTATAAAGTACGATATACTGTTGTATAAGTAAATGTTATGCATATAAGAAATGACGGTAAAGATCGACAATTCAAAAAAGTAAAATAATAAAAAATGAATTGTGATATTATAGTAGCTATTGGATATTAAAATTAAAATAAAAAAAAAAAAAAAACAAAATATAAGAGAAAAATGGAAGAAAATTTATTCTTATACTACTGGCACTGCCATACTCTTGAGAATTTTTATATAATATTATTATGGTAAATATTGTAAAAATACCAAGTTACTCTTACTATTGTACTATGACGTTGTACTTTAATTCCAATGTGTATATTGCATATAGTGTACATGATAGTTTGATAAATGATTCGTTCTACTATTAAAAGTTATATACAAAATAACTATAGCTAGAATTGAATTTTGACGCCTAATAGGTGAATTATTTACATAAAATATTAGAAAGGTATGGTTGAATTTGTTTTTTTTTTTTTTTTTGAAAAATATATTTGTGTTGTTAGGTTGTTAATGATCTTAATTGCAATTATAATAGCACATGAATATTGTTGTTGACGTGGTATATTGTGGGTGGATTATGTTAAGAAAATAATTGTTAAAATTGCATTACGGACGGTATAAATATAAAACCTACTGTTTAACAAGTTAATAATAAATTTGATTTTCTAATTTCAGTTAAAGAAATTGGTAGCAAGTATTTTGTTTTTTTTCCAAGTTTTTTAAGAAATTTTCGTGATAATTGTTTAGTGAAGATTTTCCTATGAATATTTTGAGATTTCAATTTTAATTTTGGTATTGGAAGAGTACCCATTGAGTGTATAATTTGCATCATACTCACATTAGTGTGTGTTATGCATCATTACATAAATCCGAATAAATATGTAAAAGGTTTTCATATATTGTTTTCTCTATTTCAGCTCTTGTATTCAGTACAAAAATGAATTTTATTGCATTGGAGAGATAGGATGTCGCATATATGAGTAGAATCTACTTAGAAGAGAAGAATAGAACGTATAGAATATTCAGGTTGACAGTTTTTGGGATATGATATAAAAAATTTGGAATATCGTTAATGGACTTGGGCCATTTAGCTATATCTCGTGTAGTTTGTTCGATCATTTTCAACTATCAGATTTATCACTGTTACAGTAGTGTTGCTAAACCCGAATTTAAGAGTTTCAACTCAAGAGTTTGGTCAATTGTAAGCAGACACTATAATTATATTTTCCTTTACTATTGCTTTGTATTTATAAATTCTTTTATATATGAAAATCACATTCCGTATGCTCAAAGTCAATATATTTAATTAATTTTATACCGATTAAAATCCATTCTTCATTTCTTTCAAATAAAATGTCGGTATACAATAGTAGCAGACATAATAAAAGCCGTAAAAAGCGCATACTACTGGTCTACTTTTACAAATTATTTATATTATCCTTATTTTATAACCAAAAAACGACGGTAACCCTCATATTAACAAGAATGAACGACATTTTGTGTTTTACAGATGAGAATATAGTGACATGTTTAATATACAAGTATATTTGTACGTAATGCAGGTATAAAATAATAAAATGTCAAATAAAATTGTCTGAAACTCAAAATACATAGTACTTTTTATATTTATATACACACATAAAGCATCCTACACAAATGAATGTTATACACACAGCCTGCATAAATCTACTGTACACATTATATGGAGCCTATGTGATATTATTTATTAAATAATAATTATTTGCATGCCATCACATACGTAAAGTTCATATACCTGTGTGTATTTGATTTTTGTATGCAATTTAATGTCAGAAAATATCAATTTGTAGTAAACAATAGAAAATTTTGTGAATTTTTAATGAAAAATCATCAGTATTGCATTAAATTAATATATTGTGAATCGTTTGTATAACTTTGACGGCTAATAATATGTAATTTTAGAATTCTCTCGATATTGTGAAAAATTATGGTGACAAGACGGAGTTCTCGGATACCTTATTTAATATATTCCTCTTAATGCTAGAATTTGTACGTAATCAAATACAATTTCGAAATAGATTTGTACAACTGGGATAACACTGCACCGCGTTAGCGTATAATGATCTATTGTACTCCCTCTGAATGGGCAAACTTTACAACACGCCTCGAGACTCACTCTTCTAATGGACTGAAGCAGGCCGAGAAGACAGAAACTCCGCCGTAAGAATATTAAATTCGCTAGAAAAATTAGACTACGAAATTTTGTTCGGGTTCTAAAACTTTTAGTTGTGTTAAGTGTTTCTGATATGAAAAGAAAATTCTCATGTGAAAAAACTCGTCGGATATGTCTCTGGATTATTTCGGCCAAAATCGGATGAAAAAAAAATTTCCAGTCGAAATACGAATCACAATATTGAGATTTTACATATTCAGTTTTGGGAGTTTTCGCATTCTTACTATTTCATTCGTCATCGATTATAATGTCTACGTTCTCACATATACTTTATGCCCCCAAATTACTCCGCCTCTCTTTATTTCCTCAACCATAATGTTTTTCATCTCTCCAAATGGCAGCAACAGTGGTAAGTAAAGAAAGTCTATAAGAAAATAAAAAATTCCAGCAAATTTTTGAAATATGTGCCTGCATGTTGTTTAAAGATGGAGTCACTTAATTTAACCCCTTCGTACTATTTCTAAAACAGAAAAGTTAAAAGAAATTATCATTGAATTTTCGGAACTTCATTTTGAAATCGATGAAATTTTATATTAATTTTTTTTTTTAATTTTTGAGTGAAACAAATTAGCTTCAAATTATGAAGAAAAAATAATAAAATAAAATGGCGAATATTGAAGAAATAAAATAAAATAAAAACGAAGAACAAACAAAGTAATAAAATGGCAGGCACGATTAATTTCGCTTAATGAATTTGATTAATGAATAAATTGAAGTACCTGACATTTTAATCTTATTGCCATTTTTAAGTGAATGGGGAGATCTGTAAAAAAAAATTTTAAACACAATGCTTTTATTTTACTTTACTTTTGTTTTAATTGTCCTTTTATTAATCATTAAAAATAAATTTAAGCGACAATGATAATAGAGAATGGTTTGCTTAATCTTCTTTAATACACACACATACAAAAAACAAAAGTAATATGAAAAATCATTTTTATTTCTTCTCTGTCGTGTATAATTTATAAAAACATCATAAATTCGGAAATTAAAAAATTGCTAACGATACAGATGATGTATATAGATTTCAACGGGTGTAATCTAAGGATGTATGAGACTATGTTATAAATAAAAGGATAATTGTTATTGTTTTATGAACCATTCATCAATGATAACGAACAAATTATGTAAGCCTTTTAATTTTGAATTTTTTTTTTGTGTATTTTTTACATTTCACCTGTTTTAAAATAGGGGAGGATTTGAAGGTAACCAGTGTGTAAATTTTATTTATAAAAAAAATTTTGAGCTACAAATTTATTGGATACTCTATCAAAAGTTGTTGTGTGCCACTAACATTGTGTTAAGTAAGAAGTTTGCATTGAATTCTTATTGTTGATCAAAACAAGTTTCTATAGAGAGAATTACAATTAGATATTTCTGGGGATAACAAATTTCGAAACGCGGAACAGTTAAATATAATATCATTCGATGTATTGAGCCTTTTTTGAAAGAGAATACGTTGTTATTGTCGATCAGAACCCACTCATTTAGAGAGTATTGTAGGATATTATCGATGATAATAACTTACTGTAAATGACTTTATGTGGAAGAGAAGGCAACACGAGATGTTTTGGAAAAGTATTTTGCCGCGACTAGAAGGAGTTTGGATCCTGTCATTACAAGATCGTATTATGTTTGGGGACAACAATTTAAGAACCCGATGCTTGATGGGTTATTTGTTCGGGATACTGGACTAACGTATTATGTTTGGCGACAAAAATTCAAGAACCCGATGCTTGATGAGTTATTTGTTCAGAAAACTGTACTAACCTAGTTCATGCTTCCTCGGATATTTAGTGAGAGCGGACATGAACATAAGGATTCAGTAAAGGTTCATATGTAATAAGGTGAATTTGAGGCATTTTAATAGGTATTGTAGCACGTACGTCAGCTGGAACGGTATTTATGAAAATTTTTCGAAGGAACGAGTAATTTATAATGCAAAATTCTATTATATACGAAACATCAATGACCAATAGCATTCCGTAATACAAAGAAGCCAGTAATAAAATTAAAATTTTATTATGTGAACCTAGTAGAATCAAACTCTCTACGAATTTGGTAATTAAATCTTGTTAATATGCATTAAATATCAATAGAATTTTTCACAAGCAACTAGATATTTTCATGCACATAATATGAAAAATTTTATTACGTAATTAATTCAACTTTAAATTGTGTTGGTTGCATATTTTTACTAACATAACCCCTTGGAATTTCTAAAAATTACCATTTTAAACTAAAGTTGAATATAAAATTGAATTTTCTACAGTTGCGCTTTTTTTTACTATCTTTAAATAATAATCAGCGCAATTATTTTACGCAGACCACACACACACATGATTATTTATTATTTTATTATATTTTAACGATAAAAAAAAGGCACGCCGGGTAATTTTCGAATTCTTTGACTAATCATAAAATTTAATGTTTAATTTTAATATTCTGATCAATAATTTGCGATTAGAAGAAAAGAATTTTGATTGTGACAATGTTAAAATGAAATTTTTACATTGTCACAAAATCATAGGCTTTTAAAGGTAATTGAAGAAGCTATTAAAGAAATAAAAAGTATCCTGTGGGGAGAATGTATGTAAGGAATTCAATACACTTATATGACAAATTTACATTTTCCAGTTTGTTGAAGGTAGATTTTTTTAATTACTTATTAAGCCAGAAATTGCTATTTTATAAAGCTCATTTATATATTTTTTTTGTTTGAATCAAGTTAGGTCATTAAAATTTGGTTCATATGTTAGTAATATGGAACTAGATGTAACGAAAGATTTTTTCCAAAATAACTGATATTTCAAGCAGAAAGATGAAACACACAACGTGAAAATTATGAGTTATTTCTGGAATCAGTTATTGATCCGGTTAATAACTAATGAAAGTAACTGGCGCCATCCTCGCATCACAACAAAGTAGGAATGTAAAATTTATTACTTTGCCTGAATTTTTAACCTAACGTGCATTTTTCGTACAAAACCTTACATAATTTTCTAATTAAAGCACCTCTTTCTGATTAAATTACTGACTAAATGTGCACGACACCATAAATTATTGCCTAATTAGTATTATTAGAAGCATAAAATGATTATGTTTTCAAAAAATCTACTTGAATTATTAAAAATAATCTTACATTTTTCTATATAGAATATGCAAGATTGATGTTTTAAGATTAGAATATGTTAAAATACGAAATCCTATTTAAGATGTTTGGTGATTTGTATACAAAAGCCCAAAAAAAGAATTGTAAATTAAAATTAAATTAATTATTTCCTCTTGGTTTTAAGAGAAGAGATCAAAAGATTTTCATATTAGAAATATCATTTAATTTATCATCGTCATCTATGTGTGTTTTGTGCGTTATGCTGGCACATAATTTCATTAATAACAAAGTTATTTATTAGATGAGCCTAATTTAAGAAGTATATCAAAGTTAGTTTCCTATTTATGATTCATATAATTTGGATTCAACCCTATACTATGGTATCCACTATTTGGGCTAATAATTATGTAAACTGTTGAGCAAAACCTTCCTATAGATTTATCCATAAAACTACGTAAAACAAGACTCTGTAGTTTGAGTAAGGAAACTCCTTTGGCCGCTGTTTCCCTTCCTAAGCGAGAATAGAACGGGTGTTCCCCTCTTTCATTAGTTAATTTTAAATTAATAATCAGGATTCGGAAACAATTCTCGTCAATTAATAAAAGATCTTTGCCTGCTGGGGTAACCATTTTTTGTTTGCATGCCAGACACTGCTGGTAAACGGAAATCAGTAAGAAAATATGCTTTCACATAAATGAGAAGAGTTCTTACATTTTTACCTTTATTTGTTAGTATAAATCAGTTGCTAACGTAAATATTATTCTCTTTACTGTGCCAATAATATGAGAGGACCTTGTTCTCATTATGCAATTTAGCTTCAAGATTTTAAGTTTACTAAATTCAGAGTATCAAAGAAATTAAATTTTTTTGTAAGTCTGCAACTCTTTCAATGTAAAGAAGTTCCCGAATCTTTGAGGTTCAGAATATAAATTTCGATTAAAACAGATTTCTTTCTTTAAGAATACCTCTTATAGTTGCCCTATTCAACTCCTATATTAAAATTTTTTTCACTCCAAATATCACAAAATATTTATTATGGTGTAATTATGAAAAATTGTAATTTAAATACAATATTCTTGAAAATGATATTTCTGCTTGTTTTTATAAATTAAAGATTTACATACTTCGTCGTTTTCTCCTGTATAACACGTGTTTATAATTTTTAGATTTAAGAGTTTTGTTATAAACAATTAATCACGACAACTTTATACACACGTAATATGGAATAACAAAAAGTTCCTTTACTCTTACATTAAAACAGAAGGAGTTTTTCATATTTGCCTATATGTGAGTATAATAAGCATATACAAAAAATTTTTCAGCTTCCATATTTTCTTTTTAATTTCATTTATTGTCTTAGACGATTAACAAAAATCAGATGCGTGACATTTAATTACATACTTCTTAACATTGTTGGCTCCACACTTGATATATTATATTCGAGTAATACTATGGAAGATATAGAGACTCTATAAGATATACTTACATATTTTGAGTATATTATGTAGATTTTGTTTGGTTTGAGTGCTTAAATGTACAAATTTTTTTTCTTCTTTTTGATAGAATCAAATGACATCAAGTAGAAAGTTATTGTCTAAGAATTAAATTGTTGTCACTAGAATGTTAAATAAATGTTTTGAATTGAATGAAATTTAAATATCAGACAAAGGGAGAGAGAGAGACAGAACGAGAAAGAGAGATGAATGATTTCTCCTTTGATTTTTCTTTTTTATTCAATATTGTGTACGAGTATACGGTTGATATATTTGAATCTATATACGTATTTTACGTATTTGAGAACACACATAACCTTACTTTCGTTCTATTTTTTTTTTTTGGGTATGTTCACACTTATTTATAAGAAAATTTTCTTAACTTTTTCGCTCTAATCTTTTTTCTTTTCACATTGGAATTCATTTTATGTGTTTCACAATGAATATGTTGTAATCTTAATGATAGAATTGAAAATGGTGGGCCGGCAATGATTTGAAATGTGTAGAATGTAAATAAAAATCTTGTGTAAAAAGAATCAGAAGATGAATTTGTAAAAGAAAAGAAATTCAACATGTGATAACAAAAAAAAAATTTTGTTTTTGCATTAAAAATGGAGTGAGTGTTATTATTTTTAGAAGATAAATGGGGAGTTTGATTGCAAAATTCTTTAGTTTTCATCGTAATTGTCTATCGAAGATACGGAATATTAAATTTAGTCATTCATTTGTTTACAATGTTGTAACAAAAATTAAATGAATTAAAAGAATTTTAAAATGATTTAATATGGAAATAGGCGAAATCTACCCGAACATTTTCACATAAAAATATGTTTTATTGTGTCCAATTGAATAGGTTAGGTTAGGTTAGGTTGTCGCGGCTCCCCGAAGGGTACACATAGGCCAACTAGGCCCGTTGTGGTACCGCTGGATCTCTTCCCTCCCGCTTCACATCTGAACCAGCCCGAACCTTTTAAAAATCGGTTCAAATTCCTAACGCTTACATCCGCCTAGTCCGTAGCGTGCCCGAAGATGTAAGACCCAAGGAATATCTGCCTGGAGTTCGCCAGTGCTTGACAAGAGCATAGAAAGTGGGTTACCGTTTCCTCCTCCCCCTCGTCACAGAAACTCCTACAAAGATCGTTTGCGGGGCGGCCCATTCTCCTTGCATGGTCGCCGATCAGACAATGGCCCGTCAGTACCCCTACCACAGCACTGATATCCTCCCTTCTGAGAGAGATCAGATCCCTTGTGCGACGTAAATCCAGCTTTGGCCACAAATTCCTTGTCGCGTTACACGTTGCTCCATTAGCCCATCTAAGGTTGGTGCGCTTCACTGCCGCGTTGCGCAGCAGGAGCCCAAGGGTTTTTAGAGGCATGCCCAAGTTCTCCTTTTCAGGTGGAATCTCCAGAGTAGTTCCATGCCTCACAAGCTCGTCCGAACAGCCCTGCCAACTCATTGAGAGAAGACCTGCAGTCCAAGACCGTTCTAGACGTGGAGACCTCAGAGCCCAGTGCCCGTATCGCGGCCAAGCTGTCAGTGAAAATACTGACGCCACCAGTCGATACGACGTTGCACCTAAGCCAGAGCAGAGCCTCCTCAATTGCGGCCACCTCGGTCTGAAATACACTACAGTGATCCGGCAGACGGAAGGAGAGCACAACATCTAATTGTTCAGAATAAACTGCCCCGCCCACCCTGCCATCAAATTTGGATCTGTCCGTGTAAAAATGTACTGATCCGTCGTCAGTACTTCCCTCGTTCAGCCAGGCTTCCCTAAGCGGAGATCGCAAAGTCCCTGGTCACCACATCAGAACGCCATACATCAGGATCGGCCTCACCACTGCGGTGTATAGCTAATAAACCATACTTGGTTTTAGGCCCTACCTCTTCCCGACGGCCTTGTCACATGAGTAAAGCGCAATAGTTGCCTTCCTTACTCTCTCCACAACGTTGGACCTCCAGTTAAACTTTGAATCAAGAATTAGACCCAGGAATCTAGCCTCCCTGCTAAAGGATAAGCGGATTCCGTTGAGTGTCGGCGGAGTTATATCAACCCACAGCCGACAGCCCAGCCAGACACGAGGGTCAGGGCCCTCTGTATCAGCCTACTTAGGGCATGAAGGTGTTTTCCAGACACCGCAACAGTCAAGTCATCAGCGTAAGCTATCACCTGGTAGCCCTGCCCCCCCAGGCATACCAGTAATTGATTAATTACGCGGTTCCAGAGAAGAGGAGAAAGCACACCTCCTTGCGGGGTGCCCCTGCCAACAAGGCGCTCAATGCATGATCCCCCAAAGCTAGCCCTGATGGCTCTACCTGACAGCACGTTGCTTATCAGAGCAATCAGAGAGCCATGAATCGAGAGCCCCGACTGCGCCTGAGTGATAACCCGCGACTCGGTATTGTTAAATGCGCCCTCAATATCCAGGAAGGCAGGCATCGTATACTCTCTGAAGTCCAGAGATTTTTCAATGTAGTGTATCAAAGAGTGGAGGGCCGTTTCCGTTGACCTCCCCTTACGATACGCATGTTTTGCCGGAGATATAAGCCTTGGGTTAAGGTTGCTCCTTATGTATACGTCCATCAACTTTTCCAATATCTTTAATAGAAAAGACGTTAAACTGATAGGTCTAAGATCCTTTGGGTAGCTGTGAGAACTTCTCCCAGCCTTAGGGATCAAGACCACCTTAGCAACATTCCACGTTTTTGGAATGTCGGTTAAGTCTATACAGCACTCATAGATGATCTTAAGCCAAGGAAGGATGACCTCCACAACGCATTGTAGTTCTGCTGGTACTATGTCGTCAGGGCCAGCCGACTAAATGGATCAAAGCCGCGAATGGCCCAGAGTATTCCCCCTTCAGTAATCACTACTCCCGAGCAGGACTCGCCAAAATGACTATTCGGAGCATGCTCTTCGTGACCTTCAGGAAAGTGCGTATCCAAGAGCAGCTCCAGAGACTCCGAAGCGGAATTGATCCAGGAGCCGCCAGCAGCCATCAAGTAGCTCGGCACGGCTGGGTCACTTGGCAAGACCCGCCGAAGTCTGGAGACCTCCGCAGTCTCTCCAAATCTGCCGCAAAACCTCCTCCAGGACGACCTCTGAGCTCTCCTTAACTCCTTCTTATACTTCCTTAGATGATGCCTATAAGCGCACCAATCAGCTGGTGTCCCGGTGAACTTCCCCTTATTAAACTGAGTTCTACATTTTTTACAAAGGGCGTTTAACCCATCGGATCACCATTGTGTGTTCTTGTTGCCTCTTATCCGAGTTGACGGGTACGCCTCGCTAGAGGCGCCATCTATGGCTCCAGTGAGCGTAGAAACCATACTGTCGAGGTCTCAGGACTCAGGACATGAAGGGACCCCGGGTTCAAGGAGATCGCTTAGCGAGTCTCGGAACCTTGGCCAATCAGTCCGCCTGCGGTTCCTGAAAGTCAAAGGAGAATTGTGCCTAGCAACAAATTCAAATTCTATATAGTGATGGGCTGAAAAGGAATGCTTTTGCGATACTTTCCAGTTCGTAACCGAGCCAAAAATAATTTGTGAGGCAATGGTTATGTCTATAACCTCCTGCCTATTTTTAGTAACGAATGTGGGCTCTGAGCCTCTATTACATAGTGTGAGGATAGTTCTCAAGTTAAAATAAAAAAGTGACTCACCTCTAGTTGGTAATCATAGTGGAGGTATACTGAGGCCCACCAGGAGATCCTGCCACCAAGAACTATGTCTTCTCCGCCCCTTTGTAGGCGGAGAAGGAACGCAGCCGATGCCGCTTTAGAGTGATGGAGGTTGATCTGGATTATTCGAAGCATTACTGCTTTCGTCAACCCCCACCAACGTTTTCTCTGCATCGTCGTACAGGTTCAGGTCCAGCGGGGCCCCTCCAGGTCGAGATTCACGACGTTGTCGTCTGTCAGATCCGACCCATCCAGCATTTCTGCTTCTGATGAAAGCGGTGTCTGAACAGACGCATTTGCGGTTTCCTCCCTGTTCTGGACGACTACAGGCTCCCGTTCCGGGGCTGGCCCTTTGTCTTCCTCCAGCTTCAGGGTCCCCTCTACCCTAGTGTCCGTTTTGTACACCTTTAGTGTTATAGAGGAAAACCCATAGTTGATCACAAACCCCTGCTTCTGCAGAGGAGCCAGCGATTCTTTATTCAATATAATGAGAGCCTGTCTATAGTCGCCCTTCTTATCTTCAAGCTTGGCCACCCTTCAGTTGGTAGTTGGCAGGTTTGTGTTTCCCAGCTGGATCATCTTTAAGATTGTATCCATATCTGACGGCTCAGCTGGAATCCAGGCACGAGCTCGCGGTCTGCTTGGGATATCTTCCATTGCAACGACCGTGAGTCTTGCACCGGGACAGATTTCTCTAATCCTCACTATTGCCTTCGTGTTTCACACATCCCTGGTGCCAACCTTGTTCTCTGCACGAGGGATATGGGCCTGGATTTTCGCTCATGATTTGAGGGAAGTTTGCCATAAGCCGACTTTTCACCTTCCGCCATCTTCTGCCATCATCTTTTGTCTGGTCTACCACTGCAATAATTAGATGACACTTCCGGATCTCATTGAACGACCTTGTGACGCTGGAAGGTTTGTTCGGTGGCCTCGGTCTCATAGCTTCACGAGGTGGTTCCTCTGTGGAGCGTTGACGCTTAGTAGCCACCCCCTTCTCGCTCATGTGCTTGTCCACTATACTCTTTGCCCAGTTGTATGTGGACCTTTCTTCATCCGACCTATCTTCCGTAATCCGTATTCCGGAATACGGCCGATCCTTTCCAAATTTCTGAAAGCCGATCGCCGTTCCCTGTAGCCTCTCTGTGAGAGCTTAATTGTTGCTGTTGGTGCCCTCTCTGTGCTCCGGGTAGTCTTCGTGACTGCACCCGACGCGCTACTGCTGGCACTGAGCCTGACTTTGTCATAGTCTCGTGCCCCGCTGCTTGGTCCCGGTTGGGGTTCCTTTTTCACCTTTGGTTTCGCAACAGTGCTTACCGCAATTTATGTTGGTTACCTCCGGCTTTAGTAGTGGACTCGCCTTCTGCAAGGTCCCAGTTTTACTGTGAGAAATTGGCTTGGCCAAATTCCTTTGCGGCTTTTTACGAGGACCGGACTCATCGATGTTTTTTCCATTATTTTTCTCCATACTAGTCCCAGGAGTTGCGGAGAAAGGAAGTCCATCTAGGCAGAGATCCGCAGTACCTAGACAAGGCTAAATAATCCGGAGGGCGCCAGATATCCGGATACTCCGTTCGCGACTGGGCTATTTGCCTGGGCCCCCAGCCAAGCTGATTATCGGCACGGGTCGTATAACACCTTAATCCGGCCCAGGGGAATTTGGAGTGAAGGGAGTCAATAGGAGGGATATGTTAGGAGAAGGGTTGATTATCATTTGGTTTCAGGTCTCATCTGAGGATGTTTCCCGAGACTTCTTGACTCTACTCGGCTCCTACATTGGGACGAGGTAGATAATCGTGTAGAAGTCCAATTGAATAACTCTAGGAAAAATCTCTTTAAAAAATTGAGTTTTTGTTGAACGGGTTGGCATTCTCGGGCACCGCTATCATCAGTTACTCTTGGCCTCGTTAGTACCTCATTCTAGGCCACTAAGTGCCCGAAAGATCTACGTTATCAGCTTTCCAAAGCAGCAAATGGAGCATTCTAAAGCAGCTCAGGTGCAACAAATGAAGGAAGTGAAATGATTTTGCATTTTCTCAGGTTCCTTCTGATACATTCCCAAGCACACAGTTTAATAGTATGTATTTCGAGCTGAAAGACTGATGTAGAGCGCCTAAAGACTACTGAGTTTCTAATAGCCTCATCAAACAGTCCCGGTACGCTTAACTCACTGCCGGTATTTGATCTGTCAACGTATAAAGACAATTGCGACAGCATATAAAGGTTTGAGTCTTCACTAACAGATGTGCTTCTTCAAATTACAATAATTTGCAGGAAAATAGACCAAAACCGTCTGATATTCCCATTTAATTTAGTCTTAATTTATGCACCGTTTAATTGATTTTAGTTATAGTTTACCTTTGAGGAAAATTTGCCGCAAAAATTAGGTTAGGAATTCCAGAAAAAAAACTAAGGAAAAAATCAATTAAAATTTAATTAACTTTTTTATAAAATAAATATTTAATAAGAAATAATTACTAAATAATTAAATGCAATTTTTTAAAAAATAAAAAAAAAAAAACTTACATTTAGAGTAGTTTTGCAATCAAGAGTTCTGCAAATTAATAATTAATTTCCTTTCATGTATTTTAAATTTTAAAATAAAGTTCAACAGAAAGTTTTCTTTACTTTTAAATTAGTTATACACCTTCAATTAAATAAGTGTAAATGGTAGTCAAATATTCCCTATTCTAGTATATAAGTGACAATTTTTCAAGCATTGGTCTTGAGTAAAAATATTGAGGAAGCAGCTTGGAACAGCTTTAGTTTACGTTTATACTCGTATAAGGGCATTTTTTTTTAAATTATTTAAAATTTTCCTCTTTTTTTCCCGATTTCTACAACAAAAAAATATTGAGAGAAAAGTCCTTAAAATAGAGCAGTCAAAGTAAATTTTATACCCGAATATTGTTATAAAATAGAAAGACTTGAAAATTATATGACATAATGTATATGTATGTATGTATATATTTAATATATATACAGATATACATAAACATATGTCATTTAAATTGAATATTACCGCACCATCTTTTTATAAAAAATTTTTTTTTTTACAAGTATATTTAAGGAAAAAAAAATGATATAAGAGTGCAGAAGAAAAATCAGGACCAGAAAAACAACAAAAATAATATCAGAATCATTTAACATCCCAAAGGCTTGACTATTCAATTAAGTGTAAAATAAGCATGAAGTCAAGTGAATCAAGGTTAAATTGTCATTCAATGTTTGATACAGTGATGATATTGATAATATAATTCTGATGATGATTACGATGACAATGATAATGATTATGATGATGATGATAACGACTACTCTATATATGGTTGATTATTATTATATAATAGAAGGGTATAAACCTTAGTAATATGAACCATTTTTTTTTGTTTTTTAAATAATCTGTTAACAAATTCTTTGATTTTGTTATTTTTTTTTGGTACTTTCTAATTTCAAAGCTCCATTCAATGTTCCTCCTATGTTTATCGTATTTTTCTATTATTTAAACTTTTTGTTTGTTTATTGTGTAGTTAAAAGTGAAAAAAGAAAATCGATGACAGAAGAATTTTTCCTCTCATTTTTGCTTGATTTTTTATTTTCTCATTTTTTGGCTCATTTTTAATGGTTTATGTTTTTGCTTTTCAGAAAAAAAGGGGTTAAAATGTATACTTTAATTGGGGTTACCAAAATTTTTTAAAATAATATTTAATGGTGTACATTTTATTTTCGATATCACAAAGGTTAATTAATAAGAATAAGAAGAGTAAGTTTACTGCCAACAAATTACCATTAAAGCAAAAGAATTGACTTTGCTTTGAAGTTTAGCTGGAATAGAGGTCTCAGGGCCAGTATTGTCGTTTCCATTTTTTAAATTGCAGTAAGCGCGTCCCTCAAATTGCTGCAAATTTGTTCAAATTCCCTTTAATATCACAAAATAATGAAAACCGAAGCATTTTTCTAAAATTGCAGTAAAAATCGGTTAGGCACTATATTAGATTGCAGTAGTGTTGTAAACGTTTCATAAATGGTATAAATAAATCTGCTTGGGACACAAATGAAAAAAATAAATAAAAATTATATAGATATCCTTACTTTTATTTCCAGGTATAGAATTGAAGTAAAATTTAAAAAAAAAATTTAAGTGGCGCCCGACATTAGACTTATCTCTACAAATTATGAAATTGAGAATTTTGTATAAATTAAATCAAATTTTACTCATTCTGAGCTCGAAAGTTTTGAATCATAGGTTAGGTATATGCACAGTATCAAATGATGATAAGATCTATTATCAAATGGGTCTCGCATCAATTATTTACTTGTATCCACATCATTTTTTAATATGTGGAGTTTAAATGAAGAAAACTAAGAGTCAAAATGGATTGTAAGGAAAAAACCAAATCAATTGGTAATCTTAATGTATTAGAATGGGTGACACAAGTACACTGTAATGAGATTGGATGAAATATAAAGTTAACACTTAAATAAGGACGATTAATTTCAATGAAAGAGCCTTAAAATTTACGTTTTCTATTTTTCATTTTTGTTGTTTTCTATTCTTGTTCAGTTTATTTAAAAAACTAAATTGTTGTCTTTTTTCGTTTTTATTCCCCTGATTTATTATTGGATAGAATGTGTTCCCCTTCTATCTACATCTATACATATTATAAGTCAAATAAAATATTTTTTATTGAATGGCACGCTTACAATATTTTTAACTCATTTTTTTATCGATAGAAAAGAAACCTTAAATACGAGTATATTGAAATTGTTGTAACCCTTAACCACTCACCTTGATTTTTTCATTTTTTTTTATTTTTGAATATGAGAATTTTTTTGAATGAGAGAGTATCATTAAAAATTTATTTAACTCTCTTTTGAAAAATGAAACAGACAATACAATAAATAAATTTTTAAATGAGTGCATTTGACAATTTCAAAAAAAAAACAAATTCCTCAATTTTCGTAAAAGTATCCATAAAATGTATAGGTGGTGTGGGGGTGTGCGTTACATCATAAAACTTGAGTAGTATTATTATTGTATGAAATTGATACCAAATTGTATTTTATTGTATTTAGAAAAAAAAATCGCTTTAAAGGGGCTTTCGCTCCCCCTTCAAATTAACGGTTGCTTATTTTTTATTTTAGAATAAACGTGACTAGAGTAGTAATAGCAGAGTGAAAAGCAAAAAAGCAAGAGAAAAAACAAATTGCAATTTTGTCTTTTTTATTTAAAGAAAATTTCAAAACAGGGTAAGATATTCAAAATAGCTAGTAGATGGGGATGACAATTCCTTTAAAATAAAATGTAAAATTTTCTTATCATTTTATGGAAATTTGATTTTGAATGAATATTGTTTGTTAAAGAGCGTTTTCTCTTATCTTAAAAATGCATTCGAACAGTTTCATTAAGTGCGTATAACATTATGAAGGTGAATGTTAATAAAATTTTATGTGGAATAAAAAACCTTGAAAATTAACCATAGATAAATATTTTCTTTTCTACTTTTAAGATTTTCTGGAGAAAAATGAATATAATATGGAAAATTACATTTCATACTATGCAAGTAGACTAATAGGACTGATAGGAAGCACGTGTCAAGTGTTTTCTTTGAATATTCTTTGAAATTTTCTCTTGAAAATTTTAATTTATTCTTGTGGTAGAACTCAGTCATCTATAATCTGTATACAATTCCACAATTTTAGATAAATAACTTTTTGATTTATTTCGAATTTTTTCGGTTCTAAATTACATAATATGGAGTTTTAATTTAATTCTTGTATATTTTAAATGATTTATTGGGATTGGGCGTTTATTAAAATTAATAATATTATTAAAATAGGGAGCATTTAATGAATATTAAATTTAATAAATAATTCTAAGATAAAAACATGAAAAATATTGAATTATTTAAACATTGGAAAGAAAAGAAATTATAAATAAAAGTAATTAAATGGGCGGCATTTTTAATTATGGTCAACATGATTAAATGTGGTTATAAAATATGACTGAACATAATTAAATATGACAGCTTGTATGACATTCAGATGATTTCTAAAAGAATGATGTTTTGAATAATAATATAATATTTTTAATTATTTTTAATAAAGGCAGTTCTGTCACCATATACACAAGGAAGTTTTCCTTGAGAGTTATTAGGAATAGATGGAAGTTGGTTTGTATGTGACATTGCAACATTATTAATTGGATAGGGTCCAGTAAAATATCAACTGTATAGGTAGGCGTCGGGAAATTTGAATTCCATCATCTTCTATTGGAAGAGGAAAGAGATTAACATTCACAACTTTTATGATAATGCGGTATCAGTTCGAAGGAATCGCCACCGTTTCGGATACGGTTTCATCGGTACTCAGTAACTGCTATCCAATTGCCTGAGGAATGTTTTCAGTTTTATATCGGAAACAGGGTTAATATAATGGCGAGTGTAGGAGGACTACATATATCATGAATATCTGCGGTGGCTGTGAAGGGAAATTTCAATTATCTATTCAATTCTATTAAAAATCTACAATCCGCTATACTTGAGATCAAGTAAAGCTGTTAGATCATCTTCAAATTTGCTACTGAGTTCGATTTATTTTTCTCTTCTTTCAGCGTTAGGAGAAATATGGGGCTTTTGCATGACACCATAGGGGCGTATGACACAATTGGTGCCTGGATTTTAAATGTTATTTTGTCAATGAACTTAGGAAGGGAAAATTTTTTAGAAATTAGCCCAAAAGAGCGAACAGCATAATGTTGCTTAAGATAAAACAGTCATAAAAGAAATTTTTATAACTCACTTTCTATTTAAATTTTTATATTTTAATTAATTTTGTTTTGCCGGGGACCTCCTATTGTGATCAAAATAATAAAGTTAAACTTTTCATTTTTATAATTCACAAAATCTAGTCGAAATTTGTTATGAAAATACCATATAAAAATAAATTAATTATTCGAAATAAAAGAGGAAATTTTTTTTTATTTATTACTAAAAATTTAACTATGTTGCCTTATGAGTCACATATACACAAAATATCCTTTTATACACTACAGCATATTGAGGTAAACATGAAAATAATTTTAATTTTTGAAACTTTCATTTTCTTTTCAACAATATTAACACCTCCCTTTCTTATCGAATTTTCATCAATGATTTAATACCGGAGGTAAACCATTGTATTTCATAATGTTTATTGTTTACATGGACATGGCGGAGGCAAAGAGGGTCATATGGTTTTAGGAACTTAGACGGAAAAGAATGAGATCTATTAAAAATAGGCACGCAATGTAATCACGAAAGAATTTTTTGAATATATTTTATTGTTAGGTTCCTTAATTTTTATAAAGGTAAAATAATTTAAAAATATCATTTTGGTTTTTTTTTATTTCCTTGTTGTTTTGTTGACCACTTTGATTGTGTATAAAATTTTTGTAGCACTTAATAGTGTTTCCGGTTTATATTAAGTCAATGTAAAATAGAAATATCAATGAAATTTAAGGTTTTTGGTTTTTTTTTATGACTGATTTTTTTTTTAGAAAGAATTTTAATTGAACAAAATGCTCGACAAAGGAAGAATGTATGGACTTAAAAATTTTTCACAAAAAAAAATTATTTCTTCATTATATGCCAAGGCTGCTTTTGGTTTTAAATTGTAAATAGATTTGAAATCATTGACTTGTCATTGAGTTATGTACTTATTTTATGATATTTATGATATTTTGTTTTACGAGTATGCACTTTGAGAGGTTTGCCGCTTTGCAATAAAAGTACTGAAAATCAAGTTAAGTTCGGAATTTAATTAGAATTTGTGTAAACAGATTAGTAGTTCGAAGGCAGTTTAAACGTTAAATGAGAAGTTTTAATAACACGCAGTTGCTATTGCGCTGGAAGCCGGTCGAAAAATGAAATGTTAAGGTACTAATATGTTGAACAGTGTGAAACAGTTCAATTTCCTCTGAATAAAATCTTTGTCTTCATCTAATTTAGACTAATTTGTGTTTGTGGTGAGATTATTACTTTCAATTAAAAAACACTTAACCTTATTACGGGTTATCAATTGTATTCCTTCTTGATTTCTGTATTTTGTTTTATGTACTTGGAGGGGTTGGACACATTTTGATAAAAGTACTAAAAATCAAGTTAAGTTCGGAATTTAATTAGAATTTGTGTAAACAGATTAGTAGTTCGAAGGCAGTTAAAACGTTAAATGAGAAGTTTTAATAACACGCAGTTGCTATTGCGCTGGAAGCCGGTCGAAAAATGAAATGTTAAGGTATTAATATGTTGAACAGTGTGAAACAGATGCATTGCCTTTGACTAAAAGTATTTATTTTCATCCAATTTAGACAAATTTGTGTTTGTGGTGAGATTATTACTTTCAATTAAAAAACACTTAACCCTATTACGGGTTATCAATTGTATTCCTTCTTGATTTCTGTATTTTGTTTTATGTACTTTGAGGGGTTGGACACATTTTGATAAAAGTATTAAAAATCAAGTTAAGTTCGGAATTTAATTAGAATTTGTGTAAACAGATTAGTAGTTCGGAGGCAGTTAAAACGTGAAATGAGAAGTTTTAACAACAGACAGCTGCTATCGCGCTGAAAGCCGGTCGTAAATGAAATGTTAAGGTGCTAATATGTTGAACAGTGTGAAACAGATGCATTGCCTTTGACTAAAAGCATTTATTTTCATCTAATTTAGACGAATATGTGCTTGAGATTATTATTTTCAATTAAAATATATTAAACCCCATTACTTGTTATCAATTGTATTGTATAAGAAGTTGTTAAGTTCATTGGTATACTTTTGATTGGAGTAAAAAAATTTGTATATTTTGTTGGATTAAATTTAAAATCAATGATAATTAAATACTTTCAAGTAATTGAATGGTGTATGTAACAAATACTAGAACCACATACATATGTATGTAGTTCTAGTATAATAGGTTTTAAAATTTTGTATTTTTAAAATAGAATTTTACTTTTTCACACCTTCTTTTTTATTGTATTGTAATTCAATTTTATATTTTTCTATTGTCATATTCTTAAGCTAATGTAATCCTCTTAAAATATTCATGTGTATACATAAACCTTAGCATAAAAGAAAAATTTAAAAAGCAGCCATCATAACTTTAAAGACTTTTTCTTTTTGTAAATGCTACCCGGAAATGAATTTATTAGAGGTACAACATTGTTTTAAAACATTTCATTTATTCTAAATACCGTGTCATTCATTTTTACAGTCTTTAATGAATATTTTAAAATCAACCGACTAATCTAACTGTGTGATACTTAAAGTGGTGTCGCTACGCTATGAGGTTTTATGTTATATTGATTTTGTATTAATGACAAAGTGTTATTTTTGTAATTGTATATTGAAACCATCGCCTTATGAATGAACAATTATTACTGTCAAAATATAATTGTTTTAATAAAATATCAATTTGAATAAGAAATTTCAGCTTCTATTTTAATAGACCTGCATATGTGGGTTCCGTAGACTCAAATGAGTTGGTATTATTCTCACATGTTGTATTAAATTACTCGTGCAAAAGTGAATCGCTGAATGCGACAGAGGGATAGTTGCAGATCGAATACTCTAAGATATTAGAATTAACTCAAAGGATATGTCTCGAACGTATTTTAAGCAGTGTTCTTAATATTCACAGTAGATGTCTATCTAATCGATTCGGGAATTAAAGGAAAAATAAAAATAAGATCAGAACCAAAGGGCGTTTTGCTTTTTTATTTTACCTTGAAATAAAAATTTAACTCGTGTTTCATTTATATTACATTTATCACAAGTTTTTCACCACAACATACTAAAACTGTGGTGAATATAGAAAAAGAGACTAATTTAAAGTTTTGTAATAGGTAAAATATTCGTGCCCACAAAATATTAACATGAATATCAAAAAAAAATTAAATATTTATCATAAAAAAAATATTTTATTATAATACGGGTGTATGTGAAGTTCAGAACAAATAAGATTTATAAGAATTCAGTGCAGAAATATAAGAAAACTAAATATTTTTAAAGATAGATGAGAAAATTTCGTGGAAAAAAAAATTATTCATATAGTGCAATCGTTCATGTCATAATCGTCTACTCTTAAAGAATTTCATGTTATAAAACATGGAAACGGGGAAAAAAAAAATTGTTTTTTTTTTTTTTTTTGCAATCCCTTAATCTTTTTCAACCCCTTAATCATATTTTCTTGCGTATCAAGTATATGTATTAAATGAGTAGCGTGATAAATCCCTTTATAGAAGTATTTCTTCTTTTTATCAGTTTTTTGTGTTGCTTATTAAATTACGGAAGAATACAGGAACATTAAGGCAGTCAATAATAAGATTTCCTTGAATGGCATAAATTTTCTTTTAATCCTTTCAATTACCTATGTATGAGTCTTAATAAAAATTAAAGAAATTAATGCATTGTATTAAAGGGTAAAATAAATTTGTAACTAGAATATGTGCTTAAAGTAGGTTGCAATTCTACTCCATTATTTACATTGTTAATGTCTCCATTATCAACTTAACCAGTACAGTTATAGCTCAGTTTTGTTCATTCCTCTTTATTCTTCTAGATCTTGCCGGTTATATTATTCCGATAGGTGGCTTTAATATACTTTTTTACGAAAATTAAATACGAAATTTTTGATATTGCTTTTATTCTCCTGATGCAACAAGAATATCGTTTCATTTATAAAATGCTCTCAAACTCTCTCTTCTACTCTCTTTATTTGAAACAAATGTAAATTTTACCGCTATGAAAGAGTTTAGGAGTGCAATATTGACAGTATATATAGGCAGGCAGCACTTATGTAGAGCGTTTTTGTTTTCTGAAATATGAATAACGCTTGCATAGTATTATGAATGAAAATATAATTTTTAACAACAGTGCTATATAACAGTTATGTGAGTGATATGTGAACAGTTAATAAGCATTATTATATTGTACAAAACCATATATAATAATATATTCTTGATTGGTTTTATTTTTAAACGTAATGACAGGAAAAAATTCATACCATTGCGTTACGTTGTTTTTTTGGTTTCTTACAATATTACGCTTTTACAAAATTTCAATCACAATAAAGAGAATTTTTGAAGAATACTGTCTGTTCTTTATAACCACTTTCAGAAAAGAAAAAAAAAAAAAAATATCCACTTATATGTCATACACTTATAACGGAAACAACTTTAGATCCTGTTATTAAAAATTCATAATAAGTGTGTGTATTTCTTTACAATTTATTTATATTATGTATGTGTGTATGGTGCATTATGTGCGAGTAAAAATAAAATCTGCATTTAGAAATGCCAATAAAAATGGTTGTTTTTTTTGTTATTTCTTTTCAAATAACACCAATTGACATAAAAAATTTTATTTTATAAGAATAATATCTATATCTACTAGCTACATAATGTGTTATACATTTGTATGTGCGTATATTTGAAAATCATATTGTGAATGATATAAAAGAAAAAAAAAAATTTCATATTTTGTACATACTTTCATTTAAAATCAACATTTTTAATATTTTAATGATAACATTTTTTGGAATTTGGCACGATTTCAAGTCGGGTATTGTATAAGGATTTTTTTTTTTTTATTATTATTGTAAATATAGTATAACGTACTGTTAGGTCGAATATAATATTATTTTTTTCCTCATTTATGTACAATTATTATTACTTGTTTAACACAACAGTAGAATTTTATACAATATACACGATATACATATGTATACTTAGAATGTACATAATAGTATGAATTTTATATATCAAGAAAATTTTATATATATACGTTATATATGTAATGGGGAATTTAGATCAGGGGAAAAAAAATAACCAGATGACAGATTTAATTGAATTTTCTTCTTGAATTGGAGCGTATACAAAATATTATAAGGAAAATAAGAAAATTTTTATATATATATACATTAAAAATATAAGATAAGATGAAAAATTTTACAGTGAAATGATGATGATACCCAAGTTATAACTGAAGAAGAAATAATGAAGAACACCGAAACAAAAAAAAAAAAAATACGATAAAAAATGCGGTTGCATAAAAAAATCTGAAATAATTTGTAATAAAATTTATTAAAATTTAAAATTAAAGTTATATTTTATTAATTTTTCTTTGAGGAGACTATTGCGGTCAGTATTTCAGAAATGAAGAGAGAAGCACATCAAATGCAGTTTAAAACTGTAATATTATATTGTAGATCTAATTTCGATCAAACATTGGGTTGATTTCAAACGTTTCGGCCTAAGGAACAGTTGTTGGGTAATAGTATTTTTCATGAAAATTCATGTAATATGCAGAATATTAAGCATATTGACGTGTTATTTGTAGTGATTTGTAGTGGCTACATACAACAAATACAATTAAATAAATGCCTTCGCAAATCAAATAGGTTAACGAAAGGTTATTGTCGTAATTTGGAAGTTCAACAAGTTTTAAATTATGGAAATTCTTGTAATTAATCATAATGGATAAAATATTTGAGTGAAATGTTTATAATACAACCGTTCTTACCGTAACTTCAATGCAATATAAATGGAATCATTTTACACATATAAGAAATAATCCCAGTTATGAAAAATTGCCTGTTAATGTATTTTTTATTCAGTAATTATTATCAGAATTATTGTCAGAATAAAGTAAATTGACAATAATCATTTTTCTTGTTCAGATTGCGTGGGGTTACTGAAGTCACTGTTTTGTGGTACAGAAATCTTGCTTGTATTCCTGTCTCATACACAATATAATGTAAAGATTAATATAAAATACGAGATTGATTTGTATCATTCGCATCATCTAATAAATTAAAATTTGTTAATCTAGAATTGCATCCAATACTGCAATATAACCCACACTTATCTAAATATACATAAAAAATTCCCAATATATTTAATTTTAAATCAATTTATAGTTATATAAAATATGGAATTGTGGTTAAATTTGATTATAATTCAATTTTATTTTCTGTCATCCATATGGTGTTCTTCCCCCTTTTTTTTAAAAAAATTCCTCCTTCCTATAAAACATTCATATTCCTATATACAACCATGTATGTGTAGGTATATCTCAATAGCTATATAATATATCAAAAATATCCTTGACATCATTTTTTGTTTCCCTTTGATAAATTAGTTGTAGACAAAATTCTCAGAAATGAAATGCTGTTGTTGTTCTTTATATACTGTTATACTAATAGTTATATAGCTCTAGCTAGCTACTTAGCTTTACCATTTTTGCGAAAATTAAGTTTATAAATTTTATTAAAATAGTTCTCAAAAAAAAATTTTTTTTTTTGTTTTATTTTAATTTGGAATCGCATTAACTTTTTTTTTTTTTGTTTTTTGTGTTTAGCTTGTTTCGTTCTTTTTCCCTCTGGTTAATTCTTTTCAGTTTTTTTTTTGTTTTTTGCGTTGTTTACTGGTATACTCGTATCTAACGTAATACAAGTAGGAATAATATTTATTAATAAAAAAAAAATGAAAATTTTTTTCGTTTTCCGTGAATATTAATTAGCAAACATGAGTATTGTATTACAATATTTCTCTGTTTCGTGATAAATATTAGGAAGGAGGGCTATTAGAAAAATATTTATGAATTTTTGCTATATATACAGCTGTACATACATATGTAAATATATGTACACATATGAAAATTGTGTATTTTGAAAAGAAAACTATTATATACGTACATAATATTCTTTATTAGTCAGCCGAAGTGTTAAAACAAGTGTACCCATTTATTTTTATTATTAAAATTGAGTAAGAAGGCGAAAAAAAAACAAGGAGTGTAAAATTTTTGTATAATTTTAATATTATAAGAGGTTTTTCTCACCCTTAATATAACAGTATTTTATTGTTTTTTTTTTTATATTGAAAATAATTATTGAATTAAAAGAAAATAATAACAAAAAAAAACAAATAATAGGAAAAATTGCGGTAAAGGATAAAAATATCAAATTTCATATTTTTTAATTTTTTAATAAAATTTTTCCAAGAAATATTGCAAATATTGTTAGTTAACATTGGTATAGACCAACTTACTATTGCAATTTCTACTCATTTATATTTTATTGCTTTAATTTGGAAAATACTCTCTCCTTTCAATGATCTTAATGTTATATTACTTGTAGAAGACAATGTACTCTCCTATTGCTATATAAGAAAGTAAATTCGCAGTAAAGAAATTTTAAATTAAATCGATTTTAATATTTGTCAAAAGTGTTTGACTCATTTTTTATTCGTAAAAAAAATTTATTTAATTTTAAAGGCATTTTAGGTTTTTAGGCATATTTTAGGTACCTACACATATACAATTTGTTAAATAGTTTTGTGCGTGATATTTAATTATTACAACAGAAAAAACAAAACGAAAATAGAAGAAAAATTTTTGCTTTTTTTTGGCATATTTTTTTTTCGCTCTTTTGTTAATTAATTTCTCTTATTAATTTTATTTATTTATCAAAAATATTTTCACACAATCTTAGAAAATTTTTTTTTTTTTTTCGCAGTTTAAATGAAAATTCATTAAAATATGAAAATATGTCTGTCTGGAACGAAGTTTAGATGAAAATTCGTTAAAATATGAAAATGTGCCTGTCTGGAACGAAGTTTAGATGAAAATTCGTTAAAATACGAAAATATGCCTGTCTGGAACGCAGTTTAAATGAAAATTCGTTAAAATACGAAAATATGTCTGTCTGGAACGAAGTTTAAGTGAAAATTCGTTAAAATACGAAAATATGCCTGTCTGGAACGCAGTTTAAATGAAAATTCGTTAAAATACGAAAATATGTCTGTCTGCAACACAATTTCCGTTAAAATTCGTTAAAATACGAAAATATGTCTGTCTGGAACGCAGCTTAAATGAAAATTCGTTAAAATACGAAAATATGTCTGTCTGGAACGCAGTTTAAATTCATTAAAATACGAAAATATGTCTGTCTGGAACGCAGCTTAAATGAAAATTCGTTAAAATACGAAAATATGTCTGTCTGGAACAAAGTTTAGATGAAAATTCGTTGAAATACGCCAGTTTTGCTTAGGTTTAATTTGTTATTGTTATTTTGTCGTAAGAAACTACAACAAAACTTTCTTGATAGAACTTAAAAATTCTTTTTAATAGTGTAATTTCTTTGGTGATCTAAATTTCTTGTAGTGAATTGACAAAGGCTTTAAAAAATATTTATTTTATTTTATTTTTTTGTTTAAAACTCTACAGACTTTGAGTAAATAAATTAATCACCCCTTTTATACCATTAAAAAACCAAAATACAAAAATTTTTTGTTTCGTTTGAAAGTTCTTTTTTTTTTACATCAATGTGGTGCACCAAAAATATGTCAGTCATTTTGATATCTTTTGCACATTTATTATACTTGTTTATATGTGTGTGTGTGTTGGGGTATAAAATTTAATATCAACTTTTAAGTTTCGTATTGAAATTTTCATATTATATAATATTTTATTCCATTTCAATATTATTACGGTCAATAAGCATTTTAACGTTTTTTTTTTACATAAAAAGGAATATTTCGTACTATAAACACATAAACATTCATTTCTATATAGTACGTACGTATTTTAGGATCATGTATAAATAAAATACAAATAAGTAGAAATTTTAAAGCCTTTTGGGATTGCAAAACTGCAGTTATTTTTGTCAAGAAATTTTTTATTCCTATATACTTACATGTTGTTTGCATTATATACAGGGTAATTTATATATTCTACGATAATAATTTGCTTTATTGAAGAAATTTATTAATTTCATTTTATATCTAACATGATGCGATAATAAATACGTTCTTCTCACCGGGGATCGTTATAATCATCCGTTTTATTCCACAAAGGTAGCCGACCTATACACAAGCGAAAAATCAAATATGATTTGGCTTAAGCAATGCTAAGCCTCTATATCTAAGACGTGATAATTTCGATAGTACTGTGTTTTTTTTTCCTGTTTTAAACAGGTTCAACTTTTTGCTGATCCACCAATATACAGATTTTCTATTGGTTAAGGTACAAAAATACAATAATCACTTATGTTCCTCCTAGGAGTTAGGAAGGAAAAAAAATCCTTTCGAATATTCTGCGGCTTGCTTTATTGATAGACACTACGACATTTGCAATTAAGTATTTCTTCATAAAGTATCTGCTATCCATAAATAACAGAATTATTATGTCAGATCAGGAGCAACTTATTTAAGCAATATAGTGTGGTAGCGTAAAATATTATTTACATTTATAATAATCTAGTATTTAAAAAAAAAATAAATTTCGCCTCTTAACTTGAGCTCCAAGAACTAGGACACTAAAAGTCTCATGGGAAAACCTTTATACAGCACACTGCGCCCCTTAAAATCATTCATTGATCCCAGGAAAATTACTAACACGGACTCTGCCGACAGCGCCTCCAAATTTCCCAAATCGAACTCAGATATTTTCTTGTTACTGTCGTATTACCAATACGTTGTTACTATCGTAAATTGGTAACTGTCGTATTACCAATTTTATCCCAATTAATTATAAATCTTCTTCTCAATCTTAGTTTTATTCGCTATCCCAAATTGAATATCATCTTCATTGAGTATAATAACCCTGCACCCTGTTTATGTGACAAAGTTATAGTAGTCATATTATAATAATTTTTATTCAACTTGATCTATATCGTAATTTTAATTTAAAAAATAAGAAAATAAAGTAGGAAAAAATAATGTCTGCATATTCCTGACAAAATTCTTTTTTTTTTTTTTTTTTTTATCAAATTTTATTTCCTCAGACGTTAATTTTAAAAGTTAAAAGAGAAAAACTAATATAAAATTTGTCTCATCTTTTTTTTTTTTTTATTTTTTCATTTTCCATTTTGTTGCTTTTTTATTTTATTTAAATATTGAAAATCAGGTTGAGTAAACAATATGGTTGACTTTCATATTAATATACCCGTGCTGTGCTGCATAAGGTTATTCATGAATATAGATTTAATAGTTTCGGGACCTATTCTTGTCGTTGTTGGTATTATATTTTAAAAGAAATATTTTGATTTATTTTTTAATGCTTCTGTTAATTATTGAGTATGCAGATTTTAGAGACTTGTGGACGTTCTCTGCATGGGTCTCAGTACAAGTTTTGGAATTCAAACATTAACATATCAAGATCGTACTTTAAGATCCCGTTATAAATGTAACATAAATATAAATGACGAATTAATTTATTGTATGGTAAGATACACGCACGCTTCTTAAACATTAGATGGCAGTATGATATAAAAGTTGTGCTATTCAACATATTATATGTTAGACCGTTTTCATATCGTGGAATATTTTAGAATATGTAAATATAGTCTCGAGTCAAATCACTTTGAATCACTCTCACGTTTGATATGATTCGGAATCTGCTTTATGAACTTCAATTACAACTGATATTAGTCTTATTTAATGTTAAACCACTATATTCGAAATCTCTAGTCAGATTTATAATTAAGAGTTTTCAATATCGATCTGGCTGCCTTAAAACCAAATTAACACTGACTAAGAGAGCATAAAACATTATGAGGTCCACAGAAAATATTCAAGTATGTAGCACCCCGTCTGTCAGTTCTACTGTTACTTCTACTTCTACTACCATATTTTTAGTTGCAAAATGTTGGTAAGGCCTGACTTACAAATATCTTGGAGAAAATTTTCATATAATTCGAATGTTTCTCAAGAGTAATTCTGTTTCTATGTTTTATAATTGCAAGTAATATTAATTTGAAATCCAATGACTTTATAATATTCTACACACCTGTATGACTATAAATAAAAGAATTAAATATTTTATAAAATATTAATATTGTGTATTGCAATATTTTTGTGTTTTTGATCTTGCATCAATTGAAATTTAATATATTTTTTATTCATGTTTCTTAATAAATATTTTGTGAACTGTGTTTTTAACTATTTATGGTTCACTGTGTTACAATAATAATAATAATATTTATTACAAGTAATATACACGGCATACACATGCATTAAACTTGTATTTTCTATTTTAAATATAAAATTTTTACACCCTTGACATCTGCTTTAACTTGAATGGTTGACTATGTTACATTAATTCATCTCTTCCTTTAATGTATAATTTTTTCTAGTTATTATTGTTTTCGTATATGTTTTAAAGATTCTTGATCCTTGTTCTGCTGTTTTCTTTTATTACTGTTCAAAAATAGTAATAATAATAATTTTTACAAGTTATCCATATATATTTACAGCCTGCCGACGAAAATGCGATGAAGACGACATTTATGATTCTTTGGTGGTGGTGGTGGTTAATGATGATAATGATGATCATGATAATAGTGATTGCAATGGTAACGATAGCGTTCGTTACCATAGCTAAGGCGGTGTGTGCAGTGTTGTTTGCTGTCGTGTTTGAAATCAATTTGTTTTTGTTTCTTATAAAATTTCATTTATGTATGAGATGAATGTGCATGTGTTTTTAATGTAATAAAACATTATGGGAAAAAAGGATATTTTTATTATATTAAATTGAAAAAAAAAAAAAACAAAAATTCCAATCCTCCCATAATAATATTTATTCATCTTCATTCTTAAAAATTATAAAAAAACAAAAAAAAAAGTATAATCTTTTATCAACACTCTTGGTAATATTATGTTGGTTGGTTTGGTTTGGTTGAGTTTGAATTGTATGTGCATAAATTTTAAATAGAGATTCAGTGTCGTATAAGGATAATAGTTATTATTTTTCGTGTTTTTTATTTCCTTCTCTTTTTTTTCTGTATTTTATTAAATCTATGAATGAATTATATGTGTACAAGTTAAGTTACAGGTGGGGTGAAATTATTCTTATAAATTTTTGTATTTTCCCGTCTTATTCCCATTTTCTTATTATTATATCTGACATGATGTAAGGATTAAGGATGAAAATTTTCTTTTATTAATTTTATTATTATTCTATGTGTATACTATATTCATATGCACATTTATATATATTGTATATTTTGTTATTTTAATATTAATTTTTGTTTTTATGGTTACTGGGATATACACGATTTTATATGGTATGTACATATTTTATACAAGTATATCACACAATATGTTTGAATGTTATTTTAATTCAAGTGAAATTTTTAATTTTAAATTAATTTTTCATTTTTATATTTTTATTATTTATTATTTTTTTATTTTGTACACATGCACATACAAAAAAAAAATTGAAAGATTAATTTTTATCTCATTAATTTTATTTATTAATTTTATTTACCATTGTGTTTGTATATATGTAATTTTAAGTATTTCTTAATAATTTTTCGATATACATTTATAATATGAAAGTGAAAATATATAAGAATTGTTGGTGGAATAAATTTTGTATAGCTATACAAGTAAGGCAGAATGCAGAAATGTTTATGTAATTGAATTTAAAAAAAATTCAAATATTTTCTTGCCTTTATGTGTGAATTTAATATTTTTAATTTATTTTATTATCACCTCCAAAAGTATGTAATTATATAATGCAAACTATTAAAATTTCATCGAGAAATGAAATTTTGAGCAACATTTTGTTTATTAAGATTTGAAAATCGAGATGAGATTATTCTATTAGCGGAGTGATAAAATTTGAAAGAGTAATATGAAATACTTTAATAGTAACAGGTAATGTAAAGTAAGCGAATTCACCAAAAATCTAAATCTAATGTAAAGTGAGCGAATTCGCCAAAAAAATTGATGAATGTAATGTAACCGTTTGGATTTATAACAAATTTGTCAGATTGCTTTCCGAATTTAATAAAAAATTTAAAAAATGAAAATATAATCGGGACATGCGAGGAAAATTGTAAAAATTTAAAAAAAAATTTGTTCTGATAGTTTAACTTTAAATAGCGTCTATTCGCTAAGTGACAAAAATTGCGAGAATAACATGAAATATTTTAATAAGAAAAGACTTCTTATGCAAAATGAGCGAATTCGCGAAGAAAATTGACGAATGTAACAGTTTGGTATTATTTATAACGAATTTTCCAGATTGCTTTTCGTATGTAACAAAAAATTTCGCAAATAAAAATATGATCGGATTATGCGAGCAAAATTTTAAAAATTAAAAAAGAACATTTGTTCTGAAATTTTAATTTAAAACACTGTCAATATTGTAATTCCAATATAATACCAAACATAAAATCAAAATATAATGCCAAATGTTAGCGAATTCGATAACTCAAGAGAATTTTGGAATTGGATAACTCAAGAAAATTTGACGAAGTCGTCTTACATAATAAACTTTTTAAGCTCGAGAAGTTTTTCTTAAAATATAATAAATTTCAGTGTTTTAAGAACTGTGAGCGATATTGTGAAAATTTTAATTTTATATCATTAATATTTCGAAATTTTAACAGAAGAGGTGAGACAAAAAAATGAGAAATTCAATTGGGAAAATGAAATTCGCTTATTATGTTCAATGAATGATGTTAATGAATTGAGTAATTTGAAATCATCTTCTTGATATTTTTGTAGTGAGTTTTCAAGCTAAAATTACGGGTTTTCGTATTAACCTTTAATCGAGAAAGTTGATTCCATTATTTCTCTATTTAATTACTGCCATATACACTTACTTAAGAGTTAATTTTGTTGTGGTGTTTATGTGGAAATTGAGAGAGATGGATAATAATTTTCGACGAATTTTTTAAATGTCTTACTTCGTGTTTTAAAGTTTCCGCTTTTGATCAATTTTCACAGAATTTCGAAAATTTCTTAAAAAATTGCGCTAAGTTTGAATTCTACCTAGTTATATTTTGTTAAAATTTAATAGCACTATAAAATTTTTAAAATTTAATAATCTATTTGCAGGAGTGCCATTTACGAAAATATTCATTCATATAATCTATATTGTATGTATACATGAATGTGTGTATTAACACTATATTATTACAAATAAGTAAAAGGCGTATAAGTTAAGTAGAATTTTATTTTTTTTTTTTATTAAAAACAATTTTGTGGTCTTAATTATTCATTTTCGTGATTAAATATTTTCTCATGGTTTTATTAATTTAAGAACTAGAATATACTTTAATACCCGTCGTATGTGATAAAGAGTTGAAAATTTTATTTTAATGATTATTAAAAAGTAAAATAGTAAATTGAAAGTCATTGCGAATATGTTACGAATAAAATGTATATACATTTGTATATGTACACGTGTCTGTCTATGTAATAATGACAAAAAAATTGTATTATCTTAAGCGGTTGTTATAGTTATTTTAGTTTGATTTATTCATTAGTCATTAATATTAAAAGTAGGTGGTGAAATATTGAAATTTTAGTAAGTGTGGTGATAGTTTGTTATAAGAAATTAAAGAATATTCGAATATAGTTTAAATTGGCTCGTGTTTTAGTTCGGTTGTGAGTGTATTCAGCCAGAAAATTAGCAGTAAGAATGTAGGATAAGAAAGTTATTTTATAAAGTGAGTTTATATTGACTTATTGTGATGGAAGTTTTATGTAATTGGTAATATCATTCAAAATAATTACGGAGCAGAAAATGAGCCTGTGGTATTGAGATTAGGCAGTTGGTCAAACTGAAGACAGTCGATTATTGTTAATTCAGAATTATGCTGTTCATCATTAACAACTTATCTTTTACATTCCAGCGCCCGCGGTATGATCATATTTAAAATACTTCCAATTAACTACATTTTCAAGAATAGCTGAATAATTTACTGAAAATGTTCAAATTAACAGCTTCTTCAAAATAACAATTTAGCTCTTCCTTATTCTTCAAAGATCTGTTATAATTTAATTATAATTTGAATAGGAAAAAATAAAATGTCAACTAACTTTTTGTTATAAAATAAAATTCCAAGCAATAATAATTTTGATGATCTTTTTAATAGAAACTCTAATGGATAGTCCAATAAGAGCAATGTATTATTAAACTTATAAGTGGAATTAAGATATAATGATGAAATGAAAATTGTGTCAGATCAAGTGGGTGCAAATTAATTTATTAACAATATATGAGCGTGTATGTATTGTATAAGAGAAAGACGAAAAGTTCATATTAATTTATATGTTGTCGACATTCGATTTTATCATAATCATTATTCATTAACTTTTGTAACCAGGAAGTTATAACAACTATTTCTATTTAGAATTAACAAAATAAAATTTCAATTAACAACAAAACACCGTATTAATATGAAAGAAAAATTGTGAATAACTAAGGATTCGGTTTAAAAAACAAACACATACACTCTCTTAAAACTAAATATAATTATTGTTCGTTCGTCTTTTCATAATATAATCATTGTGTTAGTTAAATCTATTTGAGATTAATATATAGAGATTCGATAAGTGTTTTGTAGAAAAATTTCTTTTGTTATTCATTGAAAAAAGGTTATTGTTAATTACATTAAATTGGAAGAATAAAAAAGACTAAATTTAGAATTTGTAAAAAAAATATTGCCATATTCGCATATAGAGAGATACATTTGTGTTGAGTGTTTGTGATCGCTCAAAATATTTTAATAAATGTTCAATTAGTTTCATGTTTATAATGGAATAGTTAATTAAATTACCGGGTAAAGACACAATAGGTCCTATCCGAGAAAATATCGACTATTTAGTTACAAATAAGAGAGCTTAGCTTGTGGGGTGGATGCATCATTTCGAAACAATAAGCAGTGTAACGTATTCAACCAACAAAGAAGCACATGATATCAACCTAACCAGACAAAGTTCAAGATTATCTTAAGATCCTTCTAGTATAAGTTAAAAAACAGTTCTAAAGAGATTAAACGAAATAGGGCCGCGGTTAATATTGCCACAACAGCGTAAATAATTAGAGTGAGCATGGAAAAAGAGCCTAGTCGGCAAGCACAAAAAGGTTACTTGACAAACGACAATTGGAGACGAATCACATTTCCAAAAATGTTTTATAAAGTATTGGCAAGACCTAGTAAAGTGGGTTTCATCCACATCAGAGTAACGTCGATTAAGAAAATCTACTTTGAACCATAGTAGAATATTCAATAGAGTACAGATTAGCGCCACAAATACTTTCCATCGACTTTATAAAGGTTTTCGCTACAATTAAACGGAATGCAATATGAAAAATGCTAAGGGATAAAGTCACATCCGAAAAAATTAATTCGCTTTCAAGTACTGCATGCTGAAACCGAACTCGCGTTAAAACATAAGGAAATAAACGAGGCTTTCTGTATCATCTAAAAATTCGAACAAGACTGGCGACTTTTTCCCGCTGATTTTCACAGTAGTAGTTGGCAGCATACTACAAATTTCTACTGAGAATGGGGCTCATCAAGATGTGGATAATGGGCTTAAGAGGTCAAAAGCAGAATTTATGGAAGGGAGTCAAAAGCAGGTCGATATGGAAGAACAGACCGACATCTAGAGCAACCAAACTCAGAATATTCCGTTTATTTCAAATTAATTCTTTGTAAAATTTGTTTTGATGTATGGCAATGAACGATATTTAGGCCACGACTAATATCAAAATCAATCAACTAGAATTTGGAAGTTTTCATCAATTCGGGTTGTTTCCTAATAAAATTTCTGATCAACACACTTCAGTTTCTCAATTTATAATAATATTTTGCTATTCATTCAGTTTCCTTAGAACTATTGAAATATTTTCAGTATAAATTTCATTTTCAAACATACCTTCTCACAAACCTTCTCACAAACTTCCATACCTTCATTTCCTTAAAATTTTATTGGACACAATAATTTTTCATTTTCAGACTTAAAATTGTCCTTAAACAATATATAGGCATTTAATTTATTATAATCATAAAATAACATTAAATAATATGACATAAAACATAAGAAAACAGGTATGCTGGCCCAAAAATTATAGCATTACACTAATACATTCATATTTTTACATACCATATAAAACATTTACTTTCAACAAAATTGTATGCATAAGTATGTTTTCAAAGATAAATGATAAAATATTTTTTATTTTTTTTTTTGATTCTCATGTTCCTTTTTGATTTCCTTCGACAATATCATAAACTACAAAATGCATTAAATGCTTATGCATTATTTATTTTCATATTGTACTACAAGCTGTAGCAATAGAAACAACAGCAACAATACTACTTATCAAATTAAACAACACAATCTGTTTCATTTCTCTCTCATTCTTTATTCTCATTTCTTATACGGAATACGGATGAAATAAATTATTTTATAACTCTCATTCTTATTTGTTTTTGTGGTTTTTTACATACTACAACTTACTACAAAGTCTACAAATGAAAGGAGAGGGATATTAAAAAAATGAGAGAGAGAGAACAACATTTTGATAACAACATTGTGTTTTGTTTTTGTAACAACATATTTATCTTAAATGTAACTGTTTGCTACAAAATTCAACTGTTTTTGTTATCTTGTTTATTGCTTTTGTTTTTTTAATGTAACAAAATACGCATGTCGTATTACATTTTTTTGTTTTTGCTTTTCTTATCATACAACTACAGTTAATTTAAAATAATAATATAATAATGTAACGTACTGTTAAATTTTTTAAATGAAAAAAAATAAGAAAAAATAAGCAAAGAAAATAAAGAAATTTGTAGAAGAAAAAAAAGATAAGCGACAATTTTTTGTGGTATTGAAAGATACCATGTAATTTTATTGCTGTTTTTGTTTTTATTCATGTTGTCATGTTGCTTTTATGCTTTATAACTTCTTGTTTTAAATTTTTTCTTTTGATTTTTTTTTTTTTTGAAAAACTGTAAATTGTTATATGTAGGTACATATAATAATAATTATTATTTTATTTTTTGTTTGATTTTTAAAATATTTTTTTCCTCTCTTCAGTCAATCGCGATTCTTTCCTGGGTTAAGTCTTGATAAAAGATTGTATACGGGATATTTTAGAAAAAAATAAATAAATAATTGTAATATCAGGATATCAAAGTAAAAAAAAAAATCTGTTATAATATACATAAAAATGTAATATATATGTATATATATAGAATGTAATAATTAGGATGAAAAAAAAAATATTATAAGGAAATTATTAAAAGAAGAAGTAATTAAGTATGTACGCATATATTTAAATTAAATTCTATATATATCTAGTAAAAATTCTAAAATAATAAAATTAAAAATTAAAATTTATAATTAAAAATAAATAAGAAAAATTAAATTAAAAAAAAATTTTAAATTTAAAAAAAAAATAAAGGAGAAAAATAATTTTTTTTTTTTTAATAGTATACCTAAAAAAATTTTTTTTCCTTATATATTTGATATATATATATATATATAATTTGTATATACTGATATATATATATATTTCTGTAATATATATATTTACTGCTGCTGCTGCTGCTGAATCCGGGTTAATACTAAAGTAAATATATGCTTATTTTAATTTGTAAGAAGAAAGAAAGATAGAAAGAAAGGAAAGCATATAATATATACACAGAAAAAAAAAAATAAAGTTAAAATTGAAAAATTGTAATATAATTAGAGGACGTTCGCATTACATACATACAAAATACTTAAATATATAAAAAAAGAGTGGTAATTGCTATTCTCATAATAGTGATAGTAAGGTATCCAAAATTATAACTACGAGTACCATAAATAATTACTATATTTTTTTTCTATAATAAATATTTATTGTAAAAAATGCAATTTTGAAAAATTTTAAGTCAAAGAAAGGAAATTGTTACAAAAAAAAATATTATTTTTTATTAAAATATTCAAAAATTAAAATAAATAAAAATTTCTTGAAATAAATTAATATTGTACACTTTTAAAAATTTTAGTGTTAAATTTAATTAAAGAAAACAAAATATTAATAAATGTGAGAATTAATTATAAAATTAAATAAAATAAATTAATAAAAATTAGAATAAATTAATTAATTAATAATATTGTAATTGTAATAAAATTAAATAATATATTAAAAATTGTCAAGGTAATATTAAAAGTATTTGTCTATATTAAAAATAAAATTTTATTAAATACATAAAAAAATCAATTAAATAAATTAAGGACATTTTTCTTTTTCTCTCCCACAAAAAAAAATTTCGCAATTTTGGTATTAAAGTATAGATTATAAAAAAAAAAGTGAAAGTTTTATTTTTTGGATTTTTTGCACAATAATTTTTTGAAGCAGAAAAAAGAAGAAATAATAAAAAAATAAAAAGCAGAAACTACTTATAGTTAAAAAGAGGATATTTTTATTCTATATATACTACATATATATGTATATATATTTAAGGATTAAAGAATTTTTGAATAAATTTTGAAGAAAAAAAAATCAACAATTTATTTGTAATATTTGAGGTAAATTTTTTTAAAATTAAATTTTAAAATTAAATTTGATTTTATATAATTAATTAAATATTTTAGGAAAATTAATTAAATCTTTTAGGAAAAGTTCATACTGTTACTATTATCTGAATCCCTTCATTTATGATTGGTAATAATTTAAAAAAAAAAAAGTTTTTTTTGAAGTCATCTGAATTTCGATTGGGAAAATAATTTTAAAATTTTCTTAAAAATTTTTTTTCTTTCTGTGTAAATAAATTTGGAATTTTTATTGCCAGAATGGAAAAAAATAAGTGAATTATGACTGAAGACCGAAAATTGAATGTTAGAATGGAAAAATAAATGAATTATGACTGAAAACTAACTTCATTTTTGTGTGATTTTATAGGTTAATTAAATATATTTGAGGCGCTCGTTGATATATTTGAGGCGGTCGGCTTAGTGGTCTTTTTGCAAAAATGATATTTTAAGTTATATTTCTGATAAATAAAATAGATTACAATTTTACGGCTTGAATTAAAAAATGTTCTTTTTTTATTGTAAAATCTAAGTTATTGTCTTTATATTTATTCGAAACAACGCAAAATTCCGTTTACTGGTTCGTGCCTTTACTTTAACATTTTGTCTTATGAAACGGTGCCACAAAAATATTTGGTGATCGAAATCTTTTATTAATGTTAATGATAATTTTGTTTAGAATGTTGGGTAATATGAGCTTCGATTTCAAAATTTAGAAAATTTCTTCATGCAACAGCAGAAAAAATGGATAAAGTTTATCAACGAGTTACAAAGAGTTAAAGGCAGAACAAAAAATTTTTCTCCTTAAACTAGTGACCTACCTCTTTCTAGAAGGGTGCTCTACCAATTGAGCTACAGATTCTTTATCCACGATTCTTAAAAGATTTCTTTGAATACTTATTTTGTAATATCATTTGTGAACATTGTAAGTTCAAGACCAAACCTGCGACACGTATCCAAGATATTCTCTTCTCTAATATGAAAACGTATATGATGAAGAATTCTTATTATTGCGAGATATTAAAAAGTATAAAAATTTTTTTTTTCAGATTTTATAAAATTGATTTAAGATTCTTTCGCTGAGCGATGATTATTTGTGTACAATAAATAAGAATTTACATAAATAAACATTTCAATTAAATAATTGAATGCACATAGCTACACATATACATTGTATAAATAAATTGCTATTAATGGCTATTAATATAATTATGTGTCACGTTTCGTTTAATTTATAATTTTGTTAAAGGAATTTAAATGAATATAATTGCATAATTATATAGAAAATTTTCGTATATATATATATATATATATATATACGAAAGTAGAAAATATAAAAATTAAAATTTATTTTATTTGCAATATGCTACATAAATAATAATAAATAATAATAAATTCATATTTAAAATTTAATTTTCATAATTAATATTAATTTAATAATATTTTTAATGAAAATTAATTAAAAATACTTAATTATTATTAAAATATATTTTGTTTTTTTTTAATTTAATTTAATTATTATTCATAGTTGATTTGAAATATAATTTTGTAGGTATATTAAATAGATACTACGGTACTCTCCATAAACTCAATTGTTTAAGAATAATATTTAATTTATAAAGCTTCCGCTCTTATCCAAGCTGAAACATATATGTAGAAGAGAATTTTGGAATTTTGTAAATCCTGCGGTTATTGGTTTTGAAGAATTGAATATTTTTCTGACGAGAGCAGAAAAATAGTGTAAAATAACAGGAAGGAATCTTGAATTACGAAATTTTTACTCTCAAACTGAACTCAAACTGAATCAATAACACATTTTAGGCAGGCGTTTGACCGAATGAGCTTTAGAGAAATGCGATCGGCTGTTCTTGTAATCACTAGTTTTTGTTTTAAATTTAAAATTAAACTGATATTCAGAATTTTAATAAAAATTCAATGGACATTTTATCAAATAATTTGAAATTAATAGTAAATTTCATTTGAATTTTCAATTAAAATAAATTTTTATTTTTATTTTGGGTAAATTGGTTTTAGGATACTTTTGAAAATATTAGAATTTAATTTCGTCTATAATTGGATTTTAAAAATTTTATATATTTAATGGCTTATTCATTCAGAAATTTACAAGAATTCATTGTTTATTTGACACATTACGAATTTTTATGTATTCGCTAATTCGGATACTTACAAATGATCTTGATTGCAGAATCCTTACCTTCTGTTTCAATCAATGACAAAACTGAAGTCTTCAGAGTTGTAGTGATAATCAATTTTTTGATGGACTTTCTGCAGATGTTGAAAATTTTTATTTATTTTTACATTTAGGCGATCATTTAGGCGACTCCTTGAGAGTAACATTTAACTCATAATAACTCATTTACTCATAACTCATAATAAAACAGTTGCGGCGAGAGTATATTTAAGTTTTAATGATGAGAGTTTCTCTATGTTAATTTCGGCGTTCTACTATTACTCATTCAAAGTACGTAATAGTGTGCACTAAATTGGTACTCAAAACCAATCAAAATAATAAACAATATTATTTAATTTTTCACTGATATACTTTAATTCAAAAAACCATTACACTCACGTTTTATGTGATCTTACAACAATTAATGATTAAATATTTAATTTAAAATTCTTTACTTTACAGAACAAAAAATTAATTTTTACCGTTAATTTTATTGTTATTTTATTGAAATATTCAATTTGTTATCTGTTTGTGTTGGTTGTGTTTTGCGATATAATTTACTTAATTTCAAATTATTTTCATTTATAAGATTATTTTTGTGTATTCCTCTTAAAACTAAAGTTTAAATTACAAAATATTTTTTTTTTTTTTTTTTTTTCAATTTTATATAATATTTTTATATTTATTATTGTTATACTTTTGTAATCTTTTTTAATACTTACCTGTATCAATAAAATAGGATATTATTGGAACGTGACATGAAAATTTTATAAGCACAATTATATATTTAGATTCATTTATACACTAAAATTTTGGGATATTTTATATATTACTTATTGAAATTCAAGGGAAATAACAAAAGAACAACAATAACAGCAATAAAAATAAGCGAGAGTAAAAGCAGAAAAAAAGGACAACGGCGACACTAAAAATAAGAGCAAGAGAAAATAATATTTTTGTATATTTTCCATTCTTATTCCTTTGATTCCTTGAAAATCTCTTAGATTCGATCTTTCTTATTATTTGGGATTTCAATTTTGAAAATTATTGACTTTGTTTTTTTTTTTTGGTGTGTATGTGTGTGTCAAAAAACAAAAGTTTTACACAAAATAATAATTGTCTTTTCTTTAATATCCAAAATAATTCTATTGGTGAAAATATCTTAAAACGGTAATGTCAGGGAATATATATATATATATCCTTAAAAGAATAATATATAAGAACAAAAAATATGAAGGAAAAGGTTTTTTAGATATTTAAGAAGAAAATGAAATTTTTCTCTTAATCTATTTATAGAGTAAAATATACGAGTATTGTAAGAAAGGTTGAATTTAAAAGTTTTTGAGGCACGTGCCAAAAATATTTTCGTATACAATATTAATTATTAATATTAAATTTGTTTTGTGTTAAAAACTTTAAGGATTTTCTATTATTAGAGATCAATTTCAGAAAAATATATTAAATACATGCCACAGCCCCACAGTATCATAATACATTATTATGTATATCAAGTATATTGTGTGTGAATTTTAAGAGAAGAAAGAGTTAATATTATTCTATTCTATAATTATATTGATAATTTAATAATAAATAATTGAAATCAAGTCAGGTTGCTTATAATATAAAAAAATTTAATATAATACTCGTAATTTTAAGAATAATTAATGGACGTGGAAAAGC